>NC_041740.1:7149031-7793167 GCF_004115215.2 Ornithorhynchus anatinus | reverse complement strand
AGAAGTTTGTAATAAATCATCACTAAAATATAATACCATTTTCTCATAAATTTCAACCTTTTGATTACCTGCAAAATATATTACAGTGCTTATTTTATCCTCTTGTTTTCAAACTTTTCAGAGGAAAGATTGAAGTGCCCTTTTTTGTGTAATGAAAATGGTTATTTGGGATTTTACAGAAATATTGTAGAAGCATGAGTTGAAAGCACTTCAAATTGTATTGTTACAAATGTTACAAAAAGGCATGGGCCCTGGAGTTAGGGGACTTGGGTTCTAATCCTGGTTCCACCCTTATCTGCTATATGAATTTGGGCAAGTTACTTCATTTCTGGGCCTCAGTCTCCTCAACTGTAAAATGTGATTAAATACCAATTTGCCCTCCTACTTAGATTATGAGCCCCATGTAGGACAGGGATTGTGTCCAACCTGATTATCTTGTATCTATTCCAGTGCTTAGTATGGTGCTTGGCACAGCATAAGCAGCGTGGCTCAGTGAAAAGAGCACGGGCTTTAGAGTCAGAGGTCATGAGTTCAAATCCCAGCTCTGCCACTTGTCAGCTGTGTGACCGTGGGCAAGTCACTTAACTTCTCTGTGCCTCAGTTACCTCATCTGTAAAATGGGGATTAAGACTGTGAGCCCCACGTGGGACATCCTGATTCCCCTGTGTTTACCCTAGCGCTTAGAACAGTGCTCGGCACATAGTAAGCGCTTAACAAATACCAACATTATTATAAGCAACTAACAAATAATCACAGTTATTATCATCATTAGTGTAAGTTCAGGAGTTTGCACACAATATAATTTTTAAATTTCTTGAGTTTGAGTTTATCTTTGGCATTAATTAGATTTTGTGTTTGGTTTTTTTGAATATTTTAGTGGGGATTTTCAAAGATTGGAGTCAATCAACTTTACCTAGGTTCAGGGGCAAAGTCCTGACTATAGATGCCCTCTAAATGTACTAAACAAGTATATGAAGGAGGTGGATGGCAAGGCAGAGAGAGGCAGCAGGGCAGGATAGAGAAGGAAAGAGAGAAAATTCAGATGTAGATAAAAGTGTCTGGGAAAGGACCACTGAAGGTGGGGGTGGGTAGAAAATTGTAGGCCTTTACATCCTGAGTATGTTTCAGTTAAAGAACGCACTATCTTACTGGTCTACTTAGAAATAAATGAATTCTTGAAATGTTATGCTCTTTGGAAAAATAGGAAGGGATTCAATGCTATAAAGTATTAAAATGTACATCCTTTTTATTTATTTTTTTTAATCCTAGGATGATCGCTGTATAATTCCACTAATTACCCTGATATCTTTTCTTCCGCCTTCTGCTATTCCTCCATTCAGGTACTGTACATGTGCAAAATTCATGGACGGGTAATCTGTTTTCTTAGAACTTTAGCTGTTTATTATTTTCATTCTCGGAAGCGTGCAGCCTGGTAAATATTAAAATCAAAGCAAAGCAGCTGCTTACCGTGCTGCTGGCTGTTCTCTTCCTTGTTTTGTCCCATCAGATGGGGTCAGGAGAATGTCAGGCTGCAGATGCAACAGGTGGTGTGTATCTAGAGCCAGGCACGGGGTCTCAGTGACCCTCCTCCAGTAGAAGGAGGAGTTTTGGGGCCCCTTGCTGGAACGATACCCATCCTCTATGAAAGCATAGGAGTCTATTTTCCAGGATGCATTAAACCAGGTGCCATTACCGATACATATGTTTGTGTGTGGGAAATGCATTCCCTCTAAGTCTAGGAAAATCAATTGCCAGAATGCCTGTGCTGAATGTTTCTAAAAAAATAGTCATTCTGTTGAAATGATCGATCAACTATGTAGGATCTTGAAGCTTCCCTCTTAGGCGCAAAGACGATCATTTTTTATTGATGTATTAAAATCAGTTTTTGTGCATTTGTAATTTTTTTTCAGCTGTAGTGTAATCTCTACATTGAGAAATCAAGAACAAGGAGTTGCTGAAAACAAATATCACTCCCTGATAGATTGTCTTTGTCGCTGGGGGCAAGTGGGACATATTCTTGAGCTGATTTGTGATTGGTTGCCAGATGGTCAACCCCAAAGAAAGGTATGCAGAAAATTGGCCAAATTCTGTTTTGTCATGTGAAGTTTACCTATTTGCTTCAAAAAATGCATTTACTAGAAATTGTTTTTTCCTTCCTTTCAGAATAGCTCAACATCTTTGCGGCGAGTACAGATTCAGGATACGAGGGAAGCAAGACCGGAATTAGCATTGGCGTACATGGAATATTTGCTGACTCACACTGAGAATCGAGATTGCCTCCTCTCTGCCCCAACAAATATATTAAATAACCTTTTGAAAGCACTTGAAACTTCAAAGGTAATATCAGGAGTACCAGCATGAGTATTTTTTTGTCTCACCCAAATTTCATAAATTGTCTTTCAAGACCTGAAATCATTGTCAGGGGTATTTATCAAGTGCAGAACACTGTACTAAGGGCTTGGTATTTTCACCAGGTTAAGTAAAGTTTGATTGATTAAAATACAAGTTTATATTTTGATTAAAAAGAAAATTTGCTAAAGAATAATTGAACTGTGTAAAATTAGGTTGTTTTAATCATTTTTGCAGTCTTAAGGTTTCATCTGAATAACCCCATCTCCTACACACGTTCACACAGATGCGCTTACACAAATATGCACGCCCATGTATTCTGAAAAATACTAGAGCAGAATTGTCCTCCTGGTGGAGAAGAGCACAGTTGCCTATGGTTCTGAAGCACCCAAGCAAAGTAATCTCTCATTACCTGCTCTTTCCCTGAGTGCCAAGTTGCCATAAAAATCATTATCTTTTGAAAAATACAGAAGTGCATAGATGGTTCAGGATAAACTACTATAATGAGAAAGTAACAAAAGTTTATAAATGCTGTGTTTGTGATACTGTAGTTTCTTTCTTTGCTAATTCTTCAAATTCAGGATTTTTTTGTAGGTTTTCTTTTTATTATTGTGCCCAAGTTCCATATCTTGGGAGGCAGTCAGGTGATAGTCCCTTCACAGGTTTTGGAGCTGAACTCAACCTGCCTCATCCCAGATCACTAACGTGACCTGAGAGTTTCTGTTCGGGCCAAAAAGACCCTATATGATGGCTTTGTGGCTTGTTTATTCTTTGAAGCCAGACCACGCCCCCTTTGCATTCCCACCTTCCATCCCCCTGCATCTATGATTGAGTTGTTCGTTCATTTAATCATATTTAATGAGCGCTTATGGTGTGCAAAAGACTATATTAAACACTTGGGAAAGTACAAAACAACAATAAACGACATTCCCTGCCCACGGCGAGCTTGCGGTCTAGAAGTTATGCAGATACTTCTTTATACTTGAATACTTTTTGTCCAGGAAATAAGAAGGCATGCAAAGGAAAATATTCACACCCCTAGTTCTTTGAAATAACTTCATATATGCAAAATCAGGTGATGTATTACAGAATTTTTGTGACAAACTTTCCCCCACTTATAGAATACTCTGAAAGTAATCAATGCTAAAAGATTTTTTTTATATATTTTATTTTTCACTGTCAAATGAATTTAGTTGATTTTAGGAGCTAAGAGAATAACATGTCAACCCCATCTGCCAGGAAAACACATTTGGAAATTGTTTATTTTAAGAGCACTTAGATTTTATAGCTGGAAAAATGATATAGCCTGATGATCTTTTGGGGTTGCATTCATGCGATTTGAACTAGGTTATCTAGGAAGAGAGATAATGAAGTTTGCCTCAAGGGATTTAAAAACATGGTGTGTGAATTTCAATTTTCCCAACTTGGTTATTATTTCTGAATAGAAATATATGCAAAAAGCTTAGGGCACATTAAACCACAGCTAAAAATAATTTTACAAGTAAATTATTTGAGGTTATGATATCATATGCTTCAGTGACATCAACTGTAGGTAGTGTTACTGCTTGTAGGCCCTGAATATTTTTATGGCTATTTCAGTTTGGGCCATCTTATTTCAGGCAGCTTTGGAATCAATTTTACAGTCATCAGATGCAACGTTTCATAACTTCAATCAAGTAACTGCCTTACGAGCCTTCAGTCTCTATTGTCGATTAAGTATTCATCTCCAGCACAAGGTATTAATTTAGAGTATCTCTAATGGAGTAAATAGCTAATTAACTGTTTCACCTCGTTATTCACATTTTCCCTCTTTTTGATGGCTAGTTCAGCTCTGAAGAAAGGACTTATATGTCAGTTTTGGAGGACACTAGGATTTGGATAGAAAATAATGTTCTCCCTTTGATTCACAAAGAAGAAGAAGAGGAACATTTGACACACAACAGCGAGGTTTACCAGCAAATCATCCAGGTTAGATATACCATATTGCTTGAGAGCCAAAATGAGATTTTTGGAATTTGGGCATGGAGTGGGGGGGAAGAGGCACAAGAGGGGAAGAGGGAGAAAAGGGAGACTGAGGAATTTTTATTCTCATCTTCAAACGAAATAGCTCTGAGAATTGCATTTCAAGAGCTGAGAGCTGAGCTCCCCTTTTCCTCTGAGCCAAGAGATCAGGTGAAGCCCTATACCAAGAGATGAATTGTTAAAAGAGAAGCAGAGAGCAGAATTCATTTCAGCAAAGAAAAACAGCAAGAGGACATCTTTGTATATGTTTTTTAAAATCCTTTACTTGTTTGCTGATGTGTGTGTCGTTCTTGGAGTCCATCCCAATCTCTCTTGTGGCTTTTGGGTTTTGGCTTCACCTGATTCGTCCTCAAGCCGAACGTCCTCTAGCCTTCTTCTATAACTGCTGCAGACAAATTTAAAAGAGGTTGAGGGAGAATATCAGATTAAAAATAGGGGACAGTAAAGAAAGCAATGAACAACAGAGTGATTTAGAGGCAGAGGATTCCCAGAAGCAGTGAAAAAGATGTATGGAGAGATGCATTTTTTTTTTTATCATTCTGAAATATATTTTGGAGGACTGCCTTAAACCCAATATAATCTTGGTTTTGGAGCAATACATGTAAATTTTCCTTCCTAGCTGTCTGAATTTTAGTTATTGTTTTGTTTTGGGGTTTTGTTTACTATCAAGACTGAATTTTACTCATTAGAATTTCATTAAGGAGAGTTGTATTTAAATATTTTGAATTTGCCATAATTAGTTTTAGCGCACGCTCTTTTCCTTCCGTCGTAATTTTCAGAAAGAGCAAGGTGGTCTAAATTATTTGTAGAAGTGAAGATAAGACTCTAGTGCTGTATTTTCAAAGAAATATAAGCTCTATCCATCTAAAATATTAATAATTAAGATAAGCTCTACTTATTTAATTTTATTTCATTTGCTTTTATTGTTACTGATTATTAGTGTTTTAATTGCCTTCATTCTCATTTTCAGGCCTACCTGACGGTGTGTAAAGATGTTATAATGGTCGGCCTGGGAAACAGCAAATTTCAGTTACAATTCTTAAATCTTACTTTGGCAATCATACAAACAGGTACCCTTTCATTTACTAGAGAAATGATTTGAATCAAAGCCCGATTTCTTTTTGCAAAACTAACTTTAATTTAGGCTTTCAAAAATCATTTTTCATAAAGAGTTTAAACTCTGAGTGATAGGTTTGTTATGTAAAGGTAGCTATTTTTAAATGCCTAACACCCTCATCACGGTGTGAACTTTGTTGTTGTTATAATTCTGGTATTTGTTAGACACTTACTATGTACTGTGCACTGTACTAAACACTGGGGTGGATACAGATAATCAGGTTGAACACAGTCCCTGTTCCACATGGGGCTCACAGTCATAATCCCCACTTTACAGAGGAGGTAACTGAGGCACAGAGAAGTGAAGTGATTTGCCCAAGGTCACACAGCAGACAGGTGGTGGAGCTGGGATTAAAACCCAGGTCCTTATGGCTCCCAGGCCCATGCTCTATCCACTAGGCCACTGTGCTTCTTTTGTTCAAACTGCATTCTCCCAAAACTTTATAAAATTCTGTCATCTTGAGACTGTTGTCTCTTTCATTTCCTGAAAAGACTACCTATTTCCTGAAATATTTGCTATGATCAAACATCCACATTTGAGAGAATCAAAATGTTAATTTCATACTTTCAAATTAGGTACACTCGGGTAATTGTTCAGAGTAATTCATTTGATTTAATTTCTCTCTCCACATGTCTTCCCTCCGGATTCAACCCTTCCTTCTCAATCCATTACTTTCAAACAACATCATGGTGGTTTGCAAATATAATTTTAAATGCAAATTCTCATGATGTCTAAATTGATCACTTTTCTATTGATAGTACTGAGTCCTTTTTCAACTACATCAAAAGTAAGGAAAGTCTGCTGTGTCTGAACTATTTTATTGGTCAGTGTTAACGAAAATCAAACTTGAATTTTAAGACACACTTTTTCCCTAAGTCAAAATAAGGGGCTTGGATCAATTGAAATTACTTTGATTGTACTTTCATTTTACCTTTTAAATTGTGATTTAATGATTTAAATAATTTTCATAAACAAAATATTAAAAGCTGCATTGAGTGAATGTGGTACTAGAATATGAGTTCATTCCCGAGCTAGTGACTCTTCCGCAGAAGTAGGCTATTTATTGTATTACTGCTAAGAATGCCTTTACTGGGGAATTTGTTTTCTCTCAAGATTTCCAGTGTGGTACATTCCCCTCACTTGATATTCATTTCTGGGCTGGTGACCCCAACAACGAGTTTGGATTCTAAAGAGATCTGAAGGTCAGGAGAGAGGTAGACTGTCAGATATGAAGTGGGAGGGAGTTCCAAACCTGAGGGACAACATGGGCAAGGGGTCGGTGGTGAGATAGACGAGATAGGGGCATTGAGAGTAGGTTAGTGATTGAGGAGCAAAGTGAATGAATTAAAAAATTGTAGTTGCAGATTTCTGTATTTCTGGGACCATATTTAGTTGCCATGAAGTACTAATGACTTAGAACATTTTGAGTGTCTGAACTGGCACTCTATTTTAGAGACCTGTATTTATTTCAAATTAGATGTTTAAAAACTCACTTTGTATGGATATATTTCCCTTAGTTATTTCTCATTTTAAAAAAATTACCAAAGTATCCAAAATTAAATCAAATAGAGTAGTGCTCTAAGTTAAAGAGTTTTTTTGTATTAACATTATCTTTATTGGAATTGATATGATAGCTGAATTATTTATTTAAATATAGGTGTGCTGACTTTTTTCAACAAATAAAATTAAATGAGCTGATGTTAAATTTCTTAAAGTTGTAATTTCATTTGGGAGATATTTGAATTATAAAAGCCCATTCTTCTACCACCTCTGCCTTTTTTTTTCTAGAGAGGGGAAGTTTTTGTGTTCCAGTACTTCTTAATGCTCTGAAAGACATTTTAGCCATATTCTCAGTGCACAATACTTATTCCGATGAAGAGGTTACAGAAATATTTGATGCTGTACAGAAGGTGTTCCAGAAAATGTTGGAATGCGTCGTTCGCAGTCTCAAAAAGAAACAAGAAGGAAGCGCAATGGTAATTGTCTTTCCGGTGTACACGTTTATAGGAGACACAGTCGTGTTCTGGGTCCCCCCAAGAGCTCAGTGATTAGCCGGGAGGGTCAAATTGAAAGAGAGTGGAGACAAGAAGAAGAGGCTACACATTCTGCTACACGGCTACAAATCACTAAACTTTTCCTTTTTTTAAAAATGGTATTTGTTAAGCACTTACTATGTGCTAGGCACTATACTAAGTGACGGGGTTAATAAAAACTAATCAGTGTAGACACAGTTCCATGTCCCACATGAGGCTCACAGTCTTAATCCTCATTTTACAGATGAGGGAACTAACACAAAGAAATTAAGTGACTTGCCCAGGGTCACACATAGCAGACGAGTGGCGGATTTGGGATTAGAACCCAAGTCCTTCCAACGCCTAGGCCCCAGCTCTAACATATAGGCCACGTGACTACACGCTATACACCCAGTACATCTCAACATATTGCTACAGTGATCCCTGCTAAAATGTAAATGTTTGCTATTCAACGCCTGTCAATTTTGATGCTAGTTTTGGAACACTCTGCCAAAACATTCTGATTTTGTAGCTCGTAAAACATTAATTTGGCTCAGAGGCTTCCCTCCTTTCACCCTCTGTCTCCTCAACCTCTGAAGCACTTTTACTGACTGGAATAGAGGGATGGAAAAGAATGATAGTAATAGCGTGGCTCAGTGGAAAGAACCCGGGCTTGGGAGTCAGAGGTCGTGGGTTCTAATCCCGGCTCCGTCGCTTGTCAGTTGTGTGACCTTGAGCAAGTCACTTCACTTCCCTGGGCCTCAGTTCCCTCATCTGTAGAATGGGGATTAAGACTGTGAGCCCCACCTGGGGCAACCTGATCACCTTGTATCTACCCCAGCCTTGGTAATACTTGGCACGTAGCAAGGGCTTAACAAATACCAGCATTATTATTATTAATAGTATTTACTAAGTGCTTACAGTGTGCATATCACTATACTAAATTCCAGGAGAGAATACACACGTGGGAATTAGACATAGTCCCTGTCTTTTGGGGGGAGCTCACAATCTAAGAGCCCGTTTCAATAACCGTCAAGGGTTATCCTGATCCTTTCATAAGAATGCCACTGAAGAAGAGCAGGATGGGTAGAAGGGGCCTCTGAGCGAGGGGATTGCATGCCTTATGGCTTCTAGAAGACTTCTAACATTGCAGTCAGTCTGACCCCACATTATATCTTCCATCATCTCCATCTCTGTGGAACCCCTGAGATTCATCCTTCAGCAGCCACGCAGCCCAGTGTAGCTAGCCTGGGATCTGGACGGCATGAACCACAGTGCTCCCGTGTCACTGATGGAATGTAATTTGTTTATATTAATGTCTGTCTCCCTTCCTCTTCCCTCCCATCCTGTAAGCCTGTTATGGACAGAGAATGTGTCTGTTCATTGTTCTATTGTATTCTCCCAAGCGCCTAGTACAGTTCTCTGCACAAAGTAAAGCTCTCAATAAATATGACTGATTGAGTCTGTCTCAGGATGGCCCCAAGGTGTTGGGTGATGGGCCCAGAATTTGCCCCTTTACCCTACCTCTGTGACTTTTCCAAAGCATTCAGTCATTTGTGTTATCAAATCAGTCAGTGGTATTTACCGATCACTTACTGTGTGCAAAGCATCGTTTTAAGCACTTGTGAGAGTACAATGCAACAGAGTGGTATTCGTGTTCCCTGGCCACAGAGAGCTTACAGTCTAGAGGGGTGACACATACTAAAATAAATTATGGATATGTATGTAAATACTCTGGGGTTGAGGGTGAAGTAAATATCAAGGCTTGATGGTTAGAGGAAGACACGATAGCCTGACTAAATGAAATCCGTCGATAGTTTAAGTGGTTGCTTCAGTTTTTTCCCTCTGTAAATTTTTGATCAGAAAAATAAAATCAAGTTCAAGAATGTGAAGTCTCTGCCCCTCTCCCGGGTGCTTTCAATTTTAGGTAGCCGTGCTAATGATCACTGAAACAGCTGAAAAAAAAACAGGTGAAAAAGCAAAGGGAAATTGTTAAAATTCATAGATAATCACCCCTGGTTAATGGAGTTAAGGCTTGTAAAACTAATCTTGATATACATGTCAATCTCAAAACACTGACTTTTCTAAAAACGTTTGGTCTGTTTTGCTTGATTCTAGTTACTTCGATCCATTCAAATACCCCTTGATGAATTTATCTGTGCCGTGCAGGCTTGGCATATGAATACAGCTGTTCAGCGAGGAGTGTTTTCTACTCTCTTAGCGCTAATGGTGGTCGAAATAAGCCACGGATTCCAAAAGGTAAAGTGAATTAGTTTTGAAAATACCATAGAGTCAGATTCTATTTTACTCTAGTTTATCAGTGTTTTCCAGTAGCGTCCCCACTTTTCCTTTGGTTAGGTACACTTCCAAATGTGAAAAATAATATGGTTCTTGGTCCCAGAAAAATTCTGTTTTGGTTGAACCCTCTTCCATACTGTGCTATATTAAGGAGCTTCTAAAATGGTGAAAGTTTTAACTAAAAAGATGTTTTATGTTGCAATATTGGGGTTTGAAACTGTCATCTTTGAATAGGAAGGACAATCAACAGTATTTAATATATTTTTAATGGCGGTCAATCTTCTTTTTGAATTCCTTCATATTGGGTAGTTCTGTGAAATACACGTACCGTTCCAATATGTGAAGCTATTGGTACTTGAACCAACTATTGGGGAGATCCCCTGCAGCAGAGCCATGAAATTTGAAATAAACACTTGGACCCAGTGGCATACCTCCTGAGATCTACCAGCACGGAGGGAACATCCTCCTTAAAAGCACTTAAACTCTTCCTCAACATCTGCACCGCTGAGGAAATTTCAAAGGATCTCAAAGGACGCCACCATCAATAGCATCTTCAAGAAGAAAAGCAAAAGATTAGAGTGCAGCAAGTATCAGGGCATCACATTACTCTCCATTTCTGGCAAGATCCTCACCAGAGCGCTCCCACATCGGCACACAAAGAATATCTTCAACTCAGTGCTCCCAGACCACCGTATTTGTTTCAGACCACAACGGAAACGGGGGACATGATTTCTGCTGCACATTTGATAAAGGAAGAATGCAGGGAATAGCATCAAGATGCATACTCAGTTTCCATAGGTGCAGTCGATATACCTAGGCTTTGGAATTCACTTACAAATTTGGCTGCCCTGAAAGGTCCATACTGGTTTTGAGACAGCTTCATGTTGCCATGGCTGGCTGGGTCAGATGTGAAAGGTGCTCTGTCTGATCCACTGTCTTTGTTGCTAATGGAGAAAAGCAGGGATGTGTAGTGGCCCTGGCCTGTTCAATTTAATGCTCCCATCCCGGAAGATGCAGCAAGAGACTTCATTCAGTCATACTGATTGAGCTCTCATAGAGCGCTCATGAGTTTACATGTAGAAGGTGAGGATTTTACTGGGAAAGGGTAAAGGCCAAATGGTTGGGGGTGAGGAACAGAGATGTAGGAGAATTAGTTGGGAGGAAGAAGAGATGCAAAGAAGGGCAAAAGAGACAAAGGGAGGGAATACTGGAGGATATCTGTAAACATTTCTACTCAGAAGCAGTGTGGCCTGGTGGATATAGCACAGGTCTGGGAGTCAGAGGGACCTGGCACCATTTGTCTCCTGAATGACCTTGGTCAAGTCATGTCACTTCACTGTGCCTCAGTTACCTCACCTGTAAAAGGGAGATGAAGACTGTGAGCCCCATGTGGGACATGGACTGTGTCCAACCTGATCAGTTTGTATCTATCCCTGCGCTTAGTACAGTGCCTGGCACATAGTAAGCACTTAAATACCATAAAAAAGGCAACAAAACACTGTGCCCTACTGGCAAAAATACTGCGATACTGCTAGTGTCTCCCAGCTTCTACTGGTCCCCTTAGCTCTTGCTACCCAGGCAAACAAATCATTTCAGCACTTTAATATATTCGTTCATTGGTATATTTGGCTACTTATTTTGATTGATCTGTTTTATGTTTATGTCCCCCATTATGGAGGAAACTCCTTATGGTAAGTGTCAATGGTTTGTCTGATTTCCAAGTGTTTAGTGTAGTGCATTGCACCCAATAGGAGCTCAGTAAATACTAAACCTATTACCATTACTTACTGCTATAGGATTCTCGGCACGTGTCCCAATGTGAATAAGGATTTATTGTGACTTGTACTCTTTTGGAAAGAAAATTTTCTCTGAAATTTTGATAACGCTTTCTGTTTTGAGTCCTGGGGGAAAGAGGAAAGGTGGTTCCTTCTACATATAAACTTGAAGAATAATTGTAAAAAAAAAAGTTTCCAAAACAGCCACTAGGCAATTAAAATCATTATTTCTCACAAGCAGATAATCAGCTGAAAGCCCTCACCTCAACACTATAGCAGGGCTAGAAGCTGGTATTTCAAGGATGGTGATATATAACCATGTCAGTTTCATGTAGCAAAAGAGAATTATGGGGAGATTTTTCTTGTGTGTGAATGGGCATTTACTATAAATTTATTACAATTTTAATCTGGAATGTTGTTGGATGGAATTTTTATTCAAAGCCATTTAGGTAAAATACAGTGTGTACACAGGTGCTTTAGGGAGTATTAGATTTCCAAGTAGAGACAGACCAGACTTACAGCATTTATTTTAACACCAATCAGTTTGATTTAAGAGCTATATAAAATTTGTTCTTAAATGTACCATGAGTAAAACAATTAAATGTTCCTTACAGTAATTTATGGGAAGCTCTGCTTACTGGGAAATTGACACAAAATTCATATCTCATTTTCATGGGAGCTGATAGAGACAGCAGTCATATGCCCTCACTCTGATGCTTCATTTCAGGACAGACTGTATTACAGAAATTCAGTTTGAAATAGTGTGCCACAGTGAGTGATGACACTTTGGGGTGTTTTTGGTGTTTTTTTGTTTTTACCAGATGAAGTTTATTGTAATTAGAAATCAGAAGGGTTTTTTTAAGCAGTTAATTTAATATTTGCTTTCACCTAAAAGATTGTTTATAAGCAAAGGCTGCCATTCATTCCACCAAGTGGACAGTTAGCCGAAATCTAGCAGCGGAAGTGTGTGCTTCACTTTCAAAGTGCTGAGTGGGGACTTCTGAAAGGGATAGGGCAGCATCATCATCAGTGGTATTTATCGGGTGTTTAATGCGTGATGAGCACAAGCCGCATGGCCTAGTGGAAGGAATACAGGCCTGGGAGTCAGAGGACCTCATTATGGGCAGGGAACATGTCTGCTAATCCTGTTATGTCCTCTTTCCCAAGCGCTTAGTACAGTGCTCTGTACATAGTAAGCATTCAATAAATACTATCGATTGACCTGGGTTCTAATCCCAGTGCTGCCGGGTACCTGCTCTGTGACCCTGGGCAAGTCACTTAACTTCTCTTTGCCTCAGTTTTCTCAACTGTAAAATGGAGATTCAATACCTGTTCTCCCTCCTTCTTAGACTGTAAGCCCTATGAGGACCCGGGGATTATGTCTAACATGATTAACTTGTGTCTACCCTAGTTCTTGACACATAGTCACTGCTTAACAAATAAAATAATAATTAATTATAATTGCCTCCAGGGCAACCTTGGACAAGTCACTTAACTTCTCTGTGCCTCAGTTACCTCATAAAGTGGATTTTATTTTTTTTTGGTATCTGTAAAACATTCACCATGTGTTAAACACTGTTCTAAGCAGTGGGGTAGATACAAATTAATTAGGTTGGACACAGTCCCTGCGCCTCATGGTGCTCAAAGTCTAAGTAGGAGGAAGAACAGGAGAACTGAAGCACGGAGAAGTTACGTGACTTACCCAGGGTCACATCGCAAAGATTTGGTAGAACTGGAATTACAACCCAGGTCCTCTGACTCCCTGGCCCGTGCTCTTTCCACTAGGCCTACTTAAACTGTAATCTCCTTGTGGGACAGGGACTTGTATCTTGAATCTACCCCAGCACTTAGTACAGTTCTTGGCATCTAGTAAATGCTTAGCAAGGACCATTTATAATAATGTTGGCATTTGTTAAGCGCTTACTATGTGCAAAGCACTGTTCTAAGCGCTGGGGGGTATACAGAGTGATCAGGTTGTCCCTTGTGGGGCTCACAGTCTTCATCCCCGTTTTACAGATGAGGTAACTGACAAAGGGAGTGGGTGGAAACGGGACCAAGATCTGTTTATATTAATCTGAAAAGTTGTTATTTTAGGACACAATCAACCAATCATTAATATTTTAATGAGTGCTTACTTTCTGCAGAACACCACCCTAAGTGCTTGGGAGTGGACAGTGCAGTTGGTAGGCAGGATTGCTGCCCTCAAGGAGCTTACAGAAAGGCAGATTGCCTTCTGGACAATTTTTACAGTTACTCCAGCTATCAGTTTGAGTCAATTGATCTATGTCTTATTCTCATTTGTGCCTTATATAGCACTAAATAACCTACTAGGTCTCTCGGTCTCAGATTCTTGGCCCATGAAATTGTGATCATTTCCTTCTACCTGTTCAGTATAGGTTTGTGAACTTGTCCCCAGTGCAAATTATTGTCATGTCAGGTATTCTTTTTGCAATGCAGCTTCTAAATTCAGCTTCATCTGTGAAATGGGATGAAATCCTATTCTCTCCTAGTTAGACTGAGACCCTCCCCCGAACCCCCCACGTTGGACGAAAACTGTCCAATCTGATCTTTTTGTATCTACCCAGGCACTCTATTAAGTGCCTGAGTAAGTGCTTAATAAGTATTATTATCATTAGTAGTAATGTTGGTATTTGTTAAGCGCTTACTATGTGCAGAGCACTGTTCTAAGTGCTGGGGAAGATACAGGGTCATCAGGTTGTCCCACGTGGGGCTCACAGTTAATCCCCATTTTACAGATGAGGTAACTGAGGCACAGAGAAGTGAAGTGACTTGCCCACAGTCACACAGCTGACAAGTGGCAGAGCCGGGATTTGAACCCATGACCTCTGACTCCCAAGTCCGGGTTCTTTCCACTGAGCCACGCTGCTTCTCATAATTAAAAATAATAAAATGCAACATATGGTAAACATTTCCCTGTTTTTCAAACTTGTTTGTGTGTTTGCTGACTTATGGAATTAAATTGCTTTCTCTCTAGGCTTCAAATAAAGAAGAGCTTGCTCCACCAGAGAGCCTTTCAGACCTCCCACCATTTTCACAGTATTTGCTGACAATAATAATAAAGTCAACAAATATTGTCAGGTAAACTTTTTTTTTCTCCATTCGTTCTAAAATTCTACTTGAGAAGAAAACAAGTGCACAATTCTGGTTGTGCTTGATTCTTCCCCCTGCCCTCCCACCCCGCCACACCCTCTATTCCCTTTGTAGAGGGATGACCATGTGGATTTATGTGGTGGGAAGTGGATGGATAATGTTTGCTCTACCTTTTTTCAGGTCATTTTTACATGAATTATTGGAAAGCATAACTTTTGAAGATATTGAAGGCATCAGATGTCTCTCAGCTGCTGTACATATGCTGATGATTATTAGTAAATGTAAGTTGAATTTTTCCTCATGGTACTGTGTCTTATATCACGAGAAATTTGGCCTTCACAGTGTTCAATAAGCAGTGATTTCTTCACACCAGTGCCTTTTTTAAAGTAATGGGATGCAGAAAAAATGTCCAAATTTCATAAAGAATACAAGTATTTAGTTCTCTGTTCTTGATTGTTAGGCTATTGGAATATATTTCTTTCCACTAAAGGACTTGTCTGAATGATAGTATATTGTTAATTGTGTTCATAACGCTACATATTCTAATTCAGTTAGAAAAAAATCACTAAATTTCAGGTGTCTTTTGGTTGGTGTCAGGTTTAACTCAACTTTGGGAGTCTGGGGAGGTGGGCACAGGCAGAGGGAGTAGAGACTGACCCACAGGGTGGCCTGACTTCAACTATGGTGACAGGAATAGGAGAATCAAGAGATTTCCGTGAGAGAAAAGGAGAGATTGAAAGAGGAGAAACAGGAGAGATACATACATTCATTCAGTTGTTGTCCCTACTGAAAGCTCACCTCCTCCAGGAGGCCTTCTCAGACGGAGCCCCCCTTTTCCTCCGCTCCTCCTCCCTTCCCCATTGCTCCTACTCTCTCTTTCTGCTCTGTCCCCCTCCCCACCCCACAGCACTTGTGTATATTTGTACATATTATTCTATTTATTTTTATGATGTGTATATGTATTGCTATAATTCTATTTATCTATTTTGATGCTATTGATTTGTTTTGTTGTCTGTCTCCTCCTTCTAGAGTGTGAGCCCACTGTTGGGTAGGGATTGTCGAATTGTACTTTACAAGCACTTAGTACAGTGTTCTGCACACTGTAAGCACTCAGTAAATATGATTGAATGGATGAATGAGAAAAGTTTACCCTGATCCAAACATGTATTAATTCATTAAACATTGCCTGTTTTATCCTTTTTTTCAAAATAGGTAAACACAAGGGCTTAAATGTTAAGAGCGTTGCTGCCACTCTTGAAAGAAAATTAAAGACATTTATGGAAATCACCTTGGAAGAGGATAGCATTGAGAGGTAAAAAACCAAGTGATTTCTGGAAACAAAAGCGTAGGTCACAACCGAAGTGTGAGTATACAAAGGAGTCTTCATTCCAAGTCCACATGAAGGAAGGGAGGAAAATTGGGTCCAAATATCCGGAAGAGTGTGGGTTTAGTGTGATCTACTTCATGATCTACTTTGCCCATTTGCTTGACATCTCCAATTTCCAATCACTTTTTAGCACGCTATTGAGTACTGTGCATACTGTTGCATTTCCCTTACAGAATTTTTCAAGGAAGAATGAGAAGGGCTGGGCAGGTTTGTGGAGGGGCGGGTACTCTAGGTGGCCAGAGAGATATGGACTAAGGGTTGGAATTGTCTTCAAGGCAGTTGGACTAGGATTGGCAGCGTGCCCCCAGGTGGCATGAGCTTAAAGGATAGGGACACTAGAGGCGGCTTTATACAGAATTTACATCTGGATACTTGTTTCCTCTTCAGCTGAGGTGATAGAGGTGTAGAGTTTTACGGAGCAAGGTGATGAAGTTAGGAGTTTCTTCTGATAATTGATTTTTGGCAGCCCGGAAAGGACGCCGACGCTGGCAAGAAGGTTAGCCCTCAACTCCGCTCCTTATACCACACTGCCAGAACCTACTGTGCAGGAAAGAAGCCTTTCCTACCCCCGCCCCAGGCCTGAAGGACTTAAATGCCACCAGTGTGGCTCCTAACATTTTAGAAAGTTGGGTCGGCCAACACCGTGTGACTTTTGTGACTCTTGTTCTGAGCCAAGAGGAACCTGAAACCCTAGTCTTTAGCCACAGTGCCCTGGTGGTCTTGTCATATTTATTGTCTTCCTTGTCTTTCATCTTTTTGTGTCATCTTTATATATGTGTCTGACCCCAACCCCCTTCCCTGCCTCATTCTAAGATCATTGAGCTCCTTGGGGTTCTGGACTGTGCTAGTATCTCATCTGTGTACTTCTTTCCCAGCACATTGTACACAGTAAGTGCTTAATAAATACTCCTCCTCCTCCTCTCTAAGCAGTATTCACCAAGAGAAGAACCAGGTGCTTGGGAGAGTACATTATAATAACAGACACATTCCCTGCCCTCGGTGACGGAAAGAGCGCGGACCTGGGAGTCAGAGGACCCAGCTTCTAATCCCAGCTCTGCCACTTGCCTGTTGCATGGTCTTCGGCAAGTCCCTTAATTTCTCTGTGCCTCAGTTCCCTCATCTACAGTGTGGAGGTTCAAAACCTGTCCTCCCTCCTACTCTGACTGTGAACTGTATGTGAGACCTGATTGTCTCATATCTGCCCCAGCCCTTAGGACAATGCTTGGCTGTAAGCACTTAAAAAGTGCCCCTCTAGACTGTCAGCTCTCCCACAGACTGAAAGCTCATTGTGGGAAGGGAGGGAGTGTGTCTGTTTATTGTCATATTGTACTCTCCCAAACACTTAGTACAGCGCTTTGCACACAGTAAGAGCTCAGTAAATGCAATTGAATGAGGGACGAGTGGCAATGAAAGCCTTTGACAAGACAGAGATAAACCATAGCGTTTCACAGGACAAATCCAAGAGCTCTATCTCGATCGTGTAAAGCTAGAATTGGTAATGATTGCCAATCAATCAGTGGCATTTATTGAGTGCTTACTGAATGCGGAGCACTCTACTAAGTGCTTGGGAGAGTACAATACAACAGGGTTGGTAGGTACATTCCCTGTGCACAAGGAACTTTCAGCCTGGATGGGGAGGATTTTTTAATGTCTTTTGGGTGGTGCAGTTCAGGCTGAGATTCTGGGGAAGAGTCAGAGGTGAAAATTATGGTAATCATGGTAATTTATGGGATCACTGAGAGAGGCTGAATTCGGTGACAGAAAAGTTGGGTGCCCAAGACAAAGATACGGAAAATGGGGTGTATTCCCCAACAGTGAGAAGCAAACATTCAAGAAGTGGTCAGAAATTGAGATCAGAAAAGAGAGTGAAATGCAAGGAGTGATCCGTTGTCAGGGGCAACAGAAACAGTCAAAGGGAAGTAAAGGTTAAGATGTAAGCCTTTTTCTTTAAAGTATCCACCTGCATCTCGAATGCAATCTTACCGATGAAAAATAAATGCATACTGTACTCTCATATTCTCCTTCTGGTTTTTCTTTTCTGTACTGTTCATTTCCTGAGTAGTTTTTCTTTGAAATAACTATGATCCTCTGAAATTACCTACCCCAGAGTCACAATAAACTCCCTCCTACTGCCCCTACGGAGGATATTTCCTCCTACTTCTCAGGAGTTCTGCCTCCAAAATTCCCTCTTCTACATAGCTTCCTTCTCCCAAAAACCTTTAAAAACCCCTTGCTTCCCAGCATGCTTCTTTTCCATCAAGACACACTGCCATATCCTCCAGTCTTTTTAACAAATTATGTTGTTGTTTTTAATAACTACATAGTCATTCTCCAAAGAGCTCAAAATGATTTCTTAAAAATTACCATATGCAGCCTCCAAATAATTTGATGACGGAGGGCCCCGTGCTTAACAATCTGGTCCTTGGGAAGTAGCATGTTAATTTTGTAAAAATTGTATTCAACAAAGTAATAATTTAATGGGGACCTTGTATTTCATGAAAGAATAGCAGTGCTGCTAAATTGGGCTGGCTGGGCAACCACATGGTGTTGGGAACTCATTTGTCGGTTGTTCAGCCATAACAGAGAAACTATTGAAATTCTAAAAAGAAACAAACAATCCCAATAAAATGGAAAATCATACACATTCTAGTTTCCCTTGCCTCTGTCCTCTCCAGCCACCGTCCTGGGCATTTGATGGGATACTTAGGCCGATCGTTTATATCTTGTGCTTTATTTGCCCAATTAAGGGAAGCAGCATGGCTTAGTGGAAAGAGCACGGGCGTGGGAGTCAGAGGATGTGAGTTCTAATCCTGGCTCCTCCACTTGTCTGCTGTGTGACTTGGGCAAACCACTTAACTTCTCTGTGCCTCAGTTCCCTCGTCTGTAAAATGGGGATTAAGACTGTGAGCCCCACGTGGGACAAACTGATTACTGCTTAATGCAGTGCTTGGCACATAATAAGCGCTTAACAAATGCCATCATACCAGTGATGATGATAATCAACCTTTTGTTCAGCTGAATTGGCCAAGAACTGTCAGTGAAGGAGCAGATACAAGGTAACCAGATTGGACATAGTCCCACTTCCCATGAGGCTAACAGTCTAAAGTTGGGAGAGAACAAGTAATATTATCCCATTTTACAGACAAGGAAACTGAGGGCCAGAGAGGTGGTGACTTGTCCATGCTCACATGGCAGGCCTGTGGCAGAGCTGGGATTAGAACCCAAATCTGACTCCCAGTCCTATGCCCTTCCCACTAAGCTATTCTGCCCCTGTACACAGTAAGTGCTCAATAAGTACGACTGAATGAATGAGTGCCTCCTCATGGATTAATAACTAAAGAGTACAGAGGAGGCACTTCAGGCAGTTAGCTGCCTTTGATTAAAGTCAAATGAAATCCATTGGTTTCTCCCTACCAGTAGGCCATTTTTCCGTCTCATATGAAGACACTGGAGTAGTGAAGCTGACTTTGTTCTTCACAATACTGATTTCCAATCAATGCTTGGAAAGCGACCATTTATTCAGATATTTTCCAGATATCACGGGTTTATAATCTGCAGTTCCACTCATGTCCATTTTTAGAAGATATGTCCTATTTCTTCCTTTTTCCAATTTCTTGCACTTCGTTTTTCATCCTCAAGGCTTCAGGAACAGTAGCTGGTCACTCGGTGATCATCTGGCAGATTCCATATGCCAAAAATCAAAATCCAAGGCCAACACACCTGAAAAAAAATCAATTGAGCAGAGCTGACAAAAGAATCAATTTTTCACTTTTTTATGCATTGTGACTTTTCTTCAATGAGCTCCTGAACTAAAGTATTTCCTTAACCCTTGGTGTAAATCTGGATGGGGAAATAGGAGGTGCAGTTAACTGAAGGAGTTTGTGATGGAGACTCTCAGGATGATTTATAATTCAGTTGCCAGAGCATTAATTCAGCATTGGAAGTTTTTGTTAATAACTGTAATCTAGTTTTCTCTCCAGCAGAGTTAGCAGTTTGTCGACTGGCCTGTTGGGTGTTAAATAAAAAATGCTGCTCAATTTCTTTACTCAGAATAACATACTGTAAAGTGGGCAGATTTCCTCAAGAGGAGCAGTATGCAGTTGCTAATGCAGTAGCACATTTAATTGTCAAATATGTTATGTTTATTACTATCGTAGATAGTGAGAATATAGCCATGGATTTGTAATTTGGGAGGCAGAGAAATGTAAATGTTCTTTGTGAAGTCTCGAGGTTAAAATTTATATTTTGGATTCCTTCCCATTGAGCTAATGAATGATAATCTTATTTCAAGCAAATTATTTTCTAATATTAATTATGTCTATATGTAAGAAGGTTTAAATGGTATTTTAGTGCAGAGTCACCAACATTTAAATCTTGTTAACTCAAAGGGAGGTCGTTTAAAAACTTTCATCAGCTTTTTCTCACGTTATCTGCTGGACCTGATGCGTCTCAGGCTCTCTTTCTTGAATTAATGATTTATGGATTTTTTTTTAACACAATGTTTTGCTTGGAACTGAGTGCTAAATAGCTTATCTTAAAACTCACCATCATCAAAAACATTAATATCCGAAGGCCAAAGTGCTCTTTTGGCACTTTAATGAAACAAAACTCAGAAGACAAAAAGTTGCCCTCGAGATGTTTCAAGTCAAAACCCCATTTCCTTAGGTTCTTTGGCAACCGAAATTGCTCTTTCCATTGCAAAAATGGTCCTTATGTTTGCTCTAATATTGCATCATGTTTGTGATTTTCACGTTTTCTCTCCAATTCCAAATTTAGGGAAATACCATACACGGCTAAAGGGATGCTATTCTAATTAATGTCATTCTTTGCAGAGTGGTATAATAATACCCCCTACCCCCCCCCCCCATCCTTCAGTTTTGAAGATGACACAGTGAGACAGTGAGATCTTATCCAAGTTTACAAGTATGGATGAAAAGACAGATGTGTGAACCGGGCATTCCTTTCTTTACTGTGGGCTCTGGTGGTCTTCTTATAGCTCCACTGTATTCTTTGTCTATTCTTCCTTCCTGGCTCACGATGTGCTGCCTTTCATTTAGCTATACATCTGCTGCTTGGGTATCTTCACATCATCTGTTGTCTTTGTGTCCCGCCCAGTAAAACTGCCTGGTTGTGAACACTGCTTGAAGGCCGATGAGCTGTCTACCGTCCATGATCTCTTTGAGAATATCTTCTCTTTTTTTTTTTAATGGTATTTGTTAAGTGCTTACTAGGTGGCAAGCACTGTTCTAAGCGCTGCCATTTGATATTGAGTGTAGTTTGTAGGTGATGCTTGAGAAACGGTCAAGAAGCTGTATCTTTTGAAGTTAAGTCCACGTTTCATAAACTTATAGAACTTGGGGCACCACAGCAGCTTTGTAGACACCTTCTACTTGGAAAGGAGCATAATGTCCCATTGTCACTGCATTCGTTCTATTGATCTGCCCAAAGCCATGCTGCCCTTTTCAATTTTGTTTTCTACTTCCTTTTCTACCTGTGCTTCATTGGAAAATGTGCTTCCTAAGTAGCAGAACTTAGCGATAGCGGTAAGTTTTGAACATCTTTGTTGGCATGTGGGTTTCCTGCCAGAACTCTACTTGTATTTTCATTTTCCCTAGCAGCTGTTGTCTACCCAGCTACTTTTACTTCTCAGATACCTATTATAGCCCCACAGCCCTTAGGTGTTGAAAAACGAGTGAATTGGAAATGTTTTAAATAGCAAGAAGCACCAAGAGGCTAAGTGTTAGATTTTGCTCTCCCAACAGGTATAGTAAAGGAATGGTAAGCTATGGACCCTTAAGCCAAATAATACTAGCCAGCATATGGCAGGGATTGGAAAACTCATTTCTCCATGAAAAGTTCTCATAATTCACTCCCACGTGAAATATATTTACCAGCGGGAAGACAAGAAATACGGTTTGGGGAAGAAGTGGTTTGAAGCAGCATTTACTAAGTACTTAGACTGTGCTTGAAAACCTGGTCCCTCCCCTCAAGCAGCTTTCAGTATAATGGAGTAGAGGAGCAGACACAAATTGTCACATGTACAACAGGAAGAAGAGAAAGAGCTTAGCAGCAGTTATTAAAAATTAAACGGCTAGATAAAAAGAAAAAAAAAACCTGCTCTCATTAACACCAGACATAAAGTTGTTGATACTGACTCCCTGACTGCAATAATGTTTCTTGGATAGGCTTAACAGATTTTATTAAAGTGCTTGATTGAGGCATACTAATCTAAGGAATCATGATCATTAAAATTTGTTGAATTTATTCCCTCTTAAACTTTATCTCCTCTACCAGTACGTCTAAGATTTCTTCCTGGCTCTGCAACCTGCCTATTGTGGGAACCCTTTTCTCATCTGTAAAGTGGGAAGAAAGCAAAGAAGGATCTGGCCATGATAAAAGCAGTGTGGCTCATGAGAAGCAGCATGGCTCAGTGGAAAGAGCATGGGCTTAGGAGTCAGAGGTCATGGGTTCTAATCCCAGCTCCACCACCTATGAGCTGTGTGACTTTGGGCAAGTCACTTAACTTCTCTGTGCCTCAGTTACCTCATCTGGAAAATGGGGGTGAAGACTCTGAGCCTCACGTGGGACAACCTGATTACCCTATTTTTACCACAGCACTTAGAACAGTGCTCAGCACACAGTAAGACCTTAAAAAATACCATAACTAATTAAAAGGCCAGACTGTCATCAGACTCTGATGGCCCTTCCATGATCTCCAAGGTTGTCTTTGCTGTCACTTGCCTGCTGTAAGTGACAGTTCAGCAGGTCACTTAGCCTTAGTTAACTCATCTATGGAACGGGGATTAAATACCTTTCCTCTTTTCACCTTAAACTGTGACTTCCATGTGGGAAAGGGACTATGTCCAATCTGATTGCCCTGTATTGTACTCTCCCAAGCACTTAGTACAGTCCTCTGAACACAGTAAGACCTCAATAAATACCACTGATTGATTGACATTTCACCTTCATGATTATGATTATTAAGATGGCCCCAGAAGAGGGACAGTACCCATTTTTCTGAATTCCTTAATACGTGATTAAGCTGCTCACGCAATTTCCTCCTTTCCCCCCAACATTTTCTAGGTATCGGCCCCTTGCTTCACATTTTCATTGTTTGATCCATAAAGGGAAACATTGAAAAGTTACCCTTCTCATCTGATAAAAAGATAGTTAACTGAAGTGGAATCCTGCCTATGGTTCTATGGAAGCGGATAAACAGATTCAACTCTAAGAGCTTCAAAAAGCATTTACTCAGAAACTGGATCTGTCTGAATTGTGTGGATTATTAAGGTTATATGTGAGTCCTGTCACTGCCCTTCAGAGGAGACTGCACCCTGACCTCAAGGAAATTGCCCCTAGCACAGTTTTAAGAGCATTTGAATAAATGAAAATTTTAAGCTATTACGGGAGTTATATGAATATTGTAAAGTCTGAATTTGATGTCTCAGTATTTCTCAATAAGTCCTCTCTAACTCATCTGTAAATTTCTTGAGACCAGGGATTATGTCTACTAGTAATCAGTGGTATTATTAAGCACATTAATGTGATGCAGAGCACTGTAATAAGTGCTTAGGAAAGTACAAGAGAATTGGTAGGCATGAGTCCTGCCCAAAAAGAGCTTACAGTCTACAGGGGGAGACAGACATTAAAATAAATTACAGATGTTGAGTGTGAGGATATTTACTAATTTATCTTGAACATTCTTTAGTACAATTCCCTGCAAACTAGGCCCTCAAGAAACACAACTGATTGAATAAAATAGAAATTCAGAATTTTTTAAATACAAAGGAGATGGTATTCTTTGGCAGGGATACTAAAGTACCAACCCCCCCCCCCCTTTAATTTTTAACAGTATTAAGCACTTACTATGTGTAAAGCACTGTTCTAAGTGCTGGGGTAGTTTCAAGGCAATCAGGTTGGACCCAATCCAAGTCCCAAATGGGGCTCCCAGTCTTAACCCTCATTTTATAGATGAGGTAACTGAGGCACAGAGAAGTTAAGTGGCTTGCCCAAGGTCACATAGCAGCCAAGTGGTAGAGCCAGGACTAGAACCCACATTCTTCTATCTCCCTCATCCCTGCCCTTGAGGATCTTACAGCTTTCTTCTTGCACCCAAATAATTTCCCTCAGACAAGTCGGCTTCTTTGGTCTCTCATTCTATGATCATTACTCCTCTTCCTCATCCCTCATAATTCCCCAAAACTTCCTAAACAGGATGTGTACATTTCAAAGGCTTTCCCCTAGTTTGAATAAGTATTTACCTCTATAGGAATTACTTTCTTACCCTCCCTTGAAATGTAGTTAAATGAAATTCTGAGCTTCTGATGGTCACTTGCGAACATGAGGTCCTATACCCCCACGTTTCGGTTTAAAGGACCTTGTTTCAAAAAAAACACCTGCCATTCCTGAACTGTAACCCATGATAAATGTCTTCTGCTTTCGGAGGATCAAAAAGAAAGGATAAGGCAAAGTACACCTTCCTTGTGATGGGCTGATGCTCCTTCCAGCTGAATAAAACTTCTACGTTCCCCTCCCTGTTATACCCTGTTTAACTGAGGCAATGTCAGTGTAATTGTTTACAGAATTAATGTTTGAGATTCCACCACAAAGAGAGGAAAAATGGATGCAATAAATATCCAGTGGGATCAGTTGATTAGCAGTTGGGGGTTGGTTCAAAATATTAGTGATGTATTTTCAGTAGAATACCGCATTGTGGACAAAGCTAATGAGGGAGTAGTTTGAATTATAACCCCTTTCCTATTGAGCACTTACGTTTGCAGAGCACTGGGAGAGAAGACAACATCCCGCTCCTTCAGGGAGGCTCACAATTTAAGTGAAAATACATGGTTCAAAACCAGTTTTGAACAGAAGTAGTATTCTTTGCAATACACGTTCTGGTGTCTTTGGTAATAACCAGCACATGAATAGTTATAATTGCATGTTTGCTGTGGTAAGTAAATTGTATTGTGGGCATTAACCAAGCTATCTTCTTTCACGATGTAACAATTTTGTGAAATACTTTTGATGGCGGCCAAACTTCTCAATAGGAAATTAAACTTTTGAAACATGATTAATAAAGCAATAAAGGGCTTTGAGGACATTTTCTCGGGATTAATGACCAACAGAGAGAGTTGATTAACTTTGCTCGATCCTTAATTCCCTGCAAAATTTTCTCTGTCAAGATAGCTTGGAATTATAGCCTTTTTCTAATGAAGAAGAAGAAAATAAATGTTTTACTTTTATTTTCTGTACTATAGTGAAGTCTAGCTAGGCCCAGAGAGAGTAAACTTAAGAGTGTTAATGAGCCAGGCATTTCTAGGGAATTCGAAGGGAAGAAGAAAGAAATATGGAATTAGTAAAAGTATCCAATTAGATTAGCAGAGCCTAACCAATGGAATTATATTAGTGCTGCTTGTGTTTTTGCCAAAGAGAACGAGAAAGAACAAAAGCTTATAAGGTCTAAAATGCCTGAATCTCAAAAACCTTTCACTTTAGTATATGATGAATATGCACAAAAGTCTCAAAAGTGGTCATCTTGCATTTTTTAATGGTATTAAGTGTTTACTATGTTCCAGGCACTCTTCTAAGCACTGGGGTAGATACAAGCAAATAGGGTTGGACACAGTCCCTGTCCCACATGGGCCTCACTGTAAAATCCCCATTTTACAGTTGAGGTAACTGAGGCACAGGAAAGTGAAGTGTGACTTGCCTGAGGTCATGCAGCGGACAAGTGGCGTAGCCCAGATTAGAAACCTGATCCTTCTGACTCCCAGGCACATACTCTATCCACTAGGCCATGCTGCTTCCCATTTTTACCACATATTTAGTATGGAAAGGGCGTGGATTAAATTCTCTCAACAATTACCAGCACTTTATGCCAGTGTAAAGTCTTTGAGATAGATCTATATGTTATCGGTGGACAAAAGGAAGGTAGAACTTTCTGTAAGAATGTAAGAGTTGATTTGAATTAAAGTATCGTTCAGCAATGGTTACTAAATGAATAATGTACTGAGTATGAATTATTGTAAAAAAAGTACTTCGACAAATTAAATATTTGATAATAGAGAAATACAGCTTAGAAAATATTTTTGACTTGACTGATGATGCATTTTTTTGCCTTATCTCTTACATGTGCTATTCTGTAGCTAATTCTTTTTTTTTTTTAATGTTTCAGAACATTATATGAATCATCCCTTAGAGCTTTGGGCGAACTTTTGAATCTATAAGCGAGGATCTATCTTTGGACAAGTGAAACTGCAGGAGAAAAATGATGCATTTGTTTATAAAAAGTATATTAAATGTATAGTATATGATCTATAATCCATATATCACAAAACACGGACTTGTATGTATTCAAAACGTGCATGATCGTGAGTGGCTGAATTGAACTTGTAAAACCGATTCTGCCTTCACTTGTGTAAAATAGAGTATTTAGAATACATTTTTTAGAATGGGGCGGAAAAAAGAGATTTACTTCCACAAGAAATTATTCAATAGATTTTTGTATGTAAATAATATAATAACAAAGAAGTGAACCGAAAGTCTAATAAATGAAGTGAAACTTATGGGTAACGTTACATGTGAAAGGAATGTTTCTTTTGAACACCAACTAAGGTGAACATTTCTCAAATTTGGCTCTCCTTCTGACTGAAATAGAGGAGCTGGGTAGCTTAGGGAAGCCAGAGTAGAGAACCCATGTGGATGGGGAAAGTGTCAGAGACTGGCCAGGCCTTGTTCAAGTCATTAAATCCACTACATGAGTAGTGAGAGGACTCAGAGCGGAAATGATCTTTGTGTTTGTCCAAGAGGGAGTTGAGACTGAGGCTACTGGAGCTGAAGAGAAGCAGCAGCAGCCCGATGTTGCTGAGCTGGGAGATCCCATTCCACTTTCCTCTCAGGTGACGGCTAAACCACCTCCCCAAATTTAGTTTGGCACTGGGGCTACTGTCGGACCAACCCCTTGGCCTTCCACCCTGACTCTGTACCAACCTCTTCCTGACTGTCAGTCTCTGCCCCATTCTCTCTTCATCCTCAGCCACCACCTCCCCTCCTTGTCATTACCTGTCCCCATCCTCTACTTCCTCATCCCTCAGCCTTTCTCCTCAGTCTAGGTCTTCCACTCTTCCCTCAAACCCAGAGAAAGAAACTGAAACATTCCTTCTCTCCAGAGACAAAGAGTAAAAAAAACAATAAAATCCAGAAACTTTAAAAATGCAAGTATATGTATGTTATTCCAAGTCACCTATATGTTGGTTATATGTGGCATTCTCAGCATTAGAATGCAAGTACTTACAGGACAGGAACCATTTTGGGGTGGTTGGTTTTTTTTTCCTTTAAAATGTGATCAGAACCCTGGACACATGGAGGCTTTAATATATGCTGTTCTGATTCTGACCTTTTTGCCCAGTGACAGATGAGCTACCTGGGGTGGCCATCTCTTATCTCCGGGGTAGAACCCTGAAATTCCTTCCACTTCTGCTCCTGTGGCTCCAAATCCCACTATCACTTCCCTAGCAAAGGAATGGGGGGAAAGCCATCAGTAAAGCTTCAGCCTTTAAAAAAACCAAAACAAAAATCTATAATTAATTACTGCAATATAAAAGAGAAACTATTGAGCAATGTAGCTGTGCATCTTTCACAGGGCATGAACTAGAACTTATTGAATAAAAGTTGTAGAAATGAGTTTTATATTTCAAACTGCTCTGAGGATGCATGTTCTGAAAGTATGTATAGTTTTTCTTACTTAAAAGTTATTGCTCCTATATTGGTTGGATGGCGATATCAGTATAACCAGTGCACATCAATTAATTTTATTAATCGAGCACTGTACTAAGCACTTGGGGAGAGAACATATAACAGAGTTAGACATGTGCCCGGCCCACAAGGAGCTGCACGTGTAATAGTATGCTCCATTCTGCAGGTGTTAGTAGATATTTTGGCAAAAGTAACAATGATAGACTTCTTGGGACACTCAACTGTGTGGGACATGGCAAACATCTCTTTTCTTGATATGGATTTGGGAAAAAGTAAATGGCCTCAAACTAAAGTCCAATATTTTAAGGATTCACTAAACTAAGTGAATTGCCTACAAAATGAAAAAGAATGGAGGGCAAAGGTAAAGGCAGAGAAGAGAAAAGATTGCTCCAAGCTTATTTTTTGTCTTCTGAATTTGAAAAAGAGGAGATTTTGTTCTTGTTTATGTCTGGTGTCCATTATGGCACTCATTAGTCCAAGTCCTTGCCAGAGCACCATGACAAAAGACACCACCAGAAGATGGACGATACTAATGCTTTGATTACTAGGAATGGTTCAGTGCTCAGCACACAGAAAGCACTCAATAAATGCCATTGTTCGATTAAAAGAGGTAAGAGAAACCTGTGTTGTTCACCTCCCTCGATGCTGACCTAAAATAGGCAGTGTGACCTAGTAGAAAGACCAGAGGACTGGAGTTAGAAGACCTGGGCTCTAATCCCCACTGGACCACTGATCCTGTTGGGTGAGTTTAGGCAAGTTATTTAAATCTCTCAGTCCCAGTTTCCTTATTTATAAAATGACATCAAATACCTGCTCTTTTTTTATGGCATTTGTTAAATATTTACTATGTTTCAAATACTCTTCTAAGCACTGGAGTAGGTATAGCTCAATTAGGTCCGACACAATAATCCCTGTCCTGCATAGGGCTCACCGTCTAAGTAGGAGGGAGACCAGGTATTGAATCCCCATTTTACAGTTGACTCTGAGGCACAGAGAAGTCAAGTGACTTGCCCAAGGTCACCCAGCAAGCAATTGGCAGAGCTGGGATTAGAAGCCAGGTCCTCAGACTCTGAGGCCCGTGCTCTTTCCGTTAGGCCTCGCTGCTTCCTTCCTGCCTCTTAGTTGTGAGCCACGGTGGGACAGGGTAGTGTCTAATCTGATTATCTTGTTATTTACCCCAGCATGTAACCCAGTGCTTGGCACGTAGAGGTTTAATAAATACTATGATTATTACTGTTATTTTTATTTCCTCAGAAATAAATCCACTGTCTTCGTGAGAATTGCTAAGACATGTCACTTTCCATTCTTCCTCTTGACCATATTTGATTGCCTTGAATGTGGGTATGTTCACAGTGGATATCAAGGCCAGAGGACACCCCAGAATAAATAGCTTTCTCCAGAAGTAGGATTCGTAATGTTAGCAAAAGCAACCCTATAGTCTATTTGATTTTGCATATTCTAGATGCTATGTGTCACTTGCATCTGGGGTAATTAGTTCCTGTAAATTAACTTTGTTTTATTTTCCCATCGGATGCTCCTAATTCTAAATATTCAGCTGGCAGCAAGATCCAAACAGAATTTGCCCGAATTCTATGCGTTTATCAGGGAGAAATGCGCAAAAGTAATTTTCTGTTAAAATTTATGTCTTTCAAATCTGTTTCGATTACATTCTGTTAATCTCTTAATAAAATGTCCCTGGAGAGCCAAATTACATGCCTTCAACCATATGTATGTTAACTACAAGCAAATGAACAATTTTTCCCTTGGGAAGTTGAAATAAGCCTCTTGAACATCATTGCATCCTTTCTCCCCAAAAAAATTCCATTCACTTTTGATGATGGAGTCTGATAGTAAAGAAAGTGTAGGGTGCTTTCTCTCACTCTGTTTAGCAGCCATGATTGTATTCTAGCCCTTTTATGAGGGAGATCATTTCCACCAGAGGTACATCAACTCAACATTGACTGAACAAACAGCATGCTTCCATAATGGGGAAAATGCGTAGCGCCGGAAAAAAACCAGCTTCTCCGGGACGTGGGTTACAATGAGCACTTCTTTTTAGGTATGTTTAGAACTTGGAATGAATGGAGGAAGAGGGAGAGGAAGATAGAGAAAGAGGGGGAGGTGAAATTGGGGGGTTGGTCTCTCCCCTACCCCTTGGTCCAATCCCTGCCCTTGCCTTTGCCTTGTGATAACGGCTAGCGCAGATTGCCTCAAACTACAGCAGAAGAGAGGTGACTTTCCTTGCCCAGAGGGAGTGGGAAGAATTGGATCCTAAGAGGTCAGCTTGCACATCATAGACGGCCTGGCCAGCACATCGATGCAGCAAAACACTCCACATATAGTCGAGGGCTGGTCTGGAAATTGTCTGGCAGTTCTATCGGCCGTACCCCACAGTGGGATCTCGTCGGCAGAGTCATCTTTGAATGTAAAAGATCACTCCGTATACTTGACGTTAAACTATTTTCTAGTGAGATGAGGTATTTCCTCATCTGTCCAGAGATGAGAATCTGGAACTCAAGAACTGCAACAACAATCTGCACTTCAGGTTCTTTGGCCCCAGCTTTTTTACTATGTTAGCAAAGGGTACTTTAAGGTGTTCTACTGCTTTCCCTTATTACACTACCCCAGTGGACAAAACTAAACTTATATTTTGATTGGCTGCTGGCACAAGCAATCTTTCTCCGTAAATGGTTAAGCTAGGAGAGTGGAAACCTCATTACCAATAAATCCAATCCCTACTCACATTAAATGCATAGTTTAAGTAAAACAACTACTCTCCTGAAAGCATTGGAGTATATTTACTCGAGGGATACTACCTATTACCAGGAAACAATAGTATCTTCGTTCTATTGTATTCTCCCAAACACTTCAAGAGCTTGAATCTCCAGCTTGGTCCTGAAGAAATTGGAGATGGGAGCATTTAGCAAAGAGTAATTAAGTATTCTGGATTCATCTTCCCCTGAGACCCTCCAGTCAAAGCTGAACAATATGTTTCATATTACATCCCAGGATGGAAATCAAAACAATGAACTCAGGTCTTGCCAGGCTACGGGATCACTGTATGAATTCAGAATTACGAGCCATAAGACAGCACCACTACGCATCTGAACCTGAGAAGCCGTCAGCCAGGCAGCAGTGTTGTAGAGTGACCCGTCCCCAAGATGTCACTACTTTGTTCAAGATTTTTAAATAATTTCTGTTTCTGCATTAGATTGTGAGTTCCTTAGTTCAGTGAACTTGTCTTGCCTCTGTTGTACTTTCTCAAGTGCTTAGAGACACTCAGTTAATATCCCTTGCGGATTGACGGATGTGAATGGAATGTTGACCAGAGTTTATCAATTGAATTTATTGAGTGCTTACTCTGTGCAGAGCACTGTACTAAGCAGTTGGAAGAGTACAATAGAGTAAAGATACTGCAAAGCAAGCACGTATCAGAATAAAATTCTCCCCTCCCACGAACACGCACACACACACACAAACACTAAGAGCTTTTCAATCTTCATCCTGGAACAGGACTCAAGCCTCTAAGACATTATTTGCTCTACGATAGATGCACGAACTTCATTATAACAAGGTTAGATTCCTTGGCATTTTATCAGTAGAAATGGGTGGAAATTGAAGTCATTTGTCTTCTCAAGTTTGGAACAAGTGCTTAGATATTAATAACATGATTAAAATGGAAGCAATTTACATTTTAAAAACTGGAACAAGTGCTTAGAAGAAACTTCATAACCCAGAAAACATATGGCAGGAGAAGGGGAGAAAATAGGATTTTGAACCACAGAAGCCTAGCCACATTTGATCCTGAAGTGTATCCATCAAAATTTTCCAGAAGCCTTTTCCCAGCTGTGTGAAATGATCAGAAGAGCTACAGGTTGAATTGGCAAGGAATTGGCAAATGCCTTCATGGACAGGGCAACCCTTTCCCAGGCAATTTTTGGGTCAACTTTTTTGCTGGTCAAATCCCGGTATAAAGGAGTCTCTCCCCTCCACCACGACCCCTTTATTAGGCCATCCTGGGCCTTCTCTCTGGACCAGCTCTATGCTAGTCAGGCAGAGAGGGAGCTACTTCTGGGTGGATCCTCCCCTCCCCGACACTGCCGGGGGCTCCCCCGAATCAGGCCAGCAGCGGTTACAGTGACATGAGAGGACAGGAGAGGACAGAGTAACAGAGGACTGCCAGAAAGGCCACGGGGGATCTCCAGGGACCGAGATCTACGATAGCTTCACCTTCCATCCAAGAATTAGAGCAACGCTACCTTGCTAAAACAAAGCAATAATAACAATAATATTTGTTAAGCTCTTACTATGAGCCAAACACCGTGCTAAGTGCTGGAGTAGAACCAGGATAATAAGATCAGACATAGTCCCTGTACTACAGGGGGCTCACATTCTACGGGGGAGAGGGAACAGGAAGTTAAGTCCCATTTGACAGAGGAAACGGAGGCCCAGAGAAGTTAAGTCACATAACAGGCGTGTGGCAGAGTCAGGATTAGAACCCAGACCCCCTGACTCCCAGGCCCGTGGTCTTTCCACTAGAATAACCTGCCTCTCAAAGGAGCTTAGCTCTAATGAAATGATACTTGGAAGTGCTTTGAAAGAGGAAAGAACTAAGCTAAGGGGAAGGGAAGGCAGAGGAGAAACTGCTGGGCTGAAAAAAAAGGAGAAGCCAAAAGAGGACATGGCGATTATAGAAAACGGACGGACCGGTAGATTCAGCACCATCCTGGGGCACGGAAAACTGCTAGCCAGGGACGCTGGGCTTCAGGAAGTCGCAGGGAAGCCCAGGGCACAGGGTGGGCTCCCACAGCATAGGAGTTGTGTGCCTGAGCTGGTCGAAGGGAAGGATCCAGTGACCTAAGGGGATTCTCAATTGCATGATTGCTTAGGAAAGCATTTAAATGTCACGTCCAAGTCGGGCAATCATGAAAATGAACCTGTGCTTAGGTGCCTAATGGAAATCAGGCAGTGAGCCTAAAAGCCATTTAATTAGCCTTGCCTTTTCTTTCACCTTCTGCTAGGAGAAGGAGCTGGTGGAAGACCTCGGAACAAGTTTGGTGGCAGGAAGACAAGTCTGTGCTCTCTCCACCCAGAGCAGTAGGAAGAAGTGGGGGTGAGAGGAGACGTGGATATTATGGCAGAGCAAGAGGACCAGGGGCAGGTTTCACAGGCCTGAAGAGCACTGCTACCTTTTTGCAAAGCTCCAGTAATATGCTATCACTACCTGAGTTGAAAGAAACTCTGACTCCAGAAGAAGATTTATTCTGTTTATTACATTCTCATTTTTGGAGAATAACCCCAGTGACAATTCCCCTCCCCAAACAATAATTGAGTCCATGGAGGGGCTTAAAAAAACTTCACTGAGGCTAATCTCGTGAACTTGAATGGAATCAATATTGGAAAAGAAATACATCTAATACCCTGAAAAACTCCCAGGAAAGTTTATTTCCTAAGAATGAGCCAATGATGAATAATTTAATATCTGGCAAACATGAGGACTGTATGTGACCATTCTATCATATTGTAATCTCTCGACGGGAGGGACCACAACTACTATTTTCACCGTACTCTTCCGAGTCCTTAGTTTTACCGGAGAGCACGCAGTAGCCATGTCACTATCCCTTTTGAACGAAGAGTTCTCTTATGCAATACAAACACTGTACCCAGCTTTTTCCACGGTCCCATCCTCAGTTTCCCAAACTGCTTTACTTCTGCTTACCTCCAAGAGAACGGATATGATTAGTTTGCTAATGTCAATGCTCTGAAGATGAAAAGAAGTTCCTATGGGACAAGGCATATTCTTTCTTTTCCCCTTTCCTCCTTCCTCCCCCGTAGGCTTGTTATGGGCAGGGAACATGCCTGCTAATTCATTCATTCATTCAATCGTGTTTATTGAGCGCTTACTGTGTGCAGACCACTGTACTAAGCGCTTGGAATGTACAATTTGGCAACAGATAGAGACAATCCCTGCCCCAACAACAGGCTAATTCTGCTGTATTGTACTCTCCCAAGTGCTTAATACTGTACTCTGTCCAAAGGTAAGCTCTCGGTAAATACGATTAATGATTGATAGAATTACTACTAATACCCCAGCACTTTACACAGTGCTTGGCGCAGTGAGTACTTAACAAAAACCATAATTATTATTATGCTTCCCAGAATATATCTTGTGTTAATTTGTCCCAGCCCACTTTCCTTTAGATGAGGTTTTCTTAGAATTAAGAGGTTATAGATGATTTTAAGGCTGGTGAACTTCAGCCAGTAAAGTATTGGTTTGGCCGGCACTTTTTACCTTCAACTGTCTTTAGGAATCTAAGGAAAAGCTCCTTAGGAAGAAAATGTCTACCAGTCAGTTGCTCATCAAAGATTCTGTAGCAGCCTTGAAATCAGCCCAACTCTCTCACTTCCACTTTGTGTTCAGTTTCTGTTGGACACCAATGTTAATAAGAAATGTGAAGGAGCCCTAAAGCCCTTTCAGACCATTCGTTTCCTCAGGCTTTAATTTCAAAGATTTCCTCAGCCTCACCTGACTCTGGTGGGATGCCGAGGATTCAAGAAGCAATAACGTTTGAGGTCAAGGGGTTTGAATTGATTCTCTGGCTTACCAGAGAAATGAGCTCTCCTCGTTTGGGAGATGCATAATCAAAGACGAATTGAAGTCGATTTTCCAGTTAGAGTTTGTCTTCACTGGTGGAAGAAAATCAGCCATAAGGACAGTGGCTTAGGTTCCCTAGGCCTTCTCCCCTTCTCTACGTTTAACTCCCCCAGAGGAGAGGTTCTGATGACAGTGAGTAAATAGCCCGCGTATGGGTAAGCTCCCTGGATTAAAATACCTTGTTCCTATATCGACCAGCAGGCAACCTTAGCCACAGTTTGCTCTTTTTCTTCGTGACAAACCCTACCACTCCTCTCCTCTAGGCAATGATGCAATTGTGTCACTTATTAATTTATTAATGACCTAAGCCCTGGAGTAGATACAAGATTTTGAGATTGGATACAGTCCCTGTCCTCCAGAGGGAAAGGTGAAGAAATTCAGACCCAGAGGAGATTAAGAGACTTGTCGAAGTTCCAACATTGGGCCAAGGTAAAGCTGTGGCTTGAACTCAGGTCTCTTGACTCTCAGTCCTTTAAAGATCTGATAAGATCTAAAGATATGAAAGATCTGAAGCATGGCGGGGTGGGAGAGGAAAATGGGACATACCTAAGATTCTACTTCATTAAGCTTCTTGTGGGCAAGGGAACATGACTACCAACCCCATTATATTGTACTCTACTAAACAGTTAATACAGTGTTCTGCATACGGTAAGCATTGAATAAATACCACTGATTGACTGATGGATTGGATTCCTTCGTTGTATTGCCCCAGCCCAAGGCAAAGTGATTCTTAGATGTCATCAAAGGTGCATTGCAAATGGGATGGAATCGAGCAATGAATCAGTGATATTTATTACTTATTATTTACTTGTTAGTACTTACTGTTTTCTACGTGCATGGGAGAGTACGAAGCAACAGGATTAGCACATATATTCTTTGCCCATAACGAGCTCACAGCCTAGAGGGGGACACGGATATTAATATGAATAAATGAGTAAGAATCAAATATCTGTTGGCCCAGGCCATGGAACACTGGTCGTTTGGCTCAGGCACTGGGTTGGCTTGAGCTCCAGTCAACCACACCAAGCGGTCTCGGCTCTATTCTGCTTGGTCAGTGATGCACCAGCCTGTTTGGGGGCTTGTGAAGCTTAATTAATATAGGCCGGTTAAGCCTTAAAGTGGACAAACTGGGAGGGGAGGGCAGAGAGGGAAGGAAGATTCACACATTGCAAATAAAAACAATTAATCTTGTTGATTTGGGAATTGTGGCACTGAATGATTCCATGCGCAGTTAATCTACACTATAAATCGGCTCAGAGAGGATAGCTCCCACACATTTGGACACCTTCAGACTGCAAAAAGTCTACTCTCAATCTGGAAAGGGGCTGGGATTCACTGTAAAATTGGAGCTGAAGGTTATGGGATAAGGGATGGGTTAAGGAGAAGCAGCGTGGCTTAATGAATACAGCAAGGGATGGGGAGTCAGAAGGACCTGGGTTCTAATTAGGCTCCCTGCTGTGTGACCCTGGGCAAGTCACTTCTCTGGGCCTCAGTTAGCTCATCAACACTGTAATAACTGTTTGGGAGAGTACAATATAATGGGGTTGGTAGTCATGTTCCCTTGCCCACAAGAAATGGGAATGTGAGCCCCAGGTGAGATGTGGACTGTGTCCAACCTGATTAGCTTGTATCTACCCCATGATTAGTACAGTGCCTGGCACGTAGTAAGCTCTTAACAGATACCATTAAAGAAAAAAAAAAAGCAGCCTGCCTCTAAGAGTACCTTCGTCCAGTTGGTCAGTTTTTTACATTGGCTAACCTGCAGCCCAGATTTTCCCTTTTTTTGATCTATAAAACCAAGAAGAAGAATGGAGTGGAGAAAAGACCATTTGGCTGAAGCCTTGGTTTTAATTTCAATTCTTTCCCTACAGATTTCCCATGAGGCCTTGGTTATGAATGTAATTGCTCTAGGCTTCTCATCTAGAAAATGGGTAGAACACCCCAACGAGTGTGAAGCATGAAGGTTAATACCTCATGGAAATGTTAATATCTAAACAGAAGCACACAGACCACCCAAAAATCCACAGGGATCCTTAAAAGGTATCTCTTTCCCCTCTTCTAGCCCTCCTTAAATCTCCTCCCTCTTTTGATTTGGAAATAGACATGGATTATTACCACTTGGCCTCAAGACAAGCAGAAAACTGGGTTTTCCAATGTGAAGGAAGAAAATCAAAAAATATAAAGACAGATGATTGCTAGATCTGACTGCAGGCTTCTATGAGAATGGAAGTTCTCTCAGAATTTTTTTTAAGCGGGCAGAATACATTGAGAACCTTCACATTCAATAAATGGTTATGATTTAGAGAAACAGCATAGTCTAGTAGAAAGAGCATGAACCTGGGAGTCAGAGGTCCTGGGTGCTAATTAATCCCTACTCGGCCACTTGACTGCCATGGGACCTTGGGCAAGTCACTTCTCTGTGCCTCAGTTTACTCATATGTAAGATGGAGGTTAAATACCTGTTGTCTCTCCTACTTAGACTGTGAGCCCAATGAGGGACAAGGACTGTGTCCATCCTAATGATCTTCTATCTACCCTAGTGTTTAGTATAGTGCTTGATACATAATACGTGCTTAATAAGTATAATGAATTTATTACTCAGCCTGACATGTGTCTCCCATATTTTCAGACATACACTTGCCTTCCTTTTGAAAGAAAAATAATGACACTTTTTCTTGCCTATGAATCCTTACTGTTAGAATAATTTCCTTTCCATCTATTCAACTGTAGACTGTACGTCCACTGTGGGCAGGGAACGTGTCCACCAACTCTATCGTATCGTACCCTTCCGGGCACTTAGTACAGTGCTCTGCCCAAAGTAGGCACTCAATAAATAGAACTGACGGATCGATTGAGGTGGCCGGTTATTCAGAGTTCGGGTCAAGGTTGTAGCTTTTGATATTTCCCTATGAAATCACGCTTTCCAAAGGGATAAGGAAGAAATCCATCTAAGGGCCCATTCTCTTCCTTTGCTTCCCAGCCCCGTCCTTGTCTTTATTGGATTTCCCTGCAGTGATATATGCATAACTACTCAGTCACCATCCATGTTAACGTTACTTGCTCTTTTTCCCTTTCCCCCCGGCCTCCTCCCCCAATCCCATCCACGGCTGTTAACATCTTTTATCACCTTTCTGCATTCTCTTCTAATTCACTGTCATAGAATATAAAATGAGCCAAATGATCATTACTGATGTTCTTTGAATATTACTGGACTTTCCATCCAGAGGGCTTTCATTCCCAATCTCATCCTGTGCTTTCCTCAGTTCATCCTCTGGGCTTCCTAACGCTCACTGCCTCTAGTTGGCCTTGAAGCCTAGAGATATTCTAATCCAAGCTCCTATCTTTACCTTTAGAGTCCAGTGCAGACTGGACCATTTTGGTAAGGATCAGGGAAGCGGCGTGGCCAAGTGAAAAGAGTACTGGTCTGGCAGCCAGAGGACCAGGGTACTAACACTGACTCTGCCTCTTGCCTGCTGTGTGACCTTGGGCAAGTTACCTAATTTCTTTGGGCCTCAGTTACTCGACTGTAAAATGGGGATTAGATCTTCCTCCCTCCAATTTAGACTATGAGCCCTGTGAGAGACAGGGACTGGGTCCAACGTCGTTATCTGGTACCTAATCCCAGTGCTTAGTACAGTGCCCGGCACTTAATAAGTGGTCAACAAATATCGCAAAAAACAAAACAAAAAAATCAGAGCACAGATCCGGGAGTCAGAGGATCTAGGTTCTAATCCTGGCTCTTCCACTTGTCCGCTGTGACTTTGGGCAAGTCACTTCTCTGCGCCTCAGTTATCTCCTCTGTAAAAAGTGGAGATTAAGACTGATCCCACGTGGGACATGGACTCTATCCAACCTAATTAACTTGTATCTATCCCAGATCTTAGTACAACACCTGACACATAGGTACAAGATAACCAGCTTAGACACAATCCCCGTCTCATGTAGGGCTCAAATCTAAGTAGGATCTTGTACAGTGTACTTAGTACAAGTGCTCAGTATGGTGTGCTGCCATACAAAAGAGAGATCGAATGATTGACTGAGGCTTCATTCATCCCCCCGGCCAAGACAGAATGAACTCAGAGGTTACCGAGGACCAAGGAGAGTTTGAGGATATTTCCCAGGGGTTGAAACTCATGGGGCTGGAGGCTGGGTATTCTCTTGAAAGACCCGGCAGAGTATGAGCTAGTTGGAATTCAGAACACCATATAATGCCGATCTGTTTTAATGAGACTTAATGATGAACAATTTGAACAGGCTGTACTAAGAAAGAAAATGCTGAATTTTTATTTTTACTGTCCCAATATTGGTAATTTACCACAACCCCCTCCAATAAAGCATCAATTTGCCTCTTCCACAGAGGATGATGTCCTCAGAAGATTTTCTCTTTGTTTTTTCCACCTCTATCCTAATTCTACTTTCACTGTCTGCTATTCTTTCCCTTCAACTCTATTTGATGCTTCTTTCTCCAACTCTCTGTGAATAATTCTGTGTCCAGTGCTGACACCAATTCCTTTCAGAAGCACCATGAAACCTGGACTAGTATTTGATGACCAACGCTCTGGCATCATGCTGTGATCTCACAGATAACGTTGACCTGGTGCAAGATCGTATATCGTAAATATCTTTTCACTGCCTGCTTACCCCTCTTGCTTTGTTTCCTTTCTGAGCAGTCGTCCCTATGCACACTTGAATATTTTTCTTTTATTGTTGTATCTGCCACTGAATGCATTGCCAGATGGCTTGCAGAGCCTCTGAGAATACACTAATTTATCTCTGTACACTTTGCATTCCTTACTGAGTCCCTTTTTGAGTATCTCCCTCCCATTTGATTTCTTCCACCTCATTCTGCTGTCGACCCTAATTTTCTGGCTGCAGTTATGGTTCTTGATTCCTCCCATATTTCATCGGGTGTTCTACTTACACCCATTCCATGTTTTGGGGGCTAATACCAGGTTAATTCAAGAATGGTTTAATGTCTTGTAATCCAACTTCCCGGACAGCAGCCCCCTACGGAGTCCACACCACATCATTCCATTTATAATTTCCACTCTGCTCGGGATTATTCAACAGACCCACGCTGGCAACTTTCCCAGGGCCTAAATGACTTAAAATGATGTGATAAATAGTTTTGCAAATAAGTTCAAAAATGTTTCAGCCCACAAATAATTCCTATACTACCCTGCTCTCCCCATTTTTTACTGCTTGCTCTAAGAAAATAATTCCTGGCCTTGGGTGAGTGACCATTTGCAATACGGTCAGACTCGGGGAATAAAATAGCGCTTGTTTTTCCGGGTAAACCCGGGTTCCCTCTTCACTCACTTTATAAAGTCTCTCAGCTGGATGTTCTCAGGGTACCAGTGGAGGCCGACAGTGCAGTGACCACCCGTCAGAGAAAAAAGCCTAGTGAGCAGGCCACAGGACAAGAGGCTGTGTAGGGTCAGGAACTTAGTGAATCAGCCAGACCTGACCTGAGAAAGGAGAAAAAAAAGTGTGAGAGAACTACTTCCTTTCCTCAGAATGGGTAATTCAGCAGAAGAAAGGGCTATGTTCTTTATTTAGCATCCAGAGCAAAACTTCAAGAGTATTTGTTGGGACAAATGATAAAGGCAGCATCGGAAGTAAGAAGGAATGGTCAAGAGCAGATCACCTGTTCTAGTTTGAAATCTTCCAGAGAGGACACTGAAAGTGGAGTAGGGGGAAAGAAGGAAAATAGGAGGAGGGAGGGTGAAGGAGAGAGAGGGAAGAGAGATGGGAAATAAGGAGTGAGGAGGGAGAAGGAGTGTAGGGAGAAAAAAGGGATTGGGAGGAGAAAAGAAAATAGTAATACTGTTCATCGAGTGTTTACTGTATGATCAGAAGTAAAGAAAAGGAAAAGGGAGAAAGGAGAGGAGGGAGATGAAAGATGAGAGGAAGAGAAGGGGAGAGAGTAAAAGATCTCTCTTGATTTCTCTATTTCCCTCTCTTCTGTTCCTTATTCCCTTCCCTTCTCCTTCTTCTGGTCACCTTGCACCGTTCAGGGGCTTCACTTGAAAAATGGGGCGGGGAAGTGGGGATGAGAGCGGACATCTGGCCAAAGTGGCCAAACCCGATGGCCCATGGAAGCTTGCAGCTATGGCCCAGGGCACAGAGAGAAGGCAGAGAGGAGGAGGAGAAGGTGGAGGAGGAGAAGGTGGAGGAGGAGGGAGATAGGTTGCTTACTGCTAGCAGACCCGCCTGCTACTACAGGTGACTTGCTCCCTCCCCGGCCCAAGATGGGAAGAGGCAACATGGCTCAAATCCCAGGGCTGGAGTCGCTGCCTCCTTTGCTTTGTCAGGGAAGACAGAATTCCCTCCCCGGGACTTCTGGGAAATGGAGTAGTTCATTTTCTGTTAACAGGAATTCTCCTGCTGCCACAGAACTGTGGCGGACCCCGGCATTTATGGGCATTTAAATATTTTTATGTGCTTTCCAGACACAACTGATCCCAAGTTACTTTTATTGATTCAGTCGTATTTATCGAGCCCTTACAGTGTGCTGAGCGTCGTACTAAGCCCTTGCACTGCGCTTTTATTTACTGTCTGTGGATTTACGGGTAGTTGGCAACCCTGATTGAGCATTAGCTGCGCTCTTAGGCCTTTCCCTTTGGTTAGGTATCTTCCACAGTTCAGCCACTTTGGGAATCCATTTTCGGTCCTTTTGACTCCGTGCCCTCTCCACTAGGCCACGTTAATGTTCAACAAGTAAAGAGAACCCAGCAGGTTCACCCTTGGGTGGGAGGCAGGAATCAGGGTGGAGTTGGGCCTTCCAGCTGTGAAAATGTTCATTTTTTCTTGAGGACAAGCTATGCCAATGCTTTCCCTGCCTCGAGGGGAGGCATCACCCCCTCATCTCTATTATTGACTGCACAGAAATTTCATTCATTCATTCATTCCATAGTATTTATTGAGCGCTTACTATGTGCACAGCACAGAGAGCGCTAAGCGCTTGGAATGTACAATTCGGCGACAGATAGAGACCATCCCTGCCCAATGATGGGCTCACAGTCTAAATGGGGGAGACGGGCAGCAAAGCAAAACAGAACAAAACAAAGCAAGACAACATCATCAAGATAAATAGAATCGAGGAGCTATATACCTCAACGACAAAATAAAATTTGCAGGCAGATATAATAATCATGATAATAATGATAGTAAAGTGCTTACTACCTGCCTATATATATATGTATACATATATACACACACACGGTATATAGCTATAATTCTATTTATTTATATGGTTGCTATTGATGCCTGTCTCCCCCCCTCTTCTAGACTGTGAGCCCGTTGTGGGCAGGGGTGGTCTCTCCTTGTTGCTGAATTGTGCTTTCCAAGGGCTTAGCACAGTGCTCCTTGATTCTATTTAGTCTTGATTCTATTTAGTTGCCATTGTTTTTACGAGATGTTCTTCCCCTTGACGCTGTTTAGTGCCATTGTTCTTGTCTGTCCGTCTCCCCCGATTAGACTGTAAGCCCGTCAAACGGCAGGGACTGTCTCTATCTGTTGCCGACTTGTTCATTCCAAGCGCTTAGTACAGTGCTCTGCACATAGTAAGCGCTCAATAAATACTATTGAATGAATGAATGCTCCGCACCCGCTAAGCGCTCAATAAATACGCGGGCGGCGCAGCGATCGGCAGGGGGCGCTCGCGCGCGCGCGCTAGCGGAGCACGTGCTGGGCGGGGGGCGCGCGGGCGGAGCACCGTGGGGCCGGGGGCGCGCGGACGGGCCGGGGGCGCGCATGCGCGGGCGGAGCAGGTGCTGGGCGGGGGCGCGCGGGCGGAGCGCCAGGGGGCTGGGGGCGCGCAGCCCCGTGGGGCCGGGGGCGCGCGCTAGGAGGAAACACGTGCCGGGCGGGGGCGCGCGTTGGGAGGAAGCACGTGCGGGGCGGGGGCGCGCGGGCGGGGGTCCGGGGGCGGGGCCGCAGAGCCTTGGCGGGAGCGGGAGCGGGAGCGCGGGCGGGAGCGGGAGCGGGGGCGCGCGCGGGCCCGGGCGGGGCGAGGGGCGGGGCGAGGGGCGGGGCGAGGGGCGAGTGCGGGGCGAGGGGCGGGCGGCGCCGGTCGCTGTCCGGGGTGTTGAAACCCGCCAGCTCCTCTGCGGGCCGCCGGGACACCCAGCCAGCCAGCCAGCCAGCCACCCACCCAGCCAGCCAGCCACCGAGAGACAGAGCCGAGCCGCAGACGGAGCCGGAGCGACAGCGGAGCAGCCCGCCCGCCGCCCCTCTCCGCGCTCCGCGCTCCCCGCCGTCCGCCGGAGCCCCGGGCCTCCTCCCGTGCCCTCCCGTCCCCTCTGCTCCCGTGGTGCCGGCGGGGGCGGGGGCGGGGGCGGCATGGACTGAGCGCCGGAGGCGTGCGGAGCGGGCCGCCTGCGATGGGCCGGACATGATGGGGGCTCGGCCGCCGCCGCCGCCGCCGCCGCCGCTGCCGCCGCTGCTGCTGCTGCTGCTGCTGCTGCTCCCGGCCCCGCTGCCGCTGCCCCCGCCCGCCGCCGCCGCCGCCATCGCCGCCAGACCCGGCAGCTTCGGTGAGTCCGGGCCGGGGCGCGCGCACACACACCACCCACCCACCCACACACACACACACACACACACACGGCGGGCGGGCGGAGGGCGCAGCCCCCGCAACCCAACCCCCGCCGCCCCCGGCGATCAGACTCGTCCTCCCCACCGCCCCTGCCCCCGCCAGCCGCCCCCACTGCCCGCTCCTCTCCTCTCCTCTCCTCTCCTCTCCTCTCCTCTCCTCTCCTCTCCTCTCCTCTCTTCTCCTCTCCTCTCCTGGCCTCGCCTCTCCTCGCCTCTCCTGTCCTTTCCCCCCCGGCACCGCCCGCCCGAACCCGGCTCCCATCACACCTGCCGAGGACCCCGACACCCCCGCCCCGGCAGCCGGCCCTCCTCTTCCTCCTCCTCCTCCTCGTCCTGCTCCTCCTCGTCCTCGTCCTCCTCCTCCTCGTCCTCCTCCTCCTCCTGCTCCTCCTCCTCCTCCTCCTCTTCTTTCTCCTTCCCCCCAACGCCCCCATCCTGCCCTCGCACCCTTCAAATGTAACTCCCGGGTCAGACCCTCCATCCCCCCCGGCCCAACAGGCGGGCCTCCTTCCGCTCCCCCATTCCCCCCACCCTGCCCTCGTACCTTTCAAATATAACTCCCGGGTCAGACCCTCCACCCCGCTTCGCAGCGGGCGCCCTCCTTCTGCCCCCCAATCCCTCCACCCTGCCCTCGTACCTTTCAAATATAACTCCTGGTTCAGACCCTCCACCCCCATTCCCAGCGGGCAGCCCTTTTTCTGCCCCCAACGCCCCCCCCCCCCCCCGCCCTCGCACCCTTCAGATATAACTCCCGGGTCAGCCCCTCCATCTCTCCACCCCCACCTCCCAGCAGGCGGCCCTCCTTCTGCCCCCCAATTGTCCCACCCTGCCCTGCCCTCTCACCCTTCAGTGATAACTCCTGGGCGAGCCCCTCCACCCCTGCCCCAACGGACGGGCCCCCTTCTGCCCCCCAGTCCCCCCTCCCGCCCTCACAGCCTTCAAGGATAACTCCTGAGGTGAGGACCCGCCCTCCTCCTGCCAACACTTCACTTCCCCAGCAGGCAGCCCTCCTCCTGCCCCCCAAATCCCTCTCCCCTTCCCCACTTCAAGTATAACTTCTGGGGTGAGGACTCCCCGCCCCCACCCCAGCAGGCAGCCCTCCTCCTGCCCCCAAATCTCCCCTGCCCTCACTCCCTTCAAATATAACAACTCTTGGGCTGAGACACCGCCCCCGCCCCCCCAAGTCAGGCACCCTTTTACTGACTCTCCCCAACTCCTTGACCTTCAGACTGTTGAAGGCTGCAACCTAAAACTCTGCCCTCTTCACACGCTCCCACTCATCGAGAGCAGCCCTTGTCTGTGAGAATCGGGCGATACCCAACTCCCCAAGATTTGATCTGCGTAAAATGTGTGTGTGCATGTTCGTCGAGAGGGTTATAGGTGATGAAGAAAGGCAAGAGGATGTGCGTGAATTTTACGTAACATCTAGAGGAGTGAACGAATCCTCCATCCCACTCATCTCCTCCCACTACCAACCCAAAGTATCTCAGCACCTCAAACAACCGCATCCTCAGCTCCCCCTACCCCAGAAGGTCCCCTCCCACCCTCCACTCACCATTCTTCAAATGAAATCTTCAGTTCCTCCGAGAGAACTGTCAGACTCTCCAGCTGACGGCACCGTTGGAGGGAGAGGGGAGGGGGAGGAAATGTCAGGGGCTAAGTGCCAGGTAAAAGGGATGAAACTTGGAAATCCAGAGAAGGCACTGGGATAACAAAGCTTCAATTAGCCTTCTTAGAATCGGCTCGCTTCTGTGGCGGTTTCATTCTAAACCCGGTCGTAGTCTGCTTTTCCCTAGTGCTAATCTCATTTGCTAAGAAGGATTGAAAATAAAGCCAGTGTTTTTTTGTAGACGGTTTCAAGGCCAGAATTAATAAGAGCCAGCAATTAGATGTTGACGGAGCTCGTGTGTGTGTGTTTGTGTGTGTGTGTGTGTGTGTTAGTTTTTGGGTTTGCATCTGCACTTGTTTCGTGAATGTGCTTGGGGGTGAGAGGGGAACGGGTAAGGATAGAAGGGATTTTTAAGAATTGCTAAAAGCAACGTCAACTACTGCCCATGAGGTAGCTTAAAGGGAAGAAAGGTGAACCCATTCTCACGCTGGCACAGCCTCTGGGAGTGAGAACCTGAAAGCCCCAGAAGGGCTGGAATGGGGTTTTCTGCTTCCTCCGTGGCCTCCCACGGCGCTCAGCGTTGGGGTGATACGCCGCGTGTGCTCCGCGAGCACAGTTGGTCGAGACGGACGATAGACCGTGTACTAAATGGCTTTGTCTTCCTGGTCCTCACCACCTCTACCTGCATCTCAAACATTCGTTCCCTTCCCAGCCCCCTCTAAATGAAAACTGGGAGGTGGCAGGATGTATTCGGCCTAGACAGAGGCAAACACAAGAACTGGTAAGGGTTGCTCATACCCCACTGATTTATAATAGTTGCTTCTTCGATCTCCGCTCCCGGAGACTGCCTCTGTCGTACAGCCCGGGGCCTGGGCGGGAGAGACGGGGAGGAGAAGCCTATTTTCCATCTGTTCTGGTCCTAAGTTTCAACCGGGAAGGTGGTCTGTCGTTTCCTTTACATTCAAAGATGAAGCTGTTGGTGGATTTACAGCCCCTGTCGTAAAGTGTGAGGACAAAGGCTGATGCTGACCCCCCAAACCCTCTTTCAATCAATCAGTCGGTCAGTCACATTTATTGAACGCTTACCGGGTGCAGTCTTTGCATTGGACAACTGTGTGATCTGTCCCCGGGCTAGCCGTTCCTTATATAGCCTGTCACTGCCGCCTGCCTCTGGCTCTTTGCCTCCCAGCTGCGCTACGTCTTGGCTCCAAGTGAACCGGTCTCCTCATCTCCAAGTGCCACATGCCAGCTAGATCTGCTTCCCAGCAGGCAAAAACCGAGGCCAACATTTCTGAAAGTTCTTCAGTGAGTGTTTCAGTAGCTTTCCTTCTCTCCATCCATCACCACCTCCCCCCGCAACTGGCCCTACCGGAGGTTTTTAGGGCATTCTGCCGTGACCCGTCCTGCGTTTCCGCCCAGACAACAGCTAGCACAGCCGGTGATGCCGGTGGATGAGGCTTCACAAGACTTCACACTGCTCTTGGGTGTTGAGTAAAGGGTGATAACGTCAGTGAAATTGGTCAAGAAGCTGGATGCGTCCACATCTTCAGCTGGACAAAGCTCTCTGCGATAAGAACTGTCCTGGGTTTTTATAGCACTTGCTTTCTTCTAAAGCCATTCCCCACCATTTCAGTTAGACCGCATCCCCGTGAGGTAGGGAGAAGCACATAGTAATATCGTCTCCGTGTTGCAGCTGAGGAAAGGGAGGCACAGAGGAGTGAAATGACTTGCTCGAGGTCACCCGGCAGGCCAGTAGCAGATGTGGAAGTAGAACCCTCGTGGCTATAGAAACTTTAGCGTGCTCTCAAATCTGATGCCATTTCAAAGCCATTCATAGCATCACTGGTCAGCGGTGGTGCTGAGGCAGTGTAGTCACGTGGCAGCTGTGGGGAAAGCGAGGGGACTGGACACAAAAGAACCCACTGTAGTCGCTGGTTTACTTCTCCACTTTCCAGAACCCATGCACCAACCCTCAGCTGCTAATAGTAATGGCCCTATCTATTTCCTCACCCCAGTTGAGAGGATACACAGCTATTCCCAAGCCCAACCCCACATGCTCGTACAGTTACTTTCCTTCCCCCTTTCTCCTCTCTGCCCTCAAAATTTGGTTGGGGGTGGAAAAACTGTCTCATCAGCATTCTCCCTCTAGACTGGAAGCTCGTTGTGGGCAGGCAACGTGCCTACCGACTCTGTTATATTGTACTCTCTCACGCACTCAGTTCAGTGCTCTGAACACAGCGAGTGGTCAATAAATCCGATTGACCGATGGAATACGGAAAGCTGGTATTGGATTTCTGGGTTGACTCTACCTTACTGTTCAACAGCTGTACCCTAAAGTACACACTCATGTGCTTTCCCTAATACTTGAGGATATCCACATTTCAAGGAAGTGGAGGACATGGTTTTCGCCCTTGAGGAGGGAGGCGGGCGGACTCCGGAAAAATGGCCCAAAGGTCTTTACATCACTCCAGGGTAACCCAAGTGCTAAGAGGGACTGCCGAAGTCACTCAGGGTTAGAGCAGGGGCAGATGAGAGATGGGTAAATTTGGGGAAGAATCTTTCAGTGAAGAGGGATTTTGAACTGATGGGTTTTTGTTTTGTTTTGTTTTTTTGAAGGAGGGGAGAGATATGGGATGAAGGAGAGGAAGAAGGAGCCCTGCACCGGGTACCCGAACTTGTTGATACCTCATTTTTCAATCTCACCTTGTAGCTCCTAGTTGGCTTCCCTTCCCTTGGAGGCTCTCCCCTACCCTCATTGCATTTCTGCTGGGGGGTTTTAGACTTGAAATACCTGAAATGTGTTTCCAGCTCCACATCTGCCTGTGTTGGCAAAGGCTGTTTTGGCTCCTTTGATCCAAGATTGTCTCTTTTCTCCATTTAATCATTGTGGTTTCCCTTCTTCTGGAGCCAGTCCAATTTGTCAGCACCTCCCTAATCCTGAGGCACCCCAAACTGAACTCCAGTATCTCAGAATCAGCGGCAACCTTATCCGAGGAAGAACAAAGAAGGAAAATGCCACTTGGTTTCTATGATGTGATACTTCTTCACTCACAGCCCAAAATAGCACTGCCCTTTCAGGCTGCAAAATTGCACTGGAAATGTGTTGTCTTCCATCTCTGCACAGCTATCCCTCATTCTCCTTCTTTCCCCTCCCATCCCCGGAGCTCGGAGACAGCCATTTATCCTCTTTCCCCCAAGGACCACCCGAGAGGCATAGCTTTACACTCTCTCCTGTCACCCCTAACACAACCAGGGCCGAAGGGATAGATTATATTTCTTCTTTGCCCTCTCCTTCCTACCTCCCTTCTCTTCCCCTCACACATTTTTCAATCTTTGAAGATGCTCACAGAACCTAGAAAAAGGAGTGCAGCCAGAAGCACTGAGTCAGTGCTGCATTTTTTTAACTGTATGGTTTGGTTGTTTATTTTTAAATCCCATGAAAGATCCCTTTAAACTCCTAAGCACCGGTCAGTCTTTACTTCCTGTTCCTCTGACCTGCGCAGTAGATTTGAATGTCTGTATTTGGTTGCCCAACAAAGTGAATGAAAGACAGACTGATGAAATAAAGGGCCAGAAAGCAATGTTTACACATCTCTGTGGGTGGATGGATGGGATGGTTGGATGAATAGATGGGTGGACATCTGGATTTTGTTCCCCTTCTCCCCTTTCAACTCCTGCAGGATCCTTCTTCCCCCAGCTACTGGAGGGACAGGGCTAAACTCAAGATGAGTTTAGATGAGGAATCCTAGGTGCCAGGAGGAGAAGGGAGATGGAAGTGGGAAAGGAGAGCAGTCTACTGTGAAATCAGATGCATCCGGTTGTATCGAGGAAGGGAGAGATGCGGAGACACAGGGAAGGAGAAGAAGGTGGGCAGATTTGTGAACGTGTTTCACTTGTCCAGGGCTGACAGACAAATGATAGTCAGAAAAAGATGGCGGAGAATAAAAGAGGATTCTAAGCAGCATCTTTTCGGAACCACCTTACAGATGTATGTGAGCATCCTGAATCGCTCCTGATATTTATAGGAATGCACGTGGTCTCCTAATCGATTTGCATGACCTTATACAGCTGCTACAGATCAGAGGCTACGGGTTATGTGTGATACGTCCAGGACTCAACCATTAGTCTTTCTTTTTTTCTTGCTTTTTTGTTTCCCCCTTTGGGGCCCAAGCTCCACTGCTTCCCCAGTTCTCCACTTGGTGCAGCGTACTCCCAGCACCATAGAGACCCCTGTGATGGGAGATGAAGATGGAGCCTTTGAAAATAGATATGTCCAGCCTTAAGTCAGTTTTAGTTTAAGAGTTTGGCGGGGGGGGGGGAGGTGTTTACAATAAGGCTCCCCCCAGGCTGGCTCTTGAGCCAAATGGATAAAGTTTCTAGAGGCTGACTCTAAACAAATCAAAAGCTGGCCTAACACACCTAGGGCAAGTTAAAGGATTACTGTCCTTTGGTTGCAGTTATATAATGCTGTATCATTACTTCTACTTTTATGATGTGCATATATAAAATGGATATATACATTATACATGAAAAACAAATCCAGCTGAGTATTTATATACACCCAGTTGGACTTGTATGTATTTGCATATATATATATATGTACTTGTATATGTATGGGTGTATGTATATAATAATGATGGCATTTGTTAAGCACTTACTATGTGCAAAGCACTCTTCTAAGCGCTGGGGTAGATACAAGATGATCAGGTTGTCATATATATATATATATATACATATATTTTAAAGTGGAGTCTCATTTGGAAAATGCATCCATTCATTCTGACATCTTGTCAAAGTCAAGAAGAAGGAGGACAGAGAAGAAGGAAGAGGTTCTGACTTGAGCGTTCATTGTAAATGGTGCCGTTAAAAATTTTCTCCTTCACCCTTATTCTAGGGAGGCAGCGTGGCTTAGTGGAAAGAGTATGGGCCTGGGAGTCAAAAGACTGGAGGGCCCGATCCCAGCCTGGCCACTGGCCTCCTGACCTTGGCCTACTCATTGAACCATTCTGTACTTTGGTTTCCTTATCTGTCTATTGGGAATCCTTTCTTCCTACCTCTTAGATTAGAAATCCCACTTGGGTCAGGGAGTAGGTCTGGTCTTTATCTACCCCAGTGCTTATCCCAGAGCAAGTGCTTTATAAATATTAGTAAATAATAATAATAATTCCCTTTCCTCAGCACACCTTGCATTTTAGAATGAATGTCCCTTTGGTAAAGAAAGAGTTGGCACAATGAAATATGTTCTCTCCTCTTTCGATTTTCGATAACCTGCTCGTTTTTACCTTGTGTCTGCTTTGGTCTGTCTTGGGGTTGATGGCTATGTCTTCTAGACTGTGGCAGCTCCCATAAATTTGAAAGGAGAGGGTGGGAGGAGCTTGCCTGAGCCAGTTGAGTTGATGAAGCAAAAGTAAGTCTCTTCTGAAACATAAAGCAATAATTAGAATATTTATTTAGGGTTTCCTACAAACCAAACTCTGGGGTAGAATATCCCATATGAAGTTCAGAGCCCTGAGGAAGGGAGGACAGGAATTTAATCCCCATTTTACAGATGATGAAACCAAGGCACGGAGAGGTTCAGGGACTTGCCCAAGGGTACCCAGCAGGTGAATGACCGAGCTGGGATTAGAACCCAGTTCTCCTGACTCCCCACCACATGCCCTGTACCTCGGCTCTGCTGCCTCCTTATCTCTCCTGACACTATGTTTTGGAGCCTAGAGAAAGCAAACAGCTGAACCCTTGGCCGATAAGCTTCAGCTACCTGTGAAAACACCTGCTGGCTGTTTTCTTCCCTCTATCAGTTGACCTTCATAAATGTAGGTCCAGCTGGATTTGTTTTTCATGCTGGCAAATTGGGACTGCCAGGAAACTTGAGAAGAAAAAAATAACCCTCTTCATTACTGCCTAGAGACTCTATGGAAACCCAGTTGGTTCAAGAGAGAAGGAAATAAACAGAAAATAAATTTGGTGGTGTATCTCATAGCTGTATCAAAGCCAACTCATTTAGAGCTCTAAGCCCCATGCTAATATTCACTTTGCTCCTGTGCTGGGTGGTCTTTTGGGTGGTTGTTCAGAATGTTTACAACTTGCATCAATACATCAGGAAATCCACATAGTTAATGAACGTGGTACTAGCTGGTGAGCAGTGAACTCAGTGTTTGAGGGACTGAGAGGTAGGAGACAAGAGCTCTGGCTCAAAGGATCTAGCAATCTAGTGGCGGGAGGGCAGATGCTAAAATCATTTACAGATAAATTGGGAGAAGGAAAAATTAGTTTTGTGGGTATGTGTGGATATGAAATGTAGGTGAATTAACATTAATGTGAGGAGATTCTCTTCACGTGTCCTGGCCTCTGAGCATTGAAGCCTGCAAGCACTTTATTTATGCTTAGTATCTCTGGCTTATTTAAAGAAAGACGCTTCCAGAATATCATGACGGTCTCTTCAGCGGCCCATCACGGCTCGAAAGTTATTACTTCTCTCAAAGAAATAGTAGAAAGAGAAATGAGGGTTTGAAACATTGTTTAAAAAGCAGCTTAAATTTAGTGACTTCTCTTTTATTCATTCAGTAGTATTTATTAAGCGCTTACTATGTGCAGAGCACTCTACTGAGCACTTGGAATGTACAATTCTGCAACAGATAGAGACAATCCCAGCCCACTGACGGGCTTACAGTCTAATAGGTTCTGGCCCTGATTCCACTTGGAAGCATTGCCCCTGAATGAGAGGTCACCCTCCATTTTGTCAGTGTTTGGTAGCAGTCATTTCGATACGGCAAGGTTCGGTGTTGCTAGGGTCTCTCCCTAGGTCTTTCAAGTTTTTTTTCACGCACCCCCAGTTCTTCTCTAACGGACATTTGGATGGAATGCGGTTTGGGAAAATTGGGGAATGTCTTTCCTATAATGGGCTTCTCTCCTGATAAAATTTCATGTGGCGTCAGGACAAAAAATGGTTTTGCCCATATGTGCTGGTCTGGTCAAGGTTTGCTCTTGTCTTATGCTGTTGAGTCATGTCCGGCCCATAGCGATGCCATGGACACATCGCTCCCAAAATGCCCCACCTCCACCTGCAATCGTTCTGGTAGAGTATCCGTAGAGTTTTCTTGGTAAAATAGAGAAGCGGTTTACCATTGCCTCCTTCCGCACAGTTAACCTAAGTCTATGCCCTCGACTTTCTCCCATGCCACTGCTGTCCAGCACAGGTGAGTTTTGACTCGTAGCAGATTGCCTTCCACTCGCTAGCCACTGCCCAAGCTAGGAATGGAATGGATATGCCTCTGCTTGACTCTCCCTCCCGTAGTCGAGAATGGTAGAGTACTGGAAATTCTCCAAGTGCAACCCCAAGAGGACCTGGTCAAGGTAGGCACATTAAGAAGGCAAGGTTTTTTTTAACTCAAGGTTCTTCAAGAATGAAACACTTTCATTCAATTCAATAGTATTTATTGAGCGCTTACTATGTGCAGAGCACTGTACTAAGCGCTTGGAATGTACAAATCGGTAACAGATAGAGACAGTCCCTGCCCTTTGACGGGCTTACAGTCTAATCGGGGAAGACAGACAAGAACAATGGCAATAAACAGAATCAAGAATAAATAAAATTAATATAACACTCATGTTACAGGAGAATTGAGTGGCTATAAAACAGATTATCCCATCAATACCAATTTTTTGACACTTGGTATGTGCACAGCACTGAACTAAGCACTTGCAATACTTACAGAAGAAATAAAGGCTTGGTTCTGCAAAGGAAGCAGACTGTGGAGGTGATCCACGACTGCGGGTTAGTGGTAGGAGGTCAGTGAAGGGATAGGGCAGCAAGTGAGTTGGGTGCAATAAAGAGGGTGATGTTGAGAACGTCGATTTGGTCATCAAGGGTAGGTAGTTTGAGTATGGAAAGTAAATGGGGCACGATGCGTTGAGAAAATTGGATGGGGTCGAAAGATCTGACAGTCTGGGGAACAGGACAGATCTGTGAGGAGGAGGCATGTGGGAGAGAAGGTAAGTAAGGAGGTTAGCGTCAGATGGGGGATTTCAGAGTCGGTGAGGGTAGAGGTTGTACTAGAGATGATGAGATCAAGTGTGTGTCCAAGTGGTGAAGGGGAAAGCTGGGATAGGGCAGAAAGTCAGTGGAGTTGAGGAGTGATAGAAAGTAGGCGGCTGAAGGGTTGTCAGGAACATCTATGTGGATATTGAAGTCCCCTTGGATCGACGTAGGAATGGAGAAAGAGAGAAAGGATGCGAGGTATCAAAATGGTTCAGAAAGTTGGAGGTGGGGCCTCGGGGGGTGATAGATGATCAGGACTAGTATCTGGAGTGGGTGGTAGAGGCGGATGATATGGGCTTCAAAGGAAGGGCTTCAGAGATAGGGGCTGATACAGATTTCAGAGAATCAGCGAGGCCTGGTCGATAGAGCATGGCCCTAGGAGTCAGAAGGACCTGGGTTCTAATTCTGGCTCTACCACTTGTCTGCCGTGTGGCTTTGGGCAAGGCACTCACTTCTCTGTTGGCCTCAGTTTCCTCATTTTTAAAATGGGGACTAAGACTGTGAGCTCTGTGTGGGACACGGACTGTGTCCAACCTGATTAGCTTGTACCTGGCACATAGTAAGTGCTTAATGAATGCCATTAAAAAAAAGGGAGAGAGAAGAATGGGGGAGGTGGAATGATGTGAAAGTGGTCTTGGGGAGCGAGAAGGAAGTGACATTTTAAAAGAACTTTGTAGATAGGGGGGGCATAGTTGGCGGATTGTGGTGGAGAGGGATTTGCACTGGGGGTGAGGGAAGACCATTAGTGTATCATTTATGTCTTCCCCATTAGGTGGCAAGCTACCTGAAGGCAGAATCTGTGGCTTTGAACACTATCTTGCATGATGATGATGGGATGATGACCTTCAGTTTAAAGGTTGGCAGAGAAATCTCCATCCCTAAGGATGGTATTTTCCAGGAATTGAAGCAAGTCAAAATTCAGTGTTGTAATATAACTAATGGCATTTTAACCTGTACAGTAAGGAGATTGCCGATGCAGATAGTGGGGTATTTAAGCATCACTATTAGCCATTGATGAAAAAGAATGTCACTGTATTTTTTGGTCGTAAGGGTGATGGATTATTTTATGTGATAACTTGCATGGTACATTCAAGTGAAGTATGTTTATGTATTGAAATATGCATTAAACTCTATTTTAATCTTGGGGTAAGATGCTTGTAAAATATAAATGTAGACAGATCCAGCATCTTTAGTCACCCAGGGTGAAGGTCACTAAACGTACTTCCGAGGAAATCCCACATTTCATGTCATCAGTGTTAGCTCTGTGAATCACTTTGAAACACTCTTACTGTTTCCTTTATCACCCTAATGGAAACACCCAAGAACAAACTGTACTTCAAAGTTGGCTCGCACGAAGATCCCATCCTCTAGCATTTCACTCTGGGCAAGGAAGAGGGGCACTCTCATTTGGGGGGGATCTGTAAAGGGTACGTTCTTTACATTTGTCATTTGTCACAGTGGAGAAAGGGTCTGCTCATTCCCATCAGAGGTTACTTTTTGTAAACTATTAGGAAGTTAGGGGGAAAATATGAGATTAATGAGAATTTTGATTTATGCGAGGTGATTGTGATAATGGTGTCACCAGATGGTTCTTGAAGCCCACTGATATTCCGAGGTGCAGTGCGATCCATCTCAGATCAAGGGGTATTATTGTCAATTGTCATGTTTTTCAGGCTCTGTAGAAACTAGGTTTCTATTGACTGATGGGATGAATCAGTTCTGATTCAAGGCTGAGCTACTTGCCCAAGCAGACAAGTGGCAAAGAGTGGAATTAGAATCCACGTCCTCTGACTCCCGGGACCATGCTCTTTCCTCTGGGCCACACTGCTACTCAGTTGAGTCCAACCTAAAGTTGGCACCCCCTCAGATACACAACATAAAGACCAGAGAGTGGGGTTTATCATCAGAGGTAAAAGGAAAAAAGAGTGGGACCCATTCATGAGTAAACAGTGTCTTTTCTAGCTGCAGCCTGGGAAGGGAGTTTGATTGACCCATGAAGGTATTCATTAAGCACTTAACTGTATCCCGAGCACTGTACTGAGTGCTAGGTAAAATACAAATGAATCAGTTTAGACAGTGCCTACTGCCTCAAAGGCTCACCGACATAGAAAATGGAGAGATTGGAAGCAGTCATCATCATCAGTAGCATTTATTGAGAACTTCTTGCAGGCAGAGAACCTTTTTAAGTGCTTGGGAGAGTACAGTAGTTAAACAAGATTCCTGTCATCAAGGAGTTGACAATCTAAAGGGGAGAGAGACACTGAAATAATTTATAGATAAGGAGAAGGAAGTGGGGATATATATATGAGTTAATGCTAAAGAAATAGGGTATGAAGAGCTAATAAACAATATAGTGGGAGCTCATAAGAAACCCACAATTCTAAATTTGGGGACCATTCATTGACCTTTCTTCTGTAACCTTGTCACTCCTTTTCCCTGAATTCTGTTTGGTGAACCTTGAAGCTTGTGATTAGAGTTTAGACTACAGGAGGCAGCTGGGAACAATTAAAATTTCTTCATTCATTCATTCATTCAATAGTATTTATTGAGTGCTTACTATGTGCAGAACACTGTACTAAGCGCTTGGAACGTACAATTCAGCAACAGATAGAGACAATCCCTGCCCAATGACGGGCTCACAGTCAAAGGACGTTCTCAAAGTAGTACTTCAGGGAGATTACTGTCCCTGTTGGGAGAAGCCCAGAGAGGAGGAAAGTGGGGCTGGAGTCCTAAGACCTAGCAAAGAGTCATATTGCATTGTTTCTACGAGAGGTAACTGGAGACTGATCCAAAAAGCTTTGTGAATCTAGGAATAACTGGCCCCCCAGAGGAGAATGAGAAAGAGGAGTCTAAGGTGATTCCAGCATTACAGAGATCTGGAGAATTTAGACTGTAATGGGGAATAACGGAAGGGACAGCGAGCTAGGGGAGAGATAAATTAAGCTCTGGTTTAGATGACTTCTGGACATCCAATTGGAAATGTCCTAACAGTAGCAAGAGGTAAGGGAATTGCAGAGTAGATGGAGATGCAGATTTGAGAGTCATCCAGCCTAGGTAATTTATATATATTAATGTCGGTCTCCCTCTCTAGATTGTTAGCTTGTTGTGGGCAGGGAATGTGTCTGTTTACTGTTGTTCTGTACTTTTCCAAGTGCTTAGTACAGTGCTCTGCATACAGTAAGCACTCAATAAATATGATTGAATGAATTCATGAATTCATGAATAGGTAACCATTGAAACCATATGAACAGGAGAGCTTTCCAAGGGGGCTGGGGGAGGAGGGCTTTAAAGAATTCCAGGCATAGGATCAGACTGGAGTCCTGGAATGTCCAGGCACTGTGATATACAGTAGCATTTGCCCAGCTTTGATACAAGATGGCTGATTTAGCACACAAATTCAGTTGTTCTTGGAAGAGAGGCAGGTTCAAGCAGTGTTCAAAGTGAAAACTCTTCACTGCCTTTTTGGAAACACCTGAGAGAAGGTAGGTATTAACAGAGGTAGCATGGCCTTGTGGAAAGAGCATAGACCTGGGTTCTCATCCCAGCTCCACCACTTGTCTATGGCATGACCCCGGGCAAGTCATGTAATTTCTCTGCGTCGCACTTACCTCATCTGTAAAATGGAGATTAGGACTGGGAGCCCCACCTGAGACATGGACTGTGCCCAACCTGATTATCTTGCGTCTACTCTAGCACTTGGTAAGTTGTCTGCTATTTTAACAAATACCGTTAAAATAAATCAACAAAAACCTAGGTTTAAGGCTTGCAAAGAGAGTTTACGGGATTGATGGACCTGACTTCCTGCTGGCAACTGCTATGATTAATTGCAGTGATCGTCTTTGATTCATTGTGTAAAGAGAGTTGTTTTAATAGACAGGTTTCTCTTTCATTAAACCATTCCCTGAAGCAGAGAGTAGTTAAAGATGACCCAGACTTTTTTGAGTTAATCACTCCAAGTGAATTACAGAATCAGTTCATACTTTACCCGTTAAAAAAACCAAAAAACAGTATTTTGCAATCCTGTTCCAAAGATGCATAGTCCCTCTCTCCCCTCCCTCTCTCCCCTTCACCCCGCGACTGCCTACTTTATTCTTTCTTCTGAACTTCGTCATCATCATCCTTGTTATTTGGCACTCGGTAGGTGTCCCGCCTGGCTGAAGAGGTAGTTATTTTTTCTTTTCTTTTCAGGATCCTTTGGCCCTTCTAAAAGAGAAGCAGCTCTAAACCGAGAGCTGCAGAGGAAGGAAATTGTATTTAAGTAGAAGCTCCAGGTTCCAAAGATTTAGGTTAGACCCCAAGATACAGATACCAAACTTCACTTAAATATGCAGATTACATTTGATTGGTCAGGCTTGCTAACTAATTTTGGAAATAGAAATAGAATCAGAAGTGCCCTTGATGAACTTAAATATATACATATATAAATATATTTTTAAAAAGGGATACATTTCAATAAGGACTAATGCAAAGTAGTAATCTACTTAGGGCCAAAAAACAAACCACCACCAATGCAGGATGGGCAAAGACTAAATAAATAGGCCCAAGAATAGCAGAGAAAAGGTATGTGTGCCATAGTGGATCAGAAACTAGACATGAATCAGCTATGTAAGACCTTATTTAAAAAAAAAAAAAGGCAGAGAGAGAGATTTATGTGTGCGGGTGTCTGAAGTGATCAACATACCCAGCTTCACCACTCTCATCACCTAAAGATAGATCCTGGCATTGCTAATGGGTTCGTCCCATGCAGGACCCGTCTCCGTTTTGAGTAATAGTAATAATGATCTTGTAGCAATAGTGTTTATTAAATATTTACTGCATGTGGAACACTGTACTGAGCTCTTGGAGAGAATACCCAGATGGGAGCTTGCTTCTCAGAATCCCAATCTTAGTGAAACCTTCGCTCAAAGAGAGGAATTCCTCTCCTGATTGCTGCACACCAGACTGATCTGGGGTGCAGTGTTAGGTTCTCAGTACTCAGGTTAGCAGTAGACTGCTGTTCTACATCATTTGAGACTGTGCTACTCTGTCTTTATCAATCAATTAATTAGCGGTATTTATTGAGCTCTTATTCTGGGCAGAACACTGTACCAAGCGCTTGGGAGAGTACAGTAGAGTTAGTAATCATAATCTCTGCCCTTTATCTCTTTTATTCTTCCCTCCTGACTTGGGTATACCCTCTGTTAAATCTTCATTCAACAGCTGCTTAGATATGTAAGGGTTGGGGGTGTAATTCTTTCACTAGAAAAGCAGCGTAATAAATAAATCTATTTATATTGATGCTACTGATGCCTGTTTACTTGTTTTGATGTCTGTCTCCCCTCTTCTAGACTGTGAGCCCGTTGTGGGCAGGGATTGTCTTTCTTTGTTGCTGAATTGTACGTTTCAATCACTTAGAACAGTGCTCTGCACACACTAAGCGCTCAATAAATACAATTGAATGAATGAGTTTAATAACCATCTTGAGGTATATGAAGGGATTTAGTGAAGGAGATGCTGACCCATTGCTCTTTGCATCCACTGAGGTCCATACAAGAGTAAACAGACTTTAATTCAAACCGGAGAGGCTTCTGATTTACTCTGAGGGGGCTAATACACTGGAACAGGCTACCAAATGTAGTTATTAATCATATTTATTGAGTACTTACTATGTGAAGACCACTGTACTAAATGCTTGGGAGAGAACAGTAACAGAATTAGCAGACAGGTTCCCTGCCCACGATGAACTTACAGTCCAGAGGGGGAGACAGGCATTAATATGAATAAATAATTTGTAATGTAGGATTTAAAGAGATGCACATAAATGCAGTAGAGTGAATATCAAATGTCCAAAGGTCACAGATCAAAGTGCATAGACGATGGAGAAGGAAGAACGAGCCGGGGAAAAGAGGGCTCGGTTGGGGAAGGCCTCCCCCAGGCTGGGAGAATTTGGATTGGTAGGGCTTTAACACATTATTCCAGTTGTTTACATAAATCTTCTAGTTCTGTGTAGCATTCACGATGACGTAAACCTTGTATTTTGACATACTGGAACTTATTTTACAACATCCTTAAGCCTGGGATTTAAATTATTGTGATGGTTATGGAGGTTAACGTGACCCACAGTTAGTAGTTCTAGGAAGTATAAGCATCAGCTGGGTCCATTTTTGAAACACACATTCTTTTTTCACAATTTGCAAAGAAATAATTAGAATTAATGACAGTCCCTTGACGCAGCATGCTTCTTAACTTAGCATTATTGTTTTATATCTCATTAACATTTTGCTCCAAACCCAAATACTTGTGAATTAGGCTCCTTGACAGTTTTTAAAGGGGGAAAAACTCATTTACTATGATCTTGAAAAAAGCTGTAGGGAAAATTTAGGATGCTCACCCCTCCCCTAGAAGTACCTCTATCTTCAGTACCTGTGACAGAATCAGATTTTCAAACCTAATCTGATCTGATTTAAATTGCAGTTACCTATTGATTCTCCATTTTCTCACAAAGGCAGACATTTTAGGATCTGCTAGTATCCTGCATCCTGCTTTAGTGGTGGATGGTGTTAAATAGCCTAGAATGCAAATATTGACAGCATGATCTAAAGAGGAGTCTTTTTGAAATGGATGCCCACTAAATTTTGCAGAGCAAAGAGAATGCAAGAAAAGGGCTCTGTAGTTATTCTTTTGTACTTATAGGGTATAAAAAATCAGTCAGTCCACAAGTATCTATTTGGATGAAGGAGTGACGTGGGTCAGTAGCATTTGAGAAGTTGCCGCATTTGTCGGATGTGATCTACCTGCATGTAAATCATTCAGTCATATTTCTTTGCATTAGCTAATTTTTTAAACTAGGTATTCATTTTAGGTTTGAAATTCAGTAAGTGTTCCCTAATTAAAGTAGAATGAACTCTGTAAAATATACCACCAAGAACTTTTGAAGTTATTTTATTAGAACAAAATAAAATTAGAATCAAATAAAACAGGAGTTTATAATGGTTTTTGGTTTAGGAAGCCAGCCATTGTTTAACTTATTTAATGATTAGATACCGTTTCTGCTTTCAGAGTGGTTTCAGTCCAATAGTATGGTAAGAAAATGAATCTCTGTGTTTCTGTCCTTATTTAGCTACTTAAGCTTTTTCTTTTCTTCTCTTCTGCTCTTTCTTTGGAGTATCTAGTGCTCCTAAATTTCTCTTCCTATAGAGTGCCTGAAAAGAATCCTTTTTCTTAAGCAACATGGCACAGTAGATAAGAGCATGGGCCTGGGAGTCAGAAGGTCATGGGTTCTAATCCTGAATTTGCCACTTGTCTGCTTTGTGACCCTGGGCAAATCACTTAACTGCTCGGTGCCTCAGTTTCCTCATCTGTAAAATGGGGATTAAATCCTACTCCCTGTCATTTAGAATATGAACCCCATATGGGACAGGGACTGTGTCCAACCTGAATATCGTTACAGTGTTTGGCACCTAGTAAGCACTTAAATACCACAATAATAATAATAGCAATTATTATTTATAAAATTAATTTTCTCAATTTTGCTCAGTTTTTTCTCATTCGTTTTCTTCAAATCATGCATTTGATTAGCTTTGTAGAAGTTACCAGAGCTGCTTTCCATTCAAATTATTCAAAAACTTCTTCCCAACATCTCATTTAAGCCTTGTTTCTCCTTTGCATTCCATAAATACCACTGATCGACCGATTTGATTTCCATTTTATTTGATTCTTCCATATTCTGTTCTGTAAACAATCATCCCACTACATAATCTAATAATCTAGTACCCTAAAGGCACCAGCTCTCTCTCTAGGAGAAAGAGCTGCAACTTGGAACCAGTAGTCACTAAGGGAAGATTGATCAGGGTCACTGGACTAGCTGGTTCACTTCTTCCCTTCTCGAGTCCCAATCCTCAGACACCAGTGCTCCATCCTCCCACCGATAAACTAACCCACCTATCTTAGAGACAAGTAAAGATAAAAAGGTTTTTTATCCTATGTGCACTTTCCTCAGTAATTCCACTCGGTCTCCATCTTGCCGGTATAATCCATGACCCACCCGGTATAATCCATGACCCACCCCTACTTCGTCACCTACTGATTTACAGATGTCTGTAAAACACCTATTGTCTTACAGATCTTTCCCTTCACTCTTGCCTTGTGTTAAAACATTTTCATCCAAAGTGATTTTCTTCCTCTAAGATAAAGTGTTCCACATGATTCTATTCACAGTTTGAGTTGCTCTCATTCCACTCGATGTGATCACTGCTGGCACAAACAAATGCTACAGTTTCTATCACATGGGCAACGATTTTGCTTCTTTCCTCAATTAATCTTTGCCAGGAAATGGAAGTACCGCCTGAGGAGAATTATCTTATTAGGTTTTATGATTCCTAAGAAATTGATGCCTTTCATTAAGTATGCAGAGAAATCCAGGCTGCATTAAAAGACAAACACAACCATCAGAACACTGTGAAAAATAGGAAACAACTGTGTGTCCCATTTATAAAATGGAGAAGACCAGGTTGTGGACATTAGCTGAGATGATAGAAAGTACTTTCCAGGGAAGACTATACTCTGCAGAGTGTTTACAGAGATAAGATGGCTTCAAAGGCAGATTTACTAGTTTACAACAAAATGAAATGGACGTGATTTGGAATTACCTTGAGAAGTAGCATGGACTATTGGATAGAGCGTGGGCCTGGGAGTCAGAAGCACCTGGATTCTAATCCTCGCTCGGGCACAGTGTGACCCTGGGCAAGTCGCTTACCTTTTCTGTACCTCGGTTACCTCATCTCTAAAATGGGGATTCAGACTCTGAGCCCCACGTGAACATGGACTGTGTCCAGTGTGATTATCTTGTATCTACTGCTGCACTTAGTACAGTGTCTGACACATAGTAAGTGCTTAACAAATACCATTCAAGAAATGAAATGTGTACATGCCTCATTGGCAGGTGGTCCAGTACAGCAGCACAGGGACAAGAGTCAGGCATAACCTTTGAGAATCTCCCTCACCACCGATCCATATTAATGAGCAAGGGGTGCCGAGTGCTGATCCACACGCTGACCCACCCATTGACCGGACCCTGTCTCCCTGCCTAAGCCTTTGCCCTTCACTGCCCATGTTCCATACTGACTAACACTTTCTTTGCTCTTATATCTCCTGATCGGAGACAGCATGAACTAGTGGAAAGAGCAAACAACTGAGTATCTAATGATCCCATGTCTAATCCCAGCTCTGCCAGTGGCCTGCTGTGTTACCTTGGACAAGTAATTTAACCTCTCTGTGTCTCACTTTCCTCACCTATAACATGGGGATAAGATACATGCTTTCCTTACCTCTTAGATGGTTAGCCCCTAGAGAGACAGGGACTGTGTCCGATTTGATCATCTTGTGTAAATTCCAATGCCTAGTCCAGTGTTTAGGACCTAGCACATTAATCAATAACATAATTATTGTCACCTATCCCACCATCATCATCATCATAATGATATTTGTTAAGCACTTACTAGGCTCAAGCACTATTCTAAAAACCTGGTCCTTATCTCTTCTCCCTATAACTATGCAAATAAGGATGAAAATTTACTGATCCATGAAAAATACATTGCATCTCTCCGCCCCCTCCCCCCCCCCGCCACGCTGGCTACCTGTCATCAAAGTCAATAAAATGAGAACCATTTTCTACTTTCTTGGCATTCTTCACTACCCAGGAGCAGGCTGGTTGCTAATTTGCAAGGCTCAGAATCTCTCTTACTTCTGTCCTCCTGTTCCCCCTAGAAAGTTCAGCAAAAACACCAAATCTCTAAAAGTTCCCCATTTACTAAAGCAGTCTATCTGGACTGATAGTTCTACTCCTTTTTCTTCCCATTTATTTGGGTAAATACCTTCCTAAGGGCATATTTGCCATGATGGTGTCCTTTCTTTCTAAAACAAACTACTAAAGGACAGGACTGTTCATTTTGGATCAATTTTAATGCCTAGAATGTGGAAGCACTTGATAAAACTTCTTTGAGGGGTAATTTGTTAGTAGAAGTGGTGACCACCCCCCCCCCAAAAAAAAAGTGGGAGCTGAGGGTATCAGGTTGGCCCCTCCCCTTACACCTCTACCCACCAGCTCCAGCTTTACTTCTTGGTACTCTTGAACATATTTGCCCACCAAATGGCTGCTGGAGTCTGATTCAATCCAGTAAGCCTGTTGGCCTTTAAATGTCGGGATGACTAACTCTCTATGGAAATAAGTTGCCCCAGAAAGGTATTTTTAAAACCTCCAAGATTTTTTTCTTTAATTTAGAAACTCCATTTTTGGAACTCTTTTGCTGAACTCCATATTGAAAGGTATCAGAGAGGCAACTTATAGCCTGAGGAAGTTTGGGGAGTGAAACAATCATCATAATTATGATATTTATTGAGTACATACTCTATACCAAAGCACTTTGATAAAGGTAGGGGTAGATGATACAAGATACTCAAATTGGACCCAGGACCTCTCCTGCCCTGGGGTTCAAAAGGAGAGCAAGTATCTTATCCCCATTGTACAGTTGAGAAAATGAAAGCAAAGACAGGTTAAGTGACTTGCCCAAGGTCACACAATAGCCCAGTGAAAGAGCAGGGACTAAAACCTGGGTCTCCCAACTCCCATCTTGCTTTTTCCCCACACGGCCTCCATCTGAGCCATGTTTGCCAAGAGCCATTTTGGGTCTCTGGACCCAGATCTGTTGCTCCTCTTGGTTGGGCTTCTTCAGAGGAAGGGAGGGTTGTCCAAGGAGAAGGAGGGATCTCTGACAGTGAGAATCCCTCCCTCTCTGCTAGTAACCCTGGGACAATGCCTTTCCTTGGCACCTGGAACCCAAAGCCTTTCAGAGCCAAGACCACTGAGCTCTAACTTCATTCATTCATTCAGGTGTATTCACTGAGCTCTTACTGTGTGCAGAGCACTGTACTAAGCGCTTGGAAAGTATAATTCGGCAACAGATAGAGACAATCCCTACCCAACAACAGGCTCACCATATATAAGGACCTGAAGTTCAAAACTCACGTAGCTACACCCAGCTCTCTCCATTATTCATTATCATCATCATCGTCATCTATTCTGGTGCCACTTCACTTTTCTGATCTCTGATCTGTTAAAGGGGGATAATTCTGCTGCCCTGCTCCCAGGCATGTGGGATGACTCATTAACTAGGCCACAAAATGCTATACGCGGGCAGGGTATTCTTATTGAAATAATACACACTAAGCTTTACTTTATTATCTTCCCCTGTGACTAGTCAGTTGTCCTTCACCACACTCAAAAGCTACACAGGCAGCTGTGATTTTCCCATCCCTGAGTTTAGCAGCTCCACAATTGGGGAGATGGCCATAAAATTAGTCATATTTAGCCAAAAGACAATATGTAAATCTCTGGCTCCAAGACAGCTGTCACTGATGATATAAAGCAGTTTGGTTTCTGGGGTAGGGATTGTTTTCTTACAATCATGTAGCCTGGCTCCCGGTTGCCCTTGAGCCACTGGGCTTTTGTGAAGATACCGGATATGCAGGAACTTCTCAGCATTTCGGGGGGAGGAATATGTTCCCATTAGTGTGTGTTCTCAATTAGTGATGGTTTAAATTATTCTATTGCTGAAAGGCTATCCCTTCTGTTTGTCAAATTCAGATTTTTTTTTCCCCATAGATTTCAAGTTCTTTTTTGGCCTTGTTTTCTAAATCCCACAGCCTGTTCCACACATGCCACCCCTGTCCTGAGTGGGAGGCGAGTGAGCCCTTCATCTTCCCCACTCCATGATTTCCGGAGGCCTGGGGTGGGGTTGGGAGGCGGTGAAGAACTTGGTGAATTACTGACTGTTGGCACTTGGGAAAAGCACTGACAGGTGCTGAAAATTTAAAAATTTATACTGGGAGAAATTTCCCTGTGAGGAAGAGAGGGTTCGATATCTTGTGCCACCTTTCATTGATCCTGCTAGAATGGAGGCCAGGATCAAATTCTGGCAAAAGCAGAAAGCCTAGTCTATTTAACAAGGCATCTCACTGAATGGGGATCCCATAGCCTCAGAGTCCACCTTCAGAGTCTACTAATAATCTTTACCATCTTCTCTTCTTGTATGGCTCAGAAGCAATAATTAGGTAATTAACATCCCCTAAATCTGCCTAGATAGAACAGTTTAAGAAGCTAAAATTCAGCATAGACAATTCTATGGAGATTTAGTTAGGAGTTGAGAACAAAATTTCAAAGAAGGCAAAAGAGTGAAATTTAGGATCTACATTAATGCTGCCTGTGAGATAACTCTTGTGAGTCTTGCTTATAGGAAATTTCAAACCAGAGATTTTAGAAATGGAAAAGAACTCTTTCAGAGACTTAGCTGCCAATGCAGACTTATAGCTCTTTCACAAGTACTGTGTAGCAGAGAAGGAAAGGATACCTTGAAAGTTTGGAATGGAAGTGAAGGGCCCTCATTGTCAGGGAGCCAGTGCAGGCAGTCATCAATCCGAAAGGCTTTTAAGTAGTGGGATTTCCAAGGATATTATAGATTTGAGTGAGTTCATTAATCCCCTCTCACCTCTGGGAGGTATCCAGATATGAAGTGTTCCACAGAGATCATTTAGTTATTTCACAATTCACAGTCTCCCCAATATTATTGTTCCAGGAATTAGGTCTCTGGACCATCCTAGTGGCCTGCCCACACTTTCAAAAAATTATTTTCAAAACAATTTGGCCCCAGATAGTTGAAGGGGCTTTGCCCCTATTCACCCACCCCATTAGCACTGTGATCAATTCCTCAAGCAAATTCTTTATCCATATTCTCAGTTGGAGACTCCATTTATCATCTCTTCCTCTGTCCATCTCTTCCTTCTGCTGCTGCACATCTCACTAAGTGAAGAGGGCACTCCAAGTGTGGGACATGACTGTCCAACCTGCTTACCTTGTATCTATCCCAGTGCTTAGAACAGTGCCTGGCTTATAGTAAGTGCTTAACCAATGCCATTTAAAAAAAATTGGGACTTAGTCTTAAATCCCATTTTACAGATGAGGTAACTGAGGTACAGAGAAGTGAAGTGACCTGCCCAAGGTCACAGAGCAAACAAAGGGTGAAGTCAGGATTGGAAGTCAGATCCTTCTGATTCTCAGGCCTGTGATCTCTCCACTAGGCCATTCTGCTTCTCTTTGTAAACAGAGATTTCCCTGAAACAAAAGAACAAAGGAACAAAAGGTAGATACAGATTTTATCTGAGTGTATCAGAGTTTCATTAGGTCATTCTGACTTTTTTTTGATGCTGGGGGCATTTGGATCAGAGCTTATTTTAGTGGCTGCCTTCATCTTTGTATTTTGTTTAAAGACCCACAGATGGCCAGGTGTGTGCTACTAGATACAAAATAGTGCCTTGCATTTTCAGTTTCTTAACAGGAACACAGTTAAACATGGGTTGGAGAATCATTGCTTTAATAATGAAGAAATGGATTAAATTGGGATATAGGATGTTGATGGGTGACTGGCAAATCTAAGCAGATTCATCCCAGACTCATTCTGGTAGGGTAGTTGGATTTGAGAGTAGATACAGCCTGAAAGGTACATGTCCTGGCATACAATTAGCCTAATTCCTTTGTAAAACTAACTGACCTCTAATGAAAATCTAACATGTTCAGGCTCTGACTCCCTCTCAGCTCCCAAGGGAGAAAACATTAAGTCAAACAATGATTTATTTTTTTTTTGAGTGCCTACTGACTACTAAGCATTGTCCTGTGCTCTCAGGAAAGTACAAAAAACCCCGACCCTCCTCAAGGACTTCAACAATTTAAGGAGGGAATCTGGTCAAATATATTTCCAATTAGTGGGAGCAAGAGGAAAAGCAAGGATATAACAGGAAGTAGTACAAATGCATCAAGATGAAATAGATGGTAATGTGTTATTTATATTAATGTCTGTCTCCCGCTCTGGACTGTCTCCCGCTCTGGACTCCCGCTCTCCTCCGATTAGACTGTAAGCCTGTCAAACGGCAGGGACTGTCTCTATCTGTTGCCGACTTGTTCATTCCAAGAGCTTAGTACAGTGCTCTGCACATAGTAAGCGCTCAATAAATACTATTGAATGAATGAATGAATGACTGTAAGCTTATTGTGGGCAGAAGACATATGTACCAATTCTGTTACATTGTACTTCCCAACTGCTTAGTACAGTGCTCTGCACACAGCAAGTACTCAATAAATCCTATTGATTGATTGATAAGTGAATGTATAAATAAGTAAGCATAACATCTCACAAAGAATTTGATCCATGGGGCTGGTCTCTTCCACAGTCTCCCCCTCTAGACTGTAAGGTCATTGTCTGTTTATCATTTTATTGTACTCTATCAAGTCCCAAGCACTCAGGATAGTGTTCTGCACACAGTAAGTGCTCTGTATATACAATTGACTGACAAATTGGCCTCACTACCTTACTTCATGTCATTGGGGGACCCAGTGAGGAGCCCTAAGATCCACCTGTCACTCCACAGGCCTCTGCTGAAGCCTTCCTTTCTCAAGCTGGGTTGAACATTTCTGCCCAGTTGCCTTCCTTTAACGTCTTCCTCAAATGGTGCCAGTAGCTGGAGGCATGTAGAGTGATTAGCTCTGTTTGGGAGAAGCATTCATTTTAATCAAGTAATATTTCCAAGATTTTTACAGCTTGATTGTTTTTCTACTTGTGCCAGCTGGGCAATGCCAACCCCTCTCCTAAACTTCAGATTGGAAACTATCACCGCCAAATTGCAACCGGCTGGATGAGGCTAGATTTGCATTTTGTTAGGCTTCTCAGTTGTTTACTAATGGCTTGGTGAGTGTGTGTGTGTGTATTTAGTTTGGTTGTTTCCTGTTCTGTGATTTCAATGATGGTCTGATTGTGACTGCTTCATTTTGGATTATACTGATATTTTATTTATCTTTTATTTAGTAATGCTTTTTTAGCCCTTGGTCTTTTCCCCAGTATAATTCTTCCACCCACATGGTCAATTTACTTCTAACAAATTGGTATGTTAAACATCTGCAGGTGTTGTTGAATACTAGTGTGGACCATTTCCAACAAATTCTACAAATGTCACAGCCTGGAACCCTGGGTTTTTGAAACTCTTAGGAGCAGTTGGGGAGTCTGCAGTTCCTGTTTCAATTTGCTGGAGCTGGCCTTGAAGAACCTTCAGGTTAGGCTATTTGGAGTTGAGCATTTGTAAGGTATTTACTGTGTTTAGTTTGCTGGGCTAATCTTTTTGATTTCATATAGAAGACTTTGATCTGGGCTCTGTGGTGCTTTGGCATGTGGCTGAAGCAGGTCTTACCTTGCTTCTGATTATAAATGGTCTCATGTGAAAGTGGAAATCCTTTTGTGTTGCTGAGGAGGGAGGGTGGCATAACAGAATAAACAGCTTATAAATTATTCAAATAAATTGATAATTGAAGAGCTTTCACTCATTGAAGATTACTCAACACATTCTTTATCCCTTATCTTTTCTTAGGAACTAAATAGGTCCTATTTTGTTGAATACCAAGTGAACTCTTAATGATAACATGAACTATGATTTAGTTTGAGAGAATTACTTATTCAGATCTTCTGCAATTTTTTTTGTCTTTCTAAGGCTGCAAGGAAGACCAACAGTAGACACATTTTTCATATAGTGGAAGGCAATGTCTTTAATAGGTCATAAGAACAATTTGGAGAAAACATTACTCTCTTGTTTATTCTTAATTTAATCAGGATCTCTAGCAATAAGAAGAGTACCCACAACTCTAAGTGCTGAGATGTATTATACTACTAAAGAGAATTACTGTATGTTAGCTTCCTCTCATGACGTCTTCCCCCTGTTATTAATTTATTTAAAGCATTGCCCACCCCCAGGGAGCTCTGATAAATCCACCATGTTATCTAGAGGATGATTATAGGGAGATGGGTCTTCATATTTCCAATTAGAGTTTCCCAGGCTTTGCAGGATAAGATAATTTTTAAGATTCCTGTTCCTGGGAGTAAGAGCTCCCAACCAGTCCAGAACTTGGGTCTGGTTTTGTGTTCATCATTTGAGATCCTTGTAGTGGGTTTCCCCCGGGCCATTTAAAGTCAGCCTTAAGGGTGAGCGGAGTGGATGCTGCTGAAGGTAAGGGGGCACAGAGTCTTGGGGGAATGCCCGGGGCTTCTCATGTGCTAAGATTGGTACAGAGTCGATGCAAGTGTTTCTGGTACTCTTCACCCTAGATCTCTCGGGCTCTTAGTTTTTGAACACTGCCTCAGATGCTGAGCATTTTGAGCCAGGACAGGGCCTAAAGACCAGAATATAAACTCTCACTTCCTCTGCTCTGACATCTGTGGGTTACATGAGAAGCAGTATGGTGTAATGGTTAGAGCAGGGGCCTGGGAGTGAGTTCATGGGTTCTAATCCCGACTCCACCATTTGTCAGCTGTGTGACCTTGGGTAAGTGACGTCACTTCTGTGTGCCTCAGTTACCTCCTCTGTAAAATGGGGATTGAGACTGTGAGCCCTGTGTGGGACGGGGACTGCGTCCAAGCTGATTTGCTTGTATCCACTCCAGCGCTTATTACAGTGCCTGGCATGTAGTAAGTGCTTAGCAAATACTATATTTTTATTACCCATGAGTCTGCCAGTGGGAAGCATATTTTAATTAACCAATTGTATTTATTGAGCTCCTACTGTGTGCAAACCACTGTACTATGTGCTTGGGAGAGTACAGTAAAACAGTTGAGTAGAGACGTTGCCTTGGGATGGGCACTAAAGCCACCTTCTACCTTCAGTTAGACTAATGCATGAGGTTACTTTATTATTATTATTATTATTTTAATGGTAATTTTAGTGAACCCATAATAAATGCCATTATTACTATGTTTCAAGCACAGGAGAAGATAAGCAGCCCAGAGGCAGTCCTTGTCCCACATAGGACTCACAGCCTGAGGGAGAGAGAGAACAAGTATTTTTTCCCCATTTTACAGATGAGGGAATGGAGGCACAGGGAGGTTAAATGACTTACCCAAAGTTACACAGTAGATAAATGAGAGAGATGGGACTAAAGCTCCTATCTTTTGATTCTCAGTCCTGTACCCTTTCCTCTAGGTCAGATTGCCTCCTATCATCACTTTTGGATTCCTGAATTAATCATTCTTTGATATTTATTGCACTCCTACTCAGTGTAAAGCATAAGCCCTGGGGAGACTACAATAGAAACAAGATACCCATTCCTGGCTTCCAAGGAGTTTACAAGTTTACAACCTAATGGAATAGGCAGACAAAATTTATGTACAAATAGTGGGAGCAGGAGAAAGAGCCAGGCAACAGAACAAATTTGTCGGGATGAAATAGCTGAATAAATAATAGACTATACAATTGTATATAGGCATGTACCTTTCTAAGTGCTGAGGCTGGGAATAAAATATTTCAGTATGGAGGATGGCTGTTGGGGTTGATGTGAAACAACTGCCCTGACAGGACACCAAAACATGCTAGCACTTCTGGGCTTTGGCAAACCCTGGATGAGGAATTTTCAGGAGATTCCAAGCCAAAGTTCACTCCTTCCTTCCCGGACTCTCCAGAGTCCAATACACCTGTGCAGCTGCCCACCTGTGACCCTTTGGGGGATATTTCTGGACTCTAGCAGTGGCAGAGCTGAGGCAGTAGGGCCTGCTGTGAAGTGTGCAGTGATGAGGTCCCCTTACCAACAAGGGTTCCCGGCTGGCCGCAGGGGGCATCTGAAGGCGATAGGCCCTGGGCAGTGCCCCAGCTTATCTCTTTGCTCTGTGATCAAAATGGCCCCTCTTTACTGACCTAGTTCTAGGTTCAAGCTTCCTCTGAATATGGCAGGCTATTATCGTTATTTCTAAAACAGAATACCTGGCAGAAGGAGAGAAATCCTTGATATATCACAAAGACTCTCCCTCTCTGTAACACCACGACTTTATTCCTTAACCCCCTCTAGAAATTGTTTCCTCAGATAATTGTTAAACGTGAACTGTGTGCCGAGCAATGTACTAAGCGCTGGAGTGGACACAGGAAAATCGAGTTGGACACAGTCCCTGTCCCATGTGGGACTCAGTCTCAATCCCATTTTACAGATGAGGTAACTGAGGCACAGAGAAAGAAAGTGAGATGCCCACGGTCACACAGCAGACAAGCGGAGGAGCCAGGATTAGAGCCCCCGAGTTTCTGACTCTCAGGCCTGTAAACAAACACCCCTGCAGCAGCAGCCTTGGCTGATAGTAGGGATAATTGAGGCACCTGGAATTTAGATGGCTGTCCTAGGGATACTTACTGAACCAGGGGCAGAGCCCTGGATCGGAGGTCTTGAGCCCTGATCCCACTAGCCCAATTTTCCTACAGAATGAAGAGACAGTCAACTGTGAGAGTCATGGACTTTGAATGGAGAGAGAGAGAGAGAGAGAGAGAGAGCAGTAATCTTAAAGAGGACTCAAATGATGGTCCCTAACTAATTATCCCTGTGCTCCAACAACTGCAGTGCTGGAAAATTACTATATTGAAGCCTTTTTGTAGAGACCCCTTTTGTGGGTTTTTGCCGTCTTTTGTTCGGGCGGATTAAATGGCTGGCTGTTTCGATCTTACCAAGTGCCATAAATCTACTGAGGGACCCCAGATAGAGGTACTGTAGGCAAGAATAATCTAATAACATCATAATAACCTTAACTCTAATCTTGGCATTTATTAAGCACTTGCTATGAGCTGGGGTAAATAGAAGATTGTGAGATTGGACACAGTCCCTCTTCCTATCTCACATGGGGCTCATCCACATTTTACAGACCAGAGAGCTCAGGTCCAGAGAAGTTACAAGACTTACCCAAGGTCACACAGTAGGCCAGTGACAGAGCTGGGACTGAAACCTAACGCCCCTGCCCCCCAGGCCAGTGGTCTTGCCACTAGATTACGTTGACTCCCCGGGGTACTAAAACCATCTATCAGAATCCTGCCGCTACTGGCATCACTTGAGCCTCACTGGGGTCCAGCTTCTGAACCTAGGGTGAGAGAGAGAGAGGGGCTGAGACACTGGACTGGGCTGGGCGGAAAGGTTGGAGCGAAGAAATGGATAAGGCCATGACTTCTGTGAAACAGCCACTTTTGTGCATCCTGCTCTACTGTCTTCTTGGCAGAGGTCATTTTACAATCTAATGCTGTATGTTGAGTTGCATTAATCAGTCCAGATCACTGTACTAAGTGCTTGGGAAGCAGTATGGCCTCGTGGAAAGAGAACAGGCCGGGGAATCAGAGGAGTCAGTTTCTAATCCAGGCTCTGCCAAATGTAGGCTGCGTGACCTTAGGCAAGTCACAACTTCTCCGCGCTTCAGTTTCCTCATCTGTAAAATGGGGATTCAATACCTGTTCTACCTTCTGTTGAGACTCTGAGCCCCATGCGGGACAGGAGCTCAGTCCAACCTGATTAATCTGAATGGAGCCCAGTGCCTAGAACAAGTGTTTGGCACATAGTAAGCTCTTTACAAGTGCCCTAATAATTATAATACAACAAAGTTGGGAGACTCATTCCCTGCCCAAGAGGAGCTTACATTTTAGAGGGGGAGCTGGTCATTGGTCACTGATGGGAGCTTAATATAGGACAAAAATGCATTACTGTTGTTCCTACTGGCCTTAAAATTAATGGTTTGTTTAGTCAGGTGAATGGTTTGTTTAGGCAGGTGATGACTAAATAGAGGCGGTCTCCTATGGAGATTTTACTGTTCATGTGTGACCCTAGGGGCCCTTCTAGTGGCAAATGCAAAACTACTTGGCTTTAAGAAAATTCCCAGCAGCCTTGGCCTTCAAACCCTCATTGTCCCTGGTACCGCTCCAAAAGATGTTTTAATATAAATAAGACCTAAACATTTAGTAGAGTTTAGCCCCAGCATAACCGGGAGAAAATGGGTAGGGGGGAAACAAGGATCTCAGGGATTTTGGTACTACCCCAGCCACTCCCCAGCATCCTCTGTTGCCTAGGGCATCTTCTTAGGGGTGGACCGGAGTGATCCAAGTCAACAGGGCAGGTCTCTCTGGTGCCTTCCAAGCTTATCTCTTCCCTCCGGGGCAGAAGCAGCATGCCTAGTGGCAAGAGCACGGGTTTGGGATGAGAGGACGTGAGTTCTAAGGCCAGCTCCGCCACTTGCCAGCTCTGTGACCTTGGGCAAGTCACTTCACTTCTCTGTGCCTCAGTTACCTCATCTGTAAAATGGGGATTAAAACTGTGAGCCTTAATGGTACAACCTGCTTACCTTGTATCTACCCCAGTGCCTAGAACAGTGCTTGGCACTTAGTAAGCTCTAAACAAATTCCATAATTATTAGTGTTTTGGGGGTTTGGATAGCTTCGCCTCTCAGAAGTGCCATATTTTGGAAGAGAAAAAGAGCCTGGTGGCGAAGCTTAATGGTAGTGGAACGGGAGGTTGAAGTGTGGTGGGAGCCTCATGGTAGAACCATCCAGAGAAAAGGGCAACTCTAAAAAAAAAAAATAATAATAATATGTGGGGCAGAGTCCCCAGTAACAACTATTATCCTGCCAACTAGAACGGCATAAAGGTGGGCCTGGCCAGAGGCAGGGGATGGGACTGGGTGACCCAGGGTTACAATTCTATAGAAATACAGAGGCATTATGCAAGGGGGTGTTAATTGGAGGAGAAGCAGGATGGAGGAGGGATGAAGGCATCTCACAGGGTCTCAGATCGGGTATTCATTTTTGGTCGGGCAGATCGCCGCATTGGGAAGAGGTAGAAGATCACCTAAATAACCCCTCTCATCTTCCCTCGCCGAACTGCACTTGACAGCAGAGTCCATAATTTCATTCATCCATCATCTTTTTCATAATGGCTCCTACATTCTCGGCCACCATTTTGTAGAGGAGGAAACCAAGGTGCCGAGAAGCGAAGCAACTTACCTTTACCCGAGCCCGCAAGGCAAATGGGAGGCCCAGCCAGCTCTTGGGTCAGTTCTCTATGCTTCGCTTCCAGGGCTGTTCACAGGTGGGAGCTGCTGCGTGGGCTCCTAATGTAGCCGGCCAGGAACATACATCTCCCTCGTCTCTCATGAAATAGAACAGCTGACCACAAAAAGATGCTGTTCTTTTGGAAATCGTTGTCTTAATCACAGAAGCTGTTTGGACACTGTCCCAGAGGAAGCTCTGATATATCTGCACAATATGGCTTGGCACTTTGAAGCCGGCTGCTGAATTTGATGCCGCAGCCGGCACGAGCCGCCAAATGTGTATGTGGGGAAGGTTTGGGGGAACTGAGGGTGAGGGAAAGAACTGTCAGCTGGCAAGGGACATGCTTGAACACTTTCACGGCTGTGCGATGATCTATGCGTTTTAATTTCCTTAATCAGGGACAGAACTTCAGTATCTTGGCACGGTAGGTGGGGGGTGGGGAGCGGGGGGGCGTGATGGTCAGTGCAGCTCAGCCGGGGAAAGGGAAACATAATACAGTAGGGAGCTTCCCTTTATTTTCTTGCGATGAATGTGCTGAGGTTCATGGAGCACACAGAGTACAGTGCTTTTTGACAAATGTGGTGGTGGCTGGGATTCCTGCATCTCCAAGCTGGAGGGAGTTGATTGCTTTGCCTAAAAATGGACCAAAGCCAATTGGCTGTCTTAAAAGGGAAGCCAGAAGAGGTGGGAGCTGGAGAGTAAGTTCAGAAAGAGATGAAACTCAGCAAGATCAGAGAGCGACAGAAACGGGGAAATAGATGGCTAGCTTTGGGGGGCTTGTGATGGGGAATGGGGTGAGTCAGAGAAGGTTTAGGGGGACCTTATGCCAGCAGTTTGTTAAGAACTTCCAGATATCTAGTACTTCCTGCTCTATTCTTGTTTCTGCCACCTCTCTCGCTATTTATATTTCATTTGTCCATCTACTTCATTAGATTGTAAACTCTTTGGGAACTGGAAACAATATATGTCCTGCTGCTTTGTAGTCTCCCAAGCACTTAGTTCACTGCTGCTTAGAAGTGATGATGATGATGATGATAATAATAATAATGAGGGTATTTGTTAAGCACTTACTTTGTGCCCACCACTGTACTAAGCGCTGGGGTGAATACAAGCAAATCGGGTTGAACATGGTCATGTCCCATGTGGGGCTCACAGTCTCAATCCCCATTTTACAGATGAGGTAACTGAAGTTCAGGGAGGTGAAGTGACTTGCCCAAGGTCACACAACAGACGAGTGCTGGAACCAGGGATAGAACCTGTGACTTTCTGATTTCCAGGCCCATGTTCTATCCACTATGTCATGCTGCTTCTCCACTCAATAAATCTTTAGTAAAATACCACTGATTAATTATTTTGATTGAGCGCTTACTAGATCTGCGATCCTGAGAGGGACCGCAAAGTAGTGAGTGACAGTAAATGATGGGAGCCCTAAGAATCTGATTGAGAAAAATAAGTGCACGGTGTTGGTCCCAAGGGTACCTGGACAGAGGTGAACATCCATCTCTGAATCTTCTGGGAGGAAAAGCATGAGACCAAATGAACTTTCATTCCCCAACTGTTTTTGGATGGCGTCATTTTCCATCCAAGTTATCTGCTGTGTAGAAACTCTTAGGACACTCATCCATGAAAGTTAGGGAGAAATCCAATTTAGGACTTGTGTGGAATCCCAGAAATATTTTTATACTGTAAAGAGCATTTTGGCAGAGTCTAGAACTAAGATAGAATAGGCAAACCAAAAAAAAAAAAAAAGGAAGTAAAGTAGCTCAAGCAGGAAGTAGATGCTTTTACATGTTGTTAAGAATTTGGTTCCTTTGAGGTACTATTTTGGCTATTGGCTCTGGCTTCCATACAGTTGTTAATGTTCGGTTCCGCATTTCTGTTATAGTCAACCCTGTAAAAATGTACTTACTTGGTCTCAGCTGCCTGCCTATGAGTTCTGATTTGTAGGAGGAGGGTGTCTCTAAGGGTCTCTTCCTTACCACTTAAATGAGTCTGCATTTGGCATTCAAAGGACTCCGAAGGTGTATGAGATAGGCTGCCTCTTTCCATGCCACTGGAGGTCATTTGGCTATATTATTTATTGATTTTGGGGTTGGGTCCTGAGGGACATCTCTGGCCTTGGTCTCTAAAAATGAGGCCTCTGTTTCTTTCCCAATTGATTTTTACACAGAGATAAAAACTCTATAGTGCTGACTTTAGATGAGGGAGAATTGATGTTTTGACCTTTGAAGAATAAGAGCGAGGATGGTTGCCAGAGAGAAAGGGAAAGACAACAATGCTTTTCTGTGTCTCTTCATTTTATTGTTCCTCCAGGCACTAGCCAAATAGTTGCTGTTAATATACTTATTGAATTGATGAGAGCCATAGCTGCTGTGGGATAAGGTCCTGGATTGTATTTGTCATCAGCAAGAATTCTGCAGGCTGAAGAGATCCTGCAAGCTAGTTGGATTAACGGGGCTTTCCGAGAGATTTCGTGTGAGTAGACAGGGCTGGGCAAGGCTTTCTGACATAATATTAAGACAAGGGGGCTCTCCAAAGACCAGGGCAGCAGTCTCTTACTTTTATTGAAATGGGTGCACAACTTGTTCTTTGACCGGGCTTTCTGACCTGCTCTTTAGAGGACGGCTCCCACTGATTCCCCACTCAAATAGCAAGCATTCTGGCCTGGGCTTTTTTGCCATAGGGCCTCACAGTCACCAGTATCTTCTTCTGCTAAAACCCCGATAATGTTTGTGGCCTCTGGCCCAGGGCCAATCTGAATTGAGAGGACTGTTTCTTCCTTGTTCCTCTTGCTCTGTAACTGCCATGCCAAGACAACAACCTGACCTATCATTTACTCAATAGACATCCCCATGATGAATGGTAACATTGGTAAAGCGCCCAGGCATTTTTGTGCCTCATTTCACCAGTCTATTGAATGTCTCTAGGAGATGGGGCTTTATCGCTGAAGAGATTCAAACCTGAATTTGCGAACACTTTGTTCGCCACGTTAGCTGGGTCTCCAGATAACTGGATGTAACCTAAAGGTTTGGAAAACCAAACAAAATTGGGCCCAGGTGTTTCCGAGAGATCCAGACCTACTTTTGGTTTGGTCATCGGAATTGTCGATGACGTGCCTTAGGCTCATCCATACAGGTTTGGGTAATCTACTTTCTACTGTAATGAAACCAGCCGAGGAGAAGGGCAAAAGGTCCTTCTTTGGGCCTGTCCAGGTGGAGGGATGGATCAGGCTGTTCCCTAGCTAATCCCGTCCTTGGTCTCAGACCATCGGTCCATGTGGCTTATCTTGTGTATCTCTCCCATGTCCTGCCTCTGTCCAGGAACTCCCTCTCCCTTCATATCTGACTGACCATCACTCTCCCAACCTTCAAAGCCTTGTTAAAATCACATCTCCTTCGAGAAACCCCCGACTAAACCCACATTTCCCGTACTCCGTCTCCTTTCTGCATAGTCCTTGCCCTTGGATTGTACCCTTTATTTACTCTATCTTCAGCCCCAAATCACTAATGACCATATCTGTAATTTATTTTAATGTCTGCTTCCCCTCTGTACTATAAGCTCCTTGTGGGCAGGGCACCTATCACCTCTGTTGTACTCTCCCAAGCTCTTAGTACAGTGCTCTGCACACAGCAAGTGCTCAATAAATAGGATTGATTGAAGGTAAAAGGAAATAACCAGTAACCGTGGAGGGCCTAAAGGCAACCAAAAAAAGACTCTCTCCTATCATTTTCCATCCCCCTGCTTTACAGTGGCTTCCTAGCTGCTTTGTTTAACTCTTCAAAAGCATCTGCAGACTTTCCGGGAAGGGAGGGGTTGGAAAGGGAGATGTCGGCTGAAGGTGTGGCCAGATTTCCAGTTTGTTTCTCTGGCGCTGTGCAAGGCTGAACCAGACCTCTTTATTGCTCTGCTGAAGTTGTAAACTTTATTCTTTCTGCCAGGAGGAGTAATGCTGTGTGCAGAATAAACCCGATTATGTAAAAAGTTCAACTCCTGGTTTCCTTTCTCTCGGCAGTGTCCTAATGAAAGGATTTGTATAGATCCAAGTGGAGCTTCAGAGGTAAATAAAATATAAAGCTGGGCCCCTTGGGTGGAAATGTTCTCAAACCTAATTTGTGTCTAAAGCAGAGGGAGAGGTGGTGGGCTGTCTTTCAATGTTATGGCTGCCTCACTCCCCTCTCATGGCCTCTTAAGCCACTTTCCTCCTGTCCAAGTGCTCCTGGTTCTTTACAAGAGGCCTAGGTACATCCCTAGGAGGTTCTTATAATAGTAATGATAATTAAGTGCTTACTATGTGCCCAGCACTTTATTAAGTACTGGGATAGATACAAGTTAATCAGGTTGGATAGAACAGTCCCTTGTCCCACATGGGGCTCACAGTTTAAGTAGGAAGGAGAACAGGTATTGAAACCCCATTTTGCAGAGGGGGATACTGAGGCACTGACAAGTTAATCAGTGGTATTTATTGAGCTCTTATTGTGTAGAGTTCTGTACTAAGTACTGGGGAGAGTACAGTAAAACAGAGTTGGTAGACACATTCCCTACCCACAACAAGCTTCCAGCCTAGCAGGAACTTTAGTGACTTTTCCCAAGGTCACACAGCAGGGAAGTGGTTATTATCACATATCACCTTTTCCTTAGTGTTCCTTAGAGTTGAGATCAAGGGTTGCTCTGAACTATCCTCATCAAGCCACTGTCCTGCGTGCCCTTCCCTTTCACTCATCTGCTCCAGTTCCTGATCTGATGAAATCTCAGGGAAGTGACAACCCCTTATTTGTCTTGGCCGATGAGGCACCCAGGCCATTTGGCAGACCCAGTGTCTTAGCGGCTCTACTGTGGGCTTCATGACTCAACCCAATGGGGCAAAAGGCTAGAAGGAGGTTGTCCTCCAGGGCCTCAGGCGGATGAATTCTGCTGTCAGAAACATCATCTTGGAGCATGAAGAATGGCAGTACTCCCCTTCACCTGAATAATTATGTGATAATGGGAGTGGGGCTTTTCAGGCAGTTGAGCTGGGAGGGAAAAGCGAGGAGAAGTAAGGCACGCAGCTTTTAGCTGGATGGGGAGGTTGTGGTAGTTTGCCTGAAGGCAGCACTGCCTGGAGCAAGGAGGAGTCAAAGAACCAAGCCGTGATCAGCTGTTACATTTTCTTTTCTCTTGTCTACACTTAGAGTGTTGCCTGTGGTCTTGTAGCTTTTATTTTCTCCATATATTGTCTTTGATTTAGACTGTGTTAGCCTGTGAAACCATTCTGGGATGCAGGACCAGTTTTTAATTAACACCCATGTATTTGCCCCAGCGCTTAGCAAAGTCTCTTGCATTCTGTACCTCTTAGGGCAAGGGTCTGATTGACGTTATTTCAGGAATGTGTATGTGTCCCTCTCTTTTTTTTTTTTGGTCATGTTTTCATCTGAATGAAACACCCACTGGCAGGAAAGGAAGATCGACTACTTTTGACTTCAGAAAAGGTTGGCCAAGATCCCAAAGGATTGGAGAAAAAGAGCACAGCATTTTGTCTCAAAGAGGGTGGGGGGAGAGTGGAACCAGAGGAGGCAGATAAATAGGACTTTTTTTTTAACAGAAAGCAGAAATCGGAAACCAGCTTCATAAATACCTACTTCTTGAATGTGTGCCTTTATTTCATTGTGCTCGCGAAAATGATGTCTCTGTTATTGCACGGACACAACTGTGGAGAGGGAAGAGGGGGGCTGTTATCCAGAGGAGGCCTAATTAGGGATTGTGACGGTGGTGGGGTTGGGCCTTGTAATCGATTCCAAATTACTCGGAAAGCTGTAGCTACTGGCATGTTTCCTGCTGTTGTTTAGTAACACTGCCCAGGCTGCATTGAATAATCGAGTTGGAACCTGAATTTCTCTTTGAGCATTCATCTAGGATTGGGAGTGGAGACTTTGCTGTTCTTGATGCTAGTGGTTGACCTTTGGTCGTGGAGGCGGCCTCATGTGGGATTCTGATAGTGGCCCGTTAGGATATTTGCCAAAATACAAGTGGAGCGGGAGGAAGGGGAGAGGGCTGAGTGGGGAGATTGCCGCATGTATATTTCCGTTCTTCCTCGGTTGGCTTTCCTCCAACATGAGCGTGTCCTGAGAGATTTCCAAATACTGGCCAGGTGTTGAGTGATCGCAGCAGATTGTCTTTGCTTCTGTTCTGCAGCAAATATACTGTCATCTCTTCATCAGGGTCGGAACTGAGGAGCGGGGCGCTCCTTCGGTGTGGAATTTTAGCTAGCTTTTGAAAATAGGAGAAGCGTGAGGCATCATTATCTGTGAGGAATTTCCATATTTAGACACTTGATGGGTGGGGATGCATTCCACCCTGGACGTTTCTCTGGTGTTCAGTAGTTCTTCAGAATGCATGTTGGTGGGTGAGTCTGGCAAAGACAGGTGGTGGTGTCAGGACAGAAATTGGGGATCAGTGAGAAATCGCACCTTGCAAAGCATGTTTTTTTTATGGTATTTGTTAAATGCTTACTATGTGTCAAATACCCTTCTAAGTGCTGGGGTAGATACAAGTTAATCAGGTTGGACACGGCCCCGATCCTGCGTGGGGTTCACAGGCTAAGTAGGGGTCAGAGCAGGATAACTAAGGCACAGAGAAGTTAAGTGACTTGTCCAAGGTCACACAGCAAGCATTTGGTGGAGGCGGGATTGGAACCCAGGTCGTCTGACTCACAGGCTTGTGCTTTTTCCACTAGGCCACGCTGCTTCTCAGCACTGTCGTTAGAGTGGTGACCATACCGGCCTAAAGGAAGAGTCCGGCACCCTCAGCAGAGAGCTGTCCGGGCCAAGCAGCGTGGCACAGTGGATAATGCATGGCCCGGGAGTCAGAAGGCCAAGGGTTCTAATCCTGGTTCCACCACTTGGCCGATGTGTGACCTTGGGCAAGTCTCTTCACTTCTCTGTGCTTCAGTTACCTCACCTGTAAAATGGGGGTTGAGACTGTGAGCCTCACATGGGATAGGGACTGTGTCCAACTCCTTTTGCTTGTATCCACCCCAGCGCTTAGTACAGTGCCTGGAATAGTAAGCGCTTAATAAATACCATAATTATTGTTATTATTAAGGCGACCAGCCAGCCCCTCTTCTTACTGGGAGACTATCCCGTCCCCTGAAGGGATTAAGATGAGCCTCGTTATTATCCCTCTTTAGCTGTGGTTGGAGAGGGAATCCCACACTTTCATGACTGAATTGGCTCTCCTGGGGCCAATGTGATTAGAATGCCTCATTTCTGGCCACTCTGGAAAGCCCCAGGAATGGCTGCAGGATGGACCAGTTCAATCAGAGTGGTGACTACTGCTGCTTCTTTCAGAGGAAAAAAAAAGAGGAGGCGGAACCTCTTCCCTCGCTTGTCCCTCTCTGCTTTGCTGTAGGGGCTGCCATCGCTTCAGCTTTGGTGGCAGCTGGCAGTGGAAGAAGATGACGATGGTGGCTTGGCAGGTTGATTCCTCTCTCCTCTCTTTGTTTTCCTGTCCTTTGAAGAGGGAGCTTGGAGGATGAGTCCCCCTGAGAGGGCTCTGAGAGTAGTCTTCCAGGGGCAGAAGGGGATCTCTGAGGAGCAGCCTGATGATCAGGCAAGGAGTGGGGAACCTCCAGCTTACCCAGGCAGAGGGGCCTGCCGTTCCTTCTCAAGTCAGCAAGGATATTAGAGTTTCTATGCAGCCAACATAATTGTCCTGCCGCTTCCTATGAAGGGCAGCTGCCCTAGGGCCAAGGGGGGAACTAGTCTAAGGAAGCTTCAGGGAAGAGGGCACAGGGGAAGAGGCCAGAAAAGCCAGGCTCCCCATGACCTGGCCTCTGCCCCCTACTTCCTGTCCTCAATTCTCCCCTGTTTCAGCTCCCCAAAACTACTTCTCCTCCAACTCCTCCTGCTGGCACATAATAACCACTTAATAAATACCATCATTAACTTCTCTTGCCCATCCCTGACTCCATCATTTGGCCAGGCCCCTAATTAGTACCGTGTGTAGGAGCTGAGCCACTCCATTATAGCTCAGTAACCTTGCCCCCTTTCATACCCTGGCAATTTCACTTGTTTTTGCACTTTTTCTCTCAGTAAAGCTGCATTTGCATTCTGTGCCCTTCTCGACTCTTACTTGTCTGGAGGAGGTTGGTTTTCCGACATCTGGGGCTCTGAACCTGTGGGCTGATGCTAATTTGCTTGTCGGTCCAGGAAAGAGGGGGGAAAAAGGAGCACGGGGCATCCTGGGGAAGAGAGTGCCCTCCCTTCTGAAAAGCTCACCGGGTGTTGCTGACCTGTGTTCGCTGATAAAAACCAATCCCAACTCTGCCACTTGTCTGCCGGTGACCTTGAACAAGTCACTTAATTTCTCTGTGCTTAGGTTGCCTCATCTATAAAAGGAGCATTAAGACTGTGAGCCCTGTGTGGGTCATGGATTGTGTCCAACCTGATTTGCTTGTATCTATCCCAGTACTTAATACAGTGCCTGGAATGTAGCAAGCGCTTAATACTTTTTTTAAAAAAAAAAAGGTAAGTAGATTGTGGGACATGGCTTTTGGTACTAAAAGAAAGTTCATCAGGGAAGTGCAGGCGAGGGGAATCCTTTTCCATTATGATCAACTCTCCTTTATCCATGGTAGTAGAGGAAACCAAGACTTGGGTAATGTGACAAAACAGGTCATCAAAAATAGCTTAGGGGCCTTGGGCTCCAACCAGATAACCCTAGCATCTCTCTGGGTTCTGTCTACACATCGGGAGTAAGTAGATGATAATAATGTTGGTATTTGTTAAACGCTTACTATGTGCAGAGCACTGTTCTAAGCGCTGGGGTAGACACGGGAATCAGGTTGTTCCACATGGGGCTCACAGTCAATCCCCATTTTACAGATGAGGGAACTGAGGCCCAGAGAAGTTAAATGACTTGCCCACAGTCACACAGCTGACAAGTGGCAGAGCTGGGATTTGAACTCATGACCTCTGACTCCAAAGCCCGGGCTCTTTCCACTGAGCCACGCTGCTCAGTACAGTACAGTATTACAGATCTGGTACATAATGTCCCCTGCCGAAAAGGAGTTTACAGTCTAGAAGGGGAGACAGACATTAAAATCAAATACAGGCATGTAAGAAAGTGCTGTAGGGCTGAGTTTGGTGTGAATAAAGGGGTAATTGAGCATCAGCTAGATATGTTTCAGCACATTAAGTTGGGACATACGTATACAGCGAATCTGGTGTGCTTCCCCAGCAGCCCTGCTTTTCAGGTCTTTTCTGGTTCTGTGACTGTCGCTTGTCCAGGTTCCAGTCATGTTTGTTGTTTCATCCTTGTTGCTGTTACCCGCGTTCTTTCTTACTGTTTTTATCTTGACCCTTTCTGTTATTTCCCAAGAAGACTTCGATCGGTTTCTCAATTGAAATTGCACAGAGCATACATTTTCCCCGACATAGAGTTGGGAAATTTGATGTCTATTCTCTTCGCAGGCCAAACCATTGAATTAACTTCCCTAAAAAAAAAGTTCAGAGGAAAAGACTGAAAAAAATTGCTTTTGTGAATTAGCCCTCTTTCTCAAATGTGCAGGGATCATCACATCCTTAGAATACGGGTAGAGAAATAATATGCGTATGATTATAACTAATGAGGAGCTGGAGGGTGATAGAAAAAGCAGTTTCTACTTAGGAATTAATTGTACTTACAGCTCCCCGAGGACAGGGTTGGAATGGAACTGTGGTAGCCCCAGAGGGAGAACTTTAGAAAATTTAGTCAAACTTTCAGCCATTTAAGGTGAACTGTCTCCAAGAGACAGCCTGCAGTTCAAAAACTTTATTTTTCAAAGTTTAAGGCAGGGAAAACCATGAAGCTACAGGATCCAGTTGGACAACTGAACCAGCATGGCCTAGTGGAAAGAGCTTGGGCCTGGTTTCTAATCCCACCTCTGCCAATTGCTTGCTGTGTGACCTTGGGCAAGTCACTTAACTTCTCTGTGCCTCAGCTTCATCAACTGTAAAATGGGGATTAAATTTCTGTTCTCTCCCCAACTTAGACTATGAGTCCCATGCATGACAAGGACATGTCTGACTTAATTAACTTGTACCTACCCCAGCGCTTCAACATACACTAAGAAAACATATAGTAAGTGCCTAACAAATACCCTTACAAAAAAACCAAAACTGAGTCAAAGCCTAGAAAGAGGTGGGGGTTTAGGACATGGATATTTTTTTCTCATTAGATTGGTAGGTCATGGTTTATTGTTTAGGAAAGGGTTTACTGGCTTGTTCAGGAAGCTAGTAGTGTTGGGGTCTGACATTGTTCCTCGTGAAATGGATGAAAATAAATTACCTATTGGAGTATATCACAATTTTTTGCTTCGTGATCTATTCCATACCAATCAATGATGTTTATGGAGTGCCTACTTAGTACTTAGCCGTGTACTAAGTGCTTGGGAGTGTATAAGCAAAGCACGAACTTCCTACCCTCAAGCAGCTTACAATCTAGATCCCTTTGAGAACTTGGTGCTAATTAAAGCCCAAGACCAACAGTGACATTGAGAAACAATAATTGCATGTTGCACTGCTGTGAAATATATCTGAGGGTGATTTCTGTAAAGGTCTAAAATGGGAAATGGTGAATTAAGAGTTTTAGTATTCTGCAAGAGATGTATTTTTTTTTTTTTTTTACAAAATGTCCAAACTGGCCCACCTGCTTGTTTGCCTCTCTATTCATATATGTTTATCTGACCACTTTAGCTCACTTTTCAATGTATATATTATGTGACTAGCAATGCCAAGTAATCCACATGAAGTTGGTTTTTTTTTATGTCCCTGGACCCCTTAAATTGTCTGTGTTTTCTTAGTGTATGTTGATAGATTACCCATAATCTTCCATTTGTTTCTTGATTTTTTTGTTTTAGTGTCATCTTATTGGACTCTGGTGCTGAGAAAAAAAATAGTCAAACTTTCAGCAGGCAAGCAAAGATAGCAACTACAAGTTACTAATTGGGTCTTATGAAAAATCTGGGGGTGTGGGTTGGCCTAATGAATCATGAGTTCTCTGAGTTCTTTGGGAAAGAGGATTCACTTTATAATCCAATATTCCGATGAGATGGATGCATACAACCCTCTGAATGGAGAAATATTTCAGGTACACGGTATGTTTTGTAAATCAATTAGAGGTGAGTCTCAGGAAGAGATTTGGTGAAGCATCACTTTGGGCAAGGAAGAAGGAAAGTTGAAAAACCTATCAAGGCAGGAAAAAAAACAATCCAAAAGATGAATTTTCTGGGTCTAACATGGGAGTTCAAGCAGAGGGACAGGGAGCCTCAGAAAAAACAGAGGAAGAGAAGCTGTTAAGATGGAGATGAAGAATTAAATTAGGTAGAAATCATTTGAAACTGGAAAACAGTGGTCTCGTGGAAAGACACCTGGAGAAAAATAGGCAGATATTGTAATGGAGGATGGATGGAGAGGGAATCAGTTGAGGGTTTTCATTTTTACTTTAAGGCACTAGAAGAAATATGAATGTGAGGACTACATCTTCCACCAGTCTGAAAAGTGAGACCAATCTTTTAAAAGAACCAGACTATACTACATTAATCCAAGCAAGGGTTCAGTGTATTTTTCAATCTAATGGACTCCTGGTTGTTCGACAGCTGTGACTTGACAACTTTACATTTATCAGAAAGGTATCACAGAACACTGCAGATAGACAGAGGAATCAATTTTAAAGATTAGAAAAACCCATTACAAAGCTTTTAAAGTTGTCCCAACTTCCCTTAAAATATCTGAAATACTGATTTACCGAACTGTAGAAAATGAATCAAATAATTATATCCCATAATTTCTAACCTCTGCATATTTCATTTTTGGGAGAAAAATTTCAGTGTCAGTAATTCATAGAAGAAAAACATCACAATGCATTATTATTGAAACTTAATGGCTGCTAATCCACATTATCGTTCAGCTTTTCAAAAATGTATAAAGTAGCTCAAAAAATTTGGAGTTTTTCTGTTTTTTATTTCCACAACTTAGTGGGGGGGGGGGGGGGCTTAGTTAAAATGTTAAATTGCAGGTTCCTGTAGAAGAGTGGACCATTTCCTGAGAAGTGAGTTGCTCCAAGGAAAATACCTTATCTTAATGAATACTTGAGTGCTTTAGCTAAACTGTAACCTTGCTCCAGCCTTAGGGCAACAAAATCTCACTGAAACATTGATGTCGGGAAGTACGGGAAGCACCATGGCAGCCTAAAGATTTTCCAGAGAAGAGCTTTTGTTAGAAAAGGAGATATTGGTGAGGGTTTTCAACTTTGGTCAGTTTTTTTTTTTTTCTTTTAGCCCTGTATTAAGCACTTACTGTGTGCAGAACACTGTACTAAGCACTTTTCCCTCTCTTTTTCCCTGGCTCCCTTTCCCTTTCATTCATTCAGTAGTATTTATTGAGCGCTTACTATGTGCAGAGCACTGTACTAAGCGCTTGGGATGTACAAATAGGCAACAAATAGAGACAGTCCCGGCCCTTTGACGGGCTTACAGTCTAATCGGACTGATCCCTTCAGCATCATGTCTGTACTTGGATCGGTTCCCTTTGGGCATTTGGTATTCACCCCTCCCTCAGCCCCACAGCACTTGTACATATCTGTAAAGTATTTATTTATACTCCTGTCTTTCTTCCACTCAAGACCAAGTTCACGGTGGGCAGGGAACAGGACCTCCAGTTCTGTTGTACTTTCCCGAGTGCTAAGTAAAAATAATAATAATTCTTTAAGCGCTTACTATGTCCAAGGCACTGCATTAAGCACTGGGGTGGATACAAGCAAATCAGGTTGGACACAATCCCTGTCCTGCATGGGGCTCACAGTCTTAATCCCCATTTTATAGATGAGGTAACTGAGGCACGGAGAAGTGAAGTAACTTGCTCAAGCTCACACAGTAGACAAATGGTGGAGTCGGGATTAGAACCCAGGACCTTTTGCCCTCCTTGCCCTTGCTCTATCCACTAGGGACTGCTCTACACATAGTAAGTGCTCAATCAATACCAATGACTGATTTTTCTCTAAGTACCGTCACAGCAAAATTATCAAAATTTGCACTTGTTTTTGTGCTACAACACTGATCCTAAAAATACTTAAATGATTAACTGGGTCAAGATAATGATTTTCATCTGGACCATTATTTGGATTCCAGTAGTTTCCACAGAGGTTGTTTGAAGGCATTGTAGGTTGATTGCCTTCCTTGATCTCCATCCTGTGGCTAGGCATGTATTTTCTGTTATTCATAACTTTTCTTGAACCTTCTGATATTTTCTGCCTGTAACTTCCGGAGAGGCATTCCATAGGCTCACCACCTGCAGAGTTAAGAAACGCTTCGTAAGTGTTGGATTTCAAGATCAAGTCCAAGGAGATATGGAGAAACAACTTAGACTGTGACTGGGACAGGGACTGCGACTGAATAATAATAATAATGGTGTATGTTAAGTGCTTGAGAAGCAGTGCGGCTCAGTGGAAAGAGCACGGGTTTGGGAGTCAGAGGTCATGGGTTCGAATCCTAGCTCCACCACTTGTCAGCTGTGTGACTTTGGGCAAGTCACTTAACTTCTCTGGGCCTCAGTTACCTCATCTGTAAAATGGGAATTAAGACTGTGAGCCCCACGTGGGACAACCCGATCACCCTGTGCTTAGAATAGTGCTTTGCACATAGTAAGTGCTTAAGAAATACCATCATTATTATTATTATTACTATGCGCCAAGCACTGTTCTAAGTACTGGGGTAGATATAAGGTCATCAGGTTGTCCCACATGGGGCGCACAGTCTTAATTCCGATTTTACAAATGAGGTAAATGAGGCCCAGAGAAGTGAAGTGACTTGCCCAAAGTCTCACAGCTGACAAGTGGCGGAGTGGGGATCAGAACCCACAACCTCTTGACTCCCAAGCCCGTGCTCTTTCCACCATTACCTTGATTCTATCCTAGCTTTTAGTATAATGCTTAAGCACACATTAAGTACTTAACAAATGATACAGATATCAGAACTGCAATTGGGTGCCTTGGTGATCATTGTAGTCTTCTTTTGGAAACCACACATCAACGCCTTAAGAGAGAATGTTTTAATGATTGAGAAGGGCAGGAGGCCATTGTTGGGATGAGGCCACTTTCTCTAGCATCTTTCCTCCTCTTTCTTTCAGATGGGAGGGAATTGAGTTTGTTTTCACTGATTGAGAAGTCTCATGATGAAGCAAAATGATTTCTCCAAACAGCCCTCCCTTACATGTTGCCCTACTGGCTGATAGGCTTCAGAGCCAGCTCTTTTTTCTTTATAGTGCCAAACTGGGGGTGTGGGCTACCGGGCAGTTTTCATTTGAAGATTCTTTAAGATTCTTAGAGATCATTAGAGGGAGATCGATAGTAACAGATGTTTGAAGTGCAACTCTGTAACTGGCAGCAAAATGAAATTAAAAGAGTTCGACCCCACATTAGATTTAGATGGCAAGAAGCTGAAAAATAAAAAGGGCTTATAAAAGTGCTGTCAGTAGAAAACAGGACCAAGGGGCCCTAAGAAAATGTACCATAAATGAGGAAAAAAAGCAATTGTTCATGCGAAAGAGAAATTCAAACCAAGAGGAATTTTAAAACAATAAAATAAGAAATCCAAATAATTAGGTCTTTTTAAAATTAGCTCATCGTTGGTAGTGCTGTTTTCATGATGGTGACTGTATAATGAACCCAATTCCCTGAATCATCAAAGAACTCACTGAAGGCAAAGGAAGCCTTTTCAGAGAGATTTTAACTTTTTTAGATCATTTAAAACAATGCATTAAATGGGATCTTATATTCAGTGTGTCAGTCTACTCTTACATATAAAATATGTGGCCCTCTCTGTAGTCTTCCCAGTGATCTCAGAGTAACGACAGTTATATTGAACTTTCCCAAGCACTTAGTACAGTGCCCTGCAAACAGTAAACTCTCAGGAAATACAATTGAATTGAATTGAAAATCCCCCAAGGAGATCAGTCAATCAGTGGTATTTATTTAACAGTTACTATGTGCAGAGCACTGTACTTAGTGCTTGGAAGCATACAATAGAGTTGGCAGACACCTTCCCTGTCCACAGAATTTACAGTCTAGAGGATGACTAATATGTGATGAGAGGAAGTCAAAATTGAAAAGTTGGGCACAAACTTTTTGATCTCTCTTATCCTTGGGAAAACCCTTTATCTTTTGGTGAATAAGGAAGCCAGGTCTATTTCGATTGAGAGGTTTTCTCATATGATAAGAAATTATAGTTTCAGAACTGTGGTTCTAAATGATCCAGTTTCAAATAAACAAAACTATCCTTTTTTTTCCCCCCTCCCCACAGGGAATTTGTAAAGACAAAGTGAGACCATTTTAGTGAATGTGCTGTGGAAAAATGTCAAGTGTGGTAGCCGTTGAAAATATTATGATTCAGTGAGGAAGAGAAGGAATTCTGAATTTCCACTGGAAGTAGGAGAGACAGGTCAAGTTAAATTACAAAATAGGTTAAGTTGTAACTGAGTTTGAGCCAAGTCCTGAAATTCGATGGAACTTTGCTTCCTTACCTGCCTTTTCACCCCACTTTACCAGCATGCTTAAGGATTGTCACTGCCCTGTTCCAGGCTCTAAATTTAATAGGCAGAGTTTGTGGCAAAGTAAACCCTGAAGAGTTTGTGCTATATTATATATATATTTAGCCTTACTAAAATAACCCGGGGGTACATGTGTAAGGATTTAGCATTTCTGTACACTCGAGGTGAATTATCTGTCACTGAATGGGCTTGGAAGAAACCACCCACTGACTGACTCACTGCAGAATATTGCACGCAACCTTGGAATCTAAATATAAGTCTCCTGTTTTCATGAAAAGCCTGAGTCACAACAAACATTACCAATAAAGACCCTCACACTCCAGGGACCAATGAACTCAATGGCTGAGTAATCCACCTCCACACCTCAGATCCCTCAGAAAAATCAACTTCCCCCTAGAAGTGCTTCATTCTGTGTCCTGTGCCTCCCTCCCCCAATTTCTCTTGTAGGACTGATTCTCTTGCAGAACCTGGGCCTGATGGAAGGTTGGGTGAGGATGCTGGGGCATATTCCCTGTACCCTGAATATTTCTTACCCTGGGCAGCCGGATTTAGATGTGTCCTGAAGGGTGGGGAGGGCGTTCTTGGGAAGAGCTGTAGTCTAGCTCAGGTCATCCTTGATGTCTGTAGGAAAAGGGCTTTTTTTCTTTAATAGTTGTAGTAACCGAGTCAGTAGTATTTTTTTTCTGTGCAAGGAAAAGGGGTCTAGAGCAGGATTAGCTTGAACTCATGTGGCTTTTGGGAGGAACTGAAGGAGCAGGGGATACTGGTGTTATCACCCTTATTCGTGGTAGACTACTGAGCATGCATAAAGTTATTAAAAAAAAAATTCAGGAAGGTATGCTGACATTGCCTGCTGACCGAGTCTAACAAATCACCATGCCCATGAAGGTGTTCAATACTGCTGAGCCCATTTCCCAATGTACTCCCTGCTTATTAGTTGGTACCTTTGTAGGGAGCAATCACTAAGGTTCTGATCTTCTCAAAACTCCCAAGAAGTAAGTAAACACTGGAAGAATTGGACTTTTTAAATGTATAAACATGCGTACACACCCCCATACATGCACTTTTTTAGCCTGCAGAAGTAAATTATAGTCTGAGGTTTGGAGATCTGAGGTTTGGAGAACAGGTAGTCATCCTCAATTGACAGATGAGAAACTGGCCGGGGAGGTTAAATGACTTGACCAAGGACACAGAGCAGGCAGAGATAGGACTAGGACCAAAGTTTCCTGATTCCCAGTCCTATGAGCATTCCAGTTGATCAGGGAATTTCCCAGCATGGTCTGAATTATTGAATTTCTGACCTCTGAGAGTGTTACCCATTCTGGCCAATAAGATAATCCTTCTGCCTAAAATTTGAGATCTTCTGGAATATTCCAGGTAAGGTGAAGACTCAGTAATTTGGGATAAGCCTTACTAACGGAACCTTGAAATCAGTGCTAAAACACTCCAAAATAATTCTAAACAGCATATACACTGTTCTACTGTAAATCCACTGTTCTTTTCTATGCTTTAATTACCACTGGAGCAAAGTAGAACTCTTTAAGCTGTGAATGTTGGCATTTCCCAGTTCCAGGCCCTGTTGGTTCCTTTCCAATATAGTTACTTCCATCACCAGACTCAGCACTGCTGCTGCTAATTAAAAATCAATGATAAACAGAGTCCCCTGGTTTATTGATGGTAAACAAATGATGGTTATCCTGGGAGCTGAGCTACTCTTTCACAGCATTAAGCAAGGTGAGATTGGTTTGACTTCCATTGGGGTGAGTGGAATGGCAGAGCTAATCCTGAATGGAAAAATGGAATCCTTGGGATTTGGAAAGAGAGTCATTAGAAGGATGTAAAGGAGAATCAGTGATGGATGAGTTCAGCACATTTACCTAAACTGTAGGATCGTTTCTCTCAGCTTTTTACTTGGCATGGAGGAAAGTCACTCCACTCTGACTTTTTCCAGGCAGATCAGTGTCCCACCGTGCTCTATCACTTTGGGCTTTATGAAATAAGACTTTTACATTGGTGGTGGCAATGTTGCTGGAAGTAAATGAAGCAATTTGGGAGGCGTTCTAGCTCTCTTCGGTTTCCAAGGTAGAGCACCATTTGATAAATTACCTTCTCAGAAGAGAATGGGGCCAGGTTTCAACCACAGATCATTCAATGAAGCCTCATATCTATGCACTGGGTGGTTGATTGTGAGCACTGCAGCAATAATGTGCCTCAATAGCCAATTATCTGAGCTAATTGGCATTGAGGCTTTCTCCTGTAATTGACTCCTAGACACCTGAAAGAGGTAATGCACTTTTTGGAGGGGACTCAAAAGTAAGAGTGCCTTTTGAACATTCAGTTTGGGGAGCAAAGGAGTGGTGAAGTCATTATTTATTGGAACCAAGGATTTGGCTATACATTATCTATAGAATGCAGGTGATCAGTCTTAATGTTATTCCTTTATTAAGGATTCTGGATTGGATTGGAGTGGTGAGATGCCGACTGCATTTTGAAAATACTGACAGGAATATCTTCACAGCGATGCTGTCAGTTTTTGGACAGATGTCAGAGGAGCAGTAGGGGAACTAGAAATACTGTATTTTTCTTTGTAGTTGTCCCACTTTTAAAAATCATATTCGCAACCCCAAAACAGGGGTTGTAGAAAAATTAAATCTAGCAATAAAGGAAACAGGAAAAAAAAGGACTAAAGGAGAGGAGAAAGGATAAAAAGGTAAGTGGCTACTTGCGACTTCCTGTTTTGCTTCTATTATGCTCTCCCCAGTGCTGCATACAATAGGCTTGGAATGAATGAACTCTTCCTCCCTCTCCTCTTCCTACCCTGGAGTTCACATCTTTGAGTCAAGAAAATCCCTCCCTGAAACAAGTTCTCCCTCAAAAATTTCAGGGAAGAGGAAGCAGTACTGTGAGCCTGGTATTTTGGGGAATAATAATAACTGTTTGGTTAGCATTTTACAATGTGCCCAGCACTGTGCTAAATATTGGGGACGATACAAGATAATTAGGTCTGGTACAGTCCTCCATCCCTCGAAGTTAGAGGAAGAACAGGTACTGAATCCCCAGGCACAGAGAGGTGACGTGACTTGCCTAAGGTTACTCGGCAGTCAAGAGGCAGAACTAGGATTAGAAGTTTCCACTAAACCTTTTCCTCTTTGGAGTCAGCTAAATATATTAATTTATCAGGGAGCAATATACCTCTTAAGATCAGAATATGGTACAGTTTTGCAATCAATCCTCTGAGAAGTCCACTCTTTTCCCAGTTGAGTAGAACCACTTTAAATTAGAAAGATGGCAGTAAATTGAAGGGAATCTATGAAGAACAGGGAAAGCTGAAAGAGCAAATACATATAGTTTTCTCATGAATCCTGAGTAGAGTTCATAGCTTTTCAGAGTTGAAGTTGAAAAAAATCCAATTGAGATACAGAAATCACTCAGTGATTTCACCTATGGGATGACGATCTGGAAAATTTAGATTGAAATTGAGTTTAACTTTCTCAGATTTTTTTTTTTTTTGGCTTCTGCTTAAGTGGAGGAAACATTATCCCTGGAGATGTTAAAATGTCTCAGTGAAGCAGCTACAGAGTAATGCTGTAGCAGGAAGATGGCTATTTGCTGATCATCCAAAGTTTCTCATCTCTAATTCCTAGGTGTTTGGGGTGATGGTGTCTTCCATTTTAAAAGAATCCCTTAGGAAATTGTTTAATTTCTTGTGCTTTTTTTTCTAAACAGAGAGCTAAGGAGCAATTTTCTGAACTCATGAGGCCATCTGATAGAGGTTCAAGCAACCTGAATGTTGGCTGAGCCCAACTGTGACGATGTTCAGACTCCCACTAGAGGTGGATCTGAGGACAAAGAACTGAACTGGAAGTAGGAATCTTAATTCATGAAGTACTAGTCACCTGGAAACTACAGTTCCCAGAATCAACTGGGAACGGGTGCCAATCAGCAAGCTGGCTAAGCTCTTTAATGCAGGAGAATCCCCATTTTCCAGATGAGGGAACTGAATCTTGCTGTCATTTTCCCTACACCCTCTTGCCTGGTGGAAAACTCTAGTTTTCCTGCTGAATGTCTTGCCCCATGTGCTGCTCGTGAGTACACAGACTTAGAATTCTTTGCATCTAAGGAAGTTTGTATATCTGTAGTAATTTAGGGGTATTTTGAAACCTGACAATATCTTAGGTATAATAGCTTGAAATCAGTAGCTTGGATAGCTGAATAAGAAGTTGAGGAAGATTGTCTGGAAGAATAATATTTGTGGTATTTGTTGAGCACTTTGTGTCATGCACTATATTGAACACAAGGGTAGATATCAGAAAATGGTGAGCCCTCCCTGAGGGGTAGGGATGAGGTCAAATTCCTACCTGTCTATTCTTAATAATAATAATGTTGGTATTTGTTAAGCGCTTACTATGTGCAGAGCACTGTTCTAAGCGCTGGGGGAGACACAGGGGAATCAAGTTGTCCCACGTGGGGCTCACAGTCTTAATCCCCATTTTCCAGATGAGGTCACTGAGGCCCAGAGAAGTGAAGTGACTTGCCCACAGTCACACAGCTGACAAGTGGTATTCTTCCCCAGTGCTTAGTACAATGCACTTAGAGAAGCAGCGTGGCTCAGTGGAAAGAGCATGGGCTTTAGAGTCAGAGGTCATGAGTTTGAATACCAGCTCTGCCACTTGTCAGCTGTGTGACTGTGGGCAAGTCACTTAACTTCTCTGTGCCTTAGTTACCTCATCTGTAAAATGGGGATTAAGACTGTGAGCCCCACGTGGGACAACCTGATTCCCCTGTGTCTACCCCAGCGCTTAGAACAGTGCTCTGCACATAAGCGCTTAAATACCAAAATTATTATTATTATTACAATGCTGTAAACACAGTAAACACTTGATAAATACTGGTTCTAGTATTCTCTCTCACGTGGGGATCTCACTCTCGAAGAAGGAGAATAGTTGTTTATCCCATTTTACAGATAAGGAAGCTGAGGCGCTGAGAAGTTAAGTGACTTACTCAAGGTAACCCAGTGGGCCAGTGGCAGAACCGGAATTAGAACTCAGGTCCTCTGACACCCAGGCCTGTGCTCTTTCTACTGAGCTGTTTTCCAACAAATGACTTTGAAAACCAAAGACCGAAGGTTCCGCAGGAGTGAGATTTCCAAAGGACACCCCCAGAAATGTTTCGCATGTAACTTCCAGACACAAGGGTGGTGTCGGGAAGCACTTTGCTACTATACTAATGGACGCCCACCAGTCCTCTCTCAGCGGGGCTTGGACCTCAGAGAGGTGGGCGAGTGTGAAGAGCATCTGAGACAGGAAGTAGCAGAAGCTGCTTTGAATCCATTGACAGCAGTAAGCATTATTAGTCCTTGCTGATGCAACCAGAGCAGCTGGGTGGGTGAACGTGGTGGGTGGTGTTTGTGTGTGTTGGAGAGAATGGGAAACAACCATATGAGAAGCATAGAAGGGAGTCACCAGCAGTGCCCAGTTCTTTGCAAATGGAGCAGAGACTTGAACAATTGCATTTAGAGAATTTGAAGAGTAACAGTTAAAAAATCTGGATAATTCAGGCCCCAAGCCTGAACCAGCTATGCCTCTGGGAAGCCATATGAGATGTTAGCCTAGCACATTTCCTGGTAAAATGTCTGTCCTTGGATTTAAGGTATTTTTTCTTTCTTTCTTTCTTTCTGGAGCTCCCTCACTGCTTTCTGACAGCAGCCTGAGATGTGTGGAAATTACAGCCTAATGCCAGCTGCTGCATGAACAAACCCTTCTCTGTGGTCCCTGAGAGCACTGTCTGGATCAGGCTCTGCCTGGCCCATGATTCCAGCTGAGCTCAGAACATAATTATTAGGAAATTCAATCACATTTGAAACACGAGGGAGAGAATGGGATGGGCCAGTATTTCTGCTCTACTGGATTCCTAGGGAGCCCATTTAGGATCTGCCTGCCTTGTCCCGGGGCATTTAAAAAAAAATCCTGGAGATAATTTCATTAATGACCTGGATTTGCACAAGGCACATAAAACATCGGGCTCCAAACTAGCATGAATGGGAAATGCTCTCTGGACACAGGTCCTTGGATCATGAATTTTGCCTTCAACCCTCTCCCCATCTCCCATCAGAAACTTAAACTCTTACTTTATGCCAAGCACTGGGATATTTTGCCTTTTACCCTCACCCTCAAAATGAAAAGTTGGCACCCCTGGAACGGAGACTGTAAACTCATTGTGGGCAGGGAATGTGTCTGCTTATTGTTGTACTGTTCCCTCAAGTGCTTAGTACAGTGCTCTGCACATAGTAAGTGCTCAATATAAATTATTATTATGGTATTTAAGTGCTTACTATGTGCTAGGCACTGTTCTAAGCACTGGGGTAGAAAAATATAATCAGGTTGGACAAGCTCCCTGTCCCACATTGTGCTGACAGTCTTAATCTCCATTTTCCAGATGAGGGAACTGAGACCCAGAGAAGTGAAGTGACTTGCCTAAGGTCACCACAGCAGACACGTGGTGGAGCCAGGATTAGAACCCATGAATGAATGAAGACCCATGAATGAATGAAGAAATGACCCTAGTGTCGAATCACCCTAATGGTGGCTGGCTTCCAAATCTGATATTGTTAGTACTGTTGAGCAGATTCCATGCCATTTTTTCGGCCTGGCATTGTTTACCCTCTGCATACCTAGTCACAGTCTTTGTGCTCAGCTAGTTAAGAAGATACTTGGTGTGAGAAGATTTAAAACAAAAAAAAGAAAGAAAAAGAAAAAATCCTAGGTCCAAGAAAAGACCTAAGGGCAAAGCTCCCTAGGACAGCAATCTATTTTCTTAGCAGCACTAATCTGGTTATAAGAGAGAATTTCCTGACAAGAAGGATTGTTCAATTTTGGGAATGGAATATTGATGAGGGTGGTGGAATCTCCTTTTTGTGAAATGTTGGGAAAATGGGGCGGTAATCACACCCAAGCTGACCCAGACCAGTAATTCTGCCTGAAGGGAGTCGGGGTGGGCTGCAGGAGGGCTCAGTCCCGAGCCAGCTCCGTGCATCTGTGACATCGCCATTGTTAGGTTACAAATCAATCAATGCCTTCTAAGTGCCCAGCACTGTACTAAGTACTTTGGAGAGCACTGCAGCACTGAGGCACATGTTTCTTGTTCTCAAGTTGACAGTCTAATGGGGGAGACAGACAAAATCACTTAGAACTATTTTTAAATTTTATTTAATTACTGTACTTATTAAGTATTTACTCTGTGCTGAGTTTGGGCTAAGCCCTGGCTAATTCAATCATCAGGGAACAAGAGGAAGAACAAGGTTGTAATAGGTTGTGGTACAGATGTTAGGATGAAGTAGTTGAATAAATAATTGAATATATATGTACAGAAGCGACGAGGGTGGTAAATATAGGTCATAAGTGCTGTTGGGTTGCTGGATTCTCAAAACGGAAAGGAAATGAACATTCTGCTTTCAGACGTGAAGATTATTTCTTACAGGAAAGAATCTGATTAGGGAAATGGAGAATTAAGTAATATATCCACAGGACTTTGTGAAGTCAACACTGGATTTTGCAGACTTCCCGGAGCATGTGGGCATTCAGTACCTTATGGTGGGACATAATGTTATGCCCTTCCTGCTTGAGAAGAGCGAGACTTTGCCAACACAGGCTGATCTTGAAAACAAGTCAGGAGTATATCAATCCTACTTGGAACAATTTGTACAAATGACTTTGCTTTGGGTAAAGGATTGACGGACTATTAACTAGAAAGCCAAATTGGCCACCGTAATTGGAGTAGATGAAGGACACTAAAAGACATAGAACTGGAGAGTGACCAGCTATGGTCACTCCAGATCCAACTTCCAGCATCTCTTACATCAAGTATATCATGGAGACCAACTGATTGTCACAAGTACCCATATTCAATATTCAGTTGGGCCAGGATTGAAATCTATTTTTGCAGGGCATAGAAATGATTGTGGTATTGTTAAGCCATTTGTTAAACCCCCCATATCTAGGAGTTAGATATAAGATAATCAGGTTGAACAAGAACAGAGTCCCTGTCCCACATGAGATTTACAGGCTAAGAAGGGGTGGGAGATGAATGTAGAATCCCCATTTTACAGAGGAAGAAACTGAAAGCCAGGGAAGTTAAGTGACATACGAAAGTCATGCAGCAGCCAGGTCCTAGAGCTGGGTGGACTTAGAACCCAGGGCTTCTGACTTCCAGGCCCATGCTCTTTCCACTTGACCATGCTGCTTCACCTGACATACTATAGCACTGAGTATTTCTGTTAAACACCTCTAAGGATAGAGCGCGTATTGTAATTAATTTGGGGACATAGATACAGTACAGAATGCTTAAAATACTCCCAATATTTGGGGCCAGGGAAACTCAGAAGAGCTGGACCAGATGGTTACTCCCAAATCAGGGTTTTATATCCCCAAGTGTTCACAGGTCTGAAATCTGCAGGACAGGAAAAGTCCTGAGATGGACTTTCTTGAAAGTTGTTGTGATAAATGTACTTATTAAACACAAATTGTGAGTGGTGTGTTGTACTATGGGCTTGTGAAGGTACGATAGAGTATGAATCACGTTCCCTGCCAGAAGGAAGCTTGAACTCTAACGGAGGGAGCCCAAGATGTGCCACCACTAACTCTTTGGGAAATGTCCAGATGCCTCAGTCTCACTTTGTAATACACTTCACAATTGGTCAATAATTAATACTTATTGAGTGCTTACTTTCTATGGAGCACTGTACTAACTGCTTTGGAGAGTAGCAGGAACCGGGTTAATATGATACATTTCCAAAGCATCTTGAGAGAGTCTTAAAGCTAGGAAGCCTTGAAATATTGGTGATAACGCTAGATAGATGAGAATCAAGGGGGCCAGGTAAACGTAGAATCATATGATCATATTCTGAGCCCATCCCTTAATTGGCATGAATATTTACATGATTATCTGTGCACATGCATATCCATTTCATTAATATCCATAACAGCCCTCTTCTTTAGTAGAAAATAATGCTCAAAGAATACCATCAGTTGAAAAAAATTGTCTAGCTGTGTTGTTACCTTCATGTGGTATATATATGTATAGGAAGAGAGTGGTTAAAGAGGTCACACTTACTGCCACAGTAAGCTATATGGGGAAGTGGGAGGAGGGAAAAGAGAGAGAATGGGAAGGATGCTTTTAGCACCCTCAGTGTTCTCCAGCTATGTAAAACTTGAATTCCCCCTAATGTACAGGCCTCAACTAAAAGAAAGCATAAGCCGATGTGACATTGTCAGTGTGACTTTGACAACTGTGAAGCAAATAGAAAGTCAAGGAATCCCATGATTGTTAGGGCAAAAGACCTTAGAGTTTTAAAAGAACTTTTTATTTGTAAGTAATTTAAAAGCAACATGTTCAAAAATGATAATGACAGATGTTCTTATCTTGCCCCTGGATGCTTTACAAGCTACTAATGCAAGAAACTCATTTTGCATAATGTGTTCTGTCCTGCAGGGTTTCTTTCTCCTCCCTTCTGGTGATCTGGTGTGTGCTCTTGTCTGTCTGTCTGTCTGTCTCTCTTTCCGAATCCCCTCCAGAAATGAATGTTTCTGATATATGTCGGGTCTGAATTTTAGATGGATCCTCAAAGAATCCAGTGCCCCAGGTTCTGAAATTCCCTTCCTCTTCTTGGTCCCTTTGTTCAACTTTAGGGCACAGCACATGCCTCCTCTATTTTGCTTAGGTTTCCGCCCATTCTGCAGCTTATGTTATTTACTTATGTATTTATTTATTTGTTTATTCTTTATCATGTTATTTGTTAAGTGCTTATAATGTGCCAAGCACTGTTCCAAGTGCTGGGGTAGATATAAGACAATCAGTTCGATACAATCTCTGTCCCATATGGGGCTCACAGTCTAAAGAGAGAGAGAACAGGTACTTTATCTCCGTTTTACAGTTGAGGCAACAGAGGCACAGAGAAGTTAAGTGACTTGTCCAAGATCACGCAGCAGACCACTGGCAGAGTCGGAACCTTCCTGCATTTCTCTTGCTTTATTCAGGGCCGGCATCCATCCTGATGATTTTGTATCTACCCCAATGCTTAGTACAGTACCTGGCAAATGATAGGCAGTTAAATACCACAACGATTACCATTCATTACACGATACCTGAACTTGTACACAGGCTCTGAGTGCTTTTTTATTACATAGAAAACCCCAAACCCTTCTGAGGGAATGGATGGTTCTTCCAGGTTGAACACTAATCTGAGAGTCACGAGGGCAGAGTTGTGGCCCTGACATCACCACTAATATTCTAGATAATTTCAGGCAAGTCATTTGTGGGAGCCTTCATTCCTGCAGTTGCAGCCACTGAGAATGCTTTGCTGATGGAAAAGAAGGCCTGCTTCAACTATTGTTTGGATAGGTTCTTAGAAATACTCATAGAACTTTCCTAAGTAAATATCAAATCACATTCTTGACTCCATAAAGTTTATCTTTATCAGTTTCTTCCTTTAGAATACTCTGTTTTATCACTTGTAGGTTCTGCATTTCTGTCGTTTCGGGTTTTTTTCTTAAGCTTTTACAAGTATTCAGTTTTTCCTTAATTCACTTTGAGACCTAAAGGAATTAACCGTAGTTAGTGGCCTTGGCAGATCCTGAGCCAGGTTTCTGAAGAAGTTTGCGGAATGGCAGCCAGATGGTCATGTAATCTGAATATTTACTACTGGGAACCGAAGTGAGTTTCTCCTTCATGATGATGTGCCATATGCATGCACTGCAGCTTCTCCTCTCGCGGATGGGTAGTGTTGCTTACCGGCGTGGTTTTCAGAGCCAGTAGCAGACACTGCACGGAGGACAGAGGCAACAGAATCCCTAAGTACCATTTGGGGACCCACTGTATCTATATCGGTCCAGATACCCAGTCGTAATAACTGTCAGCTTGCCAGGAAGTGGGCCTTGAAAGAAACGAGTGATTTAGCGGGCATCCCTAATAGCACAAGCTGGATGGAATGCGGTTTAGGGTAATTCCTGTGTTTTGTCCCTCTGGTCTTCGGTAAGCAAAACTTAGAAACACCCCAGTGGTGTAGGCCAGGCATTAGCACATTTTGTTGTTGCTCTGCCAGGCCAGTGGGATGGCCTAGGTAAACTGGCGGGTGGGTAGATTGAGTTTGCAATGTCAGTGTAAGCTGTTACCACTTCAGGGCCCCCTCCCGCTGCTCCTTGTTCATCCCCTTTCCCCTTGAGTGGGGCTGGGGCTGCTGCTATCTCAGCAGACACATTCTGGAGAGCAGTTTGGGGCATGGTTCAGGGTTGAGGCCCATTGGCAAAGGAGAAATAGAATTGTCTGTGTCTGAATGGCACTGGGGGACCCCTGGTGAGTAGGTTAGTACTTCTGATGCAACTTCCGGCTGAAAATGAGGGATGTCTTTAATTTTTGCTCGTAAACCCAGCTTTCAAAATGATAGCTTTGAGCTCATGTCAAAGACAGGGTTCTATCCTCTAGGTTTAAATAGGAACAGAGATCGCTGATTTTCTAAAGGAAGGCAGTGAGGCCTATGAATACAGAATACAGCCTGAGAGCCAGAAAATACAGGTTCCTGTCCCAGTTCTGCCACTGGCCTGTTGTGTGGCCTTAGGCAAATCATTTAAACTCTCTTTACCTGTTCACTCATTTTTTAATGGTGATGGTTAAGCATTTACTATGTGCCTAGCATTGTACTGAGGACTGGAGTACGTAAACGATAATCGAGTTGAACACAGTACCTGTCCTACATAGGATTCACAGTCTAAGTAGGAGAGAGTTGAATTTAATCCCCAGTTTACATATGAGGTAACTGAGACACAGAGAGGTTAAGGGGCTTGCCTAAGCTCATCAGCCTATAACTGGTGGAGCTGGAATTAGAACCCCGTTCCTCCGACTCCTAGGCCCAGCCTCTTTCCACTAGGCCACGTGACTTTCCTAAAATGTAAAATGAGGATCAAATACTTACCCTCCTTTATTCTTAGATTGTGAACTCTGTGAGGGATCTTGCCCCAACCCCTAGCACAGTGCTCTATTTAGCATATGGTGTCACATAATAATAATAATGATAATTGTGGTATTTATTAACACTTACTATGTGCCAAGCACTGTTCTAAGTGCTGGGGTAGACAGAATGGTATCAGTTTGGACACAGTCCCTGTCCCACATGGGACTCTCAGTCTTAATCCCTATTTTACAGATGAGATAATTGAGGCACAGAGAAGGAAGTGACTTGTCTAAGGTCAGACAGCAGAGCTGGGATTAGAACCCATGTCCTCTGACTCCCACACCCTTACTCTTTTTATTAGACCATGCTGCTTCCCACTTGATCATTATTATCATCATAATTGTTAATATTCTTACTACTATCATACTCTTGGCTCTTTGCCAGTATGTCTGGGAGTGGGAGCCTCTGCTGTCCTTCCCCTAATATAGTTCTTATTATGGAGTCTCTGCCATGAGTGGATTGTGAGATTCTCTTTTTGGAAAAATTCCCATTGTTATCTGGGGAGAGTGGGCAGCCGTGTTCTTTCTCACTGTCTAGAGGTTCCACCCGCTCAGAGCCTGACTGTATTTACAGGCAGTTAATAAATGTTACATAGAAATAGCTATTATGAGGCCTGGGGGCCCATTTCCAGAACAGAATAACAGCCCTGCTTGCTGATCGCTTGTCTGAGGATGACTTTGAATTTCTCTAACTGTGCTGGACAACAAGACTTTTTTTTTTTTTTTTTTTAAAAAAGGCAGTCCTATCAATAATGTATGACTGTAAGGCATTCCAGAGGGAGACGAAAAATGAGATTGAAATGTTTTTGTCCTTGCTTTGGCTGGATGTGGAGAAGAGGAGAGGGATGCTGTGGTTCTCTCAGGAAGATATTTCTGTGGTTGCTAGGGGAAGGCTTCTAGATGAAAAATATTCTAGTATAAATTAGCAGACTATGCCAGGTCAGAAATCAGGGAGATAGGGTAGCCTATTGGGGATTAGTATTTTTGCTCCATTAGTGTTTCTCATCCATAAAAATGACAAAAGACGAGTAGTAAACCGGTAACATTTAGATGCAGACTCTAAACACAATAAATATAAATACAGTGTGGACTATAATTCACCTGAGAATACTCGCAGAAAGCGGTTCCAGCCACTTTCAAAGTTAAGAGTCCTAGAATTAGATCACAACACCGAGTAAGGTGTTGGGTCTCATTCTGACCTTGGAACTGATTTGCCTTGTTACTGGGTCAAATCCCTTAGGCCTTTTATGCTTTTATATGCCTTTATATGCCTTATCTGTAAAATTAGCTCAGAATGGTAATTACTTGAAAAGTGTTTGGAGGCAAGCACTCACCATCTTTCCATTGTCTACTTCCTCTTATCTGTTACTTAGGTTGTGTGCCTCTCCTTGTCTAGATCCCAAGTGCTCAGTATAATATTTTACCCTCTGTTTCCCTCACTGGATTGTAAACTCCTTGAGGGCAAGGTTCATGCCTACTCTTTTATACCCTCCCAAATGCTGAATGCAGTGCTCGGCACACAGTAAGCACTTGATCTAAAGATCAAGTGACCTGGCAGAAACCTGGTGACCTGGCAGAAACTGACAGAGACCGGGAGAGAACAGAAGGAGTGAAAGACTGCTAGATGGTGGTTCTGCTACTGGTGGAGTTTTGCTGCTGATTTAGGGCTGCCTGCATCTGAAATCAGAAAAGAGTAGAGTGACCAACTGGCTTTCATCTGGTCTGTCAGTCCCATACTGCGAGAGTAGAGGTAGGTCAGCAAGGTGGCCGGGGTGGGAAGGAGATCTGGTGTTCTCCAGGACTGTTAGTGGCCTCCGAACTGGAGAGAGAGAGAACTGTGGGGCATTGCTAGTGGTTACCAGTCCTCCAGGTCCTGCTTTGCCTCTGGGTCGGGGACCTGTGGGGGCTTCCAGGAGCTTCGGAGTCAGAGAAGGATAGCCACATCTAGCCCTGTAACAACCTTGGTATTGACTGGTGAAAATGTTACACGGGTCTGAATTTGGGTGGATGGTCCTGAACTGAGAGGCACGATCTGTAGGAGGGAGTCCCACTCCAATCACTGAGGAGGTACCTGGGCTTTGGAATACCCCCATTTGGACTTGGGATGGGGCTTAGGAGCAGAGCATCCTGGTGATGTGGGAAATACATGGGGAAGGAAGTCCATTCTGGCCCAACTACTAAGCTGCATCACATCTAAAGGCACAGATTGATTTATTTCTTCGGAGGACAGAATGCTACTTATAACTTGCCAATTTCGTGGGAGCTGGAGCTGATCTGGATTCTTGGAAGAAGGGGTACAAAAATAATGAATTGTAATGTTTATAATGATCCAGTACCTGGTGAGTGAAAGTCTAGATCACAGATGGCAGACATGGCCCCACCAGACAGATGAGGTGAGAGAGAGGGGTTGAGTTACTTCCCCAGAAAAACAACAAAGCCCCAGGAAGGGGCTGGCACAAGTTCAGCCAATTCTTGGAAAGCCTGTGCTCGTACACAACAGTCCAAGGAAAACGCTTTTTTTTCCCAACAGCCCCAGGTAGAATATTGAGTTCCCATGTGTTGAGCACACATTTTAGCATTTGGAGACCTGGCTATTCAATTCCAGTGCTAAAAGAAATGAGTTTATGAGAACAAATGACATTTTCTCTCATTCAAACTAAAACGATGGCTATTGGGCAAGTTTTAATTGAATTTCTTTAGCTAGAATCTGAAGCAACAAACCAGAGTGATGATGTTCAGGCCAGCCTCGCACAGATTACTGGGGAGGGAACATGTATAGATGAAGCTGAGAGAAACTCATTTATAAGGAACAGATGTGAGGAATGACTGACTGAATGAAAGAGATGGTAAGTAAAGGTGTCATTTAAACCCTAGACCCATGCTTGTGGGAAGGGAATAAAGTTGTGAAAATGAACAGGAGGGATTGAATGGCAATAAGGGCAGTGTGCATCTCAAGCAGTTTTTTCAAAACGGTATATAGTCTGTCACATTTATTGAGCGCTTAATGTGTGCAGAACACTGTCCTAAGCGCTTGGAAGAGTACAATATAACAGACATTCCCTGCCCACACCAAAATTTTCAGGGAGGCTGGTCAGCGCTTAATACAGTGTCTGCACATAGTAAGCACCTAACGAAGATCATTAAAAAAAAAAAAAGTCCACAACTGTGAATTGATTACTGAATTTATAAATAATCTATCAGGGATGTTTCATAATATGGGTTCCTTTAATGGGACTATTGTGCATTTTTATTTAATAGAAATACCAAGTATATGTAGGAAGGAGGGGGGCTTCATCTCAGTCTCTAATGTTTTTTTCATCTGGAGTACATTTGAAAACTGGGTGACTTAGTTTTGCCAAACTGGTTGAAAAAAGAACAAAAGATTTACAAGAAAGTTAGTTTTGAGGAATTTCAAGTCCCACAGTTCTAGAAGGAGACTCCCAGCATTCAGATGTCCCTATGGCTCGCTTTTCTCTACTTGGAATCTGACTGAATTTTTTTTGTGTCAATCCTTCCAATCTTTACCTGGGTTCCCATAGGCAGTGTGGAAAAGGGAAGAAATAAATCACCCTTTCTGATTAATTTGGTCATTGCAGATGGCCAGTTTGAATAATCCAGGTTAAATCTGCACCACTTTCCTGAGAAGTAGTTTTTGTTATGACCATTGACTGCTAAAATAAAAGTAAAGGTGACTCCCAAACCAGGCAGGCCAGCTATAGCATAAAACTTCATTGCTCTATTGGTTCCATTTTCAACAGATTGGGGAAAATGTAGCCTAGGGAGTCACATTCTAGATTTGTTAAAAATATTCTGGTCTACTTTGGAAAAGGACCCTATTTCTGAAATGCAATCCACTATTGTCACAAAATGATCAATTTTCCTCCTGATTATGGATGTGCAGAGCAACATACTAAATGCTGGGTGAATACAACAGAGTTGATAGACATGTCCCCTGCCCACAAGGGGCTTACAGTGTAGAGGGAGATAGAATTGGGAAATTGTCACCTCAGCCGATTTGTCCCGTAGATCATCTCTGTGGAAGAGAAAGATGGACATGGTCTACTTTCATCTCTCTCTGCCTCCAAAATACTCCTCCTCTGGGAGACAGGCTTGGAGCTGTGAAATGTGGTTCCTCAAATGGAAATGTCCTTAAGGCCTGCCTCTCCACTCTTTCTGTAAACCTGCCTCTCCTCTAGTCTACAAGCCGGCCTCCCGATTGTTTGCAGCTTGGATCCTGGTTGGGAGGTGGAGCAGACAGAATTCTGCTTGGGAGCCTCCGGGTGGGAGTCGCCGTGGTGGTTACTTCTCTGACTGTAGCTGGGATCATAATGGCATCAATAAATGATACCAGGGGAACAAGTCCAGGGAGAGCAGATGGGAGTAGCTCCAGCTATTTCAAGTTCTGTAGAATTGTTCAGTTTGCTGTCATTGAACAAAGACTGGGGGGAAGGAATTGTTTAGATGCTAGAGACACAAAATGGAGGTAGGGTCTTGGCTCTCCCTAAATGTACATCCCATTTATCTAGTACAGTAAAAGTCACGACAGGGTTGGCTTATCAAGCCAAGATTCTTCAGTGGCCTTAGGTTTCTTCTGAGCCAAATGTTCACATCTGATTAGTTCTCTCACGACGTTCAACCGCTACCTTCTGGTTGTCTTCGTATAAGCTGAGAAGGCTGAACCTAGCTGTGCTCATCAGAACTTCTCCTATATCAGAGGGCTATCTGGAGCTCACACCCAGGGATGGAAGCTGAACATTCCTAGGACTCCCATCCCTCAGGGGATCACAACTTCATTCTCTCACCCTGGATCCTCTTTGTGCTGGTGTCTTGCTTTTGCCACTAGAGATGGACTCATGGAGCAGTAGGAGCCACAGGTCTGACCCGGGACTGTTAGGAGTGAAATGTGATTTGACAGAAGTGACAGGTTTCTTTTTCCCCGAGGATTTCTAAGGTGGCAGTGTGATAGGGAAGGAGAAATGAAGCATGACTAAAAGGCAGTTACATAAAGTTCCCTGGTGTGAAGAGAGTTCATAATTTGCTGTCTTATAGTTCTGAATAATTCTCTGATAACTCTGGGAACGGAATTTAGCCTGAGAACATAGGTATACCTTAGCCATCCAACCATACAATACATTTACTGTGTTCTTGAATGGTCTTGTTTTATTTTTGTGCACCTTTAAGGCCAAATGACCTTTGGTGTCATTCTACCAGTAGTGCCCTTGGCCATGGTCCATTCCAAATTCCCCTGCAACTGTCAGGATCCACACCAGGCCCCATTTGGCTTGTTTTGTAATGCTGACTCCTTAATAATAATAATAATGATGGTATATGTTAAGCGCTTACTGTGGGCCAGGCACTGTAGTAAGCACTGGGCTGGTTACAAGCAAATCGAGTTAGACATAGCCACTGTCCCTTATGGGCTCACAGTCTCAATCCCCATTTTATGAATGAGGTAACTGAGGCCCAGAGAAGTGAACTGACTTGCCCAAGGTCACACAGTGCACAGGTGACAGGACCAGGATTAGAACCCATAACCTTCCAACTCCCAGTCCACTGCTCTATCCACTATACTATGTTCCTTCTACAGTTTCTCAGGCAGTAGAAAGGAGCATTCTCTCCTAAGTGTAACCTTGCTTTTCTTTCCTTTTGTTTACATAAATACATCCTTACACAACCCTATATTTCGTGGTTATCCACTGTTGATTACATGGCATAGATTAGGAACAAAATTGAGTTCTCCTGCCTTTTGTTTCCAAACCAGTAGAATCCAATTTGCCTAAGGTTCTTTGCAAATGTTAGTCTTTTGATTTTTCTCTCCCCAGCCCACAAATGCCTGAACACGCAATGGCAGTTTAAAACAACCAGTCAATAGGTAGAATCCAGATAATATTTCCAGCCAGATCATAATCCCTGTACATTTTATATCTTTGCCACATTTTGAACCCCACATAACGGGATTCAAGTAATTTCTCTCTGTGGCGTATCTTGGCACCAAGTTTCTCAATATAGAGGACTCGGGTCCACCCTAGCCTAATTTATCCCATCTCCAGTTTCCCTGGACTGCATCATCTGAGGTTCACTCACGATGCACAAACCCATTCAAAATGGGGCATCAGGAGAATGTCAGAAAAGCAGCGTGGCTCAGTGGAAAGAGCAGGAACTTGGGAGCCAGAGGTCATGGGTTCGAGTCCCAGCTCTGCCACTTGTCAGCTGTGTGACTGTGGGCAAGTCACTTAACTTCTCTGTGCCTCAGTTACCTCATCTGTAAAATGGGGATTAACTGTGAGCCTCACGTGGGACAACCTGATTACCCTGTATCTCCCCCAGCTCTTAGAACAGTGCTCCGCACATAGTAAGCGCTTAACAAATACCAACATTATTATTATTACCCCTCTTGCCACCCCCTGCCTCCCAAATATTACCTCCTTGAGGATGGGAGATTCCCCAGGATACTTTGACTCCACTGCCTGCTCCTCACTCTCAATTTTAGACTGATCCAGTGACAAGAATGGGGCTGAGATGAGACTGGCACCCCTCTTTCTTCCTCTGTGCTGGGGAAGGGAGATAAAGTACATGGTTGGTGCCACTATCAATCAAGGAAGCAGCATGGCCTAGTGGATAGAGCAGGGGCTTGGGAGTCAGAAGATCATAGGTTCTAATCCTGGCTCTGCCACTTGTCTGCTGTGTGTCCTTGGGCCAATCACTCCACTTCTCTGTGCCTGTTACCTCATCTGTAAAATGGGGATCAAGATTGTGAGCCCCATGTGGGATAGGGACTGAGTCCAACCTGATGATCTTGCATCTGCTCCAGTGCCTGGCACATAGTAAGCACTTAACAAATACCATATTATTGTTTTATTATTAACAGTCAGTGGGATTTATTGAGCGCTTACGGTATGCAGGGCACTAAATGAAGTATTTGGGACAGTGCATGAGAGTAGAATGATGCCACATTTTAATTGGTCCATGAATAGGGTGAGAGAGGAGAGGGCCTGGAATCTGGAGTCCTCCAGGAGTGCTGGTAATCTAGTGATCCCCGTGCCTATCAGGACTATCTGGATTTTAACAAATCTGGAATATTATGCCCCATCCTGACTGATCCAGATGTACGAGGTTATACTGCACACTGGCAAATCCCTTTCCACCGGCAGGAGTTGCATTCTAATTGATTCTCTCACTAGCCGTCAGAGCCCTGATTCTTCTGCTGCTTTGCTCCCAGACCTTTTAGGACACGATATTCTTATCTTCTCAATTTTTAGCATATTTTGTTCTCATCTGCATTCCATTATGGACTGAGCAGGTGCCAGGAATCCTATCCACTGACAATCTCAAATGGATTGAAATTTAGGGACTCGAAGTGCAAGTCAGCAGAACAATCATTGCCCATTGATGAATCTGATGCCTTTTTAAAAGATTGCATTTTATAATATCCCCCCCATTTACAAACCACTCTATATCACAAGAGGCATGTGCAACTTCTAAAAATAAAATTCTGATAACCTGTGTGAGTTCTCAAATTGGGAAGAGAAGTTTTTCCACTAAGTTCTACCTTACAAACTCTCCTCCCTGTCAGTAGCTGCGCTGACTGACTTTGATTCTGCTCTTTAGTCAAAATGTGGACATTCTGTGAATGAACCAGGGAATAATTGAAGTTCTTGATGAGGGCTTGTTGCTTGGAATTTTCAGAGCCGGGGGTACACTATTGCTACAATTTCCTAAGGCTTGGGAGTGGGAGGTACTTTGGTAATCCATATAAATAATATAATTAATTTATGATATTATGACTGCCTCCCCCGCTAGACTTAAAGCTTGTTGTGGGCAGGAAACATACCTACCAAGTCTGTTGTATTGTACCCTCCCAAGCACTTAGGACAGTGTTCTACACACAGTAAGTGCTCAATAAATACTACTGCTTGATGTGATGGTTTAGTCATTTGGCTTTATGGAGCCATCTTGGAGGGTGGTGTTAAGGGGCAGATTTTGGAAGGAGAATGTACATATTTTGGGAGTGGCAGGGAAAAAAGGTGTATTGGTGATTACGGGAATGGGAGAGACAAGATATTAGCTCTAGAAAGAAGGAATGAGGCTACAAGAGGGTCTGGGTGCTCCAGAAAAGATATAGGTGAAAAATGTAAATTCTAAAGATGCAATCAATAGGTTGGGAAAGCAGAACCTATGACTCTATACTGTAAGCTCCCCCTCTAAGCAGTAAGCTCGTTGTAGCAGGGAATGTATCTACCAACTCTGTTATACTGCACCCTTCCAAGTGCTGAGTACTGTACTCTGCACCCAATAAGTGCTCAATAAATACCAGTGATGGTGACAATCATGTCAACCATTCACTGATATGGAATCTAATAAACCTTAGCCAAAATGTGCCAGGAAGGTGCAGGCTTGAAAAGAAATAATGACCACATCCATTCATTACAGGTCCCTCCTATTTTGCTTTGGGATTGTGTTCTGAATAAAAGCAATGGAAGGTAAATAGGTTTAAAAACAAACCCATTTTTACATAGAGAAAGCCTTGTTAAGATAGGCCACTTAGCTTCCTTAGACGTCTGGGATCACTTTGTACACATCCAAATACACATCTCTTGCTGTACTGGCCCTGAAAGCCTTTCATGGGCCATGGAAGCGGAGCTCAGGTTGGCCTGTTTGACGTATTTCAAGCTTCCTCCAGCTGAGGATATGTGACCTGAGGTTAAGCTCCCATAGACCTGGCCACTGTATGCTTCCTCCTGCTGTTGGTCAGTCACTGGAGCTGGGATTGCAAAAATCCAACTGTGGGATGAGCAGAGAAATGTGGGGTTGGAGGGGGTGCAGGTCACGGATGCCTCAGGCTTTGGAGGAATTTTTACCATTTTCATGGCTTAATTAGGACAGAGGAAATAGAACAAAAGCAATTTTTTTCAGGTGGGATTGAATGACAAGGTGATTTCTGAAACCGAGTAAAATATGGTGAATTACATTGTTTAAAGGACATTGGACTGATTCTCCATGACAGAGCTTCACCATGGTCAAGCCCAGCGGGATACTCAGTTTCTGTTTCCTCCTACGTGTTTGAGGCGGCTCCTTTTCTCCTCTCCTCTCCATCGCTCACTGTCCTACCCTTCCCTTATGCCTATCAAGCAGCTTGGTTTCCTTGGGATTTCTATGGCACTTAATTCTTTCTTGGGATCAACTTCTGTTGTTGTTGTGTTGTTTAGTGTTTTCAAAGCCTCCAGTATGGGAGAACTGGATACCCACAGATTGCTCCGAGGGAGGATGTAAGTGTTATGTTATAAAGATATTCACTCATGAGACAGTTGGTGATTCAGGAGCAATTACTTTATAATAGTCTACAGGTGACAAATGAAGATTAAAGCCCACACATCTGCCACAGTATGTAGGTGAGACGATTGGCGGTTTAAATTCCGCAGTAAAAGTTTGACACCTTGTAAACTTTCACTTTGGTTTTAGAAGTTTCAGACCTTCAGGAGCATATTTATCCTTAAAGAGCCTACTGGCTAGTGGAATGGTTTTACCTTTTTTTTTTTGTATTCGTTAAGCACTTACTATGTCCCAGGTACTGTACTAAGTAGTGGGGTAGTTACAAGCTAATCAAGTTTAACACAGTCCATATTTCACAGGGGGCTCCCAGTCTTAATCCCCATTTTGCAGATGAGGTAACTGAGGCACAAAGAAGTTAAGTGAGTTGCCCAAGGAGAATAAGTCAGGAGAGTAAAGTAGCTCCAAGTTAAGTTAGAGCAAGCAGATAGGGACAGAATCAGAGTGGGGAAAGAATGAGGTTGGATCTCTTGGGAGCAGGCACAGAAAGATGAATGGGCATTAGGTGTACTTTGGACTCTGCAGGGCAGGGTTAGAGTGTACACTGGGAAGGTACTGTGTTGATTGGATGTGTTAGGAGAGTTTGAAGTGGGAGAGTTTGAGGTTTCCATTTTAGTCAACTTGTCTTGAAAGTTGGGCTGGGTTTAGGACTTAATCACCAACAAGCATCACTGGTCAAATAGCCTCATGTAAGTCTAAATGCCCTCATCTCTGAGGAGCAGAGGCAGCTGGAGCGTAGGGAGGTGGGGGGGGGGATGGCTATGGAGCTCTTGCTGTTTGAGGGCTTAGGATAGAGAGGGTGGGCAGAGCATTGGCACCAATCCACCTCAATTTTACACTCTAATCAAAGAGGAATTGCAGACTGAAGAAACTTTTGTTCTCCTTAAACAACAACTTTGCAATCCCTGGAACAGTTAATCATGTCCTCATTAGCATTTACATCCCTGAAGCCTGCAGAGAGTGTAAAGGGTCTGTGTTGAGGGAGTGGGAGCGGGGCACAGTGTGTCCTGTCTCCTGTAGGTGTTCACGGGCCTCCAGCTGACCTAGCCCAGATAGAATGGCCGGTGGAATTATGGGACATGACTACGGTAGCCATGTCATCAGTCACCGGCTCCCAGGTGAGTAGAATATTGCATTTTGAAATGGTTGTGTGGTCAGTTCCCAAGACTGTTAGCAAAGATCAGGGAGGATATGTGTCCTAGGATTGTATTCCGGGTTGGTGCTGAACTTGTGTTGTGTGCAGTCTCTAGGGCTCAGCATACCACTTCCCCTTCTTCCCTCTGCCTGCTTCTGTTCTTGCTGGTCGGGTGGCATTTTGTTATTCATCGGGTGACCGTGTTCTTCTCTGTGGCATAGCATATGCTAAATTTCCAAAAGAACTAAGCCTTAACCTCTGGATCATTTCCCAGAAGTAGTACTTTTCTTTTGCGAGCTTCTGGCCTCTGCTTTAGTATTTCTATCCCTCGCCAGCACCCGGTTGTCCATGTACTCCAGCGCTCCTCATTTAGTTTCTTTTCTATTGTCCTTTGGGTCCAAATTGTTTGGCACATTGTATGGGGTCATATTCTTTCTTTGTTCCTTTCTTTCTTTCTTTCTTTTCCCTTTGCCCTTGGCAAGCAGGAGTCTTAACCTGCCAAGTAATATCTTTCAGAAAGTGGCAAATGGCAGTCAGCTTCATGATTCAAAGCAGCCAGAAAACTATCACAAGTAGAGTGTGTAAATTTCCCCCTGTGCAGCCTCCGCAGGGCTGATGTCTCCTCAAAAAAGACAGGAGGAGGGAGACCAAGTTTGTTGCTTTCGCTCTCCTCCCCCGGCCCTGCTCCTCAAGTGTAAAGCCCCTTTTCCAAGACCATCTCCCCATTCCTGGAACTTCTGGATCTTATTTTGGGGAGGCAGCGGGAGCAGCTTGGTATGCTGAGAGCCAAAAGGGGTGTGGGGACCATGCATTAGCCTGCTCACCCCATTAGAAGGTGGCCCTCATGCTATACGATTGCTTGCGGGGGTCTGGATTTAAAGGCTCCGCCACTATTGAAAAGCAGAGTTTCTTTCTCTAAGTCGTTCTAATCCTAGGAAGAGCCTCAAAGAGAAAGCAATTAGAGAGAGACTAAGAGAAAGAGAGTTTGTCCTCCCCATTTAGACACTTTCAGGGTATGAACTCTCTCTTCCCCTCTTCAGAGCCTTAATGAGAGCTCACCTCCTCCAGGAGGCCTTCCCAGACTTAGCCCCCCTTTCCCTCTGCTCTTCCCCCTTCCCCTCCCCTCAGCACTGTGCATATTTGTATATATTATATATTACCCTATTTATTTTGTTAATAATAATTTTGGCATTTGTTGACATTTGTTAAGTGCTTACTATGTGCAGAGCACTGTTCTAAGCGCTGGGGTAGATACAGGGTAATCAGGTTGTCCCACGTGAAGCTCAGTCTTCATCCCCATTTTACAGATGAGGTAACTGAGGCCCAGAGAAGTTAAGTTACTTGCCCACAGTCACACAGCTGACAAGTGGCAGATCCAGGATTTGAACCCATGACCTCTGACTCCCATGCCCGGGCTCTTTCCACTGAGCCACGCTGCTTCTCTAATGAGGTGTATATATCCATGATTCTATTTGTCTTGATGATGTTTTTTTCATTCTGTTTTGCTTTGCTTTATGTCTCCCCTGTTTAGACTGGGAGCCCGTTACTGGTCAGGGATTATTTCTATCTGATGCTGAATTGTAAATTCCAAGCGCTTAGTACAGTGCTCTGCACATAGTAAATGCTCAATCAATACTATTGAATGAATGAACTCCCACGTACTCTTACTGTTAGCGAGACCTTGATTTGGTGGTATTCGCGAAGGCTTGTTGCACAAATGACACTGTAGCCTAGAAGCTCAGGAAGCAGTTGCCAGGGCCATGAAGGTCAAAGCAGATCCTCTGGGGAAAGATGAATTGACACCTCGTGTTTAGTAGAGAAAGCATCTGGGGGACTTAAGGTTATTGGAAGGATGGTTATAGTTCCACTGCAGTCAGGACAAAAACTGCTGCAAGAAGGATGTAGATTGGATTTAGGATTTTCAGGTAGTGAGTTTCTTGGGGAGGTGATGCAGTTCACCCTTTTGGAAGTATTTACAGAAAGTGATAGAGTAGATTCATCTTTATGCTACTGTTGTTAAACTGCTCCCTAACCTTCTTCTAAATAATGCCCCTTCCTTTTAGCCATAATCCTTAGGCTATTTTTAGCCTCTTAGTCGTCTTTGTGCCTCTCCTTCAATGCCCTTTTCATTTCTCTCTGCTCCAACACATTTCTGGTGTGATGTCCAAGTAAAAGTAAGTACTGGGGTAAAAACAACAGAAGGAAATGACACAGTAAATTCTGAGGTGCCCCTAATGAGTTAAAGCTTTGGAAGGATGTGTGTATGATTCTATGAGCTTGCCCTCATTTGAAGCATAACCTTGAAGATTGGTACTATCCCCAGAAAGGTTACATGACCTCCATTCATCTGTGGGCCGTGGCATTAGTGGATGGGTGCAAAGAGTGGAATGGCTACTAAGAAACCAATTGGAAAATTATAAAACAATACAGTTCCAGAGCTGTCTTCCTAGGAAAACCCATTTGTAAAACCATGTTCTACAAAAGTCACTGGTCAGAGAGAATTTAGCATCAGGTACTTGAGGGCTCTGATTCTTTTCACGGTTAAAACTGAATGCTAAACTCTGTCATTTTAAGTGGTTCTGAGATAGTGGCCAGTACACCCTTCCAACCTTCCATAACCATGTGCAGTGACTTAGGTGTTATCCCTGCCTATACTTGCCCCGCGTTGCCCAAGCTACTGGCCAGAACCATCTTGGGGTGGGGAGAAGCTGGCAGTTGCTGGTGATTTTTTTTGCCTGCTGCCCAGCCTCAACCTGGCTGTGCCTTTTGGGTATCCTGGGACTAGCACAGGCTTTGGGGTTCCAGGCTAGAAGAACTTGGGGAACACCATCCCCCCACCACCTGGTATATAGATCTATGGGAATTCATCTATTGCTGTGAATTCTGCTCAAGGTGAGACCATTATTGGGGTATTGACACCATCTCAGTCTCCATGTATAAACCAACTCAGAGAAACTGGAGCATCCAGAAAAGAGTAGCTGTAGTGATTTCACTCAACTGTAAGCTCCATGTATTCCCCCAAGCACTTAGTGCAGTGTTTCTTACACATACTATTTGATTGAAGGAAAGCCCCCCTTTGACTCTGCTCCCCCTCCCCGCCCCACTGAACTTGTGTACATATGTACATAGTTATTATTCTATTTATTTCATTAATGATGTGTATATACCTAGAATTCTATTTATTCATATTGATGCTATTGATGCCTGTTTACTTGTTTTGATGTCTGTTTCCCCACTTCCAGACTGTGAGCCTGTTGTTGGGCAGGAATCGTCTCTATTTGTTGCTGAATTGTACTTTCCAAGTGCTTATTACAGTGCTCTGCACACAGTAAGTGCTCAATAAATACAATTGAATGAATTAAAGGGATAGAAACTAGTTTCTAAAAGAGAAGATTAAAAGAAGGGTGGACAGTATCCCTTAATACAGAGAAGAGAAGATTAAAGGGAGACAAATGTTCTCTCCCAGTAAAGTCAGTGCTGACCAGTTAACTCCATCCCTAGAGAGTGAGAGAGAGAAGCACAAGAGAAAATAACTTTTAATCACATTCAATAGTATTTAATACATGGTGCCTAATATGAGGGTACCACTCATTAGGGGATCTCTTTAGAACCTGGCATGAGGCATTGTGGTCTCAGGGAAAGAGCGGGAGCTAGGACATATGGATTGTAACTTTCAACTTTTCCTGACATGTGTGACCTTGGACAAGCCATGTAACCAATCTGTGCCTCAATCTTCCTATAAAATAGAGGTGAAAGTGCCTACATCTCCTTAACTCACTGGGACTCTATGATATCAAATGAAAATTGGCATGAAATCAATTGTGAAATGAAAGTCCATCATAAGTACAAGATGATCTCTTTTTTTAAGGACCATGAAAGATTCTCTGAGAGTGGCTTCTTAAGGAGGGAGTTATTGGGGTCAGGAGGTCTGAAATGTGCCCAAACTCTCCTCCCCAGAGAGAGAAAAATGGAAGTTTACACAAGGGACAAGACTGTGTGTTTTCATTTTGGAGGAGGAGAATATATTTTAATTTCAGTTTCCCCTAGATTGTAAACTTCTCGTGGGCAGGGACTATATCCACCATCTCAGTTGTATTGTAGTTGAGTTGAGTACTGTGGAATGATATTACAAAATTCCTCTGTTTTGTCTCAGAAAAGCTCATTAAGCAAACTGTTTCCTCATGGCATGTGTCCCACCCAGGATCTGCGATTGGCAGAATAGTAATTACACTGATCATGGAAAGTTGGTTTCATTCTAATGATAAACAAAGTTGGAGAACACAAAAAGAGCAGATGGGTTTAATTGGGGAAGTGGAGCAGCACTGGCATTACATGGAAACAGGAGAATTGAAAAAGAGACTGAGAGAAGACATTTGTGCAAAGATTTCCCCAAATGGTCGGGCATGATGGATTAGAACATTCTCCCCATAGGGCTGGTGTTCAGAAAAAAGTTAAATTGTATTCCCTCGGAATGGATCAGGTTTGGATAGGGTTACCACTGATGTCATATGCTTTATAGTCAGGATAGGCAGGGCAGTTACTGAAGTCCTGTCTTCTGACCCCTTTTTTCCATTTACTCCAGAGTCTTAGCATTCATTTTCCTGGACCCTCAGAATGCTTCTGAGCTGCGGAACTTGGCAACAGAACCTAAATGTGAAACCTAAAAGAGTCCAGCCGTATCTGGCCTGGACAGGGGATGGACCAGCTGGAAACCAGGTGAATGGCCACCCTAAGTTTGGAAGCTTCTGGGATTAAAAGGTTTACCCAGGTCTCAGTTTACCCTGCCTCCCTCCTAGGGCCTCCAGACTTCTCCAGCTCACTTTGACTCACTTGGACTCCCAGGTCAAACTGAATGGCATCACAGCTCTCTTGCCACCTAAAACCCAAGTGGGAGACTTGGCTGCCTGAAAATCACCACCTTGGGTATGGGAAACCTCCCATAGATTGAGCACTTAATACCCAGCACCAGCAAAAATATTGCCTCTTTACTTATTTATAGATTAAATTTTTACTCTTGGAGTGGAAAAGTAATTCAGCTGTCATGGCTAACTAAGTGCTTAGCAGGGGTAACTGCAGATACATAAAACAAGGCAAGTGTACAGCTTGGCAGAGAGAAGATAGAACAAAGAACTCTTTCTCTCCGTCCCCCTCCCTCCCTCTCTCCTCTCCTCTCCTGTCATCCTCTTCTTTCCTTCCCTGTGCTCTGGAAAGGTCAGGTTAAAGTTCTCATGGACTGGGACAGTGATTGTCCACTCCATCCCAGATTCTTTGTCCCTCCTGTCCACCCAGAAGTACATCTGCAGGCTCCCCTCTCACCTTTAATTCCAGAAATGCCACTGAAGTGAGGGATGCTACTGGGGTAGGCTCACCTATTTTGCCATTGGTTACAGCCATGTAGCAAGAGGAGACTGGAGTTCAAAATTGCTCGAGAGGCTTGAAACCTTGGAGGAAGACCTAATCTAAAGAAGGAAACTTAAAAAAGAGGTTTTGCTTCTAGGGGTTGGCAGTGGGGGCTTAGAACATGTGAAGTGCAGGGACCTATACCAACATCCCAAATTCTCAGATGACAGCGGTACTGCACACATTAAAAAATAGCAAGAAAACATGAACCCTTTCAAAATGTCATTGAATAAGTGACATGAGCATGATGAAAGTGAACTCTCTCAGAGAGATGGGTAGGAACACTTTCCGGAAGTAGACAGGGATACTGAGTTATTGTTCTATTTCCTCCAAACCCTCCCTTTTCCTTTTTACCTTAAGTAAAACAGCTGGAGAGTTAAGTCTCTGCTAGGTAATCAGGATAAACCAATCCATTAAATTCAAATAAGGGGAAGGAAATATCAAGCAAATGACTTTATTCAATTTTATTATTTTTGGTGGATTTGGAATGCACGTCATGTTCTGTTGTCATTTGAGTTTTATCTGTTTTTGTGACCTTACATGACTTGACGTAATGTGAAGGGTTGGTTTGGGGGTGGGGGAGGTGGGTGTTGGAGAGATTCATATTCACATAGAACTGCTACATTTGGGAAAAGTTGATTACTTTGAAACCCACATGTGTTTGAGACAGCTGTGATTTTTACATTGTAGGGGCCCATATCTGGATCCAAAATTATCCCCCACAGAGAAGGTAAGTTCCTAGTGAGCAGGGATTGTGCCATTCGAAGCCCGAATGTGCCAGACATATGAGCTGCTCGGATGAGGGCAGCTTCTAAATTGGTTTTCTGATTCTGAGTTGCTTGGGCACAATTCCACTTTTCTACCTGGGAGCTCTCAGCCTCCCCTCTGGTGATGAATGTGCCAGGGAAACCTCACAGACCATGTTATCCTTATATGCTCATGCTCCAAAACATGGCATACTGAAATAATCCATTTCCCAGAAGGTAAAGTGTAAAGCGATCTGCCCTGCCAAGATGTGGGTCGTCCCTAGGCCTCCAGCCCTGCCAGTATTGAATAGACTAATTTTAGCTGGGCTGGTGTTGGAGTAGCTGGAGTATTACTAATTACGGTCCACCTTCCACCCAGTATTGATTTGGGTCGGGACCCAGGGTCAAGGTGGGTATCGTGCAGCTTGAGCAAGCTCCAGTGAGGTCTGACCCCATCCATTAACCTCCCAGAACTACTGACCGGCCAACCCACCGGCTGCCTTTTCTCTAGGAAACTCAGGTTCAGGGGAATTTGGGGAGAAGCATCTGTGAGGGCATTAAATGCCAAACCCCAGGGAAGAATTCTATGAAATCCTCCCGAAGGACAGGAGTTGCGACTCAGTGTGGCCCTCCACCTTCTGAACATGAGAGCTCATTTCCTGAAGCAATCTGCCGCAGTCAGTTAGTCGGTCATATTTATTGAGTGCTTACTACATGCAGAACACTGTACTAAGTGCTTGGGAAAGTACAACATAATAATATAACAGAACCATTCCTGTCCACAACGAGCTTACATCACAGGTTGACTCTGGGTCTCTAACTGTACCTGGGCAAGGAATGGCTTTGTGAACCCAATTTCCATTGTCCTAATGAATCAGAAGGTATGATTTCAAAAAACACAAAAAGTATTGTCTGTGCTAGGTGGAAATCTACTAAACTTCTCTGTCAAATCTCCCTTATTTCTGCTAGGGCAACAGGGCTACCCTCCCTGATTCAAACCTTTGAAATTTCACATGATGGCTGTGAACACTGTGGTGATGAGGTACAGCTGGTCAGAACCAGAGGAAGAATGGGACGGGCAAGCGGGTGACTTTCTCAGACTCCATGCCAAGCAGCCGCTGAGAATATTGCTCTGGGGTGGTGTCGCCACTCTGGCCAGGGGTGACGGTGGGAACCTAAATAACTGGTATCTACCCCGGTGCTTAGTATAGTGCTTGATGCATAGCAAGTGCTTAATACCACAAGAATAACAACTCTGGCCCTGACCACAGCAATTTACAGAGCAGCAGCACCACCAGTTTTCCCTTTCCCTGTGCCTCTTTTTACATCCCCTTATAGAGAAGAGCTGTCTTCTGACTCTGGCCAACCCGCTGAGTGCCCCAGGGACGGGTTTCTGCCATCACTTCCCACCAATCTGGCACAGTCCCTGATCAGTAGTGGTTGGAGTCAGTGGTGGTGCTACTCTTAGACCTGTGATGTTTTATGACATCAGGATTCTACCCTGGCTTCGAGCCAACTAATAACATGGGACATCCTCCTTCACTTGTGTTTCTCTTACCCTGTGTGGCCTTCATTGATCAATCAATGGAATTAAGCGCTTACTATGTGCATGGCACTATACTAAGTAGAAGAGCAAAGTGCCATAGAGGTGGTAGACAGTCTTATCTCTCAAGGAGCTTACGGTCAAACTCTGACCCTGATTCTGGGGGAACTCAGACAGGTGTGCGACGTTTCCCCAGCTCAGAGCTTCTATATACGTAATAACTGGAGAAAGCACTGCCTGCTCAGGGTACAGTCACTAGGCCACTCCCATTCCCTGACAGAAGAAATGCTACCCATTTCGGACTGCCGAGCGATGGAGTCCGGCCTTAGGTCTATAGCACTTTACCCCTTCTGGTGAGCTCTTTCCCGGGAACCTGGAGACTCATTGTTCTGCCTGTCGAAAAGGAACTGGAAGGCGTTCCAGGGTGACAGTGATTGTGTATTCTCTGTGGCTACCGGATCCTGGGGAAAATCAGCTTGCTTGTAACCCGGCTCTCAAAAGGATTATTTTGGGGGGTGTGCAGCTGCGTGCCTGACGGTCCCATTCAAATTGAATCATAGATTTGGATTGCCCATTGTTCCCAGCTCGAAATCCCTTCCTTAGAAGCAGACTCTTTTGGAAGGCAGAGTAGAAATTCTGGATGTCTGTCAGCTGTGGTGTTGACCAGTCCTCTGTGAACCCAGGTCCTGGAGGGATGAAACAGAGATCTCTTGGTGATGGGGGAAGGTGGAGGGGATGCTTTCCTGTGACCCAAAACCTCAGTATGTTTTTGCCCAGGACATGCACGGTGGGCTCTAGTTCAATGCAGTGCCTGCTGAAGTGGATGTGGTAGGGGGGCTCTCCATCTCTTCTGATGTTTGACCTCCTGGAGCTGACCTTATCAAGATGACCTCTGCGTATGTACAGAGTCTCCACCAAACCTCACTCTCAGGCAACGGGGACCATTTCACTTCTTTCCTCCCCCATCATCCTTCCCTCTCCCACTGCCCCTGGAAAAAGGTCTCTAGTAAGCTATGTGGGAATGCTGATTCTTCTTCCATTTCTTTAGGCAGGGAGGTGTATGGTGGTAGCAAAGAGGAGCAGATGGGTGGTCAAGAACTACCCAAACCATGTCAGTTGGAGCTGGAGGGTGCCTGGGATTTCAAGACATGGGTTGGTGGTCTACCCTCTCTTGGGGAGACCATGGCTACTGCCTTCCACCCTGAACTCTGTGGAGCAAGAGTGTTGAACTGTGCCAAGAGGTGAAGGGGGAGACTTGGGGGGCTGATCCATTCCCAGGGCTGAGTGGCCTTTCTTGTTGCCTGCATGAGGGCTTGCTCATGGGGTGACTGATGTCCATCTCCTCTGAGTCCAGAAGCTTCGGGTAGGCTCATCTGAGTCAGTCATATTGTGCTTCTCTTTTCTTTCTCTCTGCTTTTCTCCCTCCCTCCATCTCCAATTCCAAAACCTGAAACAGTCCAAAATAGAGGGCTGTGGGAGTGTCGGAGTGCTGCCAGGGCCCAGCCCCAAACTGGCAGGATTCAGCTCTTTGCTAGTATGCCCCAGCCCCATTCGTTTCAGACCAGGGACTAAGCCCCTCTCCAAAGAGCTCTAGAAGCCAGTACCCAGAAATGGCTGTCTCCTTTGTCCCATTGATACTTTACCCTGTTTAGCTTGTGTAGCCCCTGGGTCACATTGCTATTATAATCATTGCTTTATACTTTCCAACTGTTAGCATAGCACAGTGCACCCAGGCAACACTCCTCTAGCTTAACACCTCATTCCATCTGGGCATCAGGCAGTCAACCGATGGTATTTACTGAGCACTTAAAAGTGTGCTGAGCATTGTACATTCTTGAATTCAGTAGAGTTGGTAGATGTGATCCTTGCTCACAAAAAGTGCCCAGTCTAGTGGAGGAGCTTCCAGTCTAAATGTCCTGTCTTCTCAAAAAGGTGGTATCCAGAGCAGTGACCAACCATTTTTCGGTCTCATTTCAAAGTTTTTGTAAGTACTCTGTCTTTTTTTTAAGACCAGTATCAGCAGAGTTAGCAATATAAATATGAAAAGGGGCTGGTGAGTCTTAAAAGGAAGTGATTTTAAAAGTTTATGTCCAAACCTTGGGCTGTTCAGATTCTCTTTTCCCAAATGTGTTGGTTCATAAAATCTGTGTGTCAACTGGTGTGGTTTAACTAAGATTATCACGAGGAGGATAGGACTGAAAATAAAACAGAGTTGGGGCTGAATAAGGTAGAGTTGCAGCTGGTGTCCTGTGCCTGAGAAACAGATGCAAGTTACAGAAGGGTTTAAAAGACATATGGTGTGACCTGCCCTAAACACCTTACAGGCTGGAATATACAACCCCCGATACTTTTCTTGCTCACATTTGCATTGGGATGATGTCTGTATTTCCTTCATCCTACCCCTTCTCTATTTCAAGGGGGAGAGTGCAACATGTGTGAATTATTTCATTCAGTCCATTGGTCCCGCAGTTCCTGGCAGACTCCCTGATGGTTTCAAAGTCACTGTTTATGTCCTTTCAGCCGAACACTGCTATTCTGAGTAGGATTATAGCAGGATCACTGAGGAAAGGCAGAATGAGTGCCACCACCAGGAGCTAAGAAACGAAATTGCTGGAACCTTGAAGGTGCAACAGTAGAAAGAGCAAATCCACTTCGTGTTTGAAGGTACTGGAACTCATCCAAACAGCTGGCCTCTCCAGTTTCCCCCAAAACTTCACTGTGTGCTTGACATTTTCTGAGATGACTGAGCCATCACCAAGTGATTTTTCTGTAAATGCACTGCAATTGAATTTCTTAGCAAAAAGGCAGCCAATGGACTGAATGCTCGGCGATCCTGTGTGGTCGATGAATTGGGTCGGCTTGACCTCAAAGCGTTAAATGGTTGAAGCACTTCGGGATGTTGAAATTTGAAAACTGTAGTTTTTTGGAGTCTCCATCTTGCAGGTGTTTTTTCCTCCAGAATTTGTAATGGTTTAGCAGTGGAGGGAAGGGGACTGGACCAGCTGGAATTAAAAGATGAAGGCCTGTTCATCCCATGGCAAGTCTTACTATTTCCAGAATTCTTGGCCAGCTTCTGCTCTGAGGAGGGTCGGGAAATGAGTTTGGAGAAAGAAGGACCTGAACGTGGCTGCAGTAGAGAATGTAGAGTAAAGAGGTCTCTCATTCATTTCCTGCCTATCGCAGTGCTGTGCAGGGTAAAGAAGAGGAGCTGTTGGCTTTTGTTCCGGCCTCATCCTTTATCAGGATATTGGGACCGAGAGAGCCAACAGTTGGGAGCAAATCTGCTCCTTTCAGGCTTCCTTCCTCTCAGACGTTTATTCAGAAGCGTGGGTGTTTTGGAGAGTACAAAATTTCACCCTCGCCTTCCATGGGGGTGGGAGTAAGGATTCCTCCTCACAAGAGGCAAGCTGTTTTTGCATATGAATCTGGGCCAATTAACCATATTCTGGAGGAAGACAAAATGTGTCAGGTATTTAGCAGTAAAGACAGTTTTCTGAGTGTCCAACATTCAGAAGCTGTGAAACATTGCTACCGGCTCCTCCTGCTCTCCCTGTTCCCAAAGGAAAGAGTCTAGGAGGACTGCTGGGGTGATGTGGAGGAGTGGAGGGAAAGAGGAGTACAACTATACAAACCCTAGCTTCATAGGATAGATCTTGTCAGACACAAAAATCGTATTTGGTTTTTCAAGGCCTCCGGAAAAGGGGATTCCTTCAGTACAGATGCTTCATTCTCCCATGGATAGAGATGCTTAAACCTATGAAATTTCTAATTTTGAAAATGTCGGTCTAGCTTAGAAATCTGCCTACTGGTATGCAAGACAAAGGGCCAAAGACATAACTACAATCAAATCTAAGGGGGAAGGAAGCAAGAACCAATCTCTTGTAATGCTGATATGTGGCTACTGTTTTCCCTTGTAGCTACTGAATGGACTCATGACAAGCCTATGGATTTTGATGGGCACACAGTGTAGAATAATGAATTTGCACCATTCTGCAGAAGTCCACCTGAACTTAGAGGGTTTCTCCTGGAGGCTGTCCTGATCCCTTTCATTCCCTCCCTGCTAGCTCCAGAGTCCTTGGGGTTCAATCAGTCAATTCACTGAGTACCTACTATGTTCAGAATGCTGTCTGAAACACCTGGGAGAGCTCAATACGGAGACATGATCCCTGACCACCAGGAGCATATAGTCTAGCGGAGGAGACAGATTAATAAAATAAAGGTTGGGGAAGCAACAGAATGTAAGGATATGTACATGCGGGGCCGGAGGCAGGTTGGGGGTGAGTATCATAGTGCTTGGGTTCCCTTTATGGGTTCCTGTAAATGAAGACACCACTTCTGGGTGTCAGGAGCCGAGGTAGAAAGAGGCTGGGTGCTGAAAATAAAAATGCCAGACATAAAGGTGATTAAAAAAAATTATTATTATGATTCACACATAATGGAAAGGATATAGACCAGCTTAAAGCTGGACAGTCCAATATGCAACTAGACAAACAGCCACCCTGACTGTTGACTAGGATTAACTGGTTTCAACTAAATCTGTAAACCAAATGAATTGCTGCAGCTTCCCTACCAGATGTCTCCTATATTTGTTGGGACCCATTTTCTAACTTGCAGCCAGATAAAATCAGAACTAACCATTTGGATACTTTTTTTCTTCTAGCAAGGGGAGTTTCTTAAATTAGAAAGTTGGTCTCTTGTTTAAATAAAAAAAAATCGGGAGAGCAGGTGGCTGAATCATATTCCCCTTGTTGCATATCCCAAGAGGTCTCTGAACACTATGGTCTGTCATGCTGAGGTAGTTCAGGAGGCGCCATACCACTTCTCGAAATCACGTGGTTTAGTGCAGAAAGTTCACTCAGGTTCTGGAAAGTGGGGTGAAGCAGTGAACTGGTCTTGCTCTCTTAGGCCAAAGCATCTGCCCCCAAGACACCAGACATCAGTGGGACTGTAAAGAGAACGAACATTCAGGAGGAGGGAGGTGGTGTGGAAAATCCCTCAGATTGTGGGTCCCATTCTTTTAATCTTTTTTAATAGACTCAATGAATGATACTGAGGTGGTCATCATGGGATTCCAGTATTTGGGAAGATTGGCAGAAGAGGACATTTCTTCTCCGCCATTGGAAGGACTCATTATCTAGGGGTGTTAGAATGTGAGCCCAGGCTAACCAGTCAGTCAATCGATGGTATTTATTGAGCACGTACTGTGTGCAAAGCCATGTACTAAACAGTTGTTTTGTAAAACTGCAGGGGAAATTAGTAAGTGCTTGCAAACTCTTGACCTAAGGATTCAGTCAGGGAGCTAATGCAAGGATTTATTAGAGCCTAGTGGGTTCTTGGGAGGGAGCTCCTGGGTGAATTTGTTACGTTTCACTGGGGATGCACCAAGAAGATGCTCTTGCTCTTTGCCCGGTGACAGGGAGTGGTAAGGAGAGTTGGCAGAGTTTGGTGTGGTGAGTTGAAGGGGGAGTTGGAGACACATTTGGTGAGCAGCTGAGGCATTTCAGCCTCTGGAGTCAGGTTTTGACCTGACTGCAGGTCTGTTTTAAAAGAGTACCATTATTGATAGGCAAATAGCTGCAATTCTGTGGAGTCTCTTGCAAAGAGCTCGGGGTTCTAGTCATAGTTTTGCCTCTGACCTGCTGGGTGACCTTGGGTAAGTCACTTCACCTCCTCTATGTCCATCTTCACATTTATATACTAGGGACCAAGTACCCACTTTCCCAACTTCGTAATCTGTGAGCCTAGTGTGGAGTGAGGACTGTTCAATCTGATGATCCTGGGTACCTTCCCTAAGGTTGTGCATGGTGTTTGACACACAGTAAGTGCTTAATAAATAACGTACTACTAAAAATAACTCTAGCTGGCCAAATAAATTAAAACAACTACTGTAGGTGAGAGTGACGGAATCTGATGGGTGTCTACTGAAATGTAGGATGTGAACGCTCCTTTTTTGATGGAAGGTCCACAGTAAACTAGGTGCAATGTGTTGCCTACCCTCTAGACTCCTGCTGCTGACTTCTACTGCTGTTTGCTTTACTCCTTACATTATTAGCCTTCTGATTCGTAAGCCTGGTATGTGTAATCTTTCTTTTAAGAAGAGAAGTCGTGACATCCCTAACGCCAAGAGTAAACAAATTCTTCTGTGCTCTTGTAATTAAAAACCCTAAGAATGCTGGAAAAGAAAATGGAATTGACAAAAGTATAAAGCAAATTACCGAACTGTTAAGCGTTCGTCCAGATTAAATGGAAGCTGTGTTAATGTGTTTTTTTCCCCCCAACTCTGCGGACTTCACAGTCTTTGCTAAGGAAGAGATCGAATTGTTAAAAAAAAAAAGTCTTTCATCTTTAATGATGCTTATCATTTTCTAAATCTTGTTTGGCGCTAACAGTGTTTTGTCACTTGTAGATTTTGTCTCAGGGTAGGAAAACAGGCCAATCCTTTTTCCATAATTTTCAAATTGTTTTCCACTGCAGCCCCAATAATGGCAAGGGCCTCTATGGCTGGCAGTTGGTCTAGGAGGGTTCCTAGTTAACATTTTCTCTCAGTTCCCCAGATGCTCGGGAGGGACTTCAAAAACCTCACCCAATGCTTAAACTTGCAGAGCCGGCAATCCTTTTGAAGGCCACTGGATCCTTGCTTCCAGGCCTGAAAATGACTCCGAGATCGAGGAGATGCTTGTTCTTTCTTTAAAGTCATCCTGGGTCAGAGATTCCACGGTAGCTCACTTAGTGTTTTATCCCTTTATTCAGAGATTCTGTGGGTGCCGCCCTCTGAGAAACCAAAGGGCCAGTGTTGTAGAGCTGTGCAAGTGGATGGCTTAGATTGGGGGCATGCAAACACTCAACAAAGCTCTTCTAATTGCAGTTGTCAAGATGCTTTGGGCTGTTGCAGATGGGAGGGCAAGGAAAGTGGGGTTTACCAGGGTAGGCCTACAGTGCGTCCACCTATGTGGCATCTTTGGTCTTGTCCAACAGCCAATTTCAGGAGCACAGGGCATTCCATAATTGCAACCTGGCTCTGAGTCTCATGTTGGTCAGTAACACAGGTTAAAGATAAGCCTCGACTTGTTTGGCGACAACATCAATCGATTGGTATCTATTGAGAGTTCACTATGTGCAGAGTCTCTCCACTTGCAAGATTTTTCTAGATCGTGACCGATGGCAGGGGGTTCTCCTTTTGGGCCTCTGGGGCAGTGTGAAGCAGGGGAGCAGAATGGGACTGTGTACGTTTGAATTTCATTTTGGACATAGTCGATCAGCTCCTCAGGCATACTCTAATGGCAGTAACAGTAGTAATCGTATGTGTCGAGGGTCTTCTGAATGCAATACGCTGAACTAAGGATTTGGAAAAGTACAGCACATTGATACTGTTTCCTTTTAACCTTTCCTTTGGGTCCTATGTTTCCAATCCCCACATATTGTTTTTGCTGTGTGTCTGCTGCTTGCGACATGGGAGACACAGCTCTTGGGGTGCCTAGGAGCTCTTTCTATAGTGAAAGCAGAAACTCAGAGAAAAGGGCTATCAGGCATTCTGTTCCCCATGTCTCATGACTATCAATCCCATGCCTCTTCCATAGCAAAAGTGAAACTGGGAAAGGGAGGAAGGGGAGACGGTTCAGTTGCTGAGTTAAGCTTGCAGCCATTTCTTCAAGACTGGAGCCAACCTCTGTCCCTAGCCCTGCAGGGATCGGGAGGGGAGAGGAGCAGGCCTGGGTGGTGTGGAGTTAGGGTTGGGGGGCTCTCTACAGGAGAGGAGAAGTGAATCCTCTGGGAAATATGGGACAACTACCCTGAACCCCTACCGCCTGACCTGCCTGGGCTGGGAGGCAGTCTCATCCGACCTCCCACTACTCCCGTGTCTCCTCTCATTTAGCCGTGATGAAAATGAACCTTAGGACATTTGAGAAAGGGAATAGTTGCTTTGAAAAGACAGTTAAGCTTTGAGGATTTCACCAAATGGCAGGATCACTGTTCATAAAGTCACATTGGCTTCTTGGTACCAAAGAGGTCCTCCCCAGACAAGACCTAACTCATCTGTATCAACAAAAACCTTAGTCGGAGGGAGAGGAGACCTACTGTTGCACAGTGGAGGATTGAGGTGAATCTCATTTTTGGGATCACCGTAATTATATCAATTGCTGTTTTTGCTGGTTTTAAGTATTCTAATTAGGAGTATATTTCATTGTACCTTTTCCCGGAGGCTATTAGCTAATGAGCTGAAAAAAAAAATCAGAGAAATAAGTAAAAACAAACAAAAATGTGCTTTATTAAAATGTCCTTTTGCTTTTGACTCCTCTTCGAAACAATTACCCAGTTGTCAAATGAGAGGAGATGTGATTCCATGGGTTCTTATCCTTGGGACTCTGGATGTATCTATCCTTGTGAATTATCTGGATATTTGAGGCTTAGAAACCCTTTAGCCTGAATTATCTAGGTATAGTACATCTGGATAGGATGAAGAGTTATTGACATGAAAGTTGGCCCATTCCCTTTCTCTGCTTTGGCAGTCACTGCAGAATTAGATTCGACCATACTGTGTATGTTTGAACCCCATCTCCTGTTTTCCTACTAGTTCCCAAATCCAGTGCTGAAGATCAGCCCCTTCTTTCATTTAGAGAAAACCCCCATCCAGAGATGTATAGGGTTGTTTACCAGAAGGTGGGACCACCTGAGGTTTCTCTTTGCCAGGAGTGTGTTTTGTGTCCTTGACTGCCCCTGCCTTTCCTAGGGGTAGAGGTGAAGGGAGAAGAATCATTTCCATGAAAGGGAAAAGTGGGAAGAAAGAACTGGAATATAGAAACTTCCATTGGATTGGAGACTCCTTGAGAGTAGGGAGCATATATTCCACTTGCAAGCATTCAGTAGAATGCTTATTTTGTTATTCTCTTGCAAGCTTTCAGTAGAATGCCTTTCACTCAGGTGTTCAATCAATGCCAAAGAATTAACTTCTCCATTTGAAACCAGAAATTATCCTGAAAGGAGAACTGTGGGCAAAGAAGTGGGAATGAGGATCTGCTCCAGGTGAGTGAGCTCTCCCACACCTTCCAACCAGTGGCATTTATTGAGTACCCATGTGTAGAGCTTTGCACTAAGCAGTTCAGAGAACACAACAGAAATAAGGTGCAGTTCCTGCTCTCGAGGAGTTTACGATCTAATGGAGACAGGCAGATAGAAATAGTGGGAGTAAGAGGAAAAACAGTGTCAACTAATAATAGCTGGAGAAGGAAAAGAGGAACAAGTGGATAAACAAGTGGAGTAGGTGAATTGATATCTAATGTACTTGCTAACCGGGGTTCTATGTACCTTCTGCAGCTTTCCATTTTGACCTCGCCGAGGAAGGATCCACTCATGAAACTGTCACTTTCCCAGGGCCGTTGAATGATCTGGCCCGGGCAGAGTAACACCATTTCATGAGCTAGCAGTGCTGTGGGAGCCGTCTGGCTCTTTCCAGATAGCGGGAGAGCTGGCCTGTTTTGCCTCTTAGTGTGTACAGGGAAGCCTAATGCTTGACAGGATCAAAAGGTGCAAGGGCCAAAATGTGCCTCCCGCTGTTTGCTTGGGTAAGGAATGCCGGGGATTGTTGCCCGTCAGCTGCCCACTTGCACCATCTGCAATGCAGAGGTCAGTGTTCAGCGCATCCGAGTAGTTGTTTACTGAAAGTGGACTTTGGCGTATGGAGATAATAATACTTACGGTATTTATTAAGTGCTTACTGTGTGCCAGGCCCTGTTTGTCTAGTTACATGGCTGAAGTGGGTGGGGAAGAGAGGCTCTGGGGGTGGCTCTGAGCACCGTATTCCCAAGTCATATGAGTGTTTCCGGGAGTGGAGGCGGGGGGAGGGGGGAGCGGTCAAGATTCAATCACCCACCCCAACCCTGTGTGGCATGTAAAACTGCCATCGTCTGCAGCTCCTCCTCGCTAGATAGGAATAAACAGCAGAATTGAATGCCTTAAACAGGAGGCTCGGTTCGAAAGGCAGATCAACCCATCCTACGAGAAAACAGAAAGAATGGCTCTCCTCGACTCATCTTTCCCCGAGAAACTGAATTTCTGATAAGGCGATCGAAACTACAGAGCAGCAGCATTTAAACTGCTCTGTATGGATGCACACGTGTGATGGGGATAGAAATCTGTCACTTTTTCGAGGAGTGTTGATTTAATAAAACAAGGCAAGATGAGCAGCAGAAAGTCCAGAAGCGAACCAGGGACATTAAAGCGATTGACGTCATCTGGGGACCCTGGGCCGGCCTGCTGTCTGCTGCTCGACCTCTTTGGGATGGCAATTAGAATTCCCTCCTTCGGCTCCAAGATGGATTAGTTCCGACTCTTGCCTGCGCACGGTTCTCCTGGTGGATGGGAAACTACAGATGGACAAGCAATTGAGTGGACTGGCCCAGAAGCAACCCACGCTCCTCCTTTTAGTGTCGCCAGCTGGGACGCTTATTCGGCACTCCGGTCTGATGACGGATTAAAGGGACACGGTCGGGGAAAATGCCTCATTTGGTCATACTGAAATGTCGGCTCCCCTCACCAAAGGTGTGCCCAAAGGATTAAAGGGGAGCATCCTTATATCTCCCACTCCCTTTCTATCGACTCTGAAATTGCAGTTAAAGACTGTGGTCAGAAATCTCAGACTATGGAAAATAAGATGTTCTGTCCTCCAAATTACATGCTTCCCAAGATAAAAGTTTCTGGTATGGGCTCTATTGGAAGGTCAATTTTCCAGGGTATTTTCTTTCCCCACCAAGAACAGTATGCCAAGTGGTTGGGCTTGGTTCAATAGGCTAGGCCTACCCAGATGCAAATCTCCTTCTCGGCTCCAATCCGTGGGCCCTTAGGGGAAGCAGTGTGGCTCAGTAGAAAGAGCCCAGGCTCCGGAGTCAGAGGTCATGGGTTCGAATCCTGGCTCTGCCACTTCTCAGCTGTGTGACTGTGGGCCAGTGACTTAACTTCTCTGGGCCTCAGTTCCCTCATCTGTAAAATGGGGATTAACCGTGAGCCTCACATGGAACAACCTGATTACCCTGTATCTACCCCAGTGCTTAGAACATTGCTCTGCACATAGTAAGCGCTTAACAAATACCAACATTATTATTATTATTAGACAGCAGCTGATTACTCTCCCTACATTCAAAGGCTTATGGAAGGCACACCTCCTCCAAGATGTCTTCCCAAGGCCTCATTTCTTCCTCTCCCACTCCCTTCTGTGTCGCCCTGATTCGCTCCCTTTATTCACCCCTCCCTCAGACCCATAAGCCCTTCTGGACATATTTGTAATTTATTTATATTAATGTCTGTCTCTCCTTCTACACTGTAAGCTCACTCTGGGCGGGGAACATGTCTACCGACTCTGTTACATTGCGATATCGTTCTCTCCCAAGTGCTTAGTGTAGTGCTCTGCACACAGTAAGTGCTCAATAAATATGACTGATTAAGTCTTCTGTAGTCCCACCTAGGTATGATGCATCTTTTAAGACCTATGTATGGACACCAAGACAGGTGGTGGGTCACACTGAAGGGTTAAATGGAACTGTGGGCTTTTTTCATCTCGAATTGAATTTATTCCTTTTCTGCCTGGCAGGATTTCATGGCTGCACCAGACCTGAACCAGTTTAAACAGGACATTTAGCATCTCTGACCTTAGCATTTTGTAATGATCAGGAAGAGGAAGACAGAATGATTTGGGGCAAATTGCCATTATGTTAAGCATTCACAGTGCACTTTATATTGACAGAATACTTTGCCATCATTAATTGACTCATCGCCCCCACTTTCCAGGAAACTGAAAAACCAAAAGTTGAAGTGAATCGCAGGAAGCCACATAGGCCATTTAATCCATACGAAGGAGCCAGAATTATAAAATTCAGGGTTACTTAGCCAGTCATTTATTCAGTCGTATTTATTGAGCGTTTACTGAGTGCAGAGCACCATACTAAGCACTTGGGAGTATACTAGAACAATAAACACACATATTCGCTGCCCACAAGTCCTGGTCGTCTTTCTAAATCCACTGATGTTTCTGTCTCCAGCTGAAGAGCATCTTAGGGCTGGAAAGGAACAGGCACTGCATGCTTTAAAGGCATCTGAAAGGCCAAGGAGTTGGGAAGCTTCTTGTGGGGAGGGAACATGTCTACTAGCTCTGCTGTATTATTTCAAGTGCTTAGTACAGTGCTCTACACACAGTAAATACAATTGATCAATTGATTGAAGAAAGGAACGTAAACTAGAAGAGGGCCATGGAGACCCGTCTTGGTACCAGGAAAATCTGGCTAACTAAATTATTAGGGGCTTTTCAGCATCTCATTAGTAATTCCTTGAAGCACATACCACTCTCCGATCCAAACTGGCTTAAAGTGGAAAATGTTTTTATGGGGTGGGGCTAAGGCTGTAATTGAATGTGTAAAAGCCAACACAGTGTCTTGTATTTGGAAACCTCTATGGAACCCATACAAGGACTTTTTCTAGGTGTCCTTGCCTTACACTCTCTTGAATACTGCCTGGATTTTCCTGACACAATTTTGAAAGTGTGCAGTTGCCACAGCTTGATACACTTGCCAAGTCATGTTTGTCAAACTCAACAGGTCTTTTTGTTCATTGGAAGCGCTTCTGAGTTATTGTGGTTGTTTATGATGGGGAAGAGAATGGATGACAGTCACTTCCTCTCTTTCTTGAACCTGTGAGATTGCAACTGAATTGCTCGTCTCTCTCCTAAGAGAGGGAATGGCGAAACAGTAATCAGCCTCAGAGTTCAAACTGCTTCTGAAGACAATAGCCCGCCCTATTTCTGCTGCTTTTCTTGAGGCTTATTTTAATTTTTTTCACGGTATTTAAGTGCTGGGCCAGGCATTGTTGTAATCACTGGGATGGATACAAGCTAATCAGGTTGGACACGGTCCATGTCCCCCATGGGGTTCATAGTCTTAATCCCCATTTTCCAAATGAGGGAACTAGGAAGCTCAGGGCCTTGCCCAGGTCACACAGCAGACAAGTGGTGGAGCTGGGAATAGAACCCAGGACCTTCTGACTCCCAGACCTGTGCTTCTCAAAAGGTTTAACTATTTGAATGGAAGAAATGGAATTCTTCATTGGAAAATCAACTTTATTTCTCCTTGCTAGGGGGACACCCTTAGTTAGATCAGACCCTTGACTTTTGGACGGGGTACTGGCTCTTTTAGACTGGAGTCCCCCATTTAGTTAATGATCTTAAAACTCCCCAGGGCTGGGCTTCCCCAACACTTAAGAGTGGTACTTTGTGAATGAGAGTAGTGGCAGCTGAATGCTGGGTGGGATGCTCATAGATCAAACTCATAGATTGTAAGAACTCGGTTGAACTGAACATAATAATAATGTTGGTATTTGTTAAGCGCTTACTATGTGCAGAGCACTGTACTAAGCACTGGGGTAGATACAGGGTAATCAGGTTGTCCCATGTGAGGCTCAGAGTCTTCATCCCCATTTCACAGATGAGGGGACTGAGGCCCAGAGAAGTTAAGTGACTGGCCCACAGTCACACAGCTGAGAAGTGGCAGAGCTGGGATTCGAACCCATGACCTCTGACTCTCAAGCCCGGGCTCTTTCCACTGAGCCACGCTGCTTCTCTATACACAGAGATGTTTTGAAGTATATGATGATAGAGCCCAGCCCCAATTCCGACTCTCTTCGTACCTGGCTCTGAAGTTCACAATTCCTCTCAACAGTTAATGGAGCAGTCTCTTGTTTCTTCCCCTCTTGCTTGGCTATCTAATTTCTGAATGTTTTTTTCCTGAGATGATTTCTGGGATTCATTAAGCATTCCACCCCTTCCTTATTGCCCCTCTATAGAGTCCCCTCATCCAATTCATTTTCCCTTCTTCCTGATCGTGCCATCCCCTCAGCACTGTTATGTATATGCCTGATGCTTTTTGGTTATTGATTGATTTATCCACCTGTGTAGGTTGGGAGGCAATGTAGATTAGGAGATGAGTAATAGATCCTAAACGTTGAGAGACCTGGATTCTAGTTCTGGCTCTGCCACTGGCCTGATGTGTAACCTTAGGCAAGTCCTATCATTTTTCAGTTTCCTCAGCTGTAAAATGGCAATACCTCCTGCCTCTTCTTTTCAGAGAGACGGCATGAGAACCGAATTCAGTAATTGTGAAACTCTTGGAAAAATGAAAACACTAACAAATTTTAGGCACTGTTAAATTGGCTCTCACTGTCTTAGCATATACTTGTCCATTAGATTTTTTCCCATTAGACTGTAAAATGTTTGAAGATAGAGATCCTTAATATACTCCTCAAGTGCCTAACACAGTAGAAGTTGATTAAATAACTTCTGGGGAAGTTATTAAATAACGCTGGGGAAGCAGCGTGGCTGGGGAAGCAGCATGGCTCAATGGAAAGACCCCGGGCTTGCTTGGGAGTCAGAGGTCATGGGTTCGAATCCTGGATCTGCCACTTGTCAGCTGTGTGACTGTGGGCAAGTCACTTCACTTCTCTGGGCCTCAGTTACTTCATCTGTAAAATGGGGATTAAGACTGTGAGCCTCACGTGGGACAACCTGATGACCCTGTATCTCCCCCAGCACTTAGAACAGTGCTCTGCACATAGTAAGTGCTTAACAAATGCCACCATTATTATTAATACCATTGATAATAATGATAAGAATGCAGGATGGCTGCTTAGTTTATTTTGGTTGTACTGAACTGCAGAACATGTCCCAGGTGTAGAGTAAGGGCTCATAAGAAAAGGTTCCTGGACTAACTTGTGACAATAGTAAGTAGTAATATTTACTGAGCATCCAGAGGGTATAGTGGAATGTAGTAGACACTTGGGAAGTACAGAATAGAAAGTGACATGTTCCCTGCCCATAGAGAGACTTCACTCTGACAGGCCCAATGAACCTTTGGGTGAGGGAGTGGGAAAAGTAGAGGAGCTATTCAGATGGACAAAACAAACCATCTAAAAATCAAGCCAATTTTGTGAGACAGCTTGGACCTGGATTCTGAAATGGGTGGAAGGTCAGAGGAAGTCTGTGAGTTGGAGTTGGGAGCCTTCTGGCCCTGTAGTGGCCAAAGGCAAAACGGAACACAATTTAGATTGATGTATCCCTTTCCTGGCATACCCACAGCTTCAGAAGGTCCAACTGCTATCATAGATATGAGAGGGTGGAAGATGAGGAGAGAGGAAGATGGTGTGTGTGGGGGGGGGTTCTTAATTTTTTTTTTAACTTGGTAAGCTTAGTTTTCCTGAAGGTGGGAAGAGGCACATCTTCAGTGGAAAGGGCTGAGCTCTTTGTAAGATGTTTTTCTTCACCCTGGGGATGTCAACAGGGAGAAAGGAAGATCCACGAAACCAGGCCTAATACCCCTTGAAAATTTTGGATGCCCATGGCCAAGCGATTGGGGGGGGAAAAGAAGGTCCGATTTAGATCAACAACAAGACACCGGTTCTGACATCCGGTCATGTTGCAAACTTCTTCTCTTCATTAAAGTTTAGTCTCTCATTAGGGAGATCATTTGGCAGCCCAATATCTATGGATTTTTTTTTTCCCCTTCTAACTCAGGATTACATTATGGGGGCAAACTAAGGAGGCTAAAGACTTTTCCCTTTAATTGTCAGTTAGCATATGAAACAGCACTCAGTGCTTTTTCAGTTATTTAATTAAAATGCATCTCATCTGGCTATAGAGATTTCTCGACCCTCTGTCTCTCAGCACTTCATGAGCTGAAATTAGGATGCTTGGAGGAAGACTTCAGCTGCCACTTTTGCGAGAAAGTATTTTCAATCATTTGGCCCATTCATTTTGGGGAAGCTCTCACACCCTCTAATGTTGCCAAGGGAAGGAGAGACATTATTGTTTTGGAAAATGAGATGTGTCTAAGGGCTTGGAATGTACGGGTTGAGCAAAATGTCTGGTAGATAAAATTTTTTGCCTTGCTGCTGGTGATTTATAGTCCAAATCACTATTAGTAGGTGGCTGATATTTAAAATGAAATATAGTCCTGCTTAATGTTCGAGCAAATAACAACAAAAATAAATTAGCAGTCAAATTAGCATATTGACTGGCTGGGTGAAATATGCATAACATTTGCAATTCTGGTAATAAATAACTTGAAATATTGCCTTTATTTCATTTCTCAAGGAGCATTAGAGGGCTTCCCGGCTTGGTTGTCAGAGCAGGACAACCTGGGCAAACATGAGCTCTCTGAGACTGCTATTCAAAGTTTTGGTTTCCAAGGTCATTCACAATTCACTGTCTTTTTCTCCCTCCTCCCCCATTTTAATCAGCATTTAATTGTCAGCTTTGATTAAAGGTAAGAAAGAAGGAGTTTAATGACTCTTTCACGGGGACTTGCCTTGTGGATGTTCTACCTAGCTACCAATAGGATGATTGTTGTGTGAAAATTGCCCAAGCATGCTTGGTGTTTCTGTGTGCCCCTTGTAGGCTTGTATGATCTCCTTCTGGGCCGGGATTATGACTCCCAACTCTATTGTATTGTACTTTCCCGAGTTTTTAGGAGATTACTCTGCACACGGTAAGTGCTCAATAAATATCATTGTCTAAATTTTCCATGACTCATTCTAGACTACTTTCCGTGTACCTTCTTGCCTCCTGTCTGCTCATCATTTTAGTGTCTCTCTCCCGTACAAAATTTTCAACTCCTTGAAGGTGGAAGTCATGTCTACTTATTCTACTCTCCCCAAAAACTTGGTCCAATGCTGGGCACCTAAGTGTTCAGTAAATACTACTGATGGATCAATCGAAAGAATAAGATATCAGTTCTGCTATGTGTGTTTCCCTAGGCATTTTGAGTAGAATATGATGGAAGAATTAGGGAGTGTTGAATCTGCAAGGTGGTACATGTAGATTTGATGGATTAAGGAATGGTGTGCGCATGTCCCTGGTATCTCTGAACCACTTACTCCCTGATCCCTTTAGACTGTAAGCTCACTGTGGGCAGGGAATGTTTATTGTGCTCTACTTTCCCAAGCACATAGAACAATGCTCCGCATACAGTAAGCTCGCAATAGATACGATTGAATGAATCCATGAATTCCCATGGGATCAATAGTTTGCTAGAACACAATTTTTCCCATAAAATGAGGTTCTTCCAAAACGCAACTAGCCGCAAAAGACCTGACTCAGTCAGTCGCATTTATCGAGCATTTACTGTGTGTAAGGCAATGTTCTATGTGCTTATATTATGAAGCGTCAGCCTGACGTCTTCTTCTAGTCTAGAAATAAAATTCCAAACAGTCTCTCTTTATGCTGATTTCTTTGTACTAATTGGCCTCCTTTTTCCCTCCCTCTCTCCTTTCCTTCTCCCCTCAGGCTGTCTATTTGAGGATGACCTTTGCAAGCCATTTGAGATCTGCGTGAACGGTAAGTGGGAAGATTGGCCCTGGCCAGCTGATGGTCCTCTGAGCAGTTATATTCCTTGCCAAAGGAACGCCGAGAGAGCCGGCTCTGAATAAGATCACTGTAAACAGCTATTTGGGTTAAGTGTCCTTCTGTTGAATAGGGCTGAAGAAAGCAGAATAGTGGAAAACTCTCTGACTAATTAAAGGGAAGTTGAAATGGAAAATCAATGGAAATGGAAATGTCCTTGTTTAATACTGTTGAGGTGCACTATCCTCTGACTTTTAGGTTACTTTTTATAGGCTATTGTTATAATGGGCGATAATTTCTCTCTTCCCAAAGATGGTTATGTGAATGGAATGCATCTTCTCTCTGGGGATCATTATACAGTTTATTGGTTTTTTTTGTTTTTTGTTTTTTTTTTTACCAAATGTTGCCCATTGGTTCTACAATTCTGCTTCTGGTGAAGCAGTGTGGCCTAGTGAGGTGAGCATGGGCCTGAGAATCAGAGGATCTGGGTTCTAATCCCAGCTACACCACTTTGTTGTATGACCTTGGGCAAGTCACTTAACTTCTTGACTCCTTGACTCGTCTCTCTTATTCACCCCACACATCCTATCTGTTATCAAGACCTGCCGGTTTCACCTTTACAATATTGCCAAGATCTGCCCTTTCCTCTCCACACAAATGGCTACCTTACTGCTACGGGCTCTTGCTATATCCCGGCTAGACTACTGTGCCAGCCTTCTCTCTGATCTCCCTTCCTCCTCTCTCGCCCCGCTCCAGTCTATTCTTCACTCCGCTGCCCGGCTCATCTTCCCACAGAAACGATCTGGGCGTGTCACTCCACTTCTTAAACACCTCCAGTGGCTGTCTATCAACGTCCGCTCCAAACAAAAACTCCTCACTCTAGGCTTCAAAGCTCTACATCACCTCGCCCCTTCCTACCTCTCCTCCCTTCTCTCTTTCTACCGCCCACTCCGCACGCTCCGCTCCTCACCGTCCCTCGGTCTCGCCTATCCCGCCGTTGACCCCTGGGCCACGTCCTCCCGCGGTCCCGGAATGCCCTCCCTCCTCACCTCCGCCAAACTGATTCTCTTCCCCTCTTCAAAACCCTACTTAAAACTCACCTCCTCCAAGAGGCCTTCCCAGACTGAGCTCCCCTTCTCCCTCTACTCCCTCTACCGCCCCCCCCTTCCCCTCTCCGCAGCTTAACCCTCTTTTCCCCCCATTTCCCTCTGCTCCTCCCCCTCTACCTTCCCATCCCCTCAGCACTGTACTCGACTGCTCAACTGTATATATTTTCATTACCTTATTTATTTTGTTAATGAAATGTACATCGCCTTGATTCTATTTAGTTGCCATTGTTTTTACGAGATGTTCTTCCCCTTGACTCTATTTATTGCCATTGTTCTTGTCTGTCTGTCTCCCCCAATTAGACTGTGAGCCCATCAAATGGCAGGGACTGTCTCTATCCATTGCCGACTTGTTCATTCCAAGCGCTTAGTACAGTGCTCTGCACATAGTAAGTGCTCAATAAATACTATTGAATGAATGAACTTCTCTATCCCTCAATTCCCTCATCTCCAAAATAGGGATCCAATACCTCTTCGCCCTTCTAATATTACTGTGAGCCCCATGTGGGACCTAATTATCTTATATCTTCCCCAGCGCTTAACACAGTGCTTGGCACACAGTAAGCGTTTAACAAAAACCATTATTATTCTGTTGCATTTCACCAAATTTTGCTCCCTCCACTGGTCAGTAAGTATTATGAATCCTCTCTCCCCACTTCTCCTCCTCCTCCTCCTCTCCCATTAGACAAGGAAGCAGACTTAACACTCTGTTTTGCTCGGCTCAAAGTCCACTGAAGTGGCAGCTGAATTGTAGGAAACATACATTTGCATGCCCTGGCTGCCCTTTCTTACTGAAATGTGCTTTGTTAATGCAGATGCACTGTCATCCTGAATGCCCAGAATCTTAGAATTGAGTAAGGAAATGTTTGTGATATTCCCTTTAGAAAAATGATATGTAGAGTTGTACAATTGTGGATGTCAGCTTAATGATCAGTGTGCCTCTGATTCTCACATGGAGAGCCATTAGGTTCTCACTCTTTGGCAGGGCCATCCTGAACAACTACTGTGTGCAGAGAACTGAGGGGAGTTACAAAGAACTAGCAAGGCTGGGCCCCGTTCTTGAAGAGCTTACATACTAAATGGAGGAGATAGAATAAATTGAAATCTATAGATATAAATAGATGTTTTAGAGGCATGAGTTGCATCTGGGAACAAACACAGAAACACATTCATGGGAGCAGCATGCCCTAGTGAGAAGAGCACAGGCCTAGGAGTCAAAAGACTGGGGTTCTAATCCTGGCTCTGCCCCTTGCCTGCTCTGTGACCTTGGACAAGTCACTTAACTACTCTGCACTTCAGTTTTGTCATCTGCAAAATGGGGATTAAATACCTGTTTTTTCTCCCCCTCAAACTCTGAGCCTTGTGGGACAGGGACTGTGTCTGACCTGATTAACTTATGTCTCCCTCAGCACTTAGAACACTGTTTGACACAGAGTAAGTGCTTAACATATATAATGAGAATAACAATAATAATGATAATTAACTGCTAGGAAAAGTTGGCTCTGATCAGATTGACCAAAGTCAAGGGAAGTAATCAGTCAATCAATAGAATTTATTGAGCATCTACTGTGTGGCAAGCAATGTCCTAAACACGTGGGAGAGAACAATAAAGTTTATAGATAAGGTCCTGCCCTCAAGAAGCTTATAGCCTTGTGGATTAACTGGAAAGACTTTCTGGAGAAGGTGGAGTTTTAATAGTCTTGAAAGATGTGTTCAGATCAGATAGTTACATTTAGCAAAGGTGCTTAAATTGCTCACTTTCACTGAAAAACTAATAGTTCACTTCCCAGTCCCATCTCTACCCAAATAAGTTGTGGATCTGATGTTCTGAAAGATCATGTCCACTTAGACTCCCTATACTGACTGATTAAAAGCACATGCTCCTTTTTACAGAGGTAAATCATTCCTTTACCTAAATCATAGCATGTGTCTAGTCTAGGTTTGTCACTTGGAGTTTGGCTGCCAGAGAAGTTCAGGCTTCCTCTTTGCTGATTTACTTGCCAAATAAGAGCTATAATTTCTCAGTCGACAAGTGAAATATTTCATGCACGAGTGATAGGGGAAATATGGTTGGGTTGAAGTAATACACCTTGCTAGAAAAGCATATTTCTCTAGGAAAAATCTGGGACTTAAAATCACAGATAAATTCCAACAAGTTATGTCCCAGTCAACATAGCCTAGTGGAAAGACCATAGGACTGGGGATCAAGAGATCTGAATTCTAGCTCAAAGTCTCCCCCGATCTGCTGTGTGGCTTTGGGGAAGTCAGTAAACCTCTCTTGGCCTCAGTTTTTTTTCCTCTCAAAATTGGAATAATATTACTTGTTTCTCCCTACCTCATAGAGCTGTTATGAAAAATGAAATAACTAATGTGAAAATGTTTGGAAAAATAAAGTAATATTATTACTATACTGTTATTCATCATTAATATATTTATCATATGTAATGTATATTAATAATAACAAAAGGCAGCTTGTGCATTTGCAAGCGTGAATTATGATTCTAATAGAAGCTGGTATGCACTGAGCTCTAGGGATAATTAAATACAAAAAGAAAGCAAGAAAAGAAACAAACCAGGGGAAAATGCCCAAAAGGTCAAAATGATAGGATTCAGAGGTGGATGGATGATATGAGTTAAAGTGGGGTGGGAGGGAAGGCTTGAAAAAGGAAACTTCATTTTCAATATCTCTGAAATATTTCAGAGCCAATGGAGGGAAAACAGTCGCAAACTGTCTAAAGTGAAGCCAGGTCTAATAATAATAATAACTGTGGCATTTGTTAAGCCCTTACTATGTTCCAAACAATGTACTAAGTGCTGGAATACATCAGGTGGCCTAGTGGAAAGAGCATGGGCCTGGACTCAAATGACCTGGGCTCTAATCCCAGCTCTGCCATTTGCTTGTTGTGGGACTTTGGGCAAGTGACTTAACTTTTCTGTGCCTCAATTTCCTAATTTTTAAAATGGGGATTTAATACCCATTCTCCCTCCTACTTAAACTGTTAGCCCCTTGTGGGACAAGGACTCCATCTTGAATATCTTGTATCTAACCCTGCACTTAGTTCAGTGCTTGGCATATAGTAATACTTTTATTATTATTACTATCATCATTAATATTATTTTGGGCTCCCAATGTACACGGGAGAAAGAACAGATTTTGAATCCCCATTGTAAAGATGAGGAAACTGAGGTACAGAGAAGTGAAGTAGCTTGCCCAAGGTCATGTAGAGGGCAAGTGTCTGAGCTGGGTTTAGAACCCAGGTCCTCTGATTCCCAGGCAGGTGCTGTTTTCACTAGGCCATACAGCTCTGAGCAGGTACCTGTGTAGGAATTCAAACTGAAATGAATTTTTACAGTATCATGTGACATTCAGTTACCTCAGGGATTCCTTTGTCTTTCCTTTATTTTCCCTCAGCCAGAGACCTCTGCCTCCTGATAAATATTTCAGAACTGTGGTAACTCAGAAGGCAAAGGGACTCGATCCAGTGATCGCTCAGAAAGCGAGTTAGAACGGAACTGAATCAGAAGCTCTTGTGGCACTAGGATCGTGCAAGATCCAGTGTGAAAGCTCAGAGACGGTTATCCGCCCCATAGGTATCATCTGCTAGGCCATATGTCACCCACGAGTCCAGCTGCTCATGTGCATTGAGCTCCATGGGCAGTGGCATTGGCAAATTCCATAGAATGAAGGGGACCCACACGAGAGCCTTTTCTAAATCTCAAGCAGGAAAGCATTACCCCAGAGGACGTTCATTTCGGGCATTTGCCCAGGGACCTTTGAGGGAAGCTGACCTCCTTGTGTGTTTTCAGGTGCTAGAGAGCCATAAGCAGCACCTTTGGGCTGTCTCTACCCTCAGCCCTGGGTGATGTCACGTGTCTGTGACAAATTCCCAGAAGCTTCATCGGTCTCTCCCGACCTGGTGACGTGTACAGGCTTCTGCCATCCTTATCCTGAATCTGCATTCTTCCCAACTGGGCAGGCTCCTGGAAGATTGATTAGAATGAAAGGTTAATCTTATCTGGAGAGCATAAGCAAATGAAAGGAACCTGGGCTTCTCTCACTTATGATTTTTTGATAATGAAAAAAAGCAACCGTTCTTTCATTGTGAGTCTCTGCTTTCCCTCACTCCACTCCGTTCTTACCTCCCCACCAAAATATTCTTAATAAGAGCGATTAAAATTTGATTTGACACCTCACCACTCAAGGATCCATGGCTTGCATTAGATTATCAAGTCCTTGAAGGCGGGGGATATGGGTCTTCTATTGTGCTTTCCTAAGTGCTATGCATGACGGAAGGGCCCGGTATTTGCCAATGGTTTTTCATCGTTGTGGGCAGTGTGAGATTTGGGGCTGGCTCTATCTGAGGAGAGAACTGAGGTTCCTGGGTAATATACTGTAGCAATGCACTAATTAGTCTCTTGGTCTGGAAGAGTTAATACCCCTCCAAGAGTTACTATGGCCCTGTTAAAGTTTTAGCAATGAGAGAGTTGGGCCTGATTAGTTTTATTCAGGAAATAATATTAAATGATTACCAAATCAGCCTGGCCGAGTGGAAAGAGCATGGACCCGGGGGTCAGGGGACCGGGATTCAAATTCTGGCTCCTCCACTTGCCTGCTGTGTAATCTTGGGCAAGTCACTTAACTTCTCTGTGCCCCAGTTTCCTCATCTGTAAAATGGGGATTAAATTCCTGGAACCCTTCCTTCTTAGACTGTAAGATCTATATGAGGCAGGGTCTATGTCCAGTCTGATTGTGAATGTCCCAGAGCTTAGTATAGTGTCTGGCACACTCTAAGCGCTTAACAGATGCCAGGTATTTTTACTGTAAGCTGCAAAGCACTGGGCCATGGAAGAGCTTAGTGGAGACTGGAGGTAGAATTGTAGACTTAAGTTGATGCTTGGAAATAGCTCCATGATGACACCAAATTCGTTAATGAGGCTATCTCATTGCCAGACTTAATTAAGTCGAGGCTCATTGAAAAGCACTAAACCTTTTGAAGCAAGACTTGTTGAGTGACCAAAATAGTGCTTGAAGATTGCTGTGATCCTAAAAGTGGGGAATCACTAATGCACCTTTGGTGCATCCTTACCGTGTCAGTAGCCAAGGTGTACCAGGGAGAAGAAAGGCACCCGAGGAAGACCCGCCTCCAAGCTCAAGAGGGCCACTGCCACATCTAATTTTCCTGGGAGCGGTTGGAGCCCTGCCTTTTTAGGTTGTCTCTGCTCTCCAGCAATGAGTTCCGGGGACGAACCGGGACCGAAGAGACAGAGCCCCTGCAGAAATTTCTCTGGCTGAAGACATGCAGTGTTGAACTTTGCCAGGTCACCAGCTCATAGGATGGCAGGCCCAGAAGGCGAGGCCCCTCAGCCTTTTTTTGCCTCAGAGCTGTAGCAGTTGGTCTGAATGGAGGTGTTGATCCCAGCACAAGGCTAACCACCTAGTCTACCTACACTACACTCTTTCAAGGCTCCTAATGAGTGACATTGTCACTTTGTCCCAAGATCAGTTTAGAATGGAATGACCTTAGAGCCAGAGAAGTGGCCCTGCTGGGTCTGGATCTATTCCCAAGTCTGACTTGCTGGTGATTTGGCCTTCTATTCAGGGTTGTTGTGAATGATAAATAATGTGACAGAGCCCATTGCAGACATAAAGGATTGTTCAGATCTGCGGCCTGGTTGGAAATGGTTTCCGGGCATGGCTTTCCTGGAAAGTAGTCTGCTTTCATCTTAATGATCTTCAGAGAAGTAGGGAAAGTCTTCCAAGTTTTCACAGATCTTTTAGTTAAGACGTTTTCCCTGAGTCTCCGGCCTCCTTTGCTGCTGCGATTTATCTATTCTTGCTTTCCTTGTCCTCCAACAAATGGAGAACAGGTGCTCATTGCCACTGGTTCAGGGTTCTTTCGTATTTGTTTTTTTTTAATGGTATTTGTTAAGCATTTATTATATAGCAAGCACTTTTCTAAGTGCTGGGGTAGATACAAAGTAATCATTTTGGACACTGTCCCTGTCCCACATGGGACTCATAGTCTAAGAGGGAGAACAGGTTTACATTTGAAGAAACTGAGGCACAGAGTAGTTCATTGACTTACCCAAGGTCATACAGCAGGCAGGTGGCAGAGCCGGGATTAGAACCCAGGTGCTCTGACTCCGAGGTTGGACTCTTTCCACGAGGCCCCCCTGCTTCCCTTTTCTTCAACAACTTAATAGGAACTGCCTTTTAGGGTCAGCTACATTGAGGTCTGATCTGATCTGAGGTCTAATATCAAGTTTATGGCAGATTTGGAAATAACATCCTAGAAGATACAACTTTAATCTTTGCAGCAAGCAGTCCTTGAATGAAAATACTTGTTAAGGTTTTGTACTGACATTTAAAATTCGATTAATTATGACCTCAATACTCTCAACCCTATTAAGCTGGAGATTCTAGCCTGCAAGAGGTTTGTGACTTTGACATGTTCCCACTGAGCATGATCCTAACAATTCCATGGGCCTAACACCTTATTTCCTGTCTGCTTGGCTCCAGTGAATGCTAAAGAGAAAGAGAAGCCAAGTTAACTGTAGCCTATAATTGCTGGATCTCTCCTTGCCCCGTCAAATACGGTTTTTTACCACACTGCACAGGTATTTTTCTCTCCCTTTTACAGACTCACCCACTGGCACAAACCTATACCTACCACACCTTGGTAGCTTTTTCCCTACCATATAAACCCAGGGTTTGCCAGCAGAGATCAAGGGATGATAAAGACCTTCTCTCCCCCTCAAATCCCCTCCCTGCCCTCTTCTCCACTGCTCTCTCCTCCCTCTCTTCCTTCCTCTCCCTACCTTCCACCTTCTATGGAGTCAGCCAGGGAAGCCACATACTCTTTGTTGTAAATACTATTCATGATATGATGCAGTAAGGGAATAATCATGCATGTGAAACAAATGGTGATTCATGAGAGTTTCTTCACGTTACGTGGTTGCCCTCTGAGACATTATCTTCTGGAGACCTGCTTATCTGCTTGTCCTCGTTTGAAGACCAAAGGTAAGCAATAACAGAAGTAGGAAATATATCAGCAGAAAGGAATCATTCCTGTAGAAAAATAGCAGTGACTTCCTAGAGTAAATATTTTGTGTTTGCATATCAATCAGTGGTATTTCTTGAGTGCTTACTGTGTGCAGAACACTGTACTAAGCGCTTGGAGACTCCAAAACAACAGAGTCGGTAAACATACTTCCTGCCCACAAGGAACTTACAGTCTAGAGAGGGAGACAGACATCAATAAAAATAAATTATGGATATGTACGTAAGTGCTGTGGGTCTGAAGGTGGGCTGATTTAGTGCATATTTAATGACCTCGGTGTTATTTGCTAGAAACTGTAAATTATATTTTCTTCATCTTCAGATTTAGTGAGTATATCTGTGTGATGAGATGCATTATGATTCAGAAGATTAAAGCTTTTAAACACAGTAAAATTCTTCCATATGACCCGCTTTGAATAGTGCTACTTTCTAGGATCCCCCAGCTCATCTGGGAAACCTATAAGCACCTCTTGCTCAACCTGTAGGAAGCCCAGTTCCCAAAAGGAATTCAGTAGAGAAATGGCTGGTATCCTGCCTTTCGCTTGGGAGGCAGATTTTTTCCAGATTCATTCAATAGTATTTATTGAGCGCTTACTATGTGCAGAGCACTGTACTAAGTGCTTGGAATGTACAAATCGGTAACAGATAGAGACAGTCCCTGCCCTTTGACGGGCTTACAGTCTAATCGAGGGAGACAGACAAGAACAATAGCAATAAATAGAATCAAGGGGAAGAACATTTCATTAAAAGAATAGCAAATAAATAGAATCAAGATGATGTACATCTCATTAACAAAATAAATAGGGTAATGAAGATGTATGCAGTTGAGCGGACGAGTACTGTGCTGAGGGGATGGGATGCGAGAGGGGGAGGAGCAGAGGAAAAGAGGGAGAAGAGGGTTTAGCTGTGGAGAGGTGGCGGGGGGGTAGAGGGAGCAGAGGGAAAAGGGGAGCTCAATCTGGGAAGACCTCTTGGAGGAGGTGAGCTTTAAGGAGGGTTTTGAAGAGGGGGGAAGATGATTCTGAGCAGGGTTGGACTCCCTGTATTTGGGCTAGTTCCCAATGGGCACAGCTCACAGGGGCTTCACTTTCTTGTGGGGGATCATGGTAACTTTGGCATCTGACCCCTAGGCCCAGTTTGGGGATGGCCAAGCCTGAGCCCCTCCAATCCTGCCTCGACTGTGGCCTAGTTCTTCATCTTCTAATTCCTCTTCCTCGGGATGTTATCTCCCTGGTTCCTGCCTTTCTTGCCTGCTCTGAGTCCCCACTCAGCAACCCTCAGTTCATTCTGAGTTCCGGGCTCAGGCCACAGGGGCTCAATTCATGTTTTCTTTTCCCTCTCCCGCCTTCCCCTTTTCTGGTGCCCAGTTTTGCTTCATTGAAGGCACAATAGTCTCTCCCTGGTATGAGCACTCTGGGTCCCCAGTGGGTAAAGAGACTCTTAGGTAACTTGGAATAAATGGAGTGGGTGACAGAGTTGGCTCATGAGGAAGGGAAAAGATGAATTCCTCCCACCCCTCTATCCCACTCAGCTTCCTCTCTGTCTTATTGCCTGTAGATGGCTTCTGACTATCTGAGCAGTAATGGATTGGGTGAGGGATAACAAGAAGGGCTTGCCAGAAGGGGATTATTAGATGGATTCAGGTCACTTTTAAACTAGCCGAGGGTGGTAGAGAAGAATATATGTCCATGGGGAAGCGGGAGCAAGTGCTATGGGCCCAGATCACCCGTAGTTTGGACCTACTTCCTGCTACTATGCCAGATGATGTCACTGCAGGATGGGAAAGGGGAGGGGGAGTTGAGTAACCAGCCAGTACTCTCTGTCTTGGATCTTCCCATGGAATGGGGCAGGATGCTCTGTTTTGGGTCATTGTTTTATCCCAGTAGGATTAATGGCACATTCTGGATGCCCAAGCTTGTCAGACCCAAAACTGACAAGCCAGGGAAGATCGACAGACTCTCAGTTGTTCAGCAGATGGAACAGGCTTGTGAGTCTGTAATTATCTTTGACCAATGTATTTCTTTCCTTTCTGTCCCAAGACAGGAAAGAAGCCTTGATGCTTGAGTAAACCCACTGCCGTATGTATTTGCTCATTGTTAACGACGATCAAACACCTCGTAAATCTATGTAACATAAGGGCTGTTGATTAAGCAGAGCAGGTTCAGGAACCACCCTGTCAGCAAACTACCGTAGGCAAGGAAACAAAATTATTTCTGTTCCCTGACAGAGCATGACATCAACATTGCTTTGCGTGGGGGATTTGATGAAGAGTGGGTAAGGGTGAGCTGGATTTTAGAAGTATGTTAGTATTACTCTCCATTATCATTTTTAGCAGGAAATGAGCAAGCAGCTTCCCTGTAGACCCTTCCCCCTAAAATATCTTACACCCCTCACTTGAGACTACTACTATCTTGACCTAGCACCTTTCCTGAAAAGCACGCTTTTTTTAGGAGAAATTTTTTTTATAGCATTTAAGCACTTACTATATGCTAGGTACTGTACTAAGCGCTGAGGTAGATACGAGCTAATCAGGTTGACGCAGTCCATGTGCCACTTAGGGCTCTCAGTGGGGCAACTGAGCTCAGAGAGGTTAAATGACTTGTCCCAGGTCACACAGGAGCCAAGTGGCGGAAGCTGGGATTACCCAGGCCCTCTGACTTCCAGGCTCGGGTTCCTTCCAGTATGCCACACTGCTCCCTTCCGTGCTCCCTCAAGTGGCTCACTATTCCTTGCTCGAGGCTGAAGGGGCTGCTTTGAGTTTCTGGTGTAGAGGCATTAGGGTCCAGAGCATCCCTCCCTCTCCCTGCCCCTCTTCATTCTTTCTTTCCCACTCCCACTTCCATTCTGCTTTTGGTATCAGTGGGCAGCAGCAGCTCAGAGCATTGAGTGGGGCAAGGGCAGGCTTGGTTGTTTTATCTCCTCCTCCTTCCCTGCCTCAACAGTAGTGGTGCTCGGTAACGTTCTGTGAGACTAGAGCTGGTGTGGGGTGCCGAGTCCTCAGACTTGGTCAGAAACCAACGTGCCCTGGATAGGGAATACCATGTTTGGCCTTACCTGAAACAGAAAAAAATGCAAATAAATGTTGTGTTCAAATATGAGTGGGAGGGGTTAACTTTTGTTTTTCCATCGCCAGATTTTGCAATCACAGGTTGGGTCTGTCAGTAACTGCTTGTTGAGATTTAGAGAATTTCCCAGCAGGCTGTGCCAGATTTGATAAACAGAGCCATTCTCTGTGCTTTTTGCACTAAGAAAAAAAAACCGGGGAGAATAATAAGATGCTGTAATTTGACAACTGGGAGATGGTGAGAAAGTACAGTCGGTTTGGAAAAGAGATTAAGGGAACCGCAATAAAACGTGTGCTTTATGAATCATGAAACACAAGAGAGTCCGGAAAGGACAGTGTGGTCTGCGGGGACTGAGCAGAACGAAGTCGATCTGTTGTAGCCAGGCCACGAAGGGCCTGGGTTTTGGATTTGCAATGTCTAGAGGAAAGAACAGCAGATGCGGCCTTCAAATGAGAGGCTCGGTGTTCTGTAAACATTAGGATGCAGCTTGAGGAAAATGACGATTCTGATTTCAGCCAGAGTACTTAGTTGGGTCCTGGCTGACTAAGCCCGGTATGGGCAGGGATTGTCTCTCTCTATTGCTGAGTTCTTTCTTTCAAATGCTTAATAGGTATGATTGAATGAATGAATGAATGAATGAGCTGCCCTTCACTGACTAGGAGGCATATCCAATTGGGTTTCTAGCTTTCACACAAGGCAGATTTTGAGAACCGTCCTCCCTCATGGAGCCTTTTGCCCGCCTGACTGCCTGACCTGGGTAAACACGTTTGAGACTGTGACCTTTTAAGCATCACGGCAATAGCAGCGTGCGGACGCCAGCTCTGTGGCCTTGTAGAAGGGCCGGATTAGGCTGTCGGGCATTAACCTTGAGCAGTCATTAAATCATGTTTCTGGAGTTGAAAGATCATTGATTTATATACCAACTACTTAAGTGCATTCTTGCCCCAGGACTGCACATGAAATAGCTCTCAGTGATTCTGGGAGGGGATTTTACTGGCAAGAACAAGTTTAATGGTTGGAAGTGGGGTTTGGCAAAAGGGAAATTGGACTTGTACCACAGTAACCTCACTGGGTTTGGTGGGTGGGTTGGGGTGGGTGGTGGAGGGAGAGGGTTGGATGACAGGCAAACCAAATGAAGTCTTCATCTTTAAAATGGGGTTAACACTTGAAAACCTGATAGAACCTTCAAAGTAAAAATTATTCTGTCAAATCTCACTCTACTTAAAATTTTGACCTTTTTGAAATTAGAAGCAGGAAGGGTCTGCCCTGTATAGATTTTAATTTTTTTAGCCTGGCAAAATCATCAATAAATAATGTTTATTGCAGGTCTACTGTGTACTAAGCGTCGGGGAGACTACAACAGGCTTCGAAGACCTGATACCGGCCCTCAAAGAGTTTACAATCTCTAGCATTAGAATATCAAATTCACTTCCAAATGTGATCATAATTGACTGACTCCTGAACTTTGTCAAGGGAAACTGGAGTTGCCAAAAGTCTCTAAAAATGCATTTCAGTGCTAAGAGCTTAATTCAATGCTCTGCATAAAGTAAGCACTCAGTAAATAACTACTGATGAATTGATTGAGTTAATCCAGTTGGGGCTAGAATCTAGTGGCTCCCTGCAGGAATGACGTGGTGTGAAGCAATGCCACATTTTATTTCTGATCAAGAAGGGTTAGCTATGCACTAATGAGGCCTGCAGATGGTACTAGCTTCAAGTGTTGATGGAAGGAGGGAATCCCATCCTCTAGACTGGAAGCTCATTGCGGGCAGGGAGCGTGTCTGCTAGTTCTGTTGTTTTGTACTCCCCCAAAGTGCTCTGCACATAGTAAGCACTCAATCCACACCAGTGACTGATTGAAGTGTTAGTGTGCCTATTGGATGTTGCAGCTCAGTTATTCAGTGGGTGGGAGAAAGCTAGGAATGATTAACGCTGGAAAGACGCATGAACGAAGATGGGGATTGGCACGAGTCTGGAATAATAGGACAACAGGAAATGCCCTTTGTCTAAATTTTTAATTAGAAGAGTGTGGGGTAGCTCCCTCCAAAGCATTTTAGAGGGCTAAACATTGGAGTCACCCAAGAACCAACGATAAAGAAATCTTAGTCAGGGCCAGCTTTGGCGGTTAAGAAGTTAAGCAGATGCCTTGAGACACTACATGGAAAGGTGATTGCCTGTCACCTCTTACAGATGGCAGTCACCCTGCCTTGGTCAAAGAGAGCAGCAGGATGGAATCGATGTGAACTGGGAATGAAAATTGAGGTTTTAGAGCCAGGTTACCCAAAGACTGTTCAGTGGTGATGACAGAGAAACCCCCTTCCAAAAAAAAAAAATACGTGACAGATAACTGTTGTTACACTACCTTGTTTCCAAGGTGGAGCAATCGGATTGTTTCCAAGTAAAAGTGTGATTCAGTGCCCGGGAGCTTAGGTGACCTCTAAAATTGTTTGGTGACATAATTACTAGTTTTGTATGGGTAGGTATGTGTGGAAAATATTTATATCCTTTACTACTGAAATTTCAAATCAACTTGGTTCCAGTGATCTTTCCCTATTGGATTAAAATTGCGTTTTATGCCTCATATCTCCAAATGATTGAGTGCTCCATCATGTGAAACCATATTAAATGTGAGGTGTGACCACATCAAATTCTGTGTGACCATAAGCTTTTGTTTCACCTAAAAAAATAAGCTTAAAAGGGATTGAAATTCAATTTCTGAGTTGAGCTGGGAAGTAGAGTTTAATCTGAAATGGCAGAGAAATGTAATTGTAAGTCTTTGGGTAATGATTTGAGGCTCATTAAAATTGACTCATGTCACTGCACTATTTAGAGAAAATTCAAGTTCTAATATGAATGATATTGAATGCTTTTTGTATTTTGGGACCTAGAGCTCTCGTGATCCAAGAGGGCGAGGTACCTCAGCAGACTTACAATTCACAATTCTTAAAACATTTCTTCTTTTTTATCTTGTTGAGTTTTTTATGGTATTTATTAAGTGCTTACGAAGTACCATGCACTCTGTTAAGCACTGTGGTAGATATGAGCTAATCAGGTTGGACACAGTCCATGTCCCGCATGGGGACAGTCTTAATCCACATTTTACAGATGAGGGAAGTGTGGCACAGAGAACTTGAGTGACTTACCCGAGGTCATGCTGCAGACAAGTGGCAGAGCCAGGATTAGTACCCAGTTCCTTCTGACTCCCAGGACCATGCTCTATCGACAAGGTCACACTGCTTCTGCCTCCTATTTCTCTCCTTTTTCCCTCCTCATTCCCTAGTATTTCTATCTCCTTGAAACATCTGGGGCATTTTGTATTTTGCATATGTATGTTATAGATCTTGTTTGCCACATGATTTGCCCAGTGGAGAGTGTAAATTTCATAAACAGATCAGGATTGTTTTTTTTCTGCAGTCCATTATGTGCAAGGGATAAAGTTACTGGACATTAATATTCACTCCCAATGTACCTGCAGATTTCATCGGAAACACAGCGATTCAATTTGCCCTGTAATTAAATTTAAATCCTGGCCAAATCCTTTTTGTTTCCTTTTGCATATGTGCAAATAACATCGAGTTCAGCACTGGGTAGGGGAAGTGCTGTGAGTGTGAAAGCTTAGAGTGAAATGCGAGATAGCAAAGTACAATTTTTAAAAAGCCCACTACTACAATTCTAGTGCTAGTACTAACGTTTACTGGCTGGGATGCACTATACTATTGTTGGTATTTGTAAGATTTGTCATTCTTTTTTCTTTTTTTTTTTCCTCCTTACAAAATATTTCTGCCTCTGAATTGCAAACTGTCACTGAGGAGCAAGAATGTTTGCTTGGCTTGTGGGTTTGGGCCTGGCTTATCCAGAGAGAAGAGCATCCCCTTTATAGCAAGGCCTTGCCATATTTTTTTTGTGGTGTTTGTTGTGTTTTGCCCTGGAGAATGGAAACTATCAAGTATTCAAAAACAGGAGAGTGCATTACCAGCCTAGAAAAGGTTGGTGGAGGAAGGAGACTTCCAGACTTTATCACTTACTTAGGTATAGTTCTCAGCACCCATAATTAATCAGTCAAGCAATGTTCTACCTGCCTCCAATCTGCATGCAGTGTTCCCTAGCCATCACCCCAAATTTCACCTCTGATTTGCAAATGCAAAAAGAACAGTGGGTTTCCAGTAAATTGAAAGCACTTTCATTGTTTGAACAACCTTGTTATCTAAAAATGAAAGTATTTTTGTGTGTGGTTTTTCTTGCTTTCATTTAACGTTTTGTAGGGGGCACAGTACCCAGGGCCTTCTTTAAAGGAAGACCGTTTAATTGGCCATTTTGATGAATGAGCTAATTCAAACCCTTTAATCCCCAGAGAGGGGTCGTACCTCTTCGTTTTCCATCCAGCCTCGGCGGTGATTAATAGTTGGGCTACGAACAGGTGACACTATTCAATTCTACAATGTGGTGGCCTAGTGAAATAAGAGGAATTTCAGAAATGCCTACTCTGTCCCCTCTTCTCCCTCTCCTTGATTTCCTTTGTTAATTTTGGACATGGACATTGCACTAAGCCTCCGTGACTTAGTGGATTTTTGTACTTCACCTACCTCCCCTACTGAGATGGAGAGGAAATAGATGCACTATGTGCAAGCTCAAATTCAAGGTGCTGGGTGCTGCCAGGGTTAAGCACTCCGGGATTTGGTTTCCTCCTCTATAAAATGGATGTGATAATGTAATGCTTTCCTTCTTGCCTCCAGGAAGTGGGGAGAATAAAATGGAGATAACAGGCGCAAGAAAGATGCTGTGGAAATCCAAGTTGTAATAGGCTCAAGGGGAATTAATATTCCCTTGACCTTTAACTTTATACAGTATTGTTTCATTTGCCTCTTTCCCCTTTTGTCTTCAATTTTTACAACTCTTCAGTATTAAGATATCTACACCTAAAGTTTAGGTTTTAAATGGATGTTTTTCCCATCTTGCGATTTATAGCATTTGAACGGAGGTTGTAATCAGTGTTTTCTTTGTGGAGCAACCGCTGTAATATAAGCAATTAATTCAAATCAACCTAGAATGAGTTCCAATAGGGCCATCTCAAGTGTAACATATTTAGAAAATGTATCTTTGTGATAGATTAAATCAATCCCTCTGTGTTACTTCACTGGGCCAGAGAGGATGCTGTGGCAAGAGAGCGAGGCACCCCTCATCCATCCAGTTTCCATGGTGACTGTAAATAAATTATGAATGAGGGAGAGGTCAGCAGTGCACGTTAAAATGTTTAATACTTAGTCATCTTACAGCCTATCCCCTGCCCCCAACTCAGTCTAGAGAAATGGTTGTTATAGTTTTCTGTCTTCCCAGCCCTCTGTCAGCTACTGACTATTGCTCTGACAGGATTAACTGTCGTAAATGTTGGCAGATGCTGGCCTGGTTTGGCCAGGTGATTTAAAGGATCGATGATGGCTAGAACCTCTCTTGGAGCTAGGCAGAAAATAGCAGACGGAAGGAAGATTTTGGGAGACACCAGGTCTCCTCTCCAACTTCACCCCGGCCTGCACTCTTTGTTCTTCCCAAGCTCACCTTCTTACTCAGTTTTCAATTCTCCTGCCTCTGACCCTTTGTTCAGGCTCTTCCTCCTGCCCAAAACAACTGCCCCTTTCAAATCTACCAGACCAGTTGTGCCCATCCTCAGAGCCCCTCTGGAATCTCACTTCCTCCAGGAGGCTTTCTCTGGTCAATTTTTCTTGTCCCCAGGACACGTGCTCCCAGACTATCATTTCAGTAAAGCCACGTTTGTGTAATGATGACTCTACTATTTAAGACCTTATTCTGCATTTTCCTACATTTCCTGATAATATGATTGTGTCTGGGGGACTTGAAGAGCTAATCAAGTGTCTATGTCCACATGACTCTGGCCAGGCCAATTCTCCTCCACAGTGGGAGACAGAGCAGGGGAGGCTGAGCAAGAACTCTGAGGCCATCCCATAGTCTTAGCACACTGGGTGCTGTAACAGTTGGGGAATCCAATAGACTTGGAACCCATGTGGGGCAGAGATTGTCTGATCTAATTATATTGTATCTACCCCAGGGCTTAGCACATTAGCTTAGTAATAGCTTGAGATTACTAGTAGCAGTAGTAGTTATTACTATTATTAATATTATTATTACTAGTAGAAGTAGCAGTCATGGACACTGCACACCCTATTAACAGATCCCTAAATGAAGGTTCCCATTGCTAGTTGAAGCAAATGGTCTAAGGGAGCCAGAGGATTGAGAGATTATTTGGTCAAATCTAATTTGGTAGATGGAAAATATGGATCTTTCAAATTGGCAAGTGTAGGCAGCCACTCAGCCTCCACTGGGCATTGGTTGGGGTTGGGGCTCCCTCACTCTGACACTGCTCTTCCCTGCCCATGTCGTGATTTGACCTCTGTTAAGGACAAAGACTGGGAGGACCCCTCTCCCCCCACCTCCCCAAATCGGCCCTTGTAGGATTGACAGTGATGGCACTTCGATTGGATGATGTCACGGCATCTGAGTTAACCCGGGCACAGAGCATTTATGTAGATAGTCATTCAGACTATTTTATGGAAGTCTACTCGAACCCAGAGCCTATCTTCCCAGGGTGGAGGGAGGACCCGACCCCTGCTCTTGGTCCAGATGATCGCATCCCCCTCTCAGTCCCTTGAAAACATGGGCACCACTTGTGAGCCACAAAACTTGGTGGCAGAAGCTGAGGTAGAGGGAATCTGAGTACTGATCATAAAAATACAGGCTCCAAAGGCGCTCAGTGCCATATCTGGACCAGTCAAGGGACACACCCAACTCACAGGTTGGAAAATGGACCAACGGCCACCTTGGCCCCGTGACCTCAGTGTTTGTTCACCTGGATGTATTGGCCACCTTTCCGGCTACTGGAAATCCTTAACAAAACTTTTGGCGGCTTAATTTTCACCAGCCTGTCAAGCCTTTGTTGTGCTCAGTTTAAAGCATTACCAGAGCCTCTGCCTGCCCTTTTGAGCCATCTTTATTGCAGGATAAAAGGAGGAAATGGTCCTTTATTAATTATTCCACGGCTGATGTGAATAATGTCATTACATGCTGCATGTTCAAAAAAACCACGAACTCAAGTGTCTGTTAAGCCAGTAATCTGCTCCTGCCTCTAACGAAGCTTACGTCTTTGTTTATAGCATGAAAGATGGGTTGGCATGGTCAGAATTGATTAAAAGAAACAAAACCTAAAAGCAGAGAGAGATTCTACAAATGCAGGCAATTAATTTGGAAATGGGTGGCCATCATTCCTTCTGCTTTGAGAAATCAGGCATGGTGCTTTGCTACTCGGCTGACTTCAGAGGTATCGAGTATCGTCCTCCTGTTTTGTCACCGGTGTGTTTAGCCAGTGATTAGGTTTGGAAGGCATCCCACGTAACGGCAGGAAGCTGGTTAATCCAGGAGGAGGGAGAGTGTCCTGTTGAAGAGAGAGTTTTCCAAAAGTCTTTTAGGGAACTCAGTTGTTTTTTCCCCCACCCCAGCATGTTTCGAGAGACAGGTGTGTGGCTTTGACCCACACCAAAGAGAACACGCAACCCCCTCTTGTGTCTACCTTCGGCATTATCTGTTCTGAGTGAGAAAACGTCTGCTCTAGTTTGGCTTTCAGTAGTTAATTAGGGGGTAGGCCCTACCTCCTCCACCCTCTCTTTAAAAAAAAAAACAAAACAGGACCAAAATGTTATTTCCTCTTGCATGAGGGAAGGAGGAAAGATTTACGCCCTTTGATCCCAACTGACAGCAAAACATCACCAGATCTGCAGAGGCCTTGAAGGACTTCCACCAGCCCTGCTCAATCTGAGGTACCCAGGCGGTGGGCACAGCCCCCAGATTTGAGATGGTGTTGGAGAAGGCTGGCAACACACTCCCAGCCCCTAGAACCCATCCCGGGGGGCTCTTCACAGGTCTGCACCCCAGCCTTCTAAAAACAAGCTGTGCAAAAACAGTCTCTTAATAATCGGATCAATCAGTCAATCAGTGATATTATTAAGCACTTACTGTGTGCAGAACACTGTACTTAGCGCTTGGGAAAGTACAGTTCAACAGAGTCGGTAGATGCAACCCCTGCCCACAAGGAGCACGCAGGCTACATGGGGAGATAGATAAGTGCTTTCCTGTCCCTTTTGTTCAGAGACATGAAGAACATCTGTGGGAGGGACCGAGGGTGACTCTTTGTGGGATTGTCGGCTGGTCTGGCATTGATTTGGCACCAGATTCGTCTTCAGAGCCTAGCTTCCTTCTGCTTCCTGGGGCCAAGTCCCATGGCTCAGCCTGTCTTTATAAAGACCTGAGAGGGGAATGCAGTGGTTCTGAAGCAAGGCAGGGGTCCAGGGTCCCACCTAGTGATGCAGTCTAAATTCTGTAGATTTTCCCAAAAAAATTTTCATGTGTTCCTGTGATGCTTTTACTTTAACCCATGGCCTATATGTCTATTGTTCCCGAGTTAACAAAGGAAAGTCCATCACTCTAAAAGTGACCGATAATTTCCTCATTTCCAATTATAAGAGGAGGAAGAGGAGGAGATGGGATGGGGAGAGGTTTTTCAAATTGATCTCAGTGCACTGAGTGGCCCACTGTCTGGGAAAAGAATCTGGCTTTGTGTTTACGCGCTCAGGAGAGAGACTTGAGATGTCCAGTAGAATCACTCCTGGCTCTGCCTCAGATCTCCAGGGCCCACTTGGGAAAGGATGTCCAAGCCATCCTTGGGGGCCATGGCACACACTGGTTAAAATTCCTGATTTTAAGGCAGACCATTCAGGTCCCTGCCTCTGTAAGAGCTGACTGCAAACAGGTGTGAATTCCTTGTGTATGTCAAACACTGATAATGTTTGGTTTGCGATAGTATAGTAAAGCATATTACCTAATCAATTAAATTTCATCCTTTAGGCAGCGTGGCCTAATGGATAGAGCACGGACCTGGGAGTTGGAAAGGGCTGGGTTCTAATCCGGATTCCACCACTTATCTGCTGTATGACCTTGGATAATTCATTTAACTTCTCTGTGCCTCAGTTCCCTCATCTGTAAAATGGGGATTAAGACTGTGAGCTTCACGTGGAACAAGGACTGTGTCCAATCTGATTTGCTTGTATCTTCCCCAGTGCTTAGTATAGTGCCTAGCATAGAGTGAGCACTTAACAAACAGTATAAAAAATGTTTTCCAAGACATCTGGGTGTGAAGATGGTTGGATTAAGCACCCGGCTGCATCATTTTACACTTTGGATAACATCTCTTGATAGTCCTGGATTTCCTGGGTTTCATGGATTTAGAATGTAGGATCCTTGAGGGTTGGGATTTACTCTCCCAAGTCCTTGGTTCTGTGATCTGCACATGCTAGGCAATGCATAAATAATATCATATTTAAAAAATGAAAGTGCAGACAGCAATTGATATATGCTAGCTAGCCTCAATAATTTTAAGTAGATCTAGATCCTCTTGAAGTCAACAAAGTAATCGGTGATATTTAAGTCCCTTTTTATTTATCTGAAAGTCTTATGGCAGTTTTCTCACCTAGTTTAAAAAAAATTAAACCCAATCATCCAATTTTTAGTGTGCTCTAAACATTTCAGATATGCTTCGAGTGAAATAAAACTGTAAGGAAGCAGGTAGAGAAAGATATGATTAGCTCCCTGCTTTTTTTCTTTTATGCAAAATAGTTTAAAAAAAAAAAAAAGGGGATTAAGATTAGGAGAGGATCTTTCTCAGAGGAAATGCATGTGAATGTAGGTATTCCACCATAAAAAGCCTCATACACTGTTTGCAGAATTACTGACAATGTCACATGGCCACTGCAACACCAAGTGTCCTGTGCTATTTAAATCCTTTCTATGCGCCAAGCACTGTACTCTGCCCTGGGGCGCACAGTCTATGTAGGTGGGAGAACAGGTTTTGAAACCTCATTTTACAGATGAGAAACCTGAGGCACCAAGAAGTGAAGTGACTTGTCCAAGGTCACACAGCAGGCAAGCAGCAGAATGAAGATTAGAACCCAGGACCCCGACGCCCAGATCCATGCTCTTTCCACTAGGCCATGCTGCATCCCTGATTGAACGGCAGTGTTTTGCATTTCATTACCAAGGTCCTTTTCCAGTTATTAGTCTTGAAGATTTGAAAACTAGGGAGAGCGGGAAGAGGAAGGAGGACTTTAAATCCTAGCCCAGCAGCAGACTTGACTAGACAGATAGTTGGACATTTGGTGCTGCCCAGAGTTTGTGGCAGTAGCAGCTGTATTTTGGATGGTTTTGTGGCAATCTTTAGAAATTTCATCCTGCTGATGTTGTCTTGATTTGCCAGGAGGACCCTGAGAGGAAGGGAGTGATTACCAGACATAGCATGAAGGAGAAGGGAAGCTAGTGGATTAAACCTGGGAACCAGAGGACTGAGGTTCTAATTCCAGCTCTGCCACTTACCTGCTCTGTGACCTTGGGCAAGTCATTTAACTTCTCTGTGCCTCAGTCTCCTCAACTGCAAAATGGCAATTCAATACCCTTTCTCCATCCTACTTAGACCCTGAGCCCCATGTGGGACAGGGACTCTATGTGATCTGATTAACTTGTATCTACCTTGGTTCTTAGAACTGTGTTTGACACATAGTAAGCACTTAACAAGATCCATTAATAAAAGGAAGAGAGAGAGACGCCACAGAAGCTAGGGATAAAGATTTGTCTGGGAGATAGCTTTAGCAGGGAGAGGAGTTAAGCAATGTTCTGGGATCAATAGGAATGCTATAAGTAGGTCATCACATTCCGGTGGGCGGGCAATCCAGTTGTCCACCCTCTGTTTTTCACTATTTTATCAATCTGACAAAATAAGGCACCTCTAATTTTCCTATCAAACCTTAAGCCTCTCTCTCTCCAAAGGCTGAAGCGATTCCGTGCAGTAAGTATGAGGGAGGTGGCGGGTTTTATCAACATGCCAGATGCAGGCCAGTTATTAATAACCGTAGGAGTCCTCAGATGGAGGCCATTTCAGCATCTCTTTAAGCATCACTGTGACAGAACCCAGACAGGAATGTTGGCTGTGCTTACGCAAGGGTCTCTTAGCATTGCTGATTTTGGCAGAGGTTCTTCCTCCCAGATAAGCGGCGGTATAGAGAGAGCCTTCAGAAAAAAAATCTGCCATCCTTTTTCAGAGTTGGAAAACTAAGCCTTGCCCAGGCTCTTACTTCATGTTGTCTTTAGAAGGAGAGTACTGCCAGCTTCCCAAACCCTCCCTCTAAGCATTTATAAAAACACACCTTGGATTGGGACCCTCAAGGGTTTTATTCCCCCTTCCACCATCACTGACTCAAAACTGTAAGCTCCTTGTAGGAAGGGAATGCGTCAATCAATTCTCTGTTGTCTGTATTCTCAAACGCGTAGGGTAGTGCTCTGCACACAGTGAGCACTCAATAAATACCATTGATTTGATTGATTGACTTGCTAACTCAGTGAGTTGGGGGAAACTACTCTCTGTTGAAAAGAGTCTCCTTTAGTAAAATGGGGGCGGGAGGCGGTGGTGGGAAGAGGGTGGTTGTTGAGCAGTGTGACAGTGGAGTGCCCTTTTTTGCCTAAAATTCATCCTGCTCTTCCAAGTGACCTCAGAATCAGGTAGTGGGGAATTGCTACTGGAATGCTCCAATGGAGTCTAATACAGTAGTATGATCCTCTAGTTTCCAGGGACCCAAGGAAAGTTTGGCTGGAGAAAGGTGGAACAGGTAATTTGGGTAAAAAAAGATTCCATCCTTTTTTTTTTTTTTTTAAGCCACACCACGAACTTGAGTAGACTCTCCCTGCCATTCTCACAAACTCACCAGATACGTGTGTCTCATATAAATGGATATGCACAAAAATACAGTGAAGAGCGATTGAACTGAAGATTTATAATATCATTTGGGTGAATTTACTGAGTGTGCATTAGATGCGTAGCACTGAACTAAGCATTTGGAAGAGTTAAATAGAAGCAAGCCACCTGTTCCCTGCCCTCAGAGAACTCTGACATAGTCTTCTGGGCCAGCCAGACAAAAATTACAATTTGTGTGATCAGGAGGAAGAGCAAGGGTGTATCAGGATGAAATAGCTGAATAAATAATTGAATACACTAATGAAAATACACTTGCTCATAAATGCCGAAGATAGGAAAAAATATCTGAGGCTTTTGGTTTAATTTGAGGAAGTCTTCCAGAAGAAGGTGGGATTCTAGCTGTGGTCTGGTGGATTTGGAGCAATACATTTACAAGCACACTGCCAAATGCATGAAAGTAATCCTTTCTGTCTGAAGAGATTTTTTCACAAGGCAGACCACTGTTTTAAGGTCCAGCTAATTGCACTGCTCATTCAAGAGCTGGATTGTAGACAACGTCCTATATTCCATCTTCTACCCGCTGCCGAAGTGAATATTCTCTGAGAACAGGAAATAATGTCGTCTTGTCGTGTTTCAGCTTTCAGACATCAGGAATCGCACAGAAAGTTTGACTCACCTCTGAAAATAGGACCGAGTTGAGATGTTAAGATAGCATGACAAGAACATTGTGAGAGGTAGCGGATATTAATACCAGTCTTGATCTATCTTCAGATCTCGTAAAGATTAATGAGCCTGTTTTTCTGTCCCACCCAGCGTGTTGCTCACCATCACAACAGGATTGCCGGCTGGCGGCTCTTACTGGCACTGGGCTCTCCACATCACCCCCATTTCTCCCTGTTCAAAGAGAACAAAAGGGTGAAGGTGTCCCGGGGGGCAGCACAAACAGCTGCTTCGAGGCAATACTGGCTTGAAGTCAGTGGTGCGACCTAGAGTTCCAGCTAGGTGTTTTTTCTAGACCCCCACCTTGACCCTAAACTGTAAGCTCTCTGAGAGCAGGGATCTCATCTGTCAACTGTGTGATAATGTACTCTTCCAAGTGCTTAGTGGAAGGTCTCCCTGCACACAGTGTAAGCCCTCAATAAATATCACTAATTGACAGACCCAGGCTAGAAGGCCAATGGTCCATGGAGGGCTGTGATGTCTTCTTCACTTTACAGTGACAGCTCGGTTTCCTGCCAGGAGGAAACTGAATAGGGAGATGGCAGGAATGTGGACGGTCAGAGTTTCAGCTGTCCCATGAAGACATTGTAGCAAACGCCTTTGTGGCTGGTAGTCTTATTTTAAGCACCTAGTCTCCCTCCATTTTGGCTCCTCCCACCAAGTTCAGTGGTTGGAAGCTGTGTCCCTATTTATAGGGATTTGGGGAAAGGAATGCAATATCTCTGAAAAGAGAGAGGGAGAGTGTGTGTGTGTTTGGTCAGGTCCTCTACCCCCTGGAAAAACACTGTAAGTTCAGGTGGACTTGAACAGGTTTCTGCAAAATGGGGCAATATGACTTCATTGCATTACACTACATGCCAGGCTTACTGTGTTTGACATCATGGGCCGTTGGCCACTGTACGTATTGCATGTTCTTGGCTTCCCTTCAAGGGTGAGGAGGATAGGGAGATGAAAGAGACAGAGAGAGAGAAACTAGAATGCTGAAATAGCATATGGTGGGTATTCTGGGGAGATTTTCCATGTTTTTGCCTTAGGATCCCAGGAGTCTTGGGGTTCAGATGCGTAGGTGCCCCGCTGGCCTCTTCCACCTCCACAACCGTATTTCCACTGTAGCTGCTGTGGGGCCAGCCTGCTGATTGAGGAGCCTGGCCTTGAGGCCTGAAGAGCTGAGCTCATTAAGACCATTGGCTCAGCCATAAAATTCTGCAGGCTTTTTTCAGATATGAGCAATTTTCTCTGCGATATTCTCTCCCAAGAGATCTGAAGCCTTTTTATCAAATGGGACATGTTTTCAAAGCTATTCTTTCAACTTGTAAAAATGTTGTTAATGTCATAGTCTCTGGATGCACGTGGTGAACAGTGTTGAAGACTTAATTGAATATTTAATACAATTAAATAATATTTGCACCTAAAGCATTTCTCTCATGATTCAGAATGGGTGGGGAGCGGGGTGGGAAGGGTTGGAGGAGGAGGTAAATGCCCGATATTTCTTACTGAGAAAGAACTAAGAGGGGATGGAAATGATTCATCCTTAGCACCACCCCATTTTGGTCTCCACCAAATCTCACTGTGGTTCCAAAACCTTTGGAAGCATAGCTGGAACACAGTTTTTATTACCCCAGGAAGTAAGAAGTGCTTTATAGAGTATGGGTATGTAGGACCCAGGCTAAACAGGCTGTTGGGGAAATGATCTGCATATTCATGAACATAGGCATATAAATATTCAAAGATGATACACTTGACAGTGAGATGAAGGTGTGGCCAAAAAGATTAATGTGTATTTGACCTTCATTTCACAGCGGGTGCACATAAAGATTGCCTTTTGCCTTACTGATGCATTTATTTTTTGCAACATCTGTTGCTGTTTTTGAATCATCTTAGTTAAGGAGAACAGTCTCTTGCCTGACTGTTGCGTGCCAGGCTGATGTTAGCTGTGTTGGTCTCCCCCTATATTCAAGGACAAAGTGTGCAGGAGATTCTGTCTTGCAGATGTGTGCACACAATCAATCAGTAGTATTTGATGGCATTTAGTGAATGCTTACTATGTGCAAAACACTGTTCTAAGTGGTTGGGAGAGGACAATACACTGGAGCTTGTAGAAATGTTCCCTGCCTCTGTGATAGTCTAGAGCAGGAGACCATCATTACATTTCTGTGGTGGTTTCCCTTTTGGGTCAGATGACGAGAGTTTGAGCAGAACAAAATCAGCTAGAAGTCAGGACTGAAAGAGCAGAAAAAAGATGAAAAGCCAGATAAAAAGATGGGGGCAGGGTGGGGGAGAGAGAGAGAAATAAAGAATAGGGAAATAGGAAGAAGTAGGAGTGGAGCAGTGTTCTCTTCACTAGGATATACTGATTCTCTTTTTTTTTCCTATCTTCACTATCTGTGCGCCATTGTTAGTGTGCAACTTCATCACAGGACTAAGGTCCTATTATATAACAGGTGTTAAATTTTTGAATTAAGAAAAATAAATGCTATTACTACTACTAGATTACTACTAGGAAAGAGCATTTTTGTTTGTTTTTTACTTTTTTTTAACCAATCCCAATGCCTCTAATACCTGCAGTAGGGATTGAAAACCCTAATTTTTGATAATCATGGATACAGTCATCATTATAAAGCTAGGCAGAAAAAAACGTATTTCATTTCATTAACTCCCTGGGCCATGAATAGAAGTCAAGAAGAAATTAGACCTGCTAAGCCACAAGATTCTGGCATGAAAGAAGGTGAGCAGGAAGTTGGAATGATGTAAAAATTGTCGCTGTCGTCACTGAACCTGCTCCCCAAGAACACATCTGATTTTATGTTTTGTTAAGGGAAAGCAAGAGAAGTAAGTGACTATCAATTAAATGCAATGGATCTAAGCACCATAGCCACTTCTAATTTATCTGTACTGTAGCCTCTCTTAATTTATCTCTATTAAGACTAAATTATAGGTTAGTATTAGTTCTGCCATTTTCATTTAAAAGATAATTATAGTATGACTTTAAAAGCGAAACACTTTAGAGCTACACATTACATTAAACATGCCTGTTTGCTGTAAAAAAAATCACAAAGATTATATGATTAGGAGAATGAATCAGTTTATGGAATGGCTAAACAAACCACTGGTTAATTCTTGTTTTGTTATAGCAACCCCATTTGAGGCAAAAGAGCGAGAGTTTGCCAACATTCTCATTAATGAGAATTGAGCTTCAGTGTCGCTGCAGAGTTATGTAGCCTGATGAAACTTTTCAGAGAGAATCCCTCACTGGGAACAAGTCCATTTTTCCCAATTAAAAAAAAAAGACCACAATAACAACAAAAAAACAACTAACCACATCGCATTGTTGTGAAAGCTGGAAGCTTAGAAGTCCAACAAAAGTTGTCTAGAATTTTGCTCTCTATACTCTTTTTCCTTATGCTCTGAAAGATTGTTTTGGTCTAGTGTGAAAGGAATGCTCCTGTAGCTGATTGATCTTTTATATTTTTAATTGATCAGAACATTCCATGAGAAAATCCTCTGGTTTCCTGGTACTGTTGGCTGTTAGCAGTGTCAGTTTGTGGAACCTTCAAATAAAATCTCCATACCCTTGCTAAAGTATCCTTGCTAATATCTAGGTTCCTTAACAGCTTAACCCCTGTACTTTCATTGGTTTTTTAAGGATAAGCGAAGAAATGCCTTGAACCTACATAAGAGGTTCCAATAGCAGGGATATAAAGTGGATTTGGACTGGGGTTTGAAGTGAGATCACTTCTCAAAGACACCTTCATTCAGGTCTACTCCTGAATTCCTACTTCTTGGCTCTTGTACATGAGAGAGTTGTGCACAAATTGCTATTCTAAAGAAAAATCAACAATTGTTATTTACACTGACAGCAATTCATTTCCTCAACAATGAAATTATGTCCTTTACCTTATGTGCCAAACTTAAAGGTCAGAATGGGTTCACATCGTCACCAAAAGTGAATGATTGAGGAAAATTTGAAGGAAAAGAAGGGTTGAGTTGGGGAGTGTGGGGGAGGTAGCAGGGGGCTTCAGTGAGATAGAATCTTATTAGCTTTAACATTCTTTAGAAATCGAAAATAGCCCAGTGTTTTGGGGGAGAACAGACTGGAAATGTTTCCTAGGATAGAAGTTTGGTAACTAGTGGGAATGATATCACAGTCCCAGGAAGCCATGTCCCTATAATTCCCTCTGCAGGATGTCCCTCCAAGCCACTGGCAACTATATCCAGGCATCTGGCCTTGTGGAATTGGCCCAGCTGGCTGAGTGAAGATAGTTCAACCTTGAGAGGGAAGGTGACAAAAAAGAAAGAAGAGATGTGGAGGGGAAAAGCACAGCTCCCTTTAAAAGGGAATGCTGATCCTTCGGCGGAATTGAAAATGAGGAAAATCAATGTAACACCTCCTATCAAAAAGTAAGAGGACCATGTGCCCCGCTTTAGGAGGGATAGTCATAGAATTTCAGGGTCTCTCCCTCTTCCACTTGAGTTTTTGGGAACGTCTTTGTGTCCTGAAAAATCTTCAAGGGAGAAAAAGTGGAGGCTGTGGAGAAAGAGGAGCTGCTCCTGGGACACATCCAGAGTTCAGGGCGGTGAGGAAAGGTAGGTGATGGGAAGTACTTCCCCGTCTTCCTTCCTTCCTTCTCATTTTCCCTCCTTCCTTTATACTTTCACCCTCTTCTGCTCTTTTGTCCCTATCTAAGACAATCAGATATCGGGCTTACCTCTTGTCATCACAGTATTTGCATCCTCCATTTTCTACCACATTCTCCTCCACTCTTACTCCCTATTTCTTCTTCCTATTTATTCCCCGCTCATCTCTTTCTTTCTATTTAGTTTCCCCCAATCTTTTTCTCTGGCTCTCTCTCTTCTGCTCTTGCACCCTGCCCTCTAGCTGACTTTGTTCTGCTCAAACTCTCATCACCTGACTCAAAAGAGAAGCCAGAACAGAAAAGCAAACAGGAGAATGATGGTCGTTAATCTTATTTATTCCTCAGAAAGATGTGCCAATGCTTAGTGGCAATAAGGACTTTTCTTTTGAGAGTAAAAATACTTTGGAAAGACAACTTCTTTGTTTTAGTTTAAAATGTCAGTATTTGGATGGACATTTAAGAATGGTTGTAGTCAGACTTGAGTGACTGAGCTCCATTTTGAAATTGTGCTGGCTGGAGTTTTCTTTGGTCCTAATTAGTGCCTCTGTGAAAAGAAATATTCCTTTTCCTTTGGTATGTACATAACTTCCTGAAAGAAGAAAGATTCTATTTCTTTGAAAGTACCAAATCTGATTTATAACACTGGTGGATTTGATCAGTTTAGACAGCTGGTCTAAATAATTTGGGCTCCCTTCTTTCCTCTTTTCTTTACCCTCTCAAAATATAACCAGACATTTGTGCCGTAAAAGAAGTTTACTTTTGGCCTGGATTACTCAGATAATTGCCTGAAATCTCCAATTGTTTTTTCTTTTGTAGGCCCAAGCTGTACATGCCTAGATAAAGCGAAGCACAGAAACATCAGCGCTAAGAGCAATTTGTCTTGGAAATGAGGACAGAGAACTGTCCAAATGATGTTTAAGACCCAAATCTATTCCACAATGGCATATTGCATCATGTGAGATTGAAAGCCAAGCCTGTGTTTACACATTTATTCAATTGGTTTACAAAAGATGAATGGAGAAATAGTTAATGCTGGCCAGTGTGGCATGAGAGAGAGGTCTTTAGGAACAATACATTTCCTAGCTTAGACATCTTGGCAAGCTTTTAATTTTTCAAATGAAAGAACTGATGATTCAAAACTGATTCTATAGTTGAGCATATCCAAGTGAATAGTAAGGTTTTCTTTTCTAATTTAACTGCCTTTTCCCTGATGTTTGTATTGCTCTTTTGGCTCTAAGAAGAGCATGATTTAATCTTCATAGTAATACATGGGATGTATTTTAAAGGGGTGAGATTCTTAAATCCCTAAGAGCATGCCAATCATAGGTATTACTTCTTTGTTTATTACAAGGGGTTAAGTTTCATAAATATGCCTTCCCATCTACTGGATCTGCCTTCCATTGCTGATGAATTGTAAGATTCTGGAAGGCAGGTATCAAGTCTACCTACTGTACTGTGTTGTTCTCTTCCAAGTTCTTTGTATAGTGGTCTTCACATCATAAGCACTAAAATACAGTGACTGATCAGAAAGGACTATCCCCCTTGTACAGTTGTCCTTTGTATTTGAAGACAACCCTGATGGTTAAATTTACCAATGAGAGAGAGTGTATCTGAAAAGGCCAATGTGGAATCCACAGTTCAGCCATTCCATGCATTCAGAAAGACTATCCCTTATGTTATGCTTAGTATTTGCAGTTCCTAGCACCATTTTCTGTTTTGCTTGCTTCTTTCTCGTTCAAACCTCAGCGACTGACTACCAGTTTTCAGCTGGAATGCAGCATTGTCAGATGCTTTATTTTACACTGTCCTTAAAACATCCTCACAGTCCTCTTTGCTTTCAGTTTCCCAATTTCAGCTCTGGGTAACTATTAGATCCCCTAGAGGATAAAGGGACAATGATTTATCTTATCTCCACACAGGAAGGATTTTCAGTGTTGTTTCTTTTTTTTGCTTTCTAGTTCAAACAATGAACCCCAATGTCTTTAACAAAGATCACAGAGCCCTTTGCAAGGCAGCTACTGCACTTACGCAACTTTCCTAAAGTTTGCTGTGAAACTATAGCAATGGGGAAATTCTTAGGAGAAAGACACTTGAGTTTTATAGGGAGAGGGCCAGATTCTTGTTTCAGTTGAATAGAGGTGGGACTCGACAGATGACCTTCCCCTACAATGGTCTGGGCAAGTGCAGATTGCCCCAACAACCCCTCCTAGAAAATGCCTGACTTTCCCAAGTGGGGAGTCCAACATTGCATCTCAACAGATAGTTGAGCACATTATAAGTGTGCTTCTAAGACCTCATTTCCTCTTTTCCCACTCTCTTCTATGTCTCCCTGACTTTGCTCCCTTTACTCATCACTTTCTGCCGCCCTCCGGCCACAGAACACTTATGGATATATCCATTATTTATATTGATGTCCACTCCCCATTTAGGCTGAAAGCTTGTAGAGGGCAGGGGATGTCTGTTATATTGTCATGTCATAGTCCTGCAAGCACATAATACAGTGGCCCGCACAGAGTAAGCACTCAGTAAGTATGATTGATAATTGATTGATAAGTCTGTTCCTTAGTGGATGTTCAATAGTGATGCCCATTAAAAAGTTCTTTGGGGAAAATTTTGGGTAAGGAGGAAGGAAGTGACTCCTTATGGGCAAGGGTCATATGTGTTCTCTCCCAAATCCTTAATGCAGCTTGCTTTTTTTAAATGGTATTTAAGTGCTTACTATGCACCAGTCACTGTAATAATAGTAATAATAATGATAATTGTGGTATCCGTAAAGTGCTTACTGTGTGCCAGGCACTGTACTAAGCACTGGATACAAGCAAATCGGGTTGGACACAGTCCCCGTCCCAGGTGGGGCTCGCAGTCTCAAACCCCATTTTACGTATGTGGTAACTGAGGCCCAGAGAACTGACGGGATTTGCCCAAGGTCCCACAGCAGACAAGTGGTGGAGCCAGGATTAAAACCCATGGCCTTCTGACCCCCAGGGCCTGGCTCTATCTACTATGCCGTGCTGCACTAGGTTAATACAAGCTAATCAAGTTGAACACAGTCCCTGTCCCACATGTGGCTCACAGTCTTAATCCCCATTTTACAGATGAGGGAACTGAGGTCCAGAGAAATTAATTGATTTGCCCAAAGTCACACAGCAGACAAGCTGCAAAGCCAGAAATAGAATCCAGTGTCTTTCTGACTGCCAGGCTTCTCTGCTCTATCCAATAGGTCATGCTGGTTCTGGCCCGTTCTTTTCACAGGTGCTCACTAAATACCGTTGATTGATTATGAGAGGTTAAATCCCAAACTGAAACTTTCACAGTGAGATGGGATTGGACTGAGAGAACCAAGATAAAAGTCACTTGTGCTCTCACAGGTATAAAAGTAACTGGTATTTGTTAAGCACTTTCTTTGTGCCAAGCATTGTACTGAGGGTGCATTGTACTGAGGGTTGGGGTAGATACAAGATGATCAGGTCAGACGGATCTATGTTCCCACTTGGGGCTCACAGTCTAAGCCAAAGGGAAATCAGGCATCGAATCCCCATTTTACAGCTGAAGAACCTGAAGCTCAGAGAACTGAAGTGATTTGCCCAGCAGGAAAGTGGCAGAGCCGGGATTAGAACCAGGTCCTCTGACTCCCCGACCTGGGCTCTTCCCACAGGGTCATAAATGATTCTAAAGCATGATTGAGGGACAACATGGCTCCATAGCTCAGTAGAATTAATTTAAACTTGCCCTTTATGTACTTGAAATGGGTATTTGGCTCCTGGTGCTAGGTCCAGTCACCATTCTTTATTCATTCAGTCAGTCATTTTATTGAGCGCTTTCTGTGTGCAGAGAACTGTACTAAGTGCTTGGAAAGTACAGTTCAGCAACAAATAGAGACAATCCATGCCCAACAACAGGTTCACAGTCTAGAGGAGGGAGACAGACAACAAAACAAGTAGACAGGCATCAATAGCATCAATATAAATAAATACAATTATAGTTGTATATACATCAATGGAATAAAAATATGTACATATATACAAGTGCTGGGGTAGAGCAGAGGGAGGAAGTCAGGGCGATGGGAAGGGGAGGAAGAGCAGAGGGAAAGGAGGGCTTAGTCTGGGAAGGTCTCCTGGAGGAGGTGAGCTAGCTGGTGAGGGTTTAGGTTTCTAAATCTTATTGTCTTGCATATGCCAAGTTCAAGCTGCTATCCTGAATCGGTTAAAGTATTTTCAAAGAGCATTACCTACATGTCACACAGATACACAGATTGTGCCCAGTGGCGAGCAGGTAGATCCCTTTCTGAACCCATCAACAACCTAAGGGCCGAATGTTCACTTGGGCTGGGGATGGGAGCTTTCTCTTTCTCCTGGAGCTGATGAATCACTGGACTTCTGAGTGGGGAAATGAAAGGCAAAGCTGGAAAATACATTTCAGAAGGTCAGCGGGGCTCGTGGCTGACGTCATACTTATTAATTTGGATGTTTTATCCGCCAGACCAGGAAAATGAGAGGCCTTCATTTCGCCTGCTTGCCCAGCCCGAAATGGGCTCAGCTCAGACAAATAGATTGTTCCATTTTCACAGAGGCCCTCTGGGTGGTCCGTCTGTGCGCTTTCTCCTGCAGACCCGCATTCATTTCAGGAACAGTAACCACCAAATTAGGATGATTTACCCCACTGTCGATGTCTTCTTCAAACAATGGTGAATGGAGCTCTGCTGTGGTGGGCGGAGAGTGCCAGGGGTCCAGGGCAGGGAGGGGGGAGGTGGGAGGTAGGCAGGCAAGGAGGAGACCAGACTAGAGCATCTCGGGAGCAGCACCGACACCCACCTCGGCTCCTCATTCCCCCCTTTCAGGCTCCAATGGGCAACAGGTTGCAGAGAGGACACAGTTATTAAGCAAGATGAATTTATCCAAATAGCTACTGATGGGGCCACTATCTTTACTGCTCTGTCAGCATTTCCATTTCTGATCAGGTCTATTTTAGCCAACTATTCTCATCTGAGGCTCGGGCAGAGACATTGTGAGCAGAGCAGACAAGTTGGACCTGTTACTTGAAATTGGCTTTGGGATTTGTTCCTTTGATTAGGAATGGTTTTCCATTCGAATTTTGGAAATGGGGTGGGAAAGGCCTTGCTTTAGGCGGGGAGGATTCAAGTTATAGAGGAAAAAAGGAAAAGAAACATGGATTTAGAAATCTGACCGTGAATACCGCGTGTGGTTTCTGCATGATCAGGGGCTGGAGTGTGAACCTCTTCGTGCAGGCAGTAGGGTTATTGGCAGTCATTCATTGTCGTACTTATTGAGTACTTCCTATGTGCAGAGCACTGTACTAAGTGCTTGAATAGCTTCTTGTCCATCAGAGGGAGAGAGTTTGGATCTGTCGTGAGTCATGACAACAATATGGGCCCATCCTGCCTCCACATGAAAAGAATTGGGGTAGATCAGTGACCATAGCTACCCTATACACAGACAAAGGAGAAGCCACCTTGGTTTGCCTCCAAATGCTTTCCACCTCAAAATGCAGGCCATCGGGAAGGAGCTGCTTCCCACTGAGGTGCCTGCCTGGCTTCCACCTGTATGGTCATTTTGTTTACTAGGGTTTTGTTTACTGAAGAGGAGAGGAGGCATGTTAATAGATGAAAAGTGAGCGAGTTGAGTCCCAGCTGCACCAAGCTGCCGGTGAGTACACCTGCTGGCCCTGAACTCTCCTTGGTTTTTTCCTGATTTAAAGACTAAAAGACTTTACAGACTAAAAAAAGGTACCCAGGCTGAGGTCAACGTGAGGGGCTCTGGACAAGTTAGACTTGGCTGGTATATAAATCGCTTTCTTCCTCTTCCACACCTCATTTATGCTACCCCGGAATTGTTTGTGTCCAGCTCTTCTAGTTTTAGTTGGTGAGCCCCAGTTGGGACAGGGGACTGTGTCCAACCTAATTATTTTGTATCTATCCCAGTGCTTAGTATAGTCATTGGTACCTCCTGAGAACTTAACAAGTACCATGATTATTCCTACTACTGATAATAAAATTAGTGATTTTGTGGGTTTTTTTCAGGGTTATTTGTGATCCTAGCTAGGTCTCTCTTTTTAAAAAAACAAAAACAAAAAAAACCCCAAATGGTATTTGTTAAGCACTTTCTCTTTGCCAAACAATGTACCAAGCACTTAGGTAGATACACCATAATCAGGTTAGATACAACCCTTGTCCTTCACTGGGCTCACAGTCTAAAGAGGAGGGAGAACAGGATTTAGTCCTCATTTAACAGATGAGAAAACTGAGGCACAGAGAAGTCAATTTGCCAAAAGTCATACAGCAGGCAAATGACAAAGCTGGATTTAGAACCCAGGTCCTTTGACTCCCAGGATTTTGCTCTTACCACTAGCTCATGCTCCTTCCCAGGCTTCTCCTGTGGGCTTTAAATTGCATGGTCATGTTTGTCTGTGAGGGATATGATGTGTGTCCAGAGTGGTCAATTCAGTGACCCCTGATACTTGCTCATTTTTGAAGTTGCGCTTTATGGATACATGTTGCTCATACCCACTATCTAGTTTTGTGAAGAAATTTCTAATTCCTGGTGCCAAAGGGTTAACCCTAGAATGCAACTTCCTAAACTAATTAACTTTTTTTCTACACTCTCCCTTGCCATAAGATGCTTCTTGGCAGCTGATAGCTACACAGGTGTGCATTGAATAATTAAATATAACAAGCGCCACAATGTGATTGACCAGGTGTGAAGAAAAAAAAATTCTTAGTAAAGGATGAATTGAAAACAAAAAAAACCCTAATTATTAACTCTCCTTTGCCTTGTTCTCCTGTTTCCTGATAAATTAGATTTGAACATTCTCATTTGACCCAAACCAGGAAGCTGGATTTATGTACAACTTGGGGAAGCGAAGGCCAACATTGAATTAGGGCTTAAGTGTGCTTTCCCTGAAAAGATAATTGACAGCTGAGCCCCAACCTGCAGAATTAACTCCCAGCATTTGCTCCTCCAGGCAGCCTGGAGAACATCTGGGATGCAATTTGGGCAAGAGCGGAGAACTGGCGTGTAGGAAGGGTTGAAGATGGAAAAGCTATTCTGGGGGCATTCTTGATTATCTATCTCCACCTTGAATAGACCCACTTGCCTAAAGCTGTAGCAATTGGTTCCAGGACAGTTGCAGAGAATAGCCTGCTGAATAGTTGCATGGAGCGGTCCAGTAAATGAAATACATTTGTGGGCCGGGACAATTTCAGAATGATTTCTCCGTTCATTCCGTCAGTGGCGTTTATTGAGCGTCTGAATGCAAAGCACTGTACTGAGCACTTGGAAACGCATGGTGGTGTTTGCCTACCTCTTTCATTCTCCTCGTTTTTCTTCTTCACTTACCCCAGCATCTCCTGTTCCCTACAAATAGCACAATTCTATAGTTTTATTGAGTTAAGGGCAATTAAAATCTGGGAAAAGAAAGCCCTCCTGTAATGCTACCAAGAGGCTTTCCCCCAATTAATTTTTCTTCTTCCTGGTCATATGCTCCAGTGACCACCTCTACATTTTTATGCCTTTTCTGCACTTAAGGCTGTTAAAACCACCAGGGCCACTTCTGTACTTAAGGCCTTACACATCCCATCATTCATTTTTCCAGTCTTATGTTGTTGTCTCAGCATGTATTTTTTACCTTGGCTTTATTTAATGACTGATAGGGGTTTTTTTCCTTTAGTATATGATGAGTCTTAAACCTCCCTGGATCCTTCCCATTTCTCTAGAACTGCTGCCTTCTATAGATTTGCCTATGTGTGAAGACAGGTACTTGAATAATTTCAAGCCCCATTTGTTAGCATTTACTGGCCCGCTTCTACTGAATTGAAATTCCTGCTCAAAAAAGAGGCTTGGGTGGAGGGGAGGTTCCCCGCCCCAAGAATTTGAGAGCAGATTAGGAAGGCATTTTCTGAAAGGATGTTAATTGGAGATTTTTTTTTTTTAATTTGGTTCCTGGGATAGATTTGTTTAAAGGATTATATTTCTGTGGTTCTTGGAGCAGCTCCAAGTTTTACCTTTTTTCAGGTAAGTGGTTGATTGCTCTTCATTTTGTTTCCATTTTGACACGTTCGACCTCAGCACTGAACACACATCTTGTGAAGAATTCCTGACAGTGTATACGAGTGCTCTTCATTATATCCAGAAGCAAATCCCACTGGCAGAGTTTGGAGGGCCTTCTGGTTTCCACTGACCACATTCCTGATTGTCAGCCTCAACAACAGAGGCCTTCCGAATAAGCAGCACTCCATTCAGTGCTTGACATGGTCCGGAAATGAGACACAGTCATTGCCCTCTGGGGGCTTATAATCTAATTGGTTGAGCAGCAGACTTTATCAAAAGTGGGAGCAGGAGGAAGAGCCAGGATGTAACTGAAAGTAGTACAGATGAATCAGGGTGAAATTAAGTAAATAATTGAATAGACCCATATACAGGGGTATATTATAAATATATAATTACTTTTATTTCCTCCTGCATTCATAAACACAGAGGCCTATTATGTGTTAAGTACAGTGCTCTGCACAGAGAAGGCACCCAAGAAGTACCATTGATTAGAGATATATATAAATTCTAAAAGAAGGATCAGGATGATATGACTAGGGTCATGCAAATCAGTCGGGGAAGATTTCTTGGAGAAGGTGGGATTTTAGGAGGGCTTTGAAGATGGGAATAATTCTTTCAAGGCTTAAGGATCCATGACATTTCTCTCTCTAGTAAATTGCTCCCTTGATGTAATTCAGCCAATCTATTCACAGTGGGCCTATAGTGCTCACCCATTCCGACTGCAGGCAAGTTTTCACTTACTAGTTTAATGGAAAGCCACTTTGTTATATGGTTTACATAACAGTTGCTTTAGTACATTATTTATTTCCTAATAACTATCGCACAGATTAATATGTATATATTTCCTCAACTTTAGCTGGCGATCTATTAAGAAAGGGTTCTGAAGGAGAAGAGTTGCTCTTAATCTTTGACAGATGTGGATGGTGTCTCAGGTTTCTGAATGAAGCTGTGTTCACTGAGGCACTCCCAGCTAATGTGTTATGATTACAAGGTTTAAGAGCACTGAAAAATTAATCGGCAGTGTTTCTGAAAATGCTCCTGTACTTTGCTCTTAGTCTGCCTTCTGTTATAGTTAAGATGGAATCAATACAACCTCTTGTTTCATCTGCCATTTTCATCACCTTAAGAGACTGTGTAATAAAAATAGCAGGGGATGTGCCATTCCCAAACGGTACAGGCAGTAGGCGTATTAAAACGCATCTCGGTTCATGGTCGTCAGTCGGTGACTTATGCCTCTGGTCAAATTCGGGTGGCTGAAGGCCGAGCAAATCTGACCCATTGCTTAGAACAGTGCCTGGCGCACTGTAAACACTTAATACCATAATAAAACATTTTTATCTTGGAAGGAGGGTGGAGGGGATGCAGAGAGGAAAGGGGCTAGGGGTGGGGCTGGTTTAGAAGAGGGGCAGGGAATGAGGAGGAGAGGACTGGAGGTGCCTTCCATAAGGAAACTTTGCAGGGAGGACCTGTGAGGTTAGACTGAGTCATAATTGACAGTGTTGGGTATCAGAAAAGATGTTCGCATGACGCCTAGAGAGGGGTTCAAGCCTTTCTTATCGACAGGCAGATTTGAAAGCAACTGTCTCCGTTTTAGAATTATTAATAATAATGCTGGTATTTAAGTGCTTACTATGTGCAGAGAACTGTTCGAAACGCTGGGGGAGATACAGGGTGGAGAAGCAGCGTGGCTCAGTGGAAAGAGCACGGGCTTTGGAGTCAGGGCTCAGGAGTTCGAATCCCAGCTCTGCCACTTGTCGGCTGTGTGACTGTGGGCAAGTCACTTAACTTCTCTGTGCCTCAGTTCCCTCATCTGTAAAATGGGGATTAAGACTGTGAGCCCCACGTGGGACAACCTGATTCCCCTATGTCTACCCCAGCGCTTAGAACAGTGCTCGGCACATAGTAAGCGCTTAACAAATACCAACATTATTATTAGTAAGGTTGTCCCATGTGAGGGTCATGGTCTTAATCCCCATTTTACAGATGAGGTAACTGAGGCCCAGATAAGTTAAGTGACTTGCCCACAGTCACACAGCTGACAAGTGGCAGAGTCAGGATTCGAACCCATGACCTCTGACTCCCAAGTCCGGGCTCTTTTCACTGAATCACGCTGCTTCCCAGCCTCCCAGAGTGAGAAAGCGATTTTGAGAGATGGAGGTGTGCGAGATCTGTAAATGGCCGGGCAGGGAACGAGGTTACCAACTCTGTTGTGCCTTCCTTTCCCAGACGCTTAGTACAGAGCTCGGCACACAGTAACCGTTCAGTAAATAGCCCAGTGATTGATTCCTCAGCCCCTGCTCCGGCCCGATTCACCTGGTCGGAGGGGGGTGGGAGCTGTGTACGGAAATATTCATTAATTCATTCAATAGTATTTACTGAGCGCTTACTAGAAGCGAATAAGCAGCACTCGATTCAGTGCTTGAGATGGTCAGACAGAAACGAGACACGGTCATTGCCCTGTGGGGGCTTATAATCGATTTGGATGAGCAGCAGACTTGGTCCAAAGTGGGAGTAGGAGGAAGAGCCAGGATGCAACCGAAAGCAGTACAGATGAATCAGGGTGGAATTGAGTAAATAACTGAAGAGACCCATATAGAGGGGTATATTATAAATATATAATTACTTTTATTTCCTCCTGCATTCATAAACACAGAGGCCTATTCTGTGTTAAATGCTGCCACTTGTCAGCTGTGTGACTTTGGGCAAGTCACTTCACTTCTCTGGGCCAGTTACCTCATCTGTAAAATGGGGATTAAGACTGTGAGCCCCACGTGGGACAACCTGATTCCCTTGTGTCTCCCCCAGCGCTTAGAACAGTGCTCTGCACATAGTAAGCGCTTAACAAATACCAACATTATTATTATAATGCTCTGCACTGGAGAAGTAGCGTGGCCCAGTGGAAAGAGCCCGGGCAAGCCCGTCAAACGGCAGGGACTGTCTCTATCTGTTGCCGACTTGTTCATCCCAAGCGCTTAGTACAGTGCTCTGCACATAGTAAGCGCTCAATAAATACTACTGAATGAATGAATGAATGAGTCAGAGATCATGGGTCCAAATCCAGTCCCGCCACTTGTCAGCTGTGTGACCGTGGGCAAGTCACTTCGCTTCTCTTTGCCTCCGTTCCCTCATCTGGAAAATGGGGGTGAAGACGGTGAGCCCCACGTGGGACAACCCGATCCCCTCGGATCCCCCCAGCGCTTAGAAAAGTGCTTGGCACATGGGAGGCGCTGAACACATACCATCACGATTAGTACTCTGTGCAGAGCGCTGGGCTAAGCGCTTGGAAGGTACACTTGGGCACCAAATAGGGAGCGTCCCCGCCTTGAGGACGGAAATACCCGAAAATACGCAAATTGTCCGAGCTCCGCCAACTGCGGGCGCAGGCGAAGAGGCAGAGAGGCAGGCCAATCGCGTGGGCCCGCTCTGGATTCACAGAGGGCGCCGGCGCTCCCTTCACTTCCTAAAACGGCGGCTCAGCTCATCGCCTGCTTTGAAAACCCGTTCTGATCGTCACTGCCACCCTCCCTCTCCCGGCGGAGTTTCTCAGACCGCTTTCTTCGTCAACGGCGGGCACCCAGACGGGGAGACGGGAAGGCCGACCGAGGCGTCAATTCCGTAGGTCGGGGAAAAGAGCTGAGCCCGGCAGATAACGCCCGTTGCCCGACCTGCTCAAGCTCCCTAAGACAGGGAGGGGCTGCCGCTTTTTGTGCAGGTGGCGAAGGCGGCTTACGATGCCGAGAGCCGGCGGGGCCCGTGGCTGCAGGATGCTCTGATGGTTGAATCCGGGCCCTTCTTAGTGGAAGCGTCCCGAGTAGCCCGCGCCTCCCCGCACCCACTGCAACACCCCCCTCCCCTCGCCCCCCAACCCTGCAACGCCTCGGCTCGCACCGTCCCCCTTCCACTGCGGCACCCCGCCTGCTTCCCTCCACACGGTGCAGCTCCCCCCTCCACTGCAACGCTCCTCCTTGCACGCACTGCAGCCCTCCGACTGCCCCCTGCACCACGCACTGCAGTCCCCAGCCCGCTGGCCCCTGCACGCACTGCAGCCCCCAGTCCGCTGTCCCCTGCACCATGCACTGCAGCCCCAGCCCGCTGTCCCCTGCACCATGCACTGTACCCCCCCCCCCCCCCCACCGGCTGGCCCCTGCACCACGCACTGCAGCCCCCCGCCCGTTGCCCCCTGCACACACTGCAGCCCCCCACGCTCTCCTTCCCGCCCACTGCAGCTCCCCTCCCGCTGTACGTGGTCCTCATGCTGCCGCCTCAAGTATGAGCACGAGGGCAGGACCGGATAATAATGTTGGTATTTGTTAAGCGCTTACTATGGGCCGAGCACTGTTTTAAACTCTGGGTTAGATGCAAGGTGATGTTAATAATAATGTTGGTATTTAAGCGCTTACTATGTGCAGAACACTGTTCTAAGCGTTGGGGTAGATACAGGGTCATCAGGTTGTCCCACGTGAGGCTCACAGTTACTCCCTATTTTACAGATGAGGTCACTGAGGCACAGAGAAGTTAAGTGACTTGCCCACAGTCACAGCTGACAAATGGCAGAGCTGGGATTCGAACCCATGACCTCTAACTCCCAAGGCCGGGCTCGTTGCACTGAGCCATGGTCCTTCTCAAGGTGATCTGGTTGTCCCCCGTGGGACTCACACTGTTAATCCCCATTTTACAGACGAGGTAACAGGCACAGAGAAGTTAAGTGACTTGCCCAAAGTCACACCACTGACAGGTGGCGGAGCCGGGATTACAGCTGAGGGAAGATGTGGGAGAGTGCAGTAGAATAGAGGCCCTGCCCACAAAGCGCCTACGGTCTGCAGAGAGAGATGGACTTAAATGATAAGTTGGGTAGATGATTATGGTATTTAAGCGCTTACTGTGTGCAAAGCACTGTTCTAAGTGCTGGGGGAGATACGAGGTGATGAGGTTGTCCCACCTGGGGCTCAGGTTCATTCATTTGGTCAGTTGGACCTATTGAGCGCTTACTGTGTGTAAAGCGCCATATCTAGCTCTCGGGAGACTACGGTATAGCCGTAAATAGACACAGGCCCTGTCCACAATGTTCCCTTGTTTTGCATAAGAAGACTTTTCGTGGAGAACCTGCGAGGTAGGATTGAATCATAAATGACAGTTTTATGTACCAGAAAAGATCTATGCACAGCTCCTAAGGTAGGTCTTCAAGTTTTATTGTCATTCAGCTGAACAGAGAGGGCTGGAGTAAACTGGTAGTAGGCTGGAGTAATAATAATAATGCTGGTATTTGTTAAGTGCTTACTATGTGCAGAGCGCTGTTCTAAGCGCTGGGGTAGATACAGGGTAACCAGGTTGTCCTACGTGAGGCTCACAGTTAATCCCCATTTTACAGATGAGGGAACTGAGGCACAGAGAAATTAAGTGACTTGCCCACAGTCACACAGCTGATGAGGGTGTTTCCCCCCCCCCCCCCCCCCCCCCGACTTAGAATTTTTTCTGTTGACCAAAAGAACTTGAAACAGTAGCTTGTGGATGGATCTAGTGCACCCTTGTTTCTGCCTGGCGATTTCAAGCCTATATCATCGACAAGTATATTGAAACAAAGTGCCTCACCCTTAGAATTATCACAGCATCCCAGAATGAGGAAGTCGAAGAGATTTAAGTGATCGAATAATCCCTGAGTTCAGCAGCCCCTTTAGGATGCGGACCCGTGTTGCTTTTCTTCCTGACCCTGTCCAGGCACCACTGGGCCCTAAGCAGCGTGGATCAGTGGGAAAAGCATGGGCTTGGGAGTCAGAAGTCGTGGGTTCTAATCCCCGCTCCATCACTTGTCAGCTGTGTGACTTTGGGCAAGTCACTTCTCCGTGTGTCAGTTACCTTATCTGTAAAATGGGGATTGACTGTGAGCCCCACATGGGACAACCCTATCACCTTGTATTCTCCCCCCCCCAGTGCTTAGAACAGTGCTTTGCACCTAGTAAGCACTTAAATACCATCACTATTATTATTATTATTATTGAGTATGCCTGGCCAGGATGGGCTTGATTTTTGGTTCAGTCAAGCTTTTAAGCAGTTGATATGGACGTGTACGGTCAGTGTGCCAGAGGCTGATGACACATGCCCCTGGAGAAGCAGGGTGTGGGGCCTGTAGGGTGGGAGCTGAATGAAGAGTGTAAGCGGGCAGCAGCTAACATGAAGCCCCTGGAAAAGTCTTAGGGTGTGACTCAGTCACCCTCTCTCCTGCTTCTAGGGAGTTAATGTCCTTTAAGGTGAACATCACAGGTCGTCTGTGCCGAGCAGTTATTGGTAAAATGTCTGGTTAAAGAGTAAAGACATCAAAGCTGATATTTTTACAAGCTTCTCCAGGAACTGAATTAGAATCGCCAAGCTGATTTGTTACGGTGTACTTTAGCCACAGAGTGCTTTTCATAATAAACTCATTAGGTTAGCCTGGAAGGCAGTTTTCCCTTTAAAAATAATCCTGGTCTGAATGGAATGTTGAAAGTGCATTTCATAGCACTCACTATATGTCAAGCACTGAATTAAAAGAAAATCTGTTTGAAGCCAGCCTCCGGCTTTTATGGGGCTCATATTCAGTGCTTAGAACAGTGCTTGGCACATAGTAAGCGCTTAACAAATGCCGTCAAAGGGAAAGCAGGTATCTTCTGCCCATTTTCCAGATGAGGTAACTGACAGAGTTCTGAGTTGACAAAGGTCACAGAGCAGACCACTGGCAGACCTGGGATTAGAACCCAAGCTTTCTGACTCCCAGGATCCTTCTCTTTCCCCTAGGCCAACTGCTTTCCCAGGCAGGAGTGAATTGTGGGTTTCTTCTTTGATTAGTTCAGTGTTCTGCATACAGTATGTGCTTAATAAATATGATTACTACTAATTTTGTTTCTCCCTCTTGGTGTCACCATCTCCCCATAACCTCAGCTCCATAAGTCACCCCCTGTTTGAGTGCTACCTCTCGGGCAGACCTGACTCCTGTTCATGTTTCCCAGTGATGCAGGATCCAGTCCAGAAGACTGGTGATCGCCCACTTTAGAGTAATGCCAGCCCTACTGACTTCACAACTGTACCATGTTACACTCAAGTCTCATCAGAGCGGTCAGTAGTACTTATTAAACGGCTACTGCATGCGGAGCAATTCACTATAAGCCCTTAGAAGAGTTTGAGAGAATTAGAAGGTACAATCCCTGTCCATTCAGATGTGAGTGCTGTTTTCTGTGTATTTGGAAGGTGTTTCTATTTGCACACTCAGTTCACGCTCACCTTTTACTATAATTTGGATGAGGCTAACTATTTTTAGGACTTTCTGTTTTGAGTCCATTCCCATTTAGGCCTACTGAAGAACACTTTTCTGCCGTGTTTAAACATTGAAAATCCATCTGAACATCTATTCCAATGTGGGAAAGAGTGTATATACAGATAGTTCTGTTTCACACCGAGTGTGATTGGAAATATACATAAAAACAGGCTGACCATATTAATTGGGCTGAAAAAATGAGAAAACCAACCCATGCTTTTTATGCCTTTCCCTTTCCATTTATGAGAGCAGAGGGATAAGGGGTGGGAAATTGTCAGCTAAAGGTCCTCCAGTATTCTGGAAAGTCATTACTGTGAGACTCTACTGAGCGTGCTCAAGCTGGGACATGGAAGTTCAGGTAATTGAAATGAGCAAGACTCGCTGGAGATTGGTACAAAGTAGGCTAACCACTGTAAGTAAGCCAGGTCCAATTTCTGATCCTAGGGATATTTTTCTAAGATTACCGGGGCCAGTCCAAAACATCTGGGACTGTTCTATAGTTATGCCGGAACAAATAGATGATCATTGAAAAGAGACTTTCTTTTCTGGCATTTGCTGCTTCTCAATCACTGAGTAGAATTTTGAGACCCCAAAGCAACATACTCAATAGAAAAACCCAGGTTTTTACTTGTCAGATTCATTTTTGGTTCACTTTCATGGCTACTGTCAGCCTGTTGTTTTGAGTTCTGATCAGACGTGTTTTTTGAGTAAAGAGTGCATTACATTACCCAGCTGTCCTAAAAAAAACCATTACTTATCACTGTGCAGATTTAATCCAAACCATCTGTTATATTTCTTTTCCCTCTTTTTCTCAAGGCAGATCACAGAAAAGCTGTTTCTTGAAATATCTCACTCTGAGAAACTACAAGAAGGAAAACATGTCAAAAATTTAGATGTCATTTTAACAGTATTTTGTGGTTAGGATTAAATGTTGTGTTTCAGTTAGAGATCAAAGACCCCTTTCCATGCCTCTACGACATACATAAGGAATGAGAGGCACCAGAAATTCATACTAAATCTTCTTCATTTCGTATTTCTAAATGGAGAAAACTGAATAATCTCTAGGTTAAAGGCTTGGTTTTGAGCGTTCGATCCTATCAGGTAATTGGAACAAACCTCTTATCTGAAGAGTTGAAACTGCCAGGTTATATTTTTCTTCCGTTCCAGAACTGTTATAAAGGCTCTATCTGAGAGATTTGTGTTCCCGAAACTCCAGGATAAAAAGTTTTGATGTGCTGGTTTTGTGAGGTGTTAGCTTCATTAGTTCGTGATGCAAAGGTTTGCTTTCAGAAAGAGCTACTGTGAATATTCCTGGAACATTTTCCAGGTCAATGGGAAGTTGCTTTGGAGATCTCATCCTACAACCTCAGAAAGGACAGATTTCTACTCTTTGGGACCCAGCACAAACCTCCTCCCACCCTTTTCGGGAAGCTAATATTCAGTTAGCTAAGCCCAGTCAATGAAATCGGGCCTCGGGACGGCCAAGTCCCATTCACTCACTCATTCAGTCGTATTTACTGAGTGCTTACTGTGTGCAGAGCACTGTTCTAAGCGCTTGGAAAGTACAATTTGGCAACCAATAAGGACAATCCCTACCCAACAATGGGCTCACACCTACTGCCAGAAGCCGGGAAGGCCACTGAAACCATCTTGGGGGGTCCGTTAGAGGGGTCACTGACTGCACTTGTGAAAATTGGGTGCTCTTTTACTGATCTGGAAATAAGATGCACAGGTCCTGTGGGCTATGCCAGTTACGCACCATAGAGCGTAAAATGGAGTATGGAACTTTATGTGGAGGTCCATAGAATCTGGAGCATGACCATGGGAGGGACCATGACCCCCTTCCCTCCTCATTCCAGAGGCATTGAATTCCTCCTGCAGGTCCCTGTAAAGGTGGGTGCTGGAACCTAGCTCCGTGAATGAGTGGCAAAAGCTGAGGGGAGGCCAGCTGACGAGAAGTCAGATGTTTGTGCCCGGACTGAATTGTAATGTTAAAGGGACCCACCCCTGTGTCCATACTGGAAGGGGATGGGCAAGCTGAAAACTGGCCTGTCTGGAATAAATCTGGCAGGTACCCACAACTAGGTAGGGAGCCAGATCAGGCCTCAAAGGTCTTCTCTTAAGCAACCTACACCTCCTGCTTCTCTTTCCAGCCCCTCTTTCTTTCTCCCAGAGATCTCAGCGGGCTGGAGGATCTTGACAGAACCGAGTCTCCTCTCTGAGATCTCCTCGCCTCCCCCCTTCCAGCCTAATCAAAACTGCAGGGCATAAGTTGGGTCTTGGAATCGCACCCCTTTGGGCTGTGTTCATGAATGGCAGCCATTTTCCTGTTCCACACATAACCTCAGCACAGTCCTTCATTACTCTCTATCTTTAGGGTGTTTCAAGCAGGTTATACTCCACCCGAACTCAAGTGAAACCAGGCAGAAAGAGAAGTGTTCATCTTTTCTTTCTTCCCTTTTTTTTTTTTTTTGCTACCCTCCTACCTAGCCTCCATCATTTAATCGCTTTCCCATCGTCTGTATATCTGGAGAGAGTGTAATCATTTCACCTGTAAGGAACTTATTTGACACTTTTAACCCACTCACTGCTCCTGCCCTCACATTCATTGTATCTTCCTGATTTGTATTTTTCCCTCTGCCCATCTTTCCCATGCCCCAAGCCAGAATCTTAAATCCAGGTTCAGGTCCTTGAACTTCAGCCCCCTTCCCCTCACTCACTCCCTAGGTCTAGCTAACCAGACCACCATCAGCCTGCCCCAAGCTAGGTAACGTCTCATATCCTCTGTCTTTGCTCCTCTGACTCAATACCAGTTGGCTTGCTTAGTCTTGCCTCCTCCTCCTGACTTCTCAGCTTTACCTCCAACACATCCTACATCTGGAAAGTTCTCTCTTCCTCCTCACCAAGGTCCCTTCTTTCCGGCTTTTAAAGATATCACCTCACTTCCCTCCTCGAGGCTTTCCCTTCTTAAATGGAAATGTGAGGATTATCTTCCCATGAACCGTGCACCTAAACACTTCCTCAGCTGCATCCTCCCCCACTCGCCAAGCACACTTTGGCCAATTTAGGAGGTGAGAGAACTTGTGGCCTTCTGCTGCTGTGAAGAAGTAGTTCTGTGGTCCCCTGACCCAAGTCCATCCCAGGGGCCAGGTGGGACTGGGGTGGCATGGGAGTCCACGATTCAGCCCTGCATTAGTGCCTTAAGTGTGGTAGAAAGTCCAGATCAGGGAATACCAGGTTCCCTGGGGCTAAGACAGTAGAGTGCTTTCTGTCCATGCATCAATCCCATCACCGGGTCAGAAGATATGCCATTTCAGCACAAATCCCAAAATGATGCACTGGAGATCAGAAAGAAGTGAAGAAACAGTTCATGATTTTTGCATCCGTATCAAGTTTGTTTTGCAAGTAAAGCAAATTTTCTAATAACCTACGGTCATGCCAGCTCAGATACTGGGGGAATACAGATAATCTTAAAGCGGTGCGAAATACTGTTCAGTAGCTAAACGGATTAGGCACTCTGTGTAATGTATTATATTTCTTGTTTTTTAGTTTCTATATTATTACAATTCTCAAAGGCCTAAGGAAAGCAAATGCAGCACAGTGAGAAGGATTATGAAAATCCAGTGTAGAAGGGGTTGTCGATCACCTATCAATCATCAATCTTTTCAACCACGTCTGCCCAGTTGTATCTATTTCTGGTAACATCAGTAGTGGCACATTCAAACTAGAAGCAGCTATAAGTGTTCATTCTCAATGCAGCTAAGTGGCCACCCTCATGATCAAGTCATGTAAGTGGGGGTGCCGGAAGTGTAACACACATGGGTGGCTTCATTTATTTTGTTTCCTTGTCATCCAAAGCATCTATTAAGTCACCTTGGCCCCGGCCCTCTAACAGCTGACATTCTTAAGCAGACACTAGAGCCCCAGACAGGGCCTCTGCCAAGGAAGATGAGCGGTAGGAGTCCACCTATCTGGTTGGGAACACTGGGGATGTCATTTACTATGTCTGAAGCTAGAGTGCAGCCCATTTTCCTCCAGCGGTCATCTAGGGCAGAATTTCAAATGAAGCCCATTAGTACTGAAATCCCATGTGCTCTTGTGGAATTCAGAATCCACTTACCAGTCTCGCTCGTGAGATTCACTGAACAGTGGCTAAACTCTGCCCCTTTGACGAATTCATTCCAAGCTCACCCAAACCTTGCCTAACTCGAGGAGAAATAGACTTGGCTTTGTCAGTTGGATAATGAAAGTCCCTTTTTCTAGGCTAAAATTACTCACTCTCTCACGCCCACATTCATTGACTCTGTCCTGCAGCCTTTCCAGCACACTGACCCTCTGGGACATTGGTGTGTCCTCAATTTTGTCTACTTAACACGACAAGAACTAAATTTGTCAGGGATGAAATATCACTGTCTCTTCCTCATTTGTGCAAGTCTGACCAGGATGAAAAAAAAATTAGAAATGCCCTATGAAATGACCTGCCATTCACTGCCCGATTCAGAAGCTACATGCTTAATATATACTGGAACAGCAACGTGGGCTTTGATGAATTTGAGACTTAGTAGGGAAATTCAGTTCAGGAGACATTGATTTTTGGCCCAGCCGGTTGGATTTTAGGTTTCTTTGCCCACAGCAAATGCATAATTTCAACTCAGTAGTTTGTTGCAAAATGCTGAATGGCCTTTTGGCGTGAAATGGAATTGCAAAAGGTCCATTAGAGCCAGAATCAATCCTTTAGGAACGATATTGTGTCGGAAAGAGCTGAGGTTAGTCTGACTTTCCACTTTAACAATGTTTTTGTTAACCTACATGTTTTTGTGAGTCTTAAGGGCTTCCTAATGCACTGGATCGCCTCTTCCTAAGTGTATGATTTGTAATTACGGATCCTTGCTTATTACGGAGTGTGTAATGTTTGCCTGCTTCCCTCAGGCAAGAAAGGCTTCATGTAGAAAACCTGTTAGGTGGTAAAAATCTCAAGCGGCCATAGAAGAGGCACAGGATGTATAGAACCATTTCATAGTCACCCCCAGTAGCAAGCACTAAGTCCCCACAGGTGCAGAACTCTGAATCACCTGAACAAAGATAGGTGAACAGATACCAACTAAACCACCTCTGGCCTTCAGGTCCTTTTTGGAGAAAATAGCATGTAGAGTTGACGTGCAGACCAAGACAGCTGATCCCCAGTGTCAATCATCTAGAACATGGGGGTAGAGTGGTTGCAAGGCTCCAGCTGAAGAGAAACTCGCTTCATAGTACTTACTGGGTCCTCCACATCGACGTTCGTGTGCTCAAATGGATTCTTCCAGCACCGCCTGTGGCTGTATCGAAATTAGGTTTGTGTTGTTGGATGACTGTTCCCCAGTTCTAGAGGAAGCACGTGTCCTGGCAGACCCAACTCTTAATATGGACAGAGGACAGTGTGTATAGATGTGTCACAAGCAGAGAAAGTGTAGGCTTTAAGTGTCTGGGATGGTGCTTTAAGGGACGGGAGGTTGCAGCATAGAGCAGCTCAGCCAGTGCTGTAGATGTTTGCTGCCCAGCAAAGGTACCATTTATGAAGGCTCAGGGTTGGGTAGGAGAAAGCTGGAAGATTGGCTGAGGAGGCGGAGGGAGGGAGTGAATGGGGGAGACTAGGGTAGTAAGTGGACCAGAAATGACCTGGAAGAGTTTAGATCAATCAGTAGTATTTATTGAGGGATCGACTATGTGTAGAATACTGTACTAAGAAGCTGATATAATAGAGGAGCTAACAGTTCACCTTGAGGTTATATACAGAGAGCCATTGAAATAAAAAAAAAAAAAGGGATGGGTAAGATGGATGACTTGAGTGGTAAATTTGCATTGCTTTTTATTTAAAATCACACTTTGGGCTAATCAGAGTTTTTTTTTTTAATTGAAATGCCTGAATGAAGATGTACTGAAGGTAGTCAGAGCAATATATTTAGTGGCAGAAAAAAGAAACTGATCCAAGCTAAATCCCAGGAACATTCTTACTAGCTAGATTTATCTGCCCGTGTATGTATGTCTTTCAATTTTCAGAGGATTCCAGGTATTTATAAATGCATTTGAGTGGTTATGTAGTGGTAATTGGAGAAAATGAATTTTAAATTTCAAAGCTGGAGGCACAATTTGTCGTTACAAAATGGGTCAAGAAAGTACACTGGTTTGAGCATTATTTAACTGTGAAGTTTCTGTTTAAAATGATTACAACCGGAAGAGCCCATTTAATTTCATTGTGTGGCTTTCTCTGCAGCAAAATGAAGCTCCTCTTTTTTCCTGTAGATGACTAATAGCATTTCCCTTCCAAAAAGTTCATTTATTCAGTTAGTGCAATGGATCTGACCTGACTTATCAAGCCAAAATTTCCCCAACCTTGAAATACAGCACCAAGTGTTACGTGGGGAAACTCAAAGAATTAACCTTATACTGCTAAGACCTTGGAAGTAGGTGGTCTACGATAAGAAACTATGACACTGGATTTAGAACCTCAGGGATGTCTTTGTGGAGGAATAAAAACGTAAGGCTGCTTCTAGCTTCCATTGCCAACACAGTCTGAGCTGGCATATTCTTAATGGGGCTTCTCAGCGGGTGCCTCTGATGTATTACTTACTTCTGAACCAGGGTGATGCTGATTTCTTTGGTCGTCTCACTTTCGTAGATGAGATTGCTCACCTGAAATTCGGTTAGAGTATTTAGCAGATGAGAATTTATTTTATGGTGATTTCTGTCTCGGCTAATGAGTTTTCTGACTGAATAGCCGTTGTTGGGTGTTCTGATTCACTCCCCAGTCAATTGATCAGTGGTACCTATTGAACGCTTATTGTGCATAGAGCACTGCACCGACTTTTGGGGGGTTTGGTATAACAGAGTTGGGAGATATGTTCCCAGCCCACAAGGATCTTACAGTCTACTGGAGGAGGCAGACATTAAAATAAATTATGGCTTTGAAAGTAAATGCTGTGGGGCTGAGGGTGGGGTGAATAGCCAGTGCTTTAAGAGTACAGATCTAAGTGCCTAGGCAGTACAGAAGAGAGAGGGGTTAGGAGAAAAGAGAGCTTAGTTGGGGACCTGGCTTTTGTAAATATTCTTTCCAAGATCTCAGCTGAATTAACATTAACCACACTTCATGATGCAGTATTGAATACTGTCAGAAGATGGAGTCCCCTTTTGTATCTTTGGTGACAGGATGATACAAGAGTGGAAAGAAATTGATTAAAAGGAGGAAGCCGTGAATAGGCTAGCTACTGTCTCTGGAAAATATATGTTTGATCTTTTAGTAGCCTGACTCATTTTGCTTTTGCCTAACTATTGCCATGGCTCTTGATTTGTAGATGAAGATCTGAGTTTCGGGTTTCTTTGCTCTAAAAGTGTTGAAAAACACAGGTGCCATAATAAATGTTCCCCTCCTAGGCCAGGTGATCAGGATTCTGTTTAGTCAGGTGTAGATGCAACACATTCAAGCAGTATCAGATGAGCAGTGAGATGAGCAGAATAAGAAATTAGGAATTCAAAAGACCTGATTTCATTGAAATCCAGAGGAAAAACAACAGGCACATACCGATGGAAAATCAACTGCAAAGAGGAACTTGCTGTAGAAGTTGAATTCTATGAAACAGATCTCAGATCCAAACTGGAGGCATTAGTGAACCTTTCAAAATAAGTTTTCCTTGTTTTTTGAGAGGAAAAACTCCTAAGCATCTGAGAGTCCTGGGTCCTCTTACTTAACTCCTTCCTCCCTCCTTCCGAAATCTTCATCAGCCAGAGTCCCCCACCTCCCGGTTGTGCCCAAGTGTGTCTAATGTCTGTATAAGAGGCCCTAGAGAATGAATGACCTTGTCCTGGTATCAAATGGCCTTTAATCTGTGTCTTACAAGCATAGGTCAAGGAGGATAGGAGCTTCCAAGGAGAAGGCAGGTTCAGGTTTGAGAACAGTCTTTGGGGGCTCTGGGAAGAAGGGGGTCAGTTAAGAGCAGTGAATATGCTGTTTGGAGTGTGAATCTTTTTTATCTCCCTAACCGTGACACTAATTGCCTTATTTGTGAATAGAGCAATTTTTGCTTCCCATTTCAGTTAATTTAGTTCTTGGTCAGCCATCTTGACTGTAATGGTTGCTCTGTTCTTTATTTCTCTGCATGAAGCCAGGCAAAAACAAAACAAAAGGTTGTGCCTCACAATTTGGTTATGAGGCTGACAGAATTGCCACCTAGAAAGTCACATATAGTGTAAATGTGTGCTGATTCTGGCAAACATTTATATACTTGTGGGACCTAATGTCAGACAAGGTGGGAAATTCTTTCCTGGGTTGTCGGTTAGGGTGAGACGGGTGTGTATAAATAGAGGCCAGGGATAGGAGGGAATTGTCTATGTGATGAGTGAAGGGAAAGGCCTCATTGAAGATGGCCTCTCACAGTCTGGTCAGGAAGAGACTGGCACAGGGATGAGGAGAGGTGGCTGGCTCCCCCAGCCCCTCAAACTACTGATCAGGACCAATGTCTGAACACATGTCTGGTTGATTCTGAAGGCAAATTTCCTGCACTGATTGAAGAAACAGATCAAATACAGAAACCCTTTGTAATGCAAATGGAATTCCCACAGCCCTATGGTGATGTGATGAGTAAGTGCTACACACGTGGATTAAAAATCCCCCTGGGGATGGGTGGAAGCTGTTTAAGCATATTCCAGACTTTTCAAGTTTTTGGAAAACTTTAGAAAGCAAGGTCACAGACAAGGTGCAAGCAACTGCTTTTCATCTGCTTTTAGGATCAGAGATATAATCACGTTTCGTATTTTCCTCTGTTAGACTCCAAATTGAGCGTCAGACTCTGTAGCAGATATTCCAGATGAAGATTTATTTGATGAGTGAACCTGTTCCTGTTGGTAATTGTTTCAAAACTTGAAAATGCAGTGGATAGGGTCATAGGATTTAGTGCCCATCATAATAATAATATTAATAATTATGGTATTTGTTAAGTGCTTACTATGTGCCAAGCATTGTTCTAAGATCCGGGGTAGACGGGAAGCAGCGTGGGGTAGACGGGAAGCAGCGTGGCTCAGTGGAAAGAGCACGGGCTTGGGAGTCAGAGGTCATGGGTACGAATCCCGGCTCTGCCACTTGTCAGCTGTGTGACTGTGGGTAAGTCACTTAACTTCTCTGTGCCTCAGCTACCTCATCTGTAAAATGGGGATTAAGACTGTGAACCTCATGTAGGACAACCTGATTACCCTGTATCTACTCCAGTGCTTAGAACAGTGTTCCGCACATAGTAAGTGCTTAACAAATACCAACATTATTATTATTATAAAAAGTAATCAGGTTGTCCCACAGTCTTAATTCCCATTTTACAGATGAGATAACTGAGGCCCAGTGAAGTTAAGTGGCTTGCCAAGGTCACTCAGCAGGCAAGTGGCAGATGCGGGATTAGAACCCATGTCCTCTGACTCTCAAACCCATGCTCTTTCCCTAAGCCACGAGCTAGGACCACGTCAGCTTCATAGCATGGTACAAACCCAAATTGTTTGAAGCCTATCTTGAAGTTCTAATTCTAGCTGTTACTTGGTCCTCATTTGCCCTTAGTGTTTGAATTTGTGTTTCTGAACATGCTTGGGATTTTGGAGAACTGGAATATGTAATCCAGGGACTGGAATCACCTAACAATAATAATAATACTAATAACAATATATGTGTTTATTATATGCCATGCTCTGGACTAAACAGAGTATAATGAGAAGGAACAGAGTCCCTGTCCTAGGGCTCAGCACTGTGACAGATGAAATAATAATATTGTATTATTGTGTATTGTATTGTATAATATGAAAAGCACATTACAATTACTTGATAGTAATTATGGTATTTGTTAAGGGTTTACTATGTGCCAGGCACTGATCTAAGCGCCAGAGTAGATTCAAGGTTAATTGGGTTGGACCCAGTCTCTTTCCCACATAGGGCTCACAGTCTTAATCCCCATTTTACAGATGAGAGAACTGAGGCCCAGAGAAGTGAAGTGACTTGCCCCAGGTCACAGCAGACAGGTGGGGGAGCTGGGATTAGAACCCATGACCTTCTAACTCCCAGGCCTGTGCTCTATCCCTTAGGGAACACTGCTTCTCAAATTATAATGTGAATATAAATGATCTTTTGAATTTGATTTTTTAAATGTACATATGTGAATACTTAAGTCTGTGTTATCTCTGATGTCCTCTTTAGCAAAAGGCACATTAGGAATTTGTTCTTATCTGGGATAGCACCTCCTGCCTTTATCAGATGCTGAATTAAAATAGACTTTAATCACTCTAAATTAGTCAAAGTACTTCATAGGTTGAGGAGGCAAAGAGGTGTTTAATTGAAGGCAAACTTTGTAGCATTATCTTGAAATCAGGATTTAATTGGAAACACAAATGGTAAAAGATTCCAACCCAAGGCGAAGGTTTCCCAGGTATTACTTAATGCCATGGTGGTTTAATTCTGGGAGGCTCATGATGAGGATTTGATGATTACAGATAGCAGATGTTTAGTTTTGTTTGTTTTTTAATGGTATTTGTAAAGCACTTACTATGTTCCAGGCACTGTACTAAGCACTGGGGTAGGTACCAGGTTGTCAGGTTATACTGTATCCCACAGGGTACTAGCATCTTAATCCCCATTTTACAGATGAAGTAACTGAAGCACAGAGAAGTGAAGCAGCTTGCCCATGACCGCACAGAAGACTAGCGGCAGAGCGGGGATTAGACTCCCAGTCCTTCCGACTCCCAGGCCCGGGCTCTATCAGGGCCACATTGCTTCTCCTAAAATGCCGTGTGGTAGTCTGAGAACTTTGCTTGGGGGAAAACCTGAGAAATAGGGTTTAGAGCAAGATAATCTCCAAATTAAGGTGATCACCCAGTTAACCCAATCTAGCCTCCTTTTAACCCCAAGTAGAGTTTTTATAGCGAGAAATTGCCTTACCTTGTGAACATCTCTGGTGGCCAATCAGAGAAGCAGGAAGGCAACACTTGCTAAGGAGTAGAAACTCCAAAATGTTAGATCCCCCCCCCCCCCCCCCAGTCTGTCCTCTGGAGGCCTCCCCTTCAGTAGCATCACCTTTGAGTATTCACCTGTGGTGCGTGTGTGGCTGAAAGGGTCTTTGCAGGACCAACGGGCAGCCCCAGCTGCACTGTCCACACCCACATCCTGTCCCTTGTCCTCTCGGTACGGGGCCGCGGCCCTGTTTTCACTTCTGTCTCCTTGTCTCAGGAACCTGACAAAACTACCATTCAACAGAGCCCTTCCTGTCTTGATGGCAGTGAGCCATTTAGGACTCAAGACATGACATTTAGAAGGGGTCGGGTTCCATTCATTTATTTTTTTACCATAAACATGGAGAGTAAAGAATGAATGGGTGGCAGAGGCAGTGGCGTTAATGGAGTAGGAAGCAGTGAGGCTTAGTGGAAAGAGCCTGGGCTTGGGAGTCAGAGGTCATGGGTTCTAATCCTGGATTTGCCACTTGTCTACTGTGTGACCTTGGGTAAATCACTTAACTTCTCTGTACCTCAGTTCCCTCATCTACAAAATGGGGATTAAGACTGTGAGCGTTACGTGGGACAACCTGAGTACCTTGTATCTGCCTCAGTGCTTAGAACAGTGCTTGGCACATAGTGCTTAAATACCGTCATTTTTATTATTACTATTACTTTTTTTAAAGTATTTAAGCATTTCCTGTGTATCAGGCACTGGACTAAGTGCTGCAGTAAATAGACGATAATCAGGTTGGACACAGTCCCTGTCCCACATAGGGCTCACACTCTTAATCAGCATTTTACAGATGAGGCAACTGAGGCACAGAAAAGTCAAGTGACTTGCCCAAGGTCACGCAGCAGACAAGTGGCAGAGCCGGCATTAGAATCCGGGTCTTCTGACTCCCAGGCCCATGCTCTTTCCACTAGGCCATGCTGCATCTTTGTATGTTTGTCGATGCCATGGCTATTGGGTTTTAAACTGGTTTCATCAAGCACTACAATACAGAAGTACTTGTCAACATCGTTCTGTTTGCCCAGGACTGATACTAGCTGAAATTTACCACAGTGCATTCTTCTTCATTGTAAGTACTTCTGATTTAGAAGAGGCAACGATCACTCTTATCCAGGCTATATAGGGGATTTCAGTCAGTTGCCTTATTGCCAAATGTTGTGGGTAACCAGGAAAACTAGAGTAGTTGCAATTCTCTCAAGAGACAGCTAACATTGAATTGCTTCTCATCATGGTGTTTATATCGAGCCCCCAAATCATCATATCCACTATTTCCTTTCTGACATTAAAGGCCACCAGATGTCAGTGTGACTTAAAGAATGAAGTCATAGCTAACATGGCACCGAATTAATCATTCTGTAGCTAGAAATTGCCTGGATTTTTTTTCTAATTCTTGAGCACTCTGCAGCCCAGATTAATCAGTGGCACTTACTGTGCGCAGAGCCCTGTACTTAGTGCTTGGGAGAGTACAATACCACAGAGTCGGTCGACACGTTCCTTCCCCGCAAGGAGCTAGCTTAACTTTTGAAAGCAGTAGCTCCTCGCAATAACCAGAGAGGCCCCAGGACCTAGTAGACATTTTAGCCTTTCTTTTTCCTATCTGTGGAGTATTCACAATAATGTAGCTGCCGTTTTCATTATTATTATTATTACTAGTAGTAGTAATAGAAGTAATAATAATGCTGGCATTTAGCAAGTGTTTTTTTATGTACTAAGCCCTGGTATCGATACAAAATAATCTGATTAGGCAGTCTGTGTTACAGGGCTCACAATCTGAGAGGGAGCAGTCAATCAGTGTTATTTATTGAGTGTTTATTTTGTGCAGAGCTCTGTACTAGGTGCTTGGGAGAGCGTACTACAATGGAGTTGGTTGCCCCGTTCCCTGCCCACTGGGAGTTTGGTATCTTATCCCCATTTTAGAGATGAGGGAAATAAGAGCCGAAAAGGTTAGGTGACTGGCAGCTTAAGGCTATGATAGGCCAGTGGCAGAGTTGGGATTAGAATTTGGGTCTCCTAACTCGCAAATCCATGCACTTTCCTTCTGATCTGGCTGCCTCTCCATGTTGCTAAACATTTTAAATAATGCCACCCTAGGGATATAGTGGGCCGTATTTGGTTTTCGTGACCTGCTTTATTTTGCTCATGGTGACCGCCGCGTCCTGGGTTGCAGAGTTTTCTGGACAGGAAAGAGAAAAAATATGCACACGCCCCATCCTGCTTCCTCCCCCGCAGTCTTACTGTGGAAGACATCAGCTCACGACCCCTCCTTTTTCAGCAGAGCCCGATGGGGCCAGTGTCATGGAGTGGTGAAGTCCAGCGCTTCCCCGCCCGACAGAATCTGTCGCCGCTCCCTGCGGATCGAAAAGTTTAGGGAATCCCGGTCCCCAGTTCATCGTAGCCTATCTTTGCAGGCTGATGGAGCGCTTACCCGGCCGACGGGCCTCTCCCCGTGTGGACACGAGGTGAATGCTGGCCCCTGCCAGGTGTTCCTCAGGGCCCGAGAGAGCAGCAGGAGATGCCTGAGCCACCGCCCTGCCTCAGTGGGCAGCACGACTTCCAGCAGGGGGAGCACGGTGTCAATTCCAGAGTGACCTCGACTTAGCCGTGATTCGAACGACGCGTCCTGAGCCACCCTGGGATGGAGGCGTTGTCACCTGGCCTGTTGCCATGGTGATAGCCAAGCCTCCCCTGCTTGGAGCCTAACCCCGGGCGGTGGGCTCTGGACTTGGCTTCCCTGGCTGTCTTGTAGCAACTCCGCTTTAGGCCCCCGACTCTGATTATGCCACGTACCCCCAGGAAGGCCCAAATCCTCACACACGTAAGAGCTTGGAGAACCCAGACGGGGTTTCTAGGATGATTTTTCATGTTTAGACCGTGAGCCGGTTATTGGGCGGAGTTCGTCTCTATCTGTTGCCGAATTGTACATTCCAAGCGCTTCATACAGTGCTCTGCACAATAAATACTATTGAATGAATATGTTTTTACACCAGACAGTCTGGTTTGCAGTGGGTGTGTCCCCTGCCTGGAATGGATGTGGACCCAGAAGCCTTTATGTCCAATATTTTTATTTCGAACAACCAGTCTCTAGCACAGTTCCTGCCACAGGACTCTGCAATTCTGTGGGTTCCCAGGGACCCAGGAGGAGACGGTGATGGTTCTGGAGGAAAGGGAGAGGGTCAGGACTCCTCTCAGGGATACACTCTAGGTTCTGTGGATTTCCATAGTAGGTTCTCTCTGACCTCATTAAGTTATGTGACAAAATCTACACATTATCATAATGCATGTCTATTATTTCTGGCTCAGAAAAGACCCATCTGATGTCCACTGATGCTGTTGGGGTCCCTTCTAAGCGTTTTGACACACCAAGCCTTCACAGTGGGAGAGGTTTAACGATAGTGTCTGGGAGCCAGGGATTCACGTGGCACCGGAAGAAAGTTAGTCCTTGGGAAGGCCTTCGGATGAGGAAGCACTCTTAGGTCACTTGGCAGAATGGGTGCACATCTGAGCCAAGGGCATTGTGACCAGCTGCACTGGAAGTTCTCCAGCCCTCTTTGAAGGCTAAACGGAGCTGACTGTTCTGTCTCTTGTCTTTCTGACAAGATTTCCCTTTCAAGCCGGCACTTTCTTGGCCTTTGGAATGAAAGGACCCAGACTCCCAGATCAATGTCTAAAGTTAGAACTGGTATTTATTGAGCACCCACTGGGTGCAAAGCACTGAATTAAGTGGAGGGAAAACCATGCCAGGCACCAGACCCTTTCCCTCCCTTCAAGGGGCTTATACTCTGACAGGAGCCATTTGCTGGATTCCTGTGGCTATCCTTTCCATGTCCTTTTTCTCCTCTCTCTCGTTTGTCCTCTCTGCTCACTTCTCATCCTCATCCTTCACATTCCTGTGCCCATGAGGGTTTGGAGCAGTGAGTGAGTTTACATCTGGGGAAGGTTGGTTATTCCAGGCTCTTCAAGCTATCCTTCAAACCCTTTCAAAATGGTAGCCCTGTCAAAATGCTGTTTCTGCTTCCAGGAACAGTTCATGGTTTTTGTCTGTTCTTGCCTTTCAAAAGTGGCTGAAGAGGCTTTCTGGAAAACATAAAACCAACCAAAGAGGTACTCTCATGCAAAGGTCAAATATGAAAAATTTCATCATAGTGGATGAAATGGAGATTTGTGTCAGAATCGGTCATCATCTTGGGGGGAAATGAGGATGTTAGTATTAAGAATTAGGGTAGAAATGGATAGCATTTTCGTTAGCATTTCATCCCTTTTAGGGTGTATGTAATCTATTGGACAAGACATCCATGAACGTGTGCGTATATACATCTCCCTGATTGATAGCAATGAGGGGCCGTGAGGGGTCCAGGCCCCATTTCTTTCTGTAATTATCTTTGTGCTTCATATGACATTTTAGCAGCTGGCATTGATAGTGCTGAATACATTTTTCAGGTTGAGGTTGATTGAAATGAACATGAGAACCTGTCATGATAACCTCTTGGAATACCTTTTGGATCGGAGAACACAACGAAGTAATTGCGTTGGAGATGGAGCATAAACTTTATCTGCCTATCTGCAATAATTATGGAGCTATTCAGAAGTGACAAGAATTCAAAAGTGGATAAACTGCCTCACACTTTTAATCTTAGGCTTGAAAGTTATGGAAGCATGAATGAAAACAACAACAGTGCTTTTTTGTTTCCTGGCCGTCTGAGGTGCCACCAGACACTTTGGAGACCAAACGTAGCAGAGGGAAAGACCGAGCAATTAATTCACCATGCAATAAGGGTCTCCTTGTTACAGAGATTCCTTTGAAGAGAAGTTTTATCTTCTGTATGGGGCAATTTGTCACCCAACCTAAATCTCGCCTTGAGTCAATGTGGTTCACATTTGTGGGGTGTGCATGTGTGTATGTTTGCGGTAGGGTTTTTTATTACTATTTTCATGGTATATGTTAGGCACTTACCATGCGCCAGGGACTGTGCTGAGCTCTAGGGTAGAAACAAGCTAATGAGGTTCGACATAATCCATATCCCACTTGGGGCTCACAGTCTTAATCCCCGTTTTACAGATGAGGTAACTGAGGCACGGAGAAGTGACTGCCCCAAGGTCATACAGCCGAACCAGGATTGCCGTGCTTCTTCCCTGTGTATGTATGTGAATGTTGTCCTAGAGACAGTGGAGTTTGTATATGTGGTGTATCTTAATGTATCTGGAGAGAAAGGGAGAGTAGAGAGAAGGAAGTATATCTCATTAGGGATCATACTTCAACCGCAGAAGGTGGGACTGCGTGTCCCGGATTGAAATATTGGGTATAAGATTCTTGGAATTTCTTCAAAGTGACTTGAGATTTTTGCCCGCAGAAGAATGTAGTGTCTACAGAGTACAAGAACTGTTCTGATGAAGTAGTAACTTGTGCTTTTGATCCTGTTAGCCTGGTAATGGTGAGTTGGTAAAATCCATCTTCAGTGACAGCAGATGATCCACTTCTGACTCTTCCTGTATTTGTTGGCGAGGCAGAGAGAAATGGTGGCAGGAGAGGGGAAGTGTTATTGTACTGAAGGTTTCGGAGCCTCTTCCACCGTTCCTTATGGATTCACTGTTTGGCAAATGGGACAGCTAAGTCGGGAGGCTTCTCGAGAGAAGGAGAAGGAGGTTTTCAAGGCACAGGTTTTATGAGAAAACACAAGTAGGTGGGTTTTTAACCTGTTTAGGAAGATTAAAAATTATGGAGCTACAAAATGAAAAACCATCTTCTTTCCTTCTTTAATCTAGTAGCATTTTCTTGCTCTATCTAACCTTTGTAAATCAAATGAGTACTACAAATGCTTGTGATGGGAGTTGCAGTGGTCCCCTAAAGACATCTATTTGCTGGACCCCTGCCGACCCACACTTTCCCCCTTTGCTTTGTTAACTGACTGGGCCTGCTACTCTCTCCACCACCTATTCCCTGGCTAATGGGTCCCAAAGCTAATGGACCTGGGAGATGCCAACTCACCCCTTGCAGAGGAGAGGTGCCAGTGGCACTCATGCCCTCCCTCCCTCCTCCTCCTCCCCCCTTTTGCCTCTCCCCTTGATCTGGTCTTGGCACCAGGAGTGAACAGGCTCCAGATGTGGGCCAACCAAGAGACCCTTGAGATTAATCATTCAATCAGGCTTGTTGAGCACTTAGTGTGCAGAGCACTGTACTAAGCAGTTGGAAGAGGACAACACAACAGAGTTGGTAAACACGTTCCCAAGGAGCTTACAGTTTAGAGGGTTGTTGATGAAATGTTGGTAAAGAAAAGCTGGGGCTTTCAGGACTCTTCATGAGTCGATTAGACTGTGAGCCCGCACTGGACAGGGATTGTCTCTATCTGTTGCCGAATTGTACATTTCAAGCGCTTAGTACAGTGCTCTGCACATAGTAAGTGCTCAGTAAATACTATTGAATGAATGAGTCCCCATTCACAGTCTCAGTTTTCCCCTTTCTCCTCCCTCCCTCTCCTCAGACTCAGCTGTGTAGGGCAGCATTGTTTCTGGGGGCAGGGCACTGAGCCCTGTTCCAACACCTGTGTTAGATTCTTAACCCCCCCCCCCCCCCCACCCCCCAGTGCCACTTACTCAGGTGGGAATCCTTCCTTTCTGTGACCACACCCACAGCCTGGAATATTCACTGTTGTGGCAACAGTGATATCCCGGCCCCCTCTTAGGGCACACCTCCGATCTCAGAGTTCTGCCTTTTGAGTATGCAGATGCAGTGATGGTCAGCAGAAAAGGAGAAGGGAAGAGGTGGGTGTAGAGGGCTACAAGGGGGAGACCTAGGGGAGTTAGATGCCTGTGTAGAATGGAGGACATGGGCAGAAATATCGGGATGCCCTGGAACCAAAGGATCAAGGATGAGGCTAGGGGTTTAGAGCGGTGGTGGCTGACCCACTTCTAATCTGCATTTGCAAGGAATCCCCATCTTCCACCTGCCCACGCACATTTACTTCTTCCCATATCCACCACAAACCACGTGGGCAGCCACAGATTTCCTGGAACAGAGACGGTCCACACGTCTGTAGCCCATGATGCTCCACGTTCCGTTCGGGAAAAGCGTGAGCTCTCGTTTGGTATTTGAGTAGTTGCCGTGAAGCTGGGTTCCGAGGGAGAGCTAGACCATCTGTTGTGTGGGAGAATTGGTATACTGACTCTCATCGGGCCCATCCGGTGGTGGGGCGGTGGGGGAGGGCTTTCCCCGGTCTTCCCACCTGCCTGGCGGCACCACGGCGGTGGCGGCTGCTGTACCGGGATGCCCGCTGTTTAGAGCCCTCTGCTTGTCTGCTCACTGGTGGAAGCTGGGGCTTTTGGAAATGTTTTGTCGGGACAGTTTTCTCTTATCCTCATTACGACCATTTTCATTCGTGTTGCCGCCACGTGCTTTATTGCCTCGGTGATATTTTCAGAGCCCTGGATCCTCTGATGACCCCCCCAGTAACACCAGCTAGTCCTCTGCCCACTGAAGCAATAGATGTGTGTCATATAGGTTATGTCACACAGGGGCGTGCTAAGGGACACTCGAAAGAGTTGTTTAGGGAAGTCTCCAGTGGGGACTCCTGCCTACTGTGGCCAGCCCTTGCGTTCTTCTCGAGGTATCTGAAAGCAGAAGCGCCGCTTCTGAGCTGTGGGATCCAGCCGTGGGAGGCAGGGCCCAGTGACTCCAAATGCGGCTTCTGCTGCAGTGTATTTTGGGCCATACTGTCACGGGCATGAGCGGTTACTAGCTAAGGACCATGGTGATGAGCAGGGGGTCTATGGGAGAGGAGGAATGGGGCATCACTGGGAGAGGAAAGATGAGGCGCAGAGGGAAAGCTGTCCTGGTACCACAAACAAAACCAGAGGTGTGGAATGGGCATGTGCCCATCCAATTTCAATTGAAGATTAGATAAAGTTAATGAATTCAGTCATATTTATTGAGGGCTTACTGGGTGTGGAACACCATACTAAGCACTTGGGAGAGTATACTGCAACAATAAACAGACACATCCCCCACCCACAATGAGCTTACAGTCTAGAGCAAACTTGGGACTGATGTGGATAGGAAGGATAGAAGAGGGCGAGGAGGAAAATCAGATAATAATCTGAGGCAGATGCACAGAGTAAATCTCCTAGAACTACAAAGCACATAAGAATCAGATTCCATTAAAATAAGTCAGTAATAGCTTTGAAGTGCTTGTAATGTGTAAAATGCGGCACCAAGTGCTGGAAAGAATCCTTGGATGTTAATTCATACTTCTTCCTGGCCCACAGCGGGATCTCAGTTTAAGAATTTGAGGACAGATATAGAGGGAGATGGAAAAAAAAAATCACCCAATTTTGAAGAGAAAGGAAAACTTACTGTATAAAGAGTACATATTTATTTTGCCACTACACAGATTTTTGGGGAGGGTCTCATAGGATAAAAGCTATGACCAAAATGACCGTGAAGACCAACTCCTGCCTTCCTTGTCCCTCTGCCTATCTGCCCACCCTGCTTTTGAAAGAGCCTGATGTTGAGCTGATTCTGGGAGTCAGAGCAATTCCCACATTCTCCTTCTTGCCACCAGCCAGCTCACTGGCACCGCCGCAGCCGGACTCCCCACTTGGCCTTCCACCCCAACCAGAGCAGCAGCTGGCCCAGAACTGTGGCCGAATCCGGGAAGGGAGGGCACCTAACAACATTACCTCTCTCATTCACTCATCGAGCTGCCACCTGGCCACCAGGATAAGCCAGCTTCAGCCTGCCAAACCTCTCTGGAACAGGACCAGAGGCTGGTCCCTGGCTTATCTCTCCTGCCTGCTAAGATGCTAGAGCATAAATAGGGTGCTGGACTCTGCCTGGATAAAGAGGGGCTCAGCCACCAGGCTCTCTCCTTCCGCATGCCTGCTAGGCTGTGGCTCCAGCCCGGTTGCATTGACTGAAAGACCAAGGATGGACACAGAAAAGGAAGAAGGAGGAAGAGAGTGTGAGAGATGGTAAGGGGCTTTGAGAGAAAGGAGGGGAAGAGTGAAAGTATTAGACACAAAGAGGAATACAGGGAGAGAAAGAGGGAGAAGAGCAGAGCATTATACAAAGGCTAAGTGGAAAAATGTAAATAGATAGGAAGAGAAATGACAGAGAGTACACGGAGAGAGTGACAGGTAAATGGAAAGAAGATGAGATGGGGAGACTGCAGAGGTGGAAGAGATGGAGAGGGATGATGGATTTTAGCAACCAAGAGCAATGGGAAGGGCAGTGATAAGGGGAACTAAAGGGACCAGGAGGGACAGCAGAATAAGGGCAGAGAGAGGGACAAATGATGTGTATTTTGCTTCTGTTGTACTCTCCCAAGCATTAATTCAATGTCTTGTACTCAGCCGATGGTCAAGCGGTACCATTGATTGATAGCAGTAAAGCCAGACAGGGTGAATGGAGACAGGAAGGAAAGAGACCAACATGAGAGTTGAGAACACCCAAGGAGGAGGAAAAACTCAGTGTTAATCAAAACTGGGTGAAGTTTCAATAACTATCTCTAGGCAAGAGTAGCATAGAGCCTTGAAGGCCTTCTGAGCTCGTTTTTCTTGGACCAGACTTCACATCCCTCCATTTATTTAGTCGGACACCTTGCCTCTAGTCTGAAGGAAAGACTTCATTGCTTAGGCAGGCTCAGAGGGATTCACTGGACCAGAAACTGTCTGTATTTTCTCTTAATATGGAACTCAGCTCAAAGTACCCCAGTGCTTAAAACAGTGCTTGGCACATAGTAAGTGCTTAACAAATGCCATAATTATTATTAGTAGTATTTTTCTCTAATCGGGGAGGCAGCTCTAAAAATATTTCCAAATGTTACAATGATTGGCAAAGAGCCATCCAAGGGTAAGGATGCTTAACAACTTCCCATCTTTCCCCTTGGTTGAAATCAAGGATGTGCTGGTTAATGTCACTTTTTTAATTTAACCTGTATAATATTAAATCTGTTAGTGCTTTTGGTGAAATTTACTTTGGTAATCATATGAACTCCATTGATTTTTTATTTTTGGGGGTGATGTATTTTGTTGCCGTTGCGAACTAGTTTCTTCAACTAAGCTGTAGAGCGATGTGTCTGATTAATATTTAGCAGTAAAATTATTGGGAAAGCCTGAAATGTGCAGAAAATGATGATCATACAAAACTGGTGTAGTTCTTGAGAAATCTCATTTGTTCTCACCAGGAGTATCAGCATGTGGACTAGCGCTCTTAGCTGAAAGGAAATCAGGTTTGAGAGAAAATCGGGCAGCAGATCTTAACACTTAATAAAGCAGGCCTAGTCTTTCCAAAAAATGGTGTCAATTTTCATTTTGGTGAATTTGCAAAGGAACTTAGGTTTGGAGAAACTGTTAATATGGCTGGCACTCAGATAATGGAATTTACTCCTCTCCCCTAGAGAATGTTTTCTACTCCCAGTGGGTCACCAAAGGATCAGGTCCACTGTGATGGGCCTGGCTAGAATTTTTGTAACATTTATGATGGGGTGGGGAGGGGCTGACCTGAGCCTCTATTAGATTCAATTAGTGTTCATTTACTGCCAAAGAAATGGTTGGAAACAGAGGTGTCTTTTTACTTTTTAAATTGCACAACAACCTGACTGTCAAATTCATTGCTCCATGTAGTCCCCACATGCTTTAAAACTCCTAGAGATGAATTTGCCCGTTAGAGTTTTGGAGAAAGCATATTGCATTGTGGTAAACGACTCTTTAATACATTCAAACTGCTTGTTGGAGAGCTCCCCAGGGCTGGAAGGGAAGGAAGATATGGCATCTTAAGAAGCTGTTTTTATGAACGTTTTTAAATGCAAGAGAGATTTCATTTCCTGCAGGAAGTTGCCTAGAGACGGTAATTAGTTTTCAGGTAAAGAAAGGAACATATTTACAATCTAAAGGCCTGTTACCCAGTGCAAAGAGGTAAGCCGTCTCGGGAAGAGTGGAAGGGGTGAGGCTGGGGCTTGCTTTGGTCTGTCAAATCCTTTAAGGGGTGTTTTCACAGACCTCAAACACTGGTCCCGGTGGCTGCGGAGGCTTAACATTCTAGATAAAGACAGACCGAGTTTTGACCCTCTCTCCCCCATCCTAAGGGTTTATTGCTTCTCTCCCCCCTTTCCCTCCCTCACACTCACTCTTTCTCTTCCTTCCTATCCCTTCCGCTAACTCACTGCTTTCCACTCTCTATTTTCCTTCCCCTCTTTTTTTTCCCTCTCTCTCTCTCCCCCCGGGCTCCCTCTCTCCCTTCCTTAATCAGAGATATGTATTGAGTGCTCACTCGGTGCAGAGTACTATGCTTGGGAGAGTACAGTACAATAGAGTTGGTAGACACGGTCCCTGCCACACAATCCCTGCAACGTGGCCTAGTGGAAAGAGGAAAGAGGCCTGGGAGTCAGAGGACCCGAGTTCTAATTCTGGCTCTGCCACTTGTGTGCTTTGTGACCTTGAGCAAGTCACTTCACTTCTCTGTGCCTCAGGTATCTCATCTCTAAAATGGGTATTAAATCCGACTTAAACTATGAGCCCCATGTGGGAGAGGGATGGTGTCCAACCGCATTATCTTGTATCTACCCCAGTGCCTAGTACAGTGTCTGGCATATAATAAGCGCTTAACAAATACCCTTTTTTTTAAAAAAAACCACTTTTACAATCTAGAGGTGGGGGATGGACATTCATAAATTACAGATAGGGAAGTGACATATTTCTTCCCTCCTGCCCTCTTTCTCGCTCCCTCTCCCCGATTTTCTTTCCCTTCCTTTCTCCCCCCAGTTCCTCAACGGCAGCCTCAAGAAAATGCTTAATGAAAACACCCCTTATGGCAAAATTGACGGTAACTGGACACCAGTCTTCCAGTTTGACTCAAATGGAGTTCCTGGTCAGCAAGCGCTGATTACTTCCAGACCCAATGAGTCCTGGGGGTCACAGAAGGAAGGATGAGTGGCACAATGCAAGCAATCATCCTCGTAAACAAACACAAAGTGACAAGTCAGCATGTTCAGTCAAGGAAGAAAGACATGAAAACAGCATCATCAGTGTCTTTGAGGATGGATTGTAGTTTGGGGAAGTCCAAATTGTATGTTTGAAAGGAGTGTGGGGGAAGATATTTAGATTGTGACTCGAAAGTGATATGGCAATCTTTTTTTTTCAATCTGGTATTTCTATTTAGAATTATGGGGGAAAGTAAGTTAAGAGAATATCAAAATTATTAGCCTTGAAAGGGTCACAGCACACACAAATATCAGGCAGTCACCTCACATAACCCTTGTAGAATGCCTACAAGAATGCATGGGAAGCCAGGGGTGTTATCCAGATACACACTCGTGTAATGGGGTCATTTGGATTCAAAACCTAGAAAATGAAATTTCCCTTGAAGAACGCTGACACTTTTCATCTCTAGAAGAATGAGTGTCTCCTCCTAGGTCCTGGGAGTTTTGTTGTTTGTTTCATTTCTTTCTTATGCATCAAATTGCCTTCAGAATTATGCCCAGGGAGCATGAGAGCTAGTCAGAGTCTACTCAGGGCAAATAAATGTCCTTATGGAGAAAATGACGATCTATAACTTTCTTAATGTGGAAATGTTTTTATTCTCATTTTCAAGGGAACAACATGGAGATTGCAATCGAGGCCCTAATAACAGTGGCTTTTTGGTGGGAGATTGTCCTTGGGTGACAAACTGATTTGCCTGAGAATCTGCCTGGGAGAGTGAAGGCTTTGTGATGATTTGCAAGGTGGGGAGAACAGCCAAATAGCTGCAGGAAGGAGAAGGCCTGTTAGGAGCATGGGGCCAGGCTGGTGGCAAGGTGGGTAAGTCTGAGAGGCTACTGCTAGTTGAGAGACGGAGCCAGAGGTAGGTATCCCCCTGCAGTGGCAGCTGAACAGGACCAGTGGCTTCTGCTCCCCAAACATTCAGTGTCCAGGCTTGTTCTGTCTCTCCATATGGAGATGCAGGGTGGTCATTTCTGCACTGACCCGGGGATCTTGTTCTTCAAGAACTTCAGGTTTTGCAGAAACCTTATTTGAGCCACCACTGATGCCAGTGGGAATTCAAGTGTCAGGACATTGTTCATCATCACTCTGGTATTTCTTGAGTGCTTACTATATGCCAAGCCCTGTGTTAAGGTTGGACCCTGTCCTTGTTTCCCATGGGATTCACAGTCTGAGAGGGAGAACAGGCATTGACTCCCCATTTTACAGATAAGGTAAATGGGGCACAGAGATTTTAAGAGACTTGCCCAAGGTCATGCAGCAAACAAGTAGCAGACCCAGGATTAGAATTCAGGTCCTCTGACTAGCTGTCCTGTGTTCTTTTCAGCAGACCATGATGCTTCTCTATGCCTTCCTTCTCCCCGCCCGAACCTGATCTCTCTTTGCTTGGGTAAATGTACGGTGGCCTATCACACCTCTGAATGGATCATCTCAGATTTTTAGTGCTGAGTCCGAAGCTTTTGATAAGCTCCCCCCAGGACCCATCTCCCACCTCCCCTTCTAGCTTCAGCTCATTCTAGAAATGAATTTGTTGACAAATATGTTTCTCTAAACTCTTGAATTTGGAGCTATTCCACAGTCGAGCCATTCTGTGGGAAATCTGCCGCAGCCCCTCCTCAGGACCCCTGAGAGTGACATCGGAGAGTGATCTTGTATCTACCCCAGTACTTAGTGTAGTGCTCAGTACCTAGTAAGCACTTAACCATCTCCACAATTGTTATTGAAATGATAATAATCCCCTTATTATATAGTAGCAATAATAATAATCACCTTACTTGTCCCTGCATTTCAACTGCTGTGACAAGCTTCCTCTCCCCTCCAGGTCTACTGGCTCTCCACATCTTCAAAGGTCTCTCAAATTCTGCCTCTGCCAATTAATTCACAGAATCCTAATCCCATCGACCCATCAGTCAACCTTATCCCTTATGTGTTTTATTACGGTGTCCTGAGCACTTTTGTACATAGGTATTTTTATTGGCGTATTCAGTTTTGCAGCTATTTATCCCATATATCCCATACAGTATATCTGTACCACTTCCTGCTATATACTCGATCCTTCTCACGTGTTTGTCTGTATCTCCCCCATTAGATTGTAAACTCCTTGTCAGGGACTTTATCTCTTGCTTGGTGGGAACTCTCCGATGTTTTATGTTCAGTAGGTGATCAATCAGTGCCATTGAATGAAGTGACCAAGGAACAGCAGGTATGAGCCCATTCCATCCTGGGCTTTTCTTTTTCAAGATTCAGCCAACGGGCAATCTTCCATCCCTACAAACTCTCTTGCTTTCAATCAGTGGTATTGGTTGAATGTTTACTGTTTAGTAGAGCACTCTACTAAACGCTTGGCTGTGTCACACAAATCTAGATCTTTGGTGTGTAGGCATCATAGCCAAGACGATAAAGACTGTAAGCCACGATTAGACTGTAAGCCCGTCAAACGGCAGGAACTGTCTCTATCTGTTGCCAACTTGTTCATCCCAAGCGCTTAGTACAGTACTCTGCACATAGTAAGTGCTCAATAAATACTATTGAATGAATAAATACTATTGAATAATAATAATGGTGTTTAATCCTCACTATGTGTCAAGCACTGTACTAAGTACTGGAATAGGCTAAACAGGTTGGACACAGTCCCTGCACCACATGGGATTCACAGTCTAGAGGAGAGGGAGAACAGGTCCTGAATCCTCATTTTACAGATGAGGAAACTGAGGCACAGGGAAGTAAAGTGACTTGCCCAAGGTCGCGCAGCAGGCATGCCAAAGAGCCGGAATTAGAACCCAGGTCCTTTGATTCCCAGGTCTGTGCTCTTTCCAATAGGCCATGCTTCTGTGGGAGTTGAGTCACCACCTCCCAGGTGAGGACTAAAGGGTTAATTCTGGAGATGCATTTTTGAACTCTCCAGATGAGGAACTGGCCCAGGCTGATTAACCTAAGCCAAGAAGTTATTGGTTGTAAGTCCAGAATGGCCCCTGTGAAACGCTGTGCTTCTAGAAACTTATTTTGAACATGTCCATGCTTTGGCTTCTTGTTCAGATGCCTGGTTGCATGAAGGAGTCTCAGATGTTTGTTCTTGCCCCACTGTTTCTTGTAAACTGGTAGCGGGTAATCATTTTTTTCATTTTTAATTTTGAGAAAGAAAAGGAACAAGTCAGAAAAAGGTGAACATGGATCACTTGATACCTATTTTCAGAAGGCAATCTGGAGTTTTATTCTGTCATTAAGTGTCAGAGCTTCATTGCAGTGTGATGCAGTTACACATTATAATTCCATTTTTACAAGTATTGGGTAATTAGATTATAATGAAAACCATTAGAGTAATTACACCATTTGGAAGAGTCACCAATAAACCATGAGAAATTGCCTTGAAAAAACAAGAAACTTCACATAAAACTACATGTAAGAATTTCCGTTCCAAGGCAAATGCACAGAAGCCAAAAAATCTTCATCTGAACAGGAACCTGTATGAAGACCCTCTGAGCAAACTCCCTTCATCTCTGTCCTCAGAAAGTGCTCTGACCCATAGTCACGCTGTGAATTTCCTCTTTCAGATTTCCTCCTCTTTTTCAGAACGTTGAGACTGTCTACTTGGGATCATCCTCCCAAGACATAGTTTTGATGAGAAATCTTAGTTCAGTGGAAGCCTTCTGGATCATGTCTTGGGACATTGTTTAGGTTGTGGAATTATTACAAGTGGGAAATGTGGATATGGTTTTTGCACTCTATTCTCCATTCAGAGCAATATGATGAATTCCAGCTCTCTGGAGTGTTAGGTGGGAGGTGGGGATTCAGTTGGGTTCAGTGGAACCTTGGAGCTCTGTAGAAGTTGATCAGATACTGAAGTTATGAGGTGGGAGCAGAGGTGTTTTTTTTTTAATGGTATTTGTTAAGCGCTTACTATGTGCCAGGCACTTTTCTAAGTGTTGGGGTAGATCAGGTAATCAGGTTGGCCACAGTCCCTGTCCCACATGAGCCTCACAGGATTATTCATTCATTCAGTAGTATTTATTGAACACTTACTATGTGCTGAGCACTGTACTAAGCACTTGGAATGTACAATTCGGCAACAGAATGTACATTGATGGGCTTACAGTCTAATCGCGGGAGACAAAAAAACAAGACAACTTAATCGTGATAAATAGAATCAAGGGGATATACACTTCCTTAACAAAATAGGGTAATAAAAATAGGTACAAATGAGCACAGTGCTGAGGGGAGGGGAAGGGAGAGGGGGAGGAGCAGAGGGACGGGGGCTTAGCTGAGGGGAGGTGAAGGGGGAGCAGAGAGGCAGCAGAGGGAAAAGGGGAAGCTCAGTCTGGGAAGGCCTCTTAGAGGAGGTGAGCTCTCAGGAGGGCTTTGAAGAGGGGAAGAGAGTTAGTTTGGCGGAGGTGAGGAGGGAGGACATTCCAAGACAGCAGTAGGATGTGGGCCAGAGGTCGGGATAGGTGTGAACAGGGGACAGTGAGGAGGTGAGCGGCAGAGGAGCAGAGCCTGTGGGGTGGGCAGGAGAAAGAGAGATGGGAGGTGAGGTAGGAGGGGGCAAGGTGATGGAGAGCCTTGAAGCCCAGAGTGAGGATTAAGACCCAGTTTACAGATGAGGGATCTGAGGCCCAGAAAAGTGAGATGAGTTGCTCCAGGTCGCACAGCAGAAAAGTGGCAGAGCTGGGACTAGAACCCAGATCATTCTGACTCCCAGCCCTTTGCTCTATCCCCTCGGCTATGAAGTGATCATAAAGAAATTTTATGGGCAGCTACAAATGTAGGACCATTGGATGCCAACACAGTGAATAGCCTGGAGTTCCCCAAAGTCAGAAGAAACCAAGAAATGCCCATGGCTAATTGCCAGTGGATGGGGCAATTGACACCCTGAGGTCTTGTCTCCCTGAAGGTCTCCCAGTGAGGTGATGGCTGAGGAGAAACTAGAACTCTGAACTCTCACTCTGTGCCTGTTCATCAATCCATCAGTTATATTTATTGAGTGCTTCCTTTGGCAAAGCCCTTTACTAAGTCCCTGGGAGAGTACCGTGCAGAAGAGTTGGCAGGCACATTTCCTGCTCACAAGGAGCTTACGGTCTAGAAGGGGAAATCAGTCTAAACCTTTGTCGAATTTATTGGACTGTACATAATGCGCTGCGGTCAAGCCAGAGGTCAGAATAAAGAGGCCACTCATTTATCTTGGGCAATATTTTATCAGCCAAACTCAGCTAAGGCTCTACAGGCAGAGACAGGTTCAATTCAGGACCCTTAATTTAGAAAGACCTAATTTCCTAGGAAGTCTGCTGCTAAACTGATTATATAGATATATTAAAACTATATGCCTATTTTGTATCTCTCTGTATATAAATATCTGTGAATCTAAATTGTCAGTTATTGGTTAATCTATGATTTTCTTTTTTGATGATATTTGTTAAGGACTTAACTATGTAGAGAAGCAGCGTGGCTTAGTGGAAAGACCATGGGCTTGGGAGTCAGAGGTCGTGGGTTCTAATCCTGGCTCCGCCACCTGTCAGCAGTGTGACTTTGAGCAGATCACTTAACATCTCTGTGCCTCAGTAACCTCATCTATAAAATGGGGATGATGACTGTGAGCCTCACCAGGGGCAACCTGATAACCTTGTATCTTCACCAGCGCTTAGAACAGTGCTAGGCACATAGTAAGCACTTTGCAAATACCTTTATTATTATCATTATTATTATCAATAAGCCCTGTACTAAGCTCTGGGATAGAAATTGAGCCCCACGTGGGACATCCTGATCAGCTTCTATCCCCCCAGCGCTTAGAACAGTGCTTTGCACATAGTAAATGCTTAACAAATACCACCATTATTATAAATGAGGTAATCAGGTTGAACACAGTCTGTGTCCATGTGGAACTCCAGGTCAATATCCCCATTTTAAAAACTGGAGTGACACCTGGGTTTTTTTGTTTTTGACAGAAGATTGTACTTCTTTATCTTTAAAAACAAGTTCATTATGCAGGAATTCCAAAGTGAACTTAGATGGTGTATTGGCATCCAGTGATGGTCAGCAATTCGGTAATAGATCAGGGTGAACAGATGTAAGTGAATTTAGTTGGCTCATCGACCTCCCAGATCACCAAACCACCAGTCATTCTGCCAATCCAGACTGGGATTATAACATTAGGAGTTCATGCCAGTCAAGATCAAAGGGAATGAACATGGCCATGAGAAGTAAGCTTGACAAATTTTAGACAGTGGCTTTCAGCCTTTGGTATTAGTGATATCACTTGGAAAATTAAATTCAAGTGTATTATTCACCAGTGTGGGGTTTTTTTTTTAGCTCTGAAATACATGCTTTGTACCTGTTGACTCCCTATGATCTCAATTTTAACGATCTCAATTTTAACACGAGTTCTGCGTAGGAAAGACTAACCTTAACATACACACAAAGTAGAGTAGATTTTTTCCGTCATTCGAAGAGGCTTTTAAGCCATATTCATATGTAAAGATAACATCTCATCTTCGGAAGGAGAGTGGTCCTGTATTATCATTATGTTTCTCCCCATTGTTTGCATGTGTACCTGAGGGTTCTGAGAGATGTTCTAGACCTGACTGCCCCCGATTTCCTTACCAGCTGTCCTGTAATGTGTGCCACTGGCGAATGGGAAAGAGAGAGTGTGGATGATTCCTTGTAAATCACAACTTCTGTGAAAACAACTCAACAAGCCCATGTCCTGCTGGTGGTGGGACATATCTTCCCCCTCTTAACCACTGGTGTCTGAGCTATTTCATCCCAAATGCTAAGGAGTTAGAAAAGATGAACTGCTGTATTTTCATGGGTGCGGTGTGCAGGAGATTGTCAATATGACAGTCACACCTGTGGATGTAATCTCACTGCCAGCAACGTCACCTTTAAACTGGAGAATGCTAATATATAATATAATGCATTGTGTTAATATACTGTAATATAACACATATTGTAGGCAACTGTGGTATAATAGATATGTGTGCAAAAGTGCTGCCCTTCATCAGTCAGTGATATTTATTGCAGGGTGGCTTAGTGGAAAGAGCCCAGACTTGGGAGTCAGAGGTCATGGGTTTTAATCCCGGCTCCGCCACTTGTCCGCCATGTGACTCTGGGCCGGTCCCTTAACTTCTTCGTGCCTCAGTTATCTCATCTGGAAAATGGGGATTAAGACTGTAAGTCCCACAGTGGGACAACCTCATTACCTTGTATCCACTCCGGTGCATAGAAGAACAGCGCTTGGCACGTAATAAGCGCTTAACAAATACCATCATTATTGTTATTGCTAAGTGCTCGGGAAAGCGCAGAACAATAGAGTTGGTGGAGAGGACCCCTGCCTGCAAGGACCTTCCAGACTAGATGATGCTCTGAATGGTGAGATTTGCACTATTTTGAGAGTGTGGCTACAGAGACCAAAATCAGTGTGAAGATTGCCGTTTGCTGCACCGTTCCGTCTGTTACCCCCAGGGCTTGAGGCCATTTTCATCCCACCCTCTCGGTGTTATGGTCTTCCTGCAGCTTCAGCTCCCAGGCAGTTCCTGTTGCTGAAGGCCAGGCTGTTTTGTCTGCTGCTGGGCGTAATGCTGGACGCATTGTTTGATGTTTTTCTGCTTTGTTTCTTCTGCCCTGTTTTAGCTTTAACCCTTCCCACATGCCTCTTCCAGGGATGGATCCCAGTTATGCATGTACATGCACAAACAATTTGGTGCATTGCAGGTACACATTGGGGGAGGGGGAGGGTGTGTGTGTATGTATGTATGTGTGTTATGTACTTAACCTCCTCCAAGAGGCCTTCCCAGACTGAGCTTCCCCTTTCCCCTGTGCTCCCTCTCTGCTCCCCCTTCCCCTCCCCTCAGCTAAGCCCCCTTGCCCCCCTTCCCTCTGCTCCTCCCCCTCTCCCTTCCCCTCAGCACTCTGCTGATTTGTCTATATCTTTATTACCCTATTTATTTTGTTAATGAGGTGTCCATCCCCTTGATTCTATTTATTGCGATTAAGTTGTCTTGTTTTTGTCCATCTGTCTCCCCCGATTAGACTGTGAGCCCGTCGATGGGCAGGAATTGTCTCTATCTGTTGCCGAATTGTACATTCCAAGCGCTTAGTACAGTGCTGTGCACATAGTAAGCGCTCAATAAATGCTATTGAATGAATGAATGTATGTAGGTTTGGGGGTTGGAGGGGAAATCGTGGGTTTCCTGCAGTTCTCCAAGTCGGCCAGCAGAGGGCGGGTTTCTTCAGGAATTGCCTACCGTAATTACCCTTAAAGTTGCCGGCAAGGTTTTTCTTCCCCGGCTTTTGCAAGACATGTAGTTCCTCCTCCTCATCTGAAGCCTTAAAGAGTGAACCCGATCAATTACCGCGCTAAGACTTTTCCATTCTCATTAGTAGGTGGTTTCTGAATAGTAATCCGTCTCCTTTTTAGAAACGAGGTGAAGATAGATAAGTTTCAGCGGCTTCTAAAGGGAAGTGTTCATTTATAATCCGTGGCATCCGCTGTTTGGGGGGGAAAAAAATGAGCTAGGATAATCCTAAAAGTGGGTTGGACATGGCTTGATTAATGGGGACTTTACTCAGTCAATTGCCATTTGAATTTAAAGGCGCTTTTTATTTAGAAAACGAGAATGAAATGCACCTAATTGAGAAGATGGATAATTTCATCCGATTTTGAAAAGGTTGGTTCTGTTTCTTTAGGTTCTACACTTTTAAATTGCATCACTGAGATGATCTATTTTTTTATTTTTCCTCTCTTTTATCATTTGCCTCCTCATTCAGTGGGTTTATACGAAATACACAAGCATTTAAAGTGAAAGAAAATAACTCACTTCGAAATAATTCTTCCACAATCACCACTACAACTCTGCCTTCCCCAGTAATGCATTCACCTCCTCCTCTGAGTTAGCTCAGCAAAAAAAATTCCAGTGCATTTCCATGATTTCCAAGTTCCAAAACCAAAAAAGCCTACCAGGAAAAAATCAGCAACAGAATGTGCTCCAATGAATGTAGCTATTCTGCCCTGGTAAATATTCATTATTTTGGATCTCAGTACACTATTTCCATTGTAAATCTACAGTGTTCTAAGTAGAAGCTGTTTGGCTTAGTGGATAGAAAATGTGCCTGGGAGTCAGAGGAACTGGGTTCTAATCCCAGCTTTATCACCTGTCTGCTGTGTGACCTTGGAGAAAGAGCCCGGGCTTGGGAGTCAGAGGTCATGAGTTCGAATGCCAGTTCCGCCACTTGCCAGCCGGGTGACTTTGAGCAAGTCACTTAATTTCTCTGTGCCTCAATTACCTCATCTGTAAAATGGAGATTAAAACTGTGAGCCCCACGTGGGACAACCTGATCACCTTGTACCCCCCCCCCCAGTGCTTAGAACAGTGCTTTGCACATAGTAAACGCTTAACAAATACCACCGTTATTATTATTATTATTACCTTGGGAAAGTCACTAAACTTCTCTGGGCCTCAGTTACCTCATCTATAAAATGGGGATTAAGAGTCTGAACCCCATGTGGAATATGGACTGTGTCTAAGGTAATTAGCTTGTATCTACCCCAGCACTTAGTATAGTGCTTGGCACACAGTAAGCACTTGACAAATACCATAATTTTTTTTTTAAAGTTGCCATAAAAATTGGGACAAAGTACAGTTTTAAGGACTAGCAATGGATTATAGGCTATTGGTCAGCAGGAAAAAAAAATAAAATACAGCAATCTGTGCAGCAAATGGGTAGTATTTTATTTATTCATTCTTAGCCCCAAAGTTTAAATCATTTAGTAATCTTTTATTTGGGGATCATATTATTTTCTTTGCCCCAAATTCTGACTACTTCCTTCATGGAAGCATGAAGCCTGAGGCACAAGTATGAGAGAAGAGCAATGTAGACATAATTGAAAGGGAATTTCAGGGAAACCTTCTCATAGGCACCACTTGTGGGTCCATGGCAAAGAGTGGACTTTGAAAATACATGTTCAGTTCACGGCAGCTAGCTGCATATTGTCCCCCTGGTGTTCAAAATGTGGTTTTATCAATCAGGTTTGCCCATGTCAAAAGTGGCATCTGTGGATTATGGATTAAATCCACTGCCATTCCCTGCCTGCAGCCCCCGAAATACGAGGTGACACTGCAGGATTGCCTCTTGGTTTCTCCTAGTGTAACAGGGCTTTCGCTGCTTCATTAGCTCCTGATCTCTCTCAGCTACTACATGCCCACTGGACCCCTGGCAAGCATGGTGTTGCTCATTTTGTGCACAGGCTTTGATAAAATGATGGGTTCCAGAGGAGAATCCTGGAATCACACAACAAATGAGCGCCTACACACATGCCCAGTTATAAAAGAGAATGTCGGACAGTTAACAGTGTTCAGGTAGACAGTGAGTGTCGTCAGAAGTCTGGCCCTGATTGTGAAGTGTGACTCTCATTTCTGTGACTTTAGAGAGACGTCATTGTGGAGTCCCCGGACCCTGCGGAAGGAGCCTAAATCGTGCCTTTGTAGCAGTGTGTGTGTTGTGGGGGGGTCGGGGGGGGAAGATGGTTCAGTTTTATACTGAACGGTCAAATTTTCTGCTGCTCTGACCCCTTTCTGGTTTGAACACAGCATTGGGTGCTTTTGAGAAAAGCATTTTCATTTTCAGTACCCAGTTTCCTCTTGCCATGGCTGGGTTCCTCTGAGCTCCGTGCCTCGCAAGGGGTGCCTGTGAGTAGAGAGACCTTGCAGGAGAAAATAGTGGCTCGGGAGCAAGAAGCAGGTGATCAGAACCAAGAAAAATGCTGTTGGTTTGGGTGAGCTCAGAGTACTTTTGTAAAATGGCACTTAAGGCATCATTATGTTATGCTACATGCCTAGTGTTAGTCATGTGAGATCACATCCTTCTCTGGGTCTGGCATTTTGACAGTGGGTCTGGCATCTGACAGTGCCCACCCTAGCTAGAAGTGAGCAGAAACTTGCCTTACTTAACATTTTTTCCCTTAGCTTCTCAGAGCATTGATGAAAACTGAGAAGCCTCAGGCAGGAACTGCTTCTTCAGAGACCCCTCCTGCCCCTTTGGGTTCAGGCTGTTAGGTGTGGGCGGTCTTAACCTTTTAAATTTTTCTCCCTGTTTGTTTTGGCAACCTTAATGTTTCTCTGGGATTTATCTCCTTTCCCTTTGCAATGTAAGTCAGCGAAGCAGCGTGGCCTAATGAAAAGAGCACAAGGCTGGGAATTGGGAGACCTGAGTTTGAGTCCCAGCTCTGTTACTGGCTTACTGTGTGACCTAGGCCAGGTCACTGAATCTCACTGGGCCTCAGTATCCTCAGCTGGAAAATGGGGATACAATGGATTTGAGTTCTGTGAAGAACAGGGACTGTGTTTGATTTCACAACCTTGTAGCTTCCCCAGTTCTTAGCACAAGGAAAACACTTAATAAATGCCAAATATGCTAATTTTAGTGACATTAAGTTCCATGAAGCCAGGAACCTGGTGCGCATAAGGCTTCATTATAACTTCCCCAGTTTGACTGAACGATGTTAGTTTCTTTGCTTCAGGCCTAAAAGCCTCACTGTCCTCTGATGACTAGGGAAAATGTGCAAAACTGAAAAGCACAGGCTCCCTCCCCATAGCAGCAGTACTCAGTCACTTGCACCTTAAGGTTAATAATACTGGAGTCCTGGACTTGTCAAACTTGTGGCATTTAAGAATGTAAAGTAAATTTCAGTAGTGCATTAATCCCTATACAGGGTCTCTGGAATTGATGGTACTTTACTATTTTAAAAATTCTCCCAAGCAAGGATAAGACAGGAAATGGAGAATGCCTTTGTTCTGGAGCTCAACTGGGGTAAAACCTGATTATTATTATTTTTGTTATTGGTTGGAGAGGAGCTGGGAAACATCCTTATTAGTGGGGGGTACATAATCTCTGCTTTACCCTGCTGACCTTTCTGGCTCTAACAGATCTCGAGTTCCCATATAAGAAGTGAGTTTCATTCTGCCTGGAGAGGAAACATTAAGGAGCCAATATAATTTACCTGTGAATCTCATTTGGTTTGTGCTTCAGAATTAGCTAGAAGCAAAAACACAATGAAGCCTTAAAGCATTTGTCTTTTCAAAAGTATTTTGCATAATCTCCTCAATTGATTCTACAGCACTACCAGGTGGTCTTGCTAGAGTATTAACTTCCTGTAGAGCCACAAAGGGAAGCAGGAAGAAATAAAAGGTCGACTGTGAGTCTAAGGTGAAATGGAATCCGATCTCTGCAGAATAGAAAGCCTTTCCGGGCTTGTGCAGGGAACATGGCTTCCCGATGTTACCGAGGAAGGCCTCTCACGGGAGGGCAAGTAGAGGAGACCAGACAATCTGATTTCAGAGGTGACAGGTCTGAAATTTAAGGGCCTGGTCTACCTTTCTGTTGAGATTTCACAGGACTTATGTCGTAAAATCCAATCCCAGCTGGGAATGCTGTCACTTGGCATGGCTGACTACAGTGCTCTGCCCACAGTAAGCGCTCAATAAATACGATTGAATGATTGAATGAATGACTGAGGTGTATGTCATTAGTCAATCAGGGGTATTTATTGAGCGCTTACTGGGTGCAGAATGCTGTACTAAACACTTGGAAGGGTACAATACCATAGAATCGGTTGATATGATTCCTGTCCACAGGGAGCTTCTAGTCCTTACAGATAGACATTAAAGTGGAGTAGGGATGGGGCAATTAGAAGAGTGTGTCATTTCAAGAGATGGAAGGGATGAGACAGGGTTGAAAGTAGGGAGTAAGTGTGGTGGGCAGGAGAGAAGGAGATTGGGACTGTTGCCCCTTGTCCTGGGGTAGTGCAAGCCCGGGCCCGGGGAGGTGCGGAGGATGATTATCTTGCAAGTCGGATCCATGGGATCTGTGTGTTTGGCTGCCATTGCAGTCCTCTAGGGCACAGCAGGGTGGAGCCAGTGCCTTGTCTAGGAGACTTTGTCCCACCCTTCCCCACGATTCCCTCAACTCCTTTCTATTTAGCTGATTTTTTTTTTTACAGGTTCCTTTAGGGTGAATCCTTTTCCACAGAGCAAATCGGTTTGACTCTGGCTGCTCCAGTTCATCGCCTCTGAGTTATTTCTTCGTAACATTTCCCTCGGTCCCAAGGTGCCCAGTCACCTTCTGGCACAAAGACGAGGCCATTTCCATTTTGGGCCCCCAAACGAAGAGGGGACGGGGTGGCATTTGCCGTGGGAGCACTGGGACTTTCACATTTAACCCAAGACTGCTTTTTCCTGAGCTTTTCAGTGAATTTGACGATGAAGAGGGGTGGGAAGAGTGCTGACTTTAGTGGGAACAAGGAGAAAATTGGTTTAGATAAAACAAGTTTAGTTGACTTAATTTTTTTTTTTAATTTTCCAATTTCTTCTTTTATATTTTTGAGGGTAGAAACAAACCAAGTTCTCTATATTAGTCCCAGAAAATGGAAAAATAGGAATTCCTGGTAGGTAGTGTGAGACTTTCTACCTTATTACCATCCTTACAAGATGTGGCTGCTTTTTGGGGACTAAATATAAATTTGGAGTTTAAGCAGATCTTAAACTAAACTCCATTAGTGCTTCCATTGTGGAAGATGGCCATCAAGTTGTTGTAACCTCATGAACTGCTAGTTTTATTAGCCGCTTCTGCAAGTCCAGAAAGCACCAGGTGATGATTCTCCATTCAAATGCTCATTTTTCAAAGAGGGTACTAGAATATGATGATTTTTTTTACTCTGTACCACACATAGATCCCCATTGCACCTTTCAGGAGTTTGCAAAGATTTTAAATATCTTACACTTCGAGCCAGGCTAATCGTGTTAACCTGAGTTAACCTGGGCGCTCTCAGCATCTCATTGGGCGGTTTTTCTCCCATTGATTTGTGCTTTCCCCCAGCCTGCTTTTAGCAAACGTTCACTTAACAAGAAGGAGTGTTTGTTTCATAATTCAGAATCCAAATGATAATCATTCACATTCACGTGATATCTTAGCATCCAAAAAAGGCCCCGTGGTTGGGTGTTTTTCATTCTTCAATGACCAGAGAATTAATTGAAGTGCCACAACAAAAAGAAGGTGTAATAAATCTTTTTTCTAATGAACTTGCATTTTCAGCACCTACATGTAAAATAATTGAATATTTCGACAAAAATTCATTTTTACTTTGCTTGGTGAATGAAAATATTGGTCGCTGTTCACACGCTTTCTTAATTGCAACTTGATGTTTCGCTTTACAAAATCACCACATCTCAAAGAGCAAGGGGATTACCTTTCATTGGGATTTAGATTCTTCAGCTTCCTTGGACCATTCCAGTTGTGGTTCTCCCCTGAGATGGAGTGTTTCAGGGAATCCTGCATTCAAGAACGATCCCTCAGCCCCACCCCCTCCACCCAGCAAAGGAGCTCAGCCTGAGCCATCAGCACATCTCATGAGAGTCAGAAGGTTGTGGGTTCCAATCCCGGCTCTGCCACATGCCCGCTATGTGACCTTGGGCAAGTCACTTCTCTAGGCCTCAGTTCCCTCATCTGTTAAACGGGGATAAGAGTGGGAGCCCTATGTGGGACAGGGACTGTGTCCAACCTGATTAACCTGTATCTACCCCAAGGCTTAGAGTGCTTGATACCTAGTAAGCACTTAACAAGTACCATAAATATTATTATTAATTGTTCTAGTTGCCCAAGACTGAAATGAGTCAGGCCGTATATTCTCAGTGCCTCAAGCATACGAAGGGCTCGTTGGCGAGTTCTATGACATTGTAGTCTAGGCGGTCTCCAAGCGCCATGTCAGTGCTAATCAGGCCTCCCCGCTTTCTCCTTGAAACCAGAGCTATGGAGGAATGCACACAATCCATCACAGAAATGCAGCCTCCCCTGGAGGGTGATAGCAGCTGCCTAACAGTGCAGAGCACCCTCCCTTCTTAGTTTAGGGCAGAGAGGGGAAGAAAATGAAGCCCTTACTAAATTTAAACTGCTAAGGGGGAGCTAAGTAGGGGGATATAAATTTACAGCCTAGGATTTGCCCAGAGAGGGGAGAGGAAGAGTTTACTAATGCTAGTGCCTTTCATGATAGCAAGGAAAAATGAGGAAAAGCACAGATCCATTCAGTCTTCCCCTTTTCTCTTCCCTCCTCTTTAATTCCCTGTCTGCCAGATTCCAACCAAAAGTCCCTCTTAGTAGAGCCTCAAGGCAGAGAGAATCACTTTTTCTCCCAGAGCATGTGGAATTGGTTTCTTCTCCCACTCCTTCATCACACCTGCAGTTGGATTTGCACCCTTTATTCACCCCTTCCTCAGCCCCACAATACTTATGTACATATCTGTAATTTATATTAATATCTGTCTCCCCCACTAGACTGTAAGCTCATTGTGGCTAGGAAACATGTTTTCCACCTCTGTTGTAATATACTCTCCCAAGTACTTAAGGTAGTGTGCTCTGCATACAGCAAGGGCTAATAAATATGATTGATTACACATGATTGTATAGGCAGAAAATAATGTCAAGGGGGGTAAATTCAGGGATGGGTTTCTAGAGCTTAAGATAATTCATAAATGGGTTACTAGAGGGAAAGTTAAAGGATCCAGATTGGTAATGGAAAGAGTTTCTCTGATGAGCAGTGCTTAACCGTAGTATTGGTGTTAAGGTTGACAACTGTCCCATGATTTCCCTGGGGCATCCAGTTGCCAAGGTCAGAGCACTGGGCAGGATGGATCACTGGTCTGACTCACCAGTGGCCCCGTGGGCGGTCCTATGGAGCAGGGCCAACTGGATGTGGGTTGCTGTGTGACATTTTCACCCCCAGCCTCCAACTGGGAATTGGTAGCACGGATTCTGCTGAGCAACAGCCTTGGCAGGAAATGAGTTTCCAGCCAGCTCTGATTGCTTTCTCTCAATCAGTCAGTCGGTAATATTTATTGAATGCTTTCTAAGTGCAGAGCACTGTACTAAGCACTTGGGAGAGTACAAGAGCTAATAGATCTGACAAGACACTTACCTTCTCTGGGCTTCATTTACTTCATCTGTAATGGGAAAGTGAAAGAGTTTAAAGATCTGTCTGAAAGTGCTGAGTGGAGTTGACAGTATTATATGCTTAGGAGGTGAGGACTCAGGCACAAATGACGCAGGAGTGTTGAAATGGGAGGGGAGGGGGAGAACTAAGGAGGGAAGAGGAGAGATTCCTCATGGAGAGCTTCTTGGAGGAGGTTTATTTCCTTAGCTCTATCTGCTTTTTCCCTTGACTTGCCCTATGCCTGGATTTGTGTCTCACTTCCCTGACCCTGTTTGTGTGTGTGTGTGTGTCCCCATCCCCACCTTCCTGGCCCTGAGAGTATATCAGCTTGCCCGTGCTGCTATTCTGGAATGACAATCAGTCCATATCTGGATTATCTGGGTACCTATAGTGGCCAAGTCTCATGTATTGTGAATAATTACAATTTTAAGTTGCACTCTATTTCCCCGAGTGGAACTTAAGCTGAGAATTTCGAGCTGATTAGTAGAATAGGAGCCAAAAGGATGAAGCCCCTCTGAGGAAAGGCTAAAGGAACTGGGTTAATTTAGCATAGAGAGAAGAGCTGAAAGGGGATTTACTGACAATCTTCTTGGATAATAATGAGCACTTTCACTCTGTGTCCACCAACGGCAGGATGGAACGGAACAATTCTGCAGTAATAATAATAATAATGTTGGTATTTGTTAAGCGCTTACTATGTGCAGAGCACTGTTCTAAGCGCTGGGGTAGACACAGGGGAATCAGGTTGTCCCACTCGGGGCTCACAGTCTTAATCCCCATTTTACAGATGAGGGAACTGAGGCACAGAGAAGTTAAGTGACTTGCCCACAGTCACACAGCTGACAAGTGGGAGACCGCCACTGAACCCCTTACCACAGGGAAAGTTGTGAGGGCTTTCTAGGTAATTTTAAGAAAATGATAGACAGTTTTATGGAGTGGATTGTATGTAACACTGCCCTGAAGCCAAAGGATGGGCGAGATGAACTCTCTTTGCCCCTTCGGGCACAATCATTCCAAGATCATTTTTGAATGGATTCCTGTCGAGAATGTTCTCTTTTTGAAGTCCAGAAAATGAATTTTGTAGTGGGGAGGAACCCCTTATATATTAATAGTCGGATGACCATAGGTGGGCCTTGCAGAAGACAGCAGACTAGCGTAATAATGTAATAAGACAAAGGGTTGGGTCAGTTGATCTCTGAGGACTCTCCCGCCTTATGAGTCTATAGCTATTTTTATGAACCAATGACTGTACGTATGGTTGTTCTGACTGAAGACAACTAGTGCCTCAGTAATACTGGGGTGGAAGAAATCGGTGCAGTCAAAGGATGCTGTATTCCACGAGCTCACTTCATTCTCTTCTGTCCTCTTAAATGATTAGAAAGTGAAATCTTGGGAGCTGGGTTCTGTCCTTCCCAATTTTATGGAGCTCTCTGGGGTCAAAGAGAACTGCGTAGAAAATTTTGACAGCTCATTAGGGTAATCCACCTCAGCCTTGGCCTGCCTCCCTATCTTTTTAAAAGGGAGTCTGATGGGCAGCTGAGTGGACTGGTAAGTTTTACTTACTCCCCTGCCTCTGCCCATCACCGGTGGAAAGGCTGTTGAATCACAAAGTGCTCTAAAGGGGGCAACAGAGGAGTGGAGAAGATGAAGCGAGGGTTTTAGATTATCTTGTCCTGAATCGCTGAGCCTTGGGCAAGTCACTTAACTTTTATGTGCCTCGGTTTCCACATCCTTAATAATGGGCTCTCCCTACCTCTTAGATTGGGAGGCCCATCTGGGACAGGAACAGTTGCCTGATCTGACTGAAGACTGAAAGTTCCTTGTAGGCAGAGATTATGTCTACCAACTCTATTATATTGTACTTTCCCAAGCTCCTAGTACAGTGCTCTGTGTATACAAGTAATTGCTCAATAAATACCAGTATTGATTGACCGTTATATGGCATCTTACCCAGCCCTCGGGTTTAGCATCTAGTAAACTCTTGATACATACCATAACTATAATTACAGTCCTTTCTAGTATAAGTATTTGCTGAGTTATGTATGGTCCATCCTTTTCCTCCTCCTGCTAAGTGCGATCCTGTGGATCAGGGAAGCCGGGATTCAGGTGCTACAGGGGGTATTGTAGGTTTTAATCCTCTAAACTCTGCCTTACAAGTTGTTTAAGATATCCATCCACTCTCATTTTTAGCAGCTTTCCATTTCAGTCCTTTCCACAATTACTAATATCCTAGAGCTAATACATATAGTCCATGGCCTGAAGAAATTGCCCAAATGACGAGGAAACCATAGAGACTTTTAGCATTTTTTAAACCTTTGTCTTATAGAGAAGAACAGAAGCAAACACTGAACAGAACCAGTGTTAGGTGCATTCGAAGTCTGGAAACCAAGAAAAGTGTGGTTACAATATATCATTTTTTCTAACAAGAAAACCCTATTTCTCCCCCACTCAAATACTGGACGGTTGAAGTCAGTAGGATCAGTACATAAGGCGTTCGTAATTGCTGTGGCCCAACCACTAGCCGTCATTTTGGGAAACTCCTTCGAGATTAGAAGAGTCCCTGATGATTGGGAAAAAGGAAGACTACGGTTATTACAGCTGAGTCAGCTTAACATCACTACCTGGGGAGATATTAGAACAAATGATCAAACAATCAATTTACAAGCCCCTAGATGAGCAGAAGATACCAGCAAACAACCAATATGGCTGTCTGATGCGCGAATGGTTCCAAACAAATGGACTATCCTTGTTTGAGAGCACGACAAGCCTTGTAGACAAGGGGGCGGCAATAGATGTAACCTGTTAAGACTTATGTATGGCTCTTGATTCCTTCCCACCTGACATTCTCAATCAGCAGGCCGGGAATGTTGGATAGGTTTTCAGCTGGCATGAGAGGGGGGGTAATCATCATTCATTTATTCAATGGTATTTATTGAGCGCTTACTATGTGCAGAGCACTGTACTAAGCGCTTGGAATGTACAATTCGGCAACAGATCATCATTGAGCCAGTGTTCAACTCTGGGGAGCCCACTGAGTGGGGCCCTCAGGAATTGGTCCTGATATTGACTGTTGGGACCTGGAACTAGCTCAAGTCCCACATGGGGCTTACAGTCTAAATTGGAAGGAGATTTAGGTGCTTCCTCATTTTGCAGGTGAGAAAATAGCACAGAGAAGTTCAGCAACTTGCATAATTTTATCTTCACAGCATCCCTGTGAGATAGGGAGAGTCTGGGGTAGCAGCACCTAGAACAGTGCTGGGCACGTAGTAAGCGCTTAAATACCCTCATTACTATTATTATCCTCATTTTGCAGGTGAAGAAACTGAGATTCAGGGAGGTTAAACAATTTGTCCATGGTCACCCAGCAGTTCCAGTGGCGGAGCTGGTACTAGAATCCAAGTCTCATAATAATAATAATAATAATAATGATAACTGTGGTATACATTAAGCACTTATTAAGCACTTTACTAAGCATTGGGTTAAATGAAAGATGATCAGGTCCCACATGGGGCACTCAGTCTAAGCAGGAGGGAGAATGGGTATTGAATTTCCATTTTGCAGATGTGGGAATGGAGGCACAGAGAAGTTAAGTGACTTGGCTAAGGTCACCAAGCAGATAAAAGGTGGAGCTGGGATTAGAACCCAGGTCCTTTGCCTCCCAAGCTTGTGCTCTTTCCACGAGGCAACACCTCTTCTTTGACTCCCAGACAAGAAGTCAAGATGTGTCCTGACTCCCAGACCCATGCTCTTTCCACCAAACCAGGATTGTCTCCCATAGGTGATGGTGAAATCGTAGACCAGGAAATGCTGTCATGGCCCAGGTAGATTAAAAGGTAAGCATAGAATGAAGCTGGCAAGGAAGGGCTAGGATTGTTTCAGGAAGGAGGTTTCTAAAACTTCTGATGAGCACTTGGACTGCTTAAGTTTTTTTGCAGTTTTCCTGTCTTTACTAATAAGGCTACAGAGACGGTATCTGTGACAGCAATTAAACCAACAAGGAATAAAATATACAGGCAGCAAGCCAAGATGGTAAAGCACTCGAGGTTAATGGAGGACTCCCCCATTCATTTGATTACAGAATAAATGTAGTTTTCGCCCCTTGAGTATTAGTAGTTGGTGAATAAATGAGGCGGCTCTAGTCAAAAGTGTAAACCCTTTTATAAAACCCGAAATCAGCAGTAGATATGCACATGGGAGTTTTGCCTTGCTGTAGGTAGTAAGAATTCTGAAAGGGTGCAAGAGTGAGGGTCTCGCCTCCTAATGGAAAAGCACCAAAAGCCATTTCCCCCCACAGAAAATAATGGTTTTCACACAGAACTAGGTTGTGAGCAGGCCACCATCTAAAATAGACCTTCCTAACTGCAATAAAACAAATGATCATCATCCGTAGCATTTATTGAGCACCTACTATGTGCAGGGCACTGTACTGAGTGTTTAAGCTCCTGGTGGAAAAGGAATGTGTCTGCTAACTCTTTCGTGTTGTACCCTCCCAGGCATGTAGTACAGTGCTCTGTGCACAGTAAGTGCTCAGTAAATGCCATTGACTGATTGGGAGAGTACAAAAGAATTAGAAGACGCAGCCCCTGCCCTTAAAGAGTTTACAGTCTAGCCAGACACGTCAATAAATTACCAATAAGGGAAAAAATAAGGAGTATAAGATATGTACACAAGTGACACCTCCGGGCTTGTTTCTTTCTGGGGCAGAAAGAGTGGGCTCAAGGAGAAACTAGAAAAACCCTTAAAGCCAAAGGATCTTTCCAGTCTTCTAAAGAGCATTTAGTATAGTCCGTTGCACCCAGTGGGCACTTAATAAAGGCCATTGGCTTTTCATGGGTTCTGTAGGCACCGCCTTTGGTTTGGGGGATTGGAATTGGTACCAGAATGAATGGTGCTTCACTCACACAGTCTTCTCAAAGGGGAAATATTTGTTTTTGAAGGGAGGGGCCATGAAGGAATACCTGGTCTTGCCTAAATATTTCAATCTCACATCACTGTTAAAGAGCAAGTGTTCAGCAGGATGTTCTGATTAAGTAATGTCATCTTTATTGGAAATCAATATGCCAGCCAGTAAAGAATGGCTTATTTCGGTACACTTAGTACAGTATATAAGGTACCCTGATTTATTTTGATTAAAATCCATTCTTGAAAGCAAACAGCGAGTTGAAGGTTTTAACACTTAAAAATCAATAGTGGTTTAAGAAGACAGGGCTGTTAAAAGGAACTGTTTCTTAGTCAAACTTGAGGGATGACGCAGTGCATGTCTTTTGTTCTGGTAGCCCCCAGCACCTATTGACACCGTGGTTGATCATATTAAGAACAATTAAGTCTATCCCAAATTTTGGGAGAAGGAAATGTTCCTTTGAAGGTAATTCATTCACAAAACTAGGCTACCTGTTTGAGAAATGGGGTACTCTAGTGGAAAGAGAACAGGCCTGGGAGTCAGGGGACCTGTGTTCTAATCCCTGTTCTGTCTCTTACCTTCTGGTTGACCTTGAGCAAGTCACTTAACTTCTCTATGCCTCTGTGTCTTTAATGAGGATTAAATCCCACTCCCTCCTACCTAGACTGTGAGCTCTGTGAGGGATGGGAACTGTATCCAAACTGTTAACCTTGTATCTATCTACCCCAATGCTTGGTATAGTGCTTGGCACATAGTAAGTGTTTAACAGATATCATAATTATTATTAATTATTAAAGTAAGAGCTCAAGAAAAAACACTGAGTCAAGCCGTGTTGTAAATGCTGGGGTAGGTAGAAGCATATCGGGCTGGATACATTTCCTGTCCTATATGGGGCTCACAGTCTACATAGGAGGGAGAACAGGTATTGAATCCCCATTTTGCAGTTGAGGGAACTGAGAGGCACAGAAAAGTTAAATGGCTTTACCAAAGTCACACAGGCAAATGAGAGCCAGGATTAGAACCCAGGTCCTCTGACCCCCAGGCCTATACTTTAAAGTCGAGGCCACACTGCTTCCCATTATCAGGGCTTAATGAATACCATTATTTTTAAGGATCTGGGAAATTCGCTGGAGGACATCCAGCCGAGTGTGAAGTTTCAGAATGTATCAGGCAAATGCAACATGTTGTTCCTCTGTTCACCCTCCTGGTTGTGTAGGGGAAAACTTCCCCAGGACAATCAGAGACTTGAACGAGTATTCATAGCTCATTCATAATTAGATAGCCAATTTGCATTCCTTGATTAATAGCATCGTTGAGCAAACTTTTCCTTTCTCAAGTCTTGAATGATACATCTAGTAACTGGTGAATTTATCCTTGGTAGATTTTTTTTTCTTTTAAAGTGATCATTTTTAAGTACCGGTCTCTCACAGGGTGGAATTGTGAATATCTTATCTGATGATAATCTCCCAAACTAATATTATGTGGCTGCACTTGAAATTTGATGTGTGGTGGCAGTGTAAGAGGATTTACTGAATGAAGCTATCACATCACCATGAGGGAAATGCATCAAGAGTCTACTTGCTACTTTTATAAAACTGCAGGCCAGAGATGTATAGGTTTATATTGCCCTGTGAGTGCCAGAACTCACCCGTTTCTGGCATGCTGGATGTTTAAGCTTAAAATTATTACATGAAAATGACTGATGCTTCAAAATAGTATTATCATATCAGCATTCAACACTGCAGTTATAGGCAGGAAACAAAGACCTAGCTGCACCTTGAGAAAGGAAAGGAGATAAGAATTGTAATGAAAAACAAAATGGTTGCTTCTTTTTTGGTGTTAGAGAAATTGTCCCTGGGTATTTCTACATACAATACCTATATCTATGAGGTATATGTGTTATCTACACATATGAACATCCAGCTTATCCACTTTTCAGTTTTCCTGAAGTGGGGGAAGGAAGGATTGGAGAAAATGAAGATAGAAGAAAAATAGGGAGAGAGCGAATTGGTGCCTTTGGATGCATTTGTGGCCAGGGCAGAACTGTTGATCGAGTATGCTCCCGCACATGAAAGTGATCAAACTTTGCTTAAATTATGCCATGTTTCTTCCTTCCATCCCATCTACTTTATATTAGTGTCACCAATTCCTTGTTCCTGGAAATATATTTGTAACCAGAGTAAACCCGTCCATCCATAATTTAGTCTGGGTATCTTCCTTGATGTACTGCGGTCATGTTGTGTTTTCCTTATGTAGGAATGAAGTTCTGATCCATTTTAGGTAGGTGGCCCTCCACTCTCAACATCCTTCAGTGACCTGTCTCGAGTCTAATAGTCCAAAAGCCAGAAATTTCTGCCTTAGATATGACTGCTATTCACCTGGTATTCAGGTTCATTTGCTTTTGTGCTTTGTCTCAGCTCCTGTTATGCCTTAGTTTTTTCCAGGTAAAATAATCTAATCCTTAAAACCTTTCTATTAGTTCCTAGCTTCCAGCTCTTGGTCATATTGTTGTTTTTTGTAGTTCCTCCTCATCTTACTTAAAATGAGAATCCCCAAAAGAATCCATTTCTCCAGGGAAGACTTCACGATGGCCAGCTAGAGAGGGGAGGATTAATTCACGGATTTTGAGTATTAACCTCTTGCTAATGAATTCTAGGGCTATGCAAACTTTTTTAATAGCAGCAGTAAATTATGGGGTCCACTTCATTTCAGCTCACCTGAGGGGGAAGCTCTAACTCCACAATGATATGTGAATCCTCAGTCACTCGTATTTATTGAGCGCATAGTGTGTGCAGAACACTATACTAAGCACTTGGAAGACTACAATAATGCAATATAAGAGACTCATTCCCTGTCCACAGCAAGCTTATAATCTAGAGGCTCCCCCTCCCTGCAGCTAACCCTTCCTTGAGCTAAAAGAACAGTGCCAGAGAAATGCACCCTAGGAAAGCTTAGGGCTCTTAATGGCCAGAATGAAGGTGTCTTGATGAATAATGCACAGACATGATTGCTCCTTCTCCAGATCCTGTGCAGTGCTGGAGGCAGTTGATTTTCAGCAAAAGGAGGGCAGAGGGGCGTGGAGGGAGAAAAAAACCTAGTCGGCCCAACGGTGTATTTTCGCGAGATGCCTGCATTAGTGTTCAAATTACAGGGCTGATTCCCTGGCAAATTGCAGGAGATGGCACATTTGTGAGTGACCTGGACACCTTTCAGGAGGTTAGGCTGCAGTCATAATTGGCTTGATGGTGTGTTCACCGCACAGAGACAAAATACATGAAAATGGAAGCATTTTTTAAATGCACAAGGAAATGGAAGGCAACGGGGTCACACCATGCTCCAGCTGCCTTTTCGGGACTGGCTATCACAGGGGACTCTGACACCTAGGAACTAGATGGACATCTTCTAGGTTACAGCACTTAGGGATAATTCAGTGTGTTAAGGATAAAGCTTGAGCCTTGAATCTTCTTAGTTGTACATTTGCGTGCTTCTTCACGTTAATATTTTGAGTGTAGGTGTGTTCCTGTTTCATTTTCCTTTTTCCTAGCTAAGCCACTTATGCTCTCAGTGCACTGGGGGCAGGGAGGAAGCAAAGATTCTGCCCGATCTAACGGTGGGAATTTTTGGACATATGTTTTGTGCCAATCTTTGTAACCCTTCGATTCAATGTCATTGCAGAAGAAGGTGTTTGTGTTTCTTTGTGATGACGGCAACAGCTTTAGGTAGAAACCCCTGATGTCACTTTGAGAGGCCATGAAATGTAGAATCTGCAGCTGAGTCCTTGTTTGCATTTTACCTCCATCCTGAGAAAGATTTCTGTTGCAGTGGTAGTTATTGTGCTAAGGAACAGAAGACAAGGAGACAAAAAAGAAAGCAGCACCAGGGGTGGAAATATTAACTATAACAGCCTAAGAAAGGACAATCCTTTTGGGCACACAATGCAGACAGGATTGTGAATCTCACATTGAACTTTTCAGTCTCACAGCAGCTTATAGGTAAACTTCATTGTCAGTGGTGTCATCTTCAAATATGAAAGAACAACTATAGTAATAATAATAATAATTGTGGTATTTAAGTGCTTACTATGTGCCAGGCACTCCACTGAGCACTGAGATGGATACAGGCAAATCGGGTTGGCCACAGTCCCTGTTCCATATGGGACTCACAGTCTTAATCCCCATTTTACAGATGAGGTAACTGAGAAACAGGGAAGTTAAATGAGATGCCCAGGGTTACATAGCAGACAAGTGGCAGAGCCGGGATTAGAACCCAGGTCCTTCTGACTCCCAGACCTGTGCTGTATTCACTAGGTCACACTGCTTCTCTAGGTGTGCAAATGCCGTGGCATCTTTTATCAATTAAACATCATGGAGAAGCAGCGTAGCCCAATGTAAAGAGTCCCGGCCAGGGAGTCAGCTTGGGTTCTAATCCTAGTTCCACCACTTGTCTGCTGTGTGACTTTGGGCAAGTCACTTAAATTCCCTGTGTCTTAGTTTCCTCATCTGTGAAATGAGGATTCAGTACTTGTTTTACCTCCTATTTAAGCTGTGAGCCCCATGTGGGACAGGGGCTGTGCCTAACTTGATTAACTTATATCTACTCCAGCATTAGAACAGTGCTTGTAAGTAAGCACTTAATAAAGTCTTGGGAAAGTCACCTAGCTTTTCTCTGCGCCTATTACCTCTGAATCTGTAAAAGGGGTATTAAGACTGTGAGCCCCATGTGGGATAGGGGCTGTGCCCAACCCAATGAGCTTCCATCTATCCCAGTGCTTAGGACTATGCCTGACACATAGTAAGTGCTTAACAAATGCCTTAAGACCAAAAAAAAGAGACCATCTGTTAAAGCGTTTTTTGCTTTGAGTCCCAGCAAAATGACTAATTATCATACTTAGGCGGGGATGGTCCTCGTGCTTGCATTTGATAAAAATATAGACATTTTTAAGACTCCACAAGGTATAACTGGCTTGAAGAGAACTTGTAGAGTGGGACATTTAAATGGGATAGGTCTTTTTTAAAGTAAAGAATACAGTTAAATTTGACATGAGGGTCATAAGGGACCTGGTCTCTGGAGGAAAAATACAGGCAAAGGCCGCTTATGCACTTCACAGTGCCCTGCACAATGCTGTGCACCTCCGCCTTCCCATCTGCTGGTTTCTGTCCGGGTCCCAGCAGGAACCTGCTGCACACACTTCTCCTAGCTGATTGTGGTCTGTGTCAGAAGGCAGTGGAGGGCCCACAAGCTGGATTCCGTACCAGATTAAGGCAGTCGGTACTTCTCGGTACATTTTTCCCAAGTCGTTATTAATTGCCAGAAAGCCAAGGGTCTGCAATCATAAAATCATAGGTCTGGAAGGCATCTTCCAAGGCACTTCCTCCCAACCGAAAAGTAACAGATTAGCAGACCGGGAAAAAAAACAACCAACCTTTGAACTATATGAAAGTAAAAAAAAAAAAAAAAAAAAAAGTGTTGCTCTTTCCCTGGGCGGCCGGGGATGGGTGGGGGTGGTGTTAAAAATATGTGTATGGCTTTTTTCTTAGATTCCGCCCACCCCTCCCCGCCCCTGCATTCAGTTAATCACAGTTGGACAAAAGTTATACCATATGGTCGAAGGAAAGTTATGAATGATTGAAAATCAGGACTTACTCCCAAAAAATCAGCATACTTTCCAGCATTGTGGGGCTGAATGTGATAATTACAGCTCATTAAAAAAAAACCAAACCTCTCTGAGATACTTGAGTTTACATAGCAGCATTAGGACTTAAAATTCCTCTTCAAATATCAGTTTGCTATTTACCACTGGCTTTCTCAGTACTGTGTACCCCTGTACAATATCACCTCCTGTTTTGACAAAAGAGCCCATTTGGATGGCTGAGTTAAAAGCTCTGAAAAACAAGGAGTTTGCCCCAGAAATGCCAGCATGCCCTGTATCCTGTAGTGCTTCTTACAGACATGACTTTAAGATCATTAAACTGTATTGTGCAAATGGAGCTTCAGAACCTCAGATGAGGTGGAAGGGGCGGCAGAGAAGGCATAGTTTTCATCTTTTGATGTATAATGGCATTCAGAATATTCTCTAGTATTTGGCTCATCAGCACCTTGAAGAATCAGAGTCTACAGAGATCCTTGTTTGATTTTAAAATTGGATGATGGCCCATGTGATCCCTTTGAATACACTGCATTCTGATGTGATCCATTTAACTAATGATATTAACGGTAAAGGCTGAATGTACAATTAAGCTGGAACCTGTCAGTGCCCGTGCCTGTTAAAGGGGACTTTTAAAAACACGTGCTTGCGCGCACACATGTGAAAAACTCCTGTTTTGAAATATGCATCTATGTCACAAGTAAAATTTTTAAAATCAATGAATTTCAAGATTGTGCTGTTTTCATTAAGAGAGTAATTCAATAAATATGTTAATGAATGACTCCAAACAGAGCAGGGAACTTAAGCCTTTGAGATTGCGTATATTTTTTGACAATTCTTCCTGTTTTTTCCAGAAAATTCCAGCTTAATTGCATTTTGAGGATGCCAGGCCAGAAACTGAAATCATAATTGGCTAGTAATTTAGAGAGCATTCTTCATACAATAATAATAAGCATAATAGGGTGTTTCTACCTTATACAGTTTCTATAGTGGTCTTTGTCCAAATATTCCTTTCATATCTTCTGCGGTAAGAATTTCCCCAGGTTTCGGATAGTATAGATGAATGATTTTAAGATGCTTGAGGTCAGGGATCATGTCTACCAATTCCGTTGCACTCTCCCCATTGCTTAAAACAGTGCTTTGCCCATATTTATCACCTGTGATTCCTGTTCTCTTTGAATCAGGTCCATACAGTGAAATGAAGCATAGAGATTATGTGGTGAATTTTATCTCTGATATTCGAGAAAAAAACAAACTGATATTGGACAGCAATTATTATTAATGTGGTGTTAGTCATCAACTTTGAGCCCAGCACTGTGATAAGAGCTGGGTTACATATAAGGCAGTTAGATCTGACACATTCCCTGTCTCACACGAGCATCACAGTTTGTAGAGAGAGATGGGAATTGTATTGTCATTTTTAGTTGAGGAAACTGAGACACAGCTAACACTGAAGGGAAACGGTGTAGCTAGAATTACAGCTCATGTCTCTAGACTTCCAGTCTCTTGCCGGTAAGCCATGCTGCTTCCCGCGGACTTTTTGGGTCTGAATTATCCTTTCGCTTGACATGACTTGGAAAAACACACCTGGCTTAGGATTTTGACAGTCGAGCTCTCAAACAGTAATGGAGGCAATGCCTTTAATGGGTCAAACTAAATGTTCCATCCAGCCTAACATTCTGGCTCTGATAGTGGCACCCATAAGGATCCCTATCATCTCGGCACTGTTTCAGCCAAAGATGAAAATAAATAAGGATGCATTTGGCTTGGAAATGTGTAGTTCACCTTTAAAATATAAAGAATTGCCTGCAGTAGTTGAACAAGATGTAGTATGTGGGAAGGAACAAAAACCTCCGAAAGCACAATTCTTTGTTACTCTGACTCCTGATAAGAGTTACACATTTTTATAAACTTATATAACTCAAGGTATTAAAAGTAAGAAGAAGAGTCCTTCCACTATGAATTTTTAGCTTCAGGTTTCCAACTGAAGAAAGTGCTTTCTGTGAGAAAGATGGTGGAGACATTGGCTTTTGGTTCAGTAAGGTGGGCCTGGTGAAAGCCCCATGATCATCAGTCGATCAATCAGTAGCATTTATTGAGCATTTACTATATGCAGAGCCTATACTAAGGGCTTGGGAGAATACATGCTCCTATATGCTACTTTTCTTTTGGATTTAATCCCAAAATGTCCTCCAAGAAACCTTTCTGGATTTAATTTATCCTCTCCCATCATTTTCAGACTCCCAACTTTCACCTCAGCAGTTGTCTCCCAACTCTGTCTTTACACATACTCACAAGTGAATGCAGCTTCTCTGTACATTCCCCATTATTTAAGAACTCACTCATCTACATAGGCCTTTTCCTTCTTGCTCCTCTCTGTAAATTATTTGATTATCTGATTCCCCTCTAGATGGTAAGCTCCTCCAGGACAAGGACAGTTTCTACTCTTCTCCTGTACTCTCCAAAGTGCTTTGTACAGTGCTCAGCACCTAGTAGATGCTCAGTGAATACTATTCAAAGCAGGTGGCACAAGCTCTACCATTAATTTTGGGACACTTTAATTCCAGAGAGGTAGAATTCCAATAGATAAAGTTTCCACCCAGATTTTGCTCTGCACACAGTAAGCACTCAATAAATATGACTGATGGAACAGAAACAGCCTGAGGTACTATCAGCTAGAGCTGTGCACTCCTTTGTGCAGAAGGCTAGCCCAGAGGGCAACTGATTTAGATTAGAGTCCCACCACTGTTGACCTAGAAATGTATCAAAACCTCTTCAATACATAACTTCTCATTTTTACCTTCTATGTAATAAGTTGTGCAGATCTAGGGAAATAATAAAAGTAGAAACTGTGTGCCTGCGTTCCAAATTATAATTCTAAGGGTTTATTTGATTTCTCTAGCAATATTGCAGTCAGATATTTTTGCTGATCATTGATAAAAACAAAACAAAGGCTTTTATTGTTTATGTAATCAGAAACTTGTGGAGAACATTCTACCCATTAAAATGTTGTCTGTGCCTTGTAATTAAAATTTTACTCCTTTCAGTTGAGTTTCTCTTTCTTAACTTCCAAAGTAGTCTCGTAGGGAGGCCTTACACAAGTAATGATGCTTTTGCCAGTTCAAATATCAATCAATAAATCAATCAGTGGTATTGAGCACATACTGTGTGCAAGGCATCTTACTAAGTGCTTGGGAGAATACAGTTTAACAAAATTGGTAGATACATATCCTGCCCACAAGGAGCTTACAGTCTAGAGAAGGAGACAGTCATTAAAATAAATTATGGATATGTATTAGAAGCTCTTCATAATAATGGGTAACATACAATAATAGCATAATGAATGACAAAGGGCTAGTCTAAAACTCTCTGTCTTCACTCATATTTGTTTTCTAGTGTACACCAGAGCTTCTATTCTGCTTTTTAAATTGTAGCTCTCACCCACTTCAGAGCGGGAGTCCCACCAGAACGGTAGAGGCAATCTTCTGCAATTGGCTGTAAATCTAAACTTGCCTTTTCCTGATTGTTGAAATTCTTTCCTTAAACTTTCCAATTTTCTCGACAACTGTAATGACAACATCTTGCCTCTTGAACTCCAGTTAAAAATTCTGATGCTCCTTTGCTGATACATCTTTTGGAGTTCCCTCTTGGGATTCTGAGGGAAGTTTAGGGTTTTTGATTCAGATTTAATAAAAGAAAAATGTTCTTGAGAATAGCCCAGTGGTAGTGCTGTGTAACCTTACTGCTATGTACAAGAAGTAAGGAAGCTAAATTTCTGAGGGAGTATTTTTGCAGGAAGGACATCTATTTTAATTCCCTTTGTCAAGAATTTTAACCCTGGGTAGTCACTGAAAGATTACCTTAAATCATGGAAAGCAAAACCCCTGATCTTTCTAACTCTTTTCCTGACTTCCTTACTGGTTCCACTCTGGTGATGTAGATGCTCTTTCCACTCATCATAAAGAGATGCAATTAGGTTACACACCTTTTTTTTTGTTTCTTTTGTTTTGTGAGCTCATCTTTCAGTTGGGAGATAGTAGTATGACCAGATGTCCCATTTCAGACAAGACCGTCTTTCCAATCCTCCTTCCCCCGCCAAAAAATAATCTTTCTGCTGGGTGGTGGGAGGGGACCCAGCAGGGGAGCCTCCTTCTTTGCCTTTTCTCCTTTTCTTTCCTCCTTCTTGATTAGATTGTATTTGGGATAATGCATTTGTATGCCCCTTTTGGCAAGGGTGTGAATAAGTGATCTGAAAGAAGCTGGAACTTGTACTTGTGCAAAGAAAAGCTGTGAGAGGATGGTGGCAGAAGGGGCCACCCAAGGAAGGAAATCTGATGAGTGTTCAAATCCTGGTCTCCGTACCTTTGAAGCTTAACATATTATAAAGTGTTTTGCTCAGAATAATTAAAAAAACCCACAATATTTTAAAACTATTCTGTTCTACCAAGTTAACTGTATTTAAGAATATTCTAAGCAAAGCTACGAGATGAATGTTATTCTTACCCAGACAAGAAATGCCTTCAACCTTTTAGGAAAAGCAATAACAAATCACAGCAAAAAAAAAAATTCATTCCAGAAGTCATCTTCATCTAGAATAAGCCAAGGCCCAAGGTCAAGTCATCAATTTGGTATTCCATTTCCATAATGTGATTCTGCAGTATACTTGCATTATTATTGGAACCACATTTGCTTTCATATTAGTTTTCTAAATGGCTATGTTAATACGCCTGCACAGACAAAACCACCTTCGGTTAATACCTGAGTGGGCTTCTTCGACATTACAGTGCAGGCCCTAAGATGACATTGGTTGGCTCTGTTGCTTTATCTTGGGGTTGAGAAGAGTCCTCAGTGCAGGCCCACCCAAGACCCAGCCCCTCTTCCTTTCATTCATTCATTCATTCAGTAGTATTTATTGAGTGCTCACTGTGTGCAGAGCACTGTACTAAGCTCTTGGGGAGAGTACAGTATAACAGTAAGCAGACACATTCCCAGCCCACAGCGAGCTTGTAGTCTGGAGGGAGCCAGGCCTTGGTGATTGTGGTTGAGATAGGCTGGAAAAACAGCAGAGAAAAACTCCGTGAGCCCAGGAAATGGTTGAAAATTTAGAAGCTCGTGATTGTGACGGCCAGCGGGCTTTGGGAATTGAACCTCAGGGGGAAGCTTTCCTATTCCAGGAGAAATTGTAAAACATCACCTCTGGGGGATAGGAAGCTGCACATCTCAGATCAGGGTCAGGGGAGTCACCCTGCAAGCATCGTCTTCAGCCCTTTCTGGAAGAACCTCAGTGGGTTATCGTGTAGTGAAGAAATCCAATCGCCTTTTCAAATCGCAAAATGAGGGAGCAGCCAAGCAAGGGCAGAAAAGAAGCCCCAGGCATCATAGTAGTGGTCAAACCCATGCAGACCTGACTGTCCCCTGCCGGGGACCACTGAGGAGTGCGGTTGCTTCCCACAGTTTGGCACAAGCCAAAGTCACACCCAGAAGCTCAGCACTTAAATCGAGAATTACATTTCCACCTCCAGCAGCCTTGTAGTCTAGGTCGAGAAGGGCAGACCATTCTAAAATGCTGTTATCCCGAAGCTTCCAAGTTATAAAAGTTCTGGAGTATCGGTTCACGTGATTGAACTTTTCCAAAATGTTCCCATTACTGGGAGAGTTGGGCTGCGTTAGATGTTTGAACATCCAGATATTTCATTGTGTGCAGAGATCAAGCAATTGCACTTCACCTCCCGATGCCCCGTAATTACTCTGGGTAAAACACGAACTATTAACAGTTCAAGAGGTGGTTTTCTCATCATTATCCACTGAGACGGGATCTAGGCCCTGCCCCGGACCCCTCAGTGCCACTTCCGGAGAGTCCAGCGTGGAGTATTCTGAGTTTCCTCTCTGCATTCTTTTGATTGTCTTTCCCACAGCTCCATTTTTCTCTTCCGCCCACTCTTCTCAGAGGGCTCGTGGAATTCAAAGGGGGCTCTGCTGAGAGCTCTAGAGACGCGCAGGGCAGGATGGGGGTTTGACCTGCGCAAAACAAGAATGGGCCAAATGCACTGTATCCTGGTTTATCGAGGGACTACGGCTTCTGCTCCAGGGGCCCTATGAGACGGCGGTTCATATTCTGTTTTTTAATCGAGGGCATATGCCAAGCCTGCAGGGGACAGGGAAACGGCAGCAGACGGATTAGCCTGTCACAAGAGTGATCGGAAAGGGGGCAGTTCTTTCATTGTTTGACCAGAGGTGAAAGGCAAGAAGGCAGTGTCCCAAGAGGCAACAGCCCCTGCCAACAAATAGCAGCACCTTCAGATGGGCAGGACTCATAGGAACCCATTCTGTAAATTCACAATTTGCTACTCCTTAACATGAGCCCCATTTGATAAATCCGCTATAGCTACTTCTTAACATATGCATGTGGATATTCAGGAAAATATTATTTTCCATTAGACAATGGAAATGCTTTTCAGGTACCTCAGTGGCAGAGGTAATAACACACAATAGATGTTCGGTAAACAGGTGGCAACAAAGAGAAGGGCCCAGGCAGAAATAAGATCTAAGAAAGGGTAAACGGAGTCTAGAGTTGCATTCTTTTGAAAGTGATGCTCTGCCCTGGCTCAAACAGACTGTAGAGCTCTCTTCTTCCAGTTCTCCTGCTGTCTTCCAGCCAGGCTAAGGTCAAGAGGTTGTTGGGTTTTGGGTCATTTTTGTTGATAATAATAATAAAAAACCATTAGGGGCTGTATACCTAAACTCTACAGTGAAGCAAGTCTTAGTAGTCCCTCGATGCATAGAATCATACTTTGTATTCGAAGAAGACACCACTGAACGTGAGGTTCATCTATGAGTGCTCGTGTGACTGAAAAGGCCAGTGCAGAATCCAGAGCCCGGCCACTTTGAGTACACAAAAAGCTTGTCTCTTGTGGTGGTTTGTGGTTGATGCTTGTAGCACCTGGTGCTGTGGTATTATTTTCATGGAGAAAGTCTTGAGACTGTAAGCTCCCTGTGGGCAAGGAACATGTCTACCAGTTCTCTTATACTATGCTTTACTGAGCGCTTAGTTCAGTAGTCTGGACACAGGCATTGCTCAAGTACAAACGACTGATTGATTAAGGCAAACTCTGCTGAAGTGACTGACCCTTCCCCAAAAAACTATGGAGTATAGAGCAGTTAAATGGCTCGGAGTGGATTTAAATAATCCCCTCTTGGTCTTCTATGAGTTGAAATGTCATTCCCCTCTTTGAGACTCCTTGTGGCTGACCTTCAGGTTTCTGCATCCCGGTGCTCTTGAATCTTTGGTTTTTTCCTACCTCCCCCTTTGGGATGACCTCCCTCTTGTGACTTCGGCTCACAGTTTGGAAGCCCGCTGCAGTCTGGAGGAAGATGACGGTTTCCTCTGGGAAGCCTATGGTTGGGAAATGCTCTTGGAAGTTGCCAATTAAGCCAGGATGGGATTTCTCCCTTGGGTAGATAAGGTTCAGCCCCACCCACCCCAGACAGCGCTAGAGCCAATGTTCTTTCTCACCACTGATCCTGATGATGTAGCTAGAATGGATCCAGACTTATTAAATGCACCCTGACTCGGTCCCTAAATCTAAATCCATGTTTTCTCTATTGCTCAAAGGAAGGAAAAAGAGCAGCACGTAAATGAGTTTCTATCACAAAGGGCCTCTAACAGGATTCCGGGAAGGAGCAGATTCAAGGCTTGAAATCCTTTCTTCCATTTTTCCTTTCCATATCTGGAATTGACAGATTTCAGTTGCGAAAATATGGGACACCGACTGCAGCATGCTGCCTTCTGCCTTCCACCCCTGCAGAGAAGCAGATCTCTGTAATTCAAATTCAGAGCTATTATTCATCCCATTACTTTCTGGGGAAAGGAGTCCATGCAATGAGAGAAGAGATAATTCTATCTACAGAGGATATCTGGCAGTCAGGCCCATGAAGGCTCTTGAAGTGATCGATAAAAATGACAGATTCATGTCCGCAGTGGGGATGGAGGCAGTTAGAGGCAGTCGGAATGGAAGGGAGAAACTTAAAGACGATGCACAGCCCTGGCTGCCAGAAGAACCATCTCAGGATCTTACTGTTTCATTGTGTCTATCACAAAAAAAAATGTATGTTTTTGGTAGGTGGAGGTGGAAACTGCCGACATTCATTAGTGTTGTGGCACTGTTTTCAGGGGAGCAAGAATAGCTGTGTATGTCTCTGCAAGGGTTGCTATGGTAATTTCTCATTATTCCTGAGAATCCGGAAGAATCTTGGGCAGGATTGGGTGCAATTTATACACCTATTTTTCTTCTGTTTCCTTGAGTGTGTGTGCATTTGTGCTGTGAATGTGTTTAAAAAAAACAAACCCACAAAATCGGTTCACTGACCACCCCCTAGAAAGGTTTTTCCACCTTAGGGATGTAATCTTACCGACCAAATGCCATTTGTGTTGATGCTGAGCATTTGACCGATGCTTCTATTGACTGGAGGCTTAGATTTAAAATGATTTTTTTTTGGAGGTCGGAATGGGCTTCCCATCTTTCTTAGTGTCAAGTTACTGACATTTCAGGATTAGAATCCAGGACCTCCAGCTCCCAGAAATGCCAATTAGCGATGGTTGGTAATTTGACTGCGCTTCCCCATGTATAAAAACCTGTTGCATTACTCTGTTCTTCCAAGATCAACATTTTCTTCGTGTATGAGTGAGGAATGGGAGGAAGCAGAGCGACCAAGTGGAAAGACTTAGCCTGGGAGTTGGAGGTCCTGGATTCTAATCCTGCAATGCCACTAACTTGCTCTTTGACTTTGAGCAAGTCACTTCACTTCTCTGTACTTCAGTTGTCTCATCTGCAGAACTGGGATTCAATACCTGTTCATTCATTCATTCAGTCGTATTTATTGAGTGCTTACTGTGTGCCGAGCACTGTACTAAGCGCTTGGAAAATATATTTCGGCAACAAATAGAGACAATCCCTACCCAACAACGGGCTCTTCTCCTTCCTACTTAGACTGTGAGCCCCATGTGGGACCTGATGATCTTATATCTACCCCAGTGCTTAGTACAGTGCTGTAAGTGCTTAGGTAGTACAACAGTTATTAAGTTCATAAGGATCTAAATGTTTCTAGCTCCAATTTGGGGGGAAATGCATTTTAGATCCTCACTTGTTGACTGGAGAATCAAAGACCGTTTCTCAAAGTAATCATTACATTAGGCTTCTGCTCTGTGTAGGGGAGAGCCGCGAGTTGGGGGAAGAAGGCGGGTGAGGGTGTGTGTTTTTTAGAAACATACAATCACCAGTTCCCAAAGCCGTCACACGTTTGCCTGGAAATTTTAACTGCTCATTTTCTTTTCACTTTAGAGAAGTTGTGCTACTGTAAAATTGTAGGTAACAGCTCCTGCCTATAGTATATATTTAAAAATGACTATGCCTCAGTGATCCATTTGTGCGTAAAGAGAGACTATTGTAGGAACAACCCAGGTTAGCGATAAGGCAAAGCAAACATATCAAGGAGAACTGATGAGGTCAGACCAGCTGTAGGAGTAAATCTCAAGTGATTTCATGTCGGAACTGAGAGTTATGCATGTAGAACCCATATGCCCAATTTTTCTGTGTAAATTTTGAGGTTTTTCTTCCAGCATTCATGATTTATTAAGTGTTTCTATTTTATGAAAACTATGCAAATCTCAGCCTCTTTACCATAGCGGGAGATCTTATTATAGATTTACTTGGGGGAAAAAAGCATATTTGGTCTGTATTTAAATAGGATTTGATGTTAGTATGACAGGTATGAAAAACTCCTATTTGGCAGATAGGATTTTGGCCATTTGAGGTGAGTTAAATAAAGCAGTAGGCTCTGAGTTCTGTGCAAGTCTCCCACAATCCTTTTGGTTAGATCGTCATTAAAGATAATTGGAAATACCTTATGCTGTGAAAGCCGATCACCAGCACCGTGGGCAGCGAATGTGACTGACTCTGTTATATTGTACTCTCTCTCAAGCGTTCAGTACAGGGCCCTGCCCACAGTAGACTTCCAATAAACACGACTGATTGATTGTAGGTTCTATATCGGTGTTGCAGCTACATTCAGCTACCAAACTTTTTGGTAAGCTGCTATGTTTTCGACATCGCTTTCCTTACATCGTGATCTCTGTAATGATGGTGCATTGCTCGAGGCAGGCCACTATTTTCCGGTCACCTAAGGAGTGGTGGAGTAGTGCCTCAAAGCGTATGCCAAAGGACCCATGGAGCCACTCTGCCTGGATCTCAGCTGCCTCATTCCTCCTTCGTGGAGGCTGCTGAACAGCCAAATCGTTGTCATTCAAGGTGATGGGGACAGGGCCGATATAGCCAAAGTTTTTTGTTCTTTTTAAATGGTATTTGTTGAGCATTTACTATGTGTCAAATGGTGTTCTATGCACTGGGGTATATAGAATTAGGTTGGACACAGTCCCTGTCCTGCATTGGGCTCACATATAAGTTGGAAGGACCTCTTGTGGGGTAAAATGGGGATTATGACTGAACCCCATGTCAGATAGGGACTGCGTCCTATCCCAGCACTTAGTACAGTGCCTGACATATAGTAAGCGCTTAACAAATACCATTAAAAAGCAAAAAATAAATAAATATCCCCTCCGCAAAAAAAAAAAATGCCAGGGAGTGTTTTGGAGGCACCATTTTCATCCTTTTTAGGAGGTTTCATTATTCAGCTGCCCAAAGGCAGAGTGCTGGTCTAAATGGCCTCTTAAGGTCATTACCAGTTCTGGGATCCTAATGGGTTAACCACAAAGTCTGCCAAAGGGCTTCCATTGCAGTCAGACGGAAGCGCCCTAGGCAAACATTCTGAATCTGCTTTAAACATATGTGTTCCTTGGACTGCATTTCCATTTGAAATCAGTCCAGGTATTTCTGAGAGATCCGAATCTGTACTGCAGTCATTACCAAACGAACAGTATGGATATTGGACCAATACCTCGATTGTCTTTGCAGTCAGTGAGAAGCCTCCTCAAAACTCCATCCCCCATTCTTTCTGGTGAAAGTCACTTGGGTGAACTCAAATCTTCCATAGCTCCAATCGTGATCTCCACCCTGTCTGCACGGCAACCAGCCAGCTGGTATTTGAGCTGAACTGGGTCTGTCCTTCGGAGACGTCTCTTCTTCTGAATATCTCCAAGAGTCTTGGGGCTTCCTGAGTACATAAGCTGTCTATTAGTTAAGTTACTTTATATTAAAAACTGTCAAAGAAAGGAAAGCAATTTCATAAGGTGCCTAAATTAATGAGAGTCTGGATGCACATTGGTAGCTTTCTTTAGGCATCTGGGCTCCCATACAGACTGCCATTCTTAATCATATTTTAATTTTCAAATAAATTGCTTTCATTATCCTTTCATTTACAATACCATGTGTGCATTACTGCTCATTAATGTTTGTCATCTACTTTGCTGAGACTTGGTTTTTAAATAGCCGTGGTTGCAATGCAGTAATTAAAGATGATCCATGTTGGTTTTACAGAAATGATTTTGCAGCCTTCAAGAAGCCCCACCCAGAGTGCTGCTGAAATTAGTACTTTAGCAATGAATACTCGAATACTTCATAAGTCAGCCAACTGCTTTATTTATATCTGGACTGGGGCACTAGAATGGTGATAACTAAATAGCAAACCAGAAGAAGGCTGTTCTTAATTATCTAGCATCAGAAAGAACTGGGTTCTATTGTTGTCATTTTCTACTCATGCCAGCCTCCCCGGTGGGGAAAAAAAAATTCTGCTGTTGTCTTCTTGATGCTGCCTTGGTTCTGGGTGGAAAAATTCACTTCCTCATGCATTCAGAAATGTCCATTTCCTTTAACCCCTGCAAATCTGCTGTACTCTAAATGAAAGTAATGGATGGTTCTTTAGGTTATCCTAAAAATTAGCATAGGAGAATTGATGGATGCTGTGGACTAACTGGGCTGCTTGATCCAAGGCTGGGAATGGCTGAGAAATGCTGACTGGGAAACCCCAAGGTGAATGCTTGAACGAACAAAGGGGTCGGGGAATGAGTGCCATTCTCCTCACTGCTTTGAGTTACAAAAGAGTAAGGAGCTGCTCAGAACCAGATGTAGCTCCCGTAGGCTTTTCCCAGATTTGGGGATTTCCAAGTGAAATCCTAGAATCTTGCAGTCTAGAATCCTCTAGACTGTAAGCTTCTTGTGGACAGGAACATGTCCATAAAACTCTGGATTGTTCTCTTCCAGTTGCTTATTACAGGACTCTGCACACAGCTCTCAGTAAATACCACTGATTGATTTATACTGAGTCATCCCATTAATTCCCTATAAGGCATAATAATGTGCACTTGATAGGGGAAGACCCTTACAAAGGTGTTTTCTGCATGGGATCTGAAGATGATTGTGTTTGATCTCCCTGGCCTTAATACTTAAAAATAATAATGGTGGTATTTGTTAAGCGCTTACTATGTGCCAAGCCAAATATGAAGTTCTCATGGAAAATATATGGCATTCAGGTTGGACACAGTCCCTATCCCAAATAGGCTCACGGTCTAAGTAGTAGGGAGAACGGGTATTGAATCCTAATTTACAGATGAAGAAGCTGAGGCAGAGAGAAGTTAAGTAACTTGCCCAAGGTCCCACAGCGCCCAGGTGATGTGGCAAGGATTTAGAACGCAGTTCCATGGTCTTTCCATTAGGCCATGCTGCTTTTCTAACACATGCCTTAGCTTGTGTGTTTGGAACCAGGTTAGAAGTCTGGGGAAAGGCAAATGAGATGATCCTTACTGTACCTCAATGCAAATTGGTAATCAGACGGTGTCAGAGTGCCTGGTTTAGAGTCACGGACACCATGAGGGTTTGAATTGATTTTTCTGCTGCCAACCGCGAGTTAACGTGGTGTCGTGGAGATGGCAAATGAAACCAAATAAGAAAAATACTTAGAGGCCTCATGCTCAATAAATAATGTGATTATGGAGCATTTTCCATTGACACAGTACCCCAAAAATATTTTCATGAGATTTCCAGTCATAATTTGGAGAGGAGAACCTTTTGAGTCCTTTACAAGTTTGGCAAGGGAGTCCCAGGAGCAATTTTTGTGCAGGTAGAGGATGTGAAGCTGCTTTCTGACAACGTGCAGATTCTCCATTCAGGGAGAGGGAGTACATGGCACAGGCATTAAACCAGGCTCTGCAGAGAAGACAGGGTCACACTAACCATAGACACTTCTACTTTGGGCAAGTCACTTCTCTGTGCCTGTTTCCCTAACTGTGAAATGGGGATTTAAATACTTGTTCTCCATTGTATTCAGACTGTGACCCCCATGAAGGATCGGGACTATGTCTGTTCTGATAATCTTGAATCTACCCCAGCGCTTAGTTCAGTGCCTGGCACATAGTAGTGCTTGACAATGATATTATCATCATTATAATATTGCTTTTATTATTATTGTAATTATTGTTATACCCTAGACTCACATCATTCAATTTAGTAAAAACCTTTTAGTGGGAAGGAGAAAAGGACAATAGAGTAGTTCCATTCCTTTGCATCAGCTAGATTGGATTTGTTGGGATGCAAAGGACAATTTGGTCTGTTTCATTCAAAGTCAAAGGATTAGAAAAATCCCCAATCCTTCAGGCATCTCGTTCCCTAGAGATCACAATTACTCCACCTTATGTGCTATATTGAACTTCATTCATTCATTCAATAGTATTTATTCATTCAATTAATGTTGGTATTTGTTGGTATTTGTTAAGCACTTACTATGTGCAGAGCACTGTTCTAAGCGCTGGGGTAGACATAGGGGAATCAGGTTGTCCCACGTGGGGCTCACAGTTAATCCCCATTTTACAGATGAGGTAACTGAGGCACAGAGAAGTGAAGTGACTTGCCCACAGTCACACAGCTGACAAGTGGCAGAGCTGGGAGTCGAACTCATGACCTCTGACTCCGAACCCCAGGCTCTTTTCCACTGAGCCACGTGATACTATGTGCAGGGCACTGTACTAAGCGCTTGCAAGCGAATGTTGGTTTATACCAAATTTTACTGAATGTTTCTGATTAAATCTTCATTTAGTTGAAGTTCTTCTTGTTTGAGGTGGTCACTGTCTCTTTTCCCTCCTCCTAATTTCATTAGTGCCTGTTATCCAAGGACCCTTAGTGAGCTTGGGAGCCACATGCTCCATATGTCCCCAGAATTGCAGTGGCAGAGATTGGTAGTATTTTCCTCCCTTTCCAGAAGTTCTGCTTGTGTCTTTGCAAGGGCCTAGGACAAGTCCCGGTCTCCACAGGAGAACCCTTATTCTAGATTCTCCTCAGGTTTCCTGAAAGCAGCCACCTACATGACCCCAGCCTCCTCCATTTCCATATGGTACGTGTGAAACTGATTCTTTGGAACTGGAGGGCTGCAGTTGGACAGGATCTCTTTGGGAGATCTGATGACTTGGATTGCACACATGCTATAGGAAGAAGCAGTTGCTGGCTTCTGTTATTGGAGGCCTGAAACGTGGCTGCGGCTTGGAAGGGAAATTTTATATTCGCCTTTTGGAAGGCCGCTCATCTTGTTTCCACATTGTAGCCTGTGGCTGCCAGCTGGAGGTGGAGATGTTGTATGCGCTCACACTCAGGTTCAAGAGAGAGGTGCTACTTGTGCTCACATTTTATGGAAGAATTGTTTTATTGATTTGCATCTCACTCCTAAATTGAAGATTTTGGATCAGGACTCTGCAGAAATGTGCTTTCTACTGTTTTTTGTGTGTTTTTTTTGCCTTGACTGTTGACTTCCCTCCAGGAGTCTCTCTTCGTATGGTCTTAAAGCCCCTAGGTACTTTTGTGTGTATAGTTCTCTCTGCTCCATCCTGGAAATGTTTATTGGGAACATTTTACTTTATCAGGAACAGAATAAGTCAGTGAGACACTTTTGAGTGCTTTACACCTCTGACAAGGGATCCCCAGGACCACCCCTTGTGCAGGTAGAGGGTGTGAAACCACATCCTGACCACGAGCAGATTCTCCATTCAGGGAGAGGAAGAACATGGCATAGACATTGAACCAGGCTGTATGGAGAAGACAGGGTCATACTACCCATAGGAGCTTTTACCTTGGGGAAGTCACTTCTCTGTGCCTGTTCCCATAACCGTAAAATGGGGCAGATGCTAGGGATCTGGTTGATCTGCTTAGGTCAAATCAGATTTAGCACGGAGACAAAGAGGTTGTCAAAATCATCCTCAAAAAGGCCGTAAAATACAGCTCACATATTGGGTGTCGTAGTTTACCTGAAATTCCCACAGTACTGTACATGTAAAAATTTTGTTAAGTGATTGATTCTAGAAGTTAAAATATAACCAGAGAATGGAACTGGAGCTTGGAATAATAATAATAATTATGATAATGATAATAATTGTGGTATTTGTTAAGCATTCACTGTGTGCCCAACACTGTGCTAAACTGGCGTAGATTCAAGATAATCAGGTTGGCCATCGTTCCTGTCCCACATGAGTTCCCAGTCTAAGTACAATTCAGACAGAATGTGAAGATAGCATTTCCAAAAAGAGACACATTTTTGTTGGGGCTGGACTTGATGAATGGATGGAGTCATATATTTAATTCCCCTTGCCCCAACCCACCTCTTTTATGGATGAAATTAAATGTCAAAAAAATCATTGCCAGAGAAAGTAAGGTTTTTCAGCCCACTTCAGCAAAGCAGGTGGGGTGCTCTTTAGGTTTGGGCTTAAAGTGAGAATCAAGATTTCTGGGAATGTGGAAGCCCCTAATTGAACAGCATTTTGGACCCCACCAAACCTGCCTGCAACAGTCGAAAGATTGCTTGTAGGTCCCTGCGCTCAAGGTATCGGATTTGGGGAATTTGAAAAAGATTGCATCTCTGTATGAGGTGTCTTGGTGATGTTAGAGAGAGGTCTTCCACTCAGTAAAGAAAGAGAAGAAGAAAAGGCAAAACCTGTAAATCTGTTTTCCTCCCCCCTCCCACTCTCCATCCCCCCACCCGCTTTTTTTGGTGGGTTTTATTTGTGGAATTAAAATGAGCAAAGTAGAAAATGATCGATGGGTCTTTTTTGAGTAACTGTCACTGTCCAGATAAGGTGAGGGCTAAAAGATTTCTTTTTTCATCCCACATAATGTGCCATTTTCATTTTCTACTGCTTATAACCCTAAGTGTCACGGCTTTCTATTCTTGTCTGAATAGTCAATGAAACATTATGAAGCTGATAAGGGAAGCTGGCCTCCGTTACTTGGCAACGGCTGTTGAGGAGAGCTGAGTGCTGTTGATTGAGGAGATTAGCTGCCATAGATAAACCTCCCCCCCCCCCTTTTTTTTTTGCCTCCCTGCTGCTTATCTTTATACCCATAACAGGCTGTTCCCAATATGACAGCCCTCAGTGTTTTAGGTGGAATATGAGCTTTGCAGCAAATGAAGTTTGCTCAAAAGATTTAGAGTCCAGCCGGCAGTCCTTTTGCGGTCCCTAAAATGCCTTGCTGGGTGTTGCCGTTTCCCCTGAAAACCTCCTCTCTCTGTTTCAGGACTGTTCTGAATCAGGCAAGATGCTCCAGATGTTGCCTTGAAAGGCAGTGCTCTGGGCAGACTTAGCCTGTTTTGAAATGCTGAAAGCAAGAAGCAAACATTTGTAATCAATGGCTAAAGTTCCTGCTGTCACCCACATGAAAAGAAAGGGAAAATACTGTATGAAATTATTGAAGTGTTGTTAAATATACTCTGCTCTGGCTAGATCAAAGGGCAATAAATAACAGAATGATTTAGCTACCGCTCTTTTGGAAAAAAAAATATTACGGTTGGTAAAAGAGACAGTGCGCTTTTGTGGACGAAAACTGCAAGTGCAGGTCCGGCATTGGTGTTCATTTCTCTTTCCTTCGATGTTTCCGGAAACCAAACCAGCAGGGCATTGAGAAGAGTTACCCTTAGGCCCTGATGATCTGAGGATTGTCTTTAATAATCAGAACTCAAAAATGCTGTAATTGAGTCATTTCATTCCTTTTGCCTTCTCAAGAAGCATGCTCTCTCTTCTTCCTTGGACTGTCTCTCTGCCCCATCTCTTTCTTTGTCTCCATCCTCTCCCCATGTCTTCCTTTGTCTCTCTCCTCTCCCCATGTCTTTCTCTGTGTCTCGCCTCATGTCTGTCGCTCTCTCTTCCCCACGTCTCTCTCTCTCTCTTTGTTTCTCTCTTTCTTTCCCTCCTCCCCATGTCTCTCTTGCTTCTCTCCACTTAGATTGAAATTCTCTCTAACTTTCTGAATACAAATTGAGGTGGGGCACATGGTTATTGGAGTGAGCTCTGTGTGAGTAACTTTGGGTTTAGTCTATGAAGAAGAAAGGTTAAAGAGAAGCATGTAAACTATGCCAGGATAAAAAGATGGGTGGTTTGTTAACTAAGGCTGAAAAGAGAGAATTGGTCACTGGTCATGATGGTCCCCTTGTATTTAGAGGTATTTACAAAGATCGGGGTTGGAGCAATTTGCTTTATATTCCAATTTTTAGGATCTCTTATTTGCATACCTACCACTAAAGATGTTCTAATGGTATATTTGCGGATTTTTGGGTTTTTGATCTTGAGTGGAAAGGTGATATTTGAAGTCTAATTTTTTTTGACCTTTACATTTATGAATTTAGGAAATTTCTAAAACATATGGTAGAGTGTCGTTCGTATCAAGTGGGTCTGTAGATTAACAGGGAAGATGTTCTGATTGCTCTCCGACTTCACAATGCTGATTTTGGGACCTTTTCTAAATAAATGAATGGAAACATAAAAAGGCCATCTGATGTCTTTGGTGGACTATTGCCCCTCAAGAGCCTTTCTGTGTTTATTTGATATTGTATTAACCAATTTCTTATTCCATTCGTTGAGGCCCATACAGTATCTTACGTTCACTTTAAGCAAATACAATGTGCATATAAATGCTGGGGATGTGGAGAAGATGCTGTTATGCTCATTTAGAAATGTCCAGAACCCATTAAAGACATTTGGCTGCCTCGAGGCCTCTTCATTGCAGATAAAATTTCTAACGTCAGAAATTTTTTCCAATTTTCAATCACCACCACCCCCTTGGTGGAGTGACCTGAGGCACTGCCTCTCTTGCTTACCATCTGAATGCAGCCCTGGAAATGCAATGCCATGAGTTGAAATTAAAAAAACAAAACACTCAGAAATGAAACAGGTGTGGTGCAATGCAGAAAGCCTCATGATGGGTGAGCTCCACACGTCAGCTCTTTTGGCTGTTGGTATCTAAGTGAGGTGGGAGCTGGCTTTGATCAAACATTAACTTCCTGCTGAAGTGAAAGGTAAACTTGGAGATTTCAAATTATCTAGCTCTGTGAGGAAAGAAGGGAACAAGTGGAGAATCCTGCCCCCAAGATATGGTATTGTAGGTCACAGATCACCTCTCCCTTCCTCAGTCTTCTTCCTCACCCAGTGGGGCGAGAGGGACTCCAGTGTGGACAGTTCCCTGTCCTAGGGGCTGAGCCTTTGATACAGCAGTGGGGCAAGAGAGAGGAGCGTGGAGATGTGGACCGACCTACCACACCCATTTTCTGCCCAACGAAAGGCCTTTCTGGCCTGCGTCTCACTGCGTTTACTGACTGCCACCGTGAGCCGGACCTGGGTGACCCAGGTGGTCTCAGTCACATTTTGCTGAAAACACAGGACCCGGGAAGCAGAGTTCTGGAGAGGAGCACTGTAAGGGAAGAGGCCCGATTGTGAAGGGGAGAAGGGAGCTAGAGTCAGAAAAGGGTCTGACCTCTTCTCTGCCACCATTGCCCAGCCATCTTCTGATTGCCATTCCAGGCCTCTCTGAGCTCGGAAGCTTGGTGGCCATGGCTGCCGCCGACTGCCAGTGCCACCACTCTCCAAGCCAGGTTGCCACAGGTTGCCTTTGGGATGGAAGGACAGAACACTGGAAATGGGACCGCCCCTCCTAAAGCAGGTCACTTGGTCACCTTATGTCCAGTGGTAATAGTAATAGTGTTTATTTTGTTGTGCTTCGTGGTCAGGGAATGTGACTGTTTATTGTTGTATTGTACCGCCCCCCCCCCAGCACTTAGTACAGTGCTCTGCACACAGTAAGCGCTCAGTAAATGCCATTGTTGGATTGATCGACTCTGTCTTTGGGAGTTGGAGGTAAACAGTTCTGGATGATGCATGTCTTTCTTGGAGTAGCCTACCTGTTCACTTAGGTGCGACACAGTGGGGAGAGAAACCTTTACTGCATATGAAAGGGGCAGTTTCTTTTCAGAAGAGGCTAAGGAGGTAGGGAAGCATGAGAGTGTTTACTTTTTACTGATCAGCGCTGCACTCAACGATCCCACTACCAATATCTCAGAATCCCACCTTCCTGCTAAGTACCAGGGGAAAAAAGACTTTTTCTCCCCCACCCCATTTCAAGCAGTGCCAACAACTCACTTCATTTTCAGGGGTGAGAAGTCAACAGGAAGTTTAAATAAAACCCGAATTAATCATTTTGTTCTACAAGTCTAATCAGTCTTCAAGTGTTTAGTAATTATAAAGTGAAGGATGAAATAGCCAGTCTAATGTTATTCAAATGTTCCCGGAAATCGCCGAATCAAATGCAAAGTAGTAACTGTGAGGCTGAGGCACCCAAATACTAGCAGTTTAGAGTTGGTTGTTCAGGTATCCAGCTGGGTAAGGAAAGAAAGTCTTCGATTAATTCCTTTTGCCTTATATTGGAAGAGATTTCCACCTACCTGGTGTTTTATTCATTTGATAGTATTTATTGAGGGGTTACTATAAGCCAAGGGCTGTACTAAGTGCTGCTATAATTCTAGTTTTTCCTTTCTGACCTTGAATTCATGGTTTTATTTCATGAAACTAGTCTAAGAAAATCAGCTCAACTCTCTCTTGGTGTGAAATGATAGGAAAACAGCACTCAGGAAAGCAATTAATCAGTGGCATTGAGTGCTTGCTCTGTTAAGAACACTGTACTTAATACTTTGGAGAGTACAATACAGCAGAAGTTCATTCATTCAGTAGTATTTATTGAGCACTTACTATGTGCAGAGCACTGTACTAAGCACTTGGAATGTACAATTTGGCAACAGATAGAAACAATCCCTGCCCATTGACGGGCTTACAGTCTAATCGGGAGAGGCAGACAGACAAAAACAATAGCAATAAATAGAATCAAGGAGATGTACACCTCATTAACAAAATAAATAGGGTAATAAAAATATATACATATGAGCACAGTGCTGGGGGTGGGGAGGAAGGGAGAGGGGGAAGAGCAGAAGGAAAGGGGGGAAAGGGAGCTTAGCTGAGGGGAGGTGGGGGGGGGGGGGCAGAGGCAGCAGAGGGAGCAGAGGGAAAAGGGGAAGCTCAGTCTGGGAGTGGCAGACAAGTTCCTTGCCCACAACAAGCTTACATCTTAGAGGGGAAGGCAGGCAATAATTATAAATTGTTTACAAGATATAATTTAAAGATAAGTACAAAAGTGTTGTGAGATTGGGATAAATGTCAAAGTCCCAGAGGTCACTAATCCAAGTTTGTAGATGCAGAAGGGAGAGGGTTCGGGGAAAAGAGGGCTTAATTGGGGAAGGCCTCTTGGAGGAGGTGTGACCTTAAAAATGATTCGAAGATGGGGAGAATGGTGGTCTGGTGTGTACAGAGTGGGAGAGAGTTCCAGGCTAGGGGGAGGATGTGGGAAAGGGATCAGTGGTGAGAATGATGAGATCAGAACACAGTGAGTAAGGTGGTGCTAGAGGAGTGGAATGTGCAGGCTGGGCTGAAGTTGGAGATGAGTGAAATGAGGAAGGAAGGGGCGAGTTGATTGCGCGCCTTCAAACTGACGGTGAGGAGTTTCTGTTTGTTGTGGAGGTGGATGGGCAACCATTGGAAGTTCTTGAGGAGTGGGGAGACATGGACATGGACTGAACTGGGGGATGAAGAGAAACTCCGGGTTGGAGTAGCAAGGGATCGTGGACACAAGGCAGAAACCTTTAACAGAGTTTGGGGTTCTCAAACACATGCCCCAGAAAACAAAGCAGGCATTTAAAGAACTCTTAATCTATTGTGTTCTCAGCGCTCAGTAAATGTGATTGGTTTATTAGGCTCCTGGGTTTCTAGGAAGCAAGAGCAAAAAACGCTTTCTCTTGTGATGCTGCTTATTGCACTGTGTTGGACGTCCTTAATGGCCCGAAGGAGAGTTTTGGGGGAAGAACCCTTTCCCGGAGCCACTGACTCTCCAAGCCATTCCTGGTGCTGCTGAGATCAGGAGTACTCCACTTGACTAAGAGTGATGGTTTGTATAAGAAAGAAAACTGAATAATGGTTGTGCGTCAACCACGATTTCATTTCAAGGGAAAATTTTAAATCCCCGAGAAGAGATATCCAGTCACAGCTGTTGTCTAATTATCCAACCAAGGCCTTGCCAGCACCAGGATATGAAATTGGCACATCATGTTGGCATTGGCTAAGGACATAATTGGTATCTGTGAAATAGCTGAAGTACAGCTCGGTGCCTCTTGGAAAATCCGAGAATGCATCAGCAGACAATACAGTGTAAAAAGGGTTTTTATTCCAAAGACCTTCATGTCCGAAGACCAAACGGGGGCTACCCCTGCCTGTGCTTGCTATTGATTACCAAATCCTTCTGTCTTCCCAGGAAGGTCGACCTTTCTTGGTAATCATTTCCAATAGCCATATTTCACCGCCACCTGGACTCTCCCTTCCTTCTGGTCCACCATGAGTAGTTGCACCTCGCTTTGGAGAGGTCTTTAATCATCAGTGTGGTGGCTGTTGGAGGGGCTGGTTTTGCAGTCATATTGTTTCTTGGACTAGTTCTTCCAAATCTACCCAGAGGCCTCCATGCCTCTCAAACGACCACCCTTACCTTTGTATGCCCTGCTCTCTTGCTCCAGTTCTGGTCTGTCTAGTGCTGTGGATGACAGCTGTATGTGTGTTGTGGCTGCTGCTGTTTTGTTTTTCATTTCTTGTTCTTAGCTTTTCTCCTGGTTTTTTTCCTTTGCCAGGAAGTGGAAAAAAAAAACTTCCTTAATTCTTATTAACATATTCTGTGTATCATACACAGAGATGGAATACAAAATGGGTGAGAGTACAGTGGTGGCCGCTGAGGCTGGGATCTCAGATATATCCCCTTCCGGAACCACTCACATGTTCTTCCAATGTGTGCTGCTGGACATGGGGGACAGGATAAGAAAGTGTGGAGGGCTTTGTGAAAATTATCACCTCGACTGCAATAACAACTCAAGCATCTATCTTGTTAGCCGTAAGTCAGACCTGTCCCCTCTGATCCACTGTGGTCTGAGCATTGGTCACCTGAATGCAAGTAGCCAGAAAAGGTTCACTGCTATATTTTCTGGGGCAAAGCAGACAAGTTAGTCTCAGTGTAACACATCCAGGGATGCGATCTCACTATCAGCAGTGTTATCTTCAAACCAAAGAGCAGGCCATTCGACAGTCTCTTTGTTTCCACTCCTGATTCTCCACTGTGATTTTCTTTGTCAGGTATATTCATTCTTAACAAGGATTTTCCTGTATTAAGTTCCCCCTTCCTTTGGCTCAATAATGGCACATCCTGAAGTTTACGTAGTGGATCCCCAGCCATGCCTCCCTGTCCTTTCATGGTTTAGATTGTGTCAGGGTGGTGAATTAGGTTGCTTCTCGGCACCCTTGGAGACCAATGGAAGCTTCTTTTCCAGCAGTGAATGTTGAACACCTACTCTGTGCAAAACACTGTCCTAAACTCTTGGGAGAGTATAATAGAATTAGGAAACATGATCTCTGATCTCAGTGCTTACAGTCTAGCTAGTTCATTTGTTCCACTCCTTTTGGTTCTTTTCAGTAAGAAGTTTCCACCTTCCCTCAGATATTCCGTAGTTCCAGTGATAGCCGTCTCTTTCAGTAGTCTTGGCAGTCTCGTGCCCTACAAAGAGCTTTCTGTCAATCCTTATCAAGCGCCTTCCCCCTCCCACTCTTGCTCTGATTAAGATATCACATTAAAAGCCCAAAGTTAAGAAATTGTAATTTATTAGAAAGGGCTAGGGACAGGCCATAAGGTTGTTTTTTCTCATTAACCCCCAGGCATTCAGAGTGTTTCTCAGGTTTTAAAAGGCACCGCTAATAAGACTCTTCATTTCATCCAAGGAGAACAGTCAGCGTGGGGCTGAACCCAATCAGAACTAGTCATGCATACAGCAACCGAAAGGCGAGCACTCTCTTCTGAGTCTTTTTCTATTTCAGATTGTTCTCTGGGAGATTTGTGGACTCTGTATATTCCCATTAGAGTCATACTGCCTGGAAGGGTGAAGGGTTGGATTGTCATTTGCTCAGTTTTCAACTGCCTTGACTCCTGCCCAGTCCTGTGGGTCTGGAGGAGGATCAAAGAAAGGAGAGCATAGGGTGGTCTGGTGTTCTTGAGTACTGTCAGTGGCCATCCTATTGAAGGGTAAAGTGGGGGCTTATCGTTTGAAGTGTTATGACTGGTTTCTCAGAACTTTGGTGGTCTAAGTCAGAGTAGATTTCCTCTAGTAATAATAATTATGGTACTTGTTTAAATGCTCACTATGTGCCAAGCACTGTTCTAAGCGCTGGCATAGATTCAAGTTAATAAGGTTGGACACAATCCCTGTTCCACATTGGACTCACACTCTTAATACCCATTTTTTACAGATGAAGTAACTGAGGCACAAGGAAGTTAAGTGACCTACCCAAGGTCACACAGGATACATGTGGAGCCGGGATTAGAACCCAGGTCTTTCTGCCTTCCAGGCCCGTGCTCTATCCACTAAGCTACACTGCTTCTACCTTTCTCGTATCTGACAAACTGGGCTGGATTATCCCAGGGCCTTTAGGGGATGAGGTCCTGCGCCGTGAGTGCCCCCTCAACAATCTGTGAGCCCAGGGCCCACGAGAGTTAATTTGGTCTTGCTGACAAGTGGACATGTTTGAACCCATTCTCTCTTTGATCACCACTAGCTGCGACCAGTCTGGCTCTGAATATCATGGTGTGAGAGTCCATCTGATTGAAGACTTTGACTTTGGGGAAGATGGATTCTGATGCATTATTATATTTATTAAAATTGAATTTAAGGAAATATACCTCCTTTTGTTTATCCTCTTTGCCCACGTTCTCAACAAATGAATTTTACTTATGGCTTCTGTGATTCTCAGATTGTCCTTTCCTTTTTGACCTCTCTGAGTTCACAATTTACCCCAAATTCCCCACATTTTAACCAACCCTAAGGGACCTTCTTTGATTGGAACCTATCTATTTAGGTCTTAGAATTGTGATTAATGATTATATTGAATTTTCTATTTGCTACTGTTTGCATTAATTAGTTCAGGCATGAAAATAACTGCAGATTCAGAGATCAGAAGAAATCAACGGGATGGGTATGTGGTCAGTTGTGGCCCGAAACACTCTTAATTCATGGTAAAATTTGTCACATGACTTCTAGATCATCCATTAAACTGCAAACTTCTGGAGGGAAGGGCCCCTCATTTCCTTAGCATATTTCTGAGGCACCTGTCAGTTGATCCTGGTACTATTGCGGGAATAATATAGTCCAGTTTTTTTAACTGCAAAATTACTTTTGGCCTTTATTGTAATTATCATTTCATTCATTGAAGTTAATAAAATTCACTCAGTTAATTAAATGGTCCACCCAAGGAACTGAATTGTATGCCTTCAAATCCCAGAATCCCTGAAATATAGGGCCGAAGGGGTCTCCAGGAATATTCCAATCCCTCCCTGCTCCCCCCCCCCCCCGCAACCTGTGCTCAGTCAATCTGCCTAGCCTCTCCAAGAATCACCTGCTGAAATTCTGGCTCATTTTCAATTCTACCCAGACAACCTGGATAGAGGGGGAGCAGGGGAAGGTGTGGGTTTGAGCTACCTATTTCCCAGCCTACTCAAGGAAGCGAATTCACCTCCAGTGAATGCGGTGGTTTCCCTGCTAGAGGAAAAGAAATTCCCTTAGTGTGATAAGGGGTCTTTCAGTACACTGAAAAGAAGTAATCTAAAAAACAATGCCACGTTGTCCTGAAAGAGCTGTTTAAACCTAGGGCTTGATGTAGTCACTACCACTCACCATGAGATCAGGATTCCCAGGGGGCCTGATTTTTCTAGTGTTCTCCTGACTTGGGTGCCAGGTTCCTGGAGATCGGTACCTTTCCTTTGATTATTGAACCATTAACGGTGGATGGAGTGGCTCCTAAAGCTTGAAAGCTGTAGTCTTACTTCATCTGGTTGTAAAACCCAGGCCGATCAGCCATTCCTGAGGATAGGATCTGTCTTCTCTCCACTGGTGAGAGGAGTGTGTGGCCAAAGTGAAGGATGCTTAGAGTTCTCATCTACCCATGAAACCCTCCTCCTGCCTGACCACGAGCCGCCATTTAGCCCATTGGTCAGAAAACATTGATTGGGCTGTACTTGTCTCAGCCACGGTGCTGGTGCTGGCCGCTTGCAGTGAGTCGGCTTACTATTTGGTTTCGCCTTCTTGGCCTGTTGTCTGTCTGCTTGGCTGATATGATGAAGCAGAGATGGCGTGATTCAGCGAGGAGAAAAATCGTTACCTTCTGAATCGGGAGGTCATAGCCGGCTGCTTGTCAAACCTCAAGACAGCACAATCCTTTCTGTCTGTCATTGATCTAGGGGGTGGCTACCTTCTGACCAGACCGCTAATACTATTCTTAAGAAAGCAAGTGAGGTGCCGGGAACGCAAGACTGTCCGGGCCCTTCTCTCCTGCGAAAGTCTCGGTCGATCGAACCGAACACCTCACACACACTTTTGTCTATTGACTGTTCGGTGGCTAGGCTGAAATAGTTAAAAATGTCCAGTAATTTCCTAGTAAATAGGGCGTCTGTTTATCTAGGAGTTTGATTAGAGCCTAAGCTGTTCACATTCCTCCAGCAATCCCTGTCTCTGAAGAGGGTCATGGTCTGAATGGCTTATTAAGACTGGCCCCAGAGATGTCTGAGCGAAAAGCCTTCTATGGTCCCAGAAACCATTTTTCTCACAAGGCCTGTCTGGATTTAGGGAATTAGCAGCAGCTGTCCTGGGGTGACGGGGATTGGTAGGTAAACACACCTGCAAACTGGGAGAGGGTAAAGGAATCCTGGTGTTTCAGATACTCCTCTCCTCCCTTTCTCCCCCCCCCTCCTACTTCCCCCCTTGGTGTTGGCTTCTTTGGGAGAGCAATTTGTAAACATTTATGATATGACCATTCAGGTTTGGTCTTGGAGAGGAGGGCCATTCTTATATTTGGAGCTGAGTAAATGGATCCCACATTTCCATACCCAATGCCGTGGGTTTAATTTTCTTTGGGGCAGATCTCAGGCTATCCCGGTGGCCGAATGAGAGTGGAACTAATTGAAGGCCTTGGAGGCACTCACTAACTATTTGCTCTTAATGATGATGACTCCATGGGCAAGGAGGAAGAGAGGATCCTGGGTGATTCCTCGATAGTTACTTTATGTGACGTCCCGATTCACGAGGAGCTACAGCGCGTGAGAGATCTGCCAAGGCTGAGGGCTTTTTGCTTTCTGAAAATGAAGAGAACATGGTTGTTTACCCAGTTTCACGCACAACACGCGGCCATCAGCTTATGAACTGGAAAACTACCCGTGTCCACAGTGACAGTGTCGACGGGGGGCGGAGGGGCAGCCCAGCTCTGGGTCAGTGGATCGGAGAGCAGCGTATGATTTTGAGATTCCCACTAGGGGCCACTGTTGTAACTCCTATATGGCAGTCCACCCAGCCCTTCTGAGCTTTGCTGAGGAAAAGGGACAGTCGAATATATATATATATATATATATATATATATATATATGATGGGTCGGATTTAAAAATGAGATTGCTTCTTAGGAAGGCGCCTCTCTCTCTGGACTGATGAATGCTTAAAATGCTCCAGGTATGGCAAAGAGCTTCAGTGACTACAAGCAGGACTTTCTCTGGGTAATGCTTTTCTGAGACTCACCAGCATTTGCCCTTTCTAAGCATGGGACCGCGTTTTCGAACTGTGGCCCAAGAGGTCCCATTGTCAAATCTATTACTGCTTAACACATTTCCCAAGCACGGTCCTCTGGGGCTCTTTTAAAATGGAATCACCTGTTCCCTTGCTTGGCGAGGAGCTGTGACTTTTCATAAATAGAATCCGCCAGCCGCTTGCCGTGTTCTCTCCCCCCGAAGTCTGAGGGTGCGGTCCAAGTTCATTGTCGGTGGAAAAACAGAAAGGAGCGTGGTTAACCTCTTGTCCTAGAAGCAGCCACAGTGGATGCAGGGTGGTCCTGGGGATTATGCATCACTTTGTATGCTTGGCTAGCTAAGGCTGGCTCCCCGGAATTGTTTCAGGACAACTGTTACACACCATCATTTGGACAGGGCATTTCAGACTTGACCGCAACGCTGAACTTCTCCCCATGCAGAAACAGTACAAATGAACCAAAGACATACAAAATAACCATTCGCCTGCCAAGACCCAGATAGAGCGGTTATCTCATTTTGGAGGCTTTAATGCCCCTCTCCTCACTGAGAATAGGTTTGGGATTAATTGCCCCTCTGTCCCCCCACCTAATAAACTAGGTGATTTCTGTCTGACGTGTGTGTGTATGTGTGTGTATGTGTGTTGGTGGGCCTCTCTGCATGATAATTGCATATGTCACTGTGCTGAATTCTTTTTGAATGTTAGATTTTCAGGCACATGATTTAATAATAATTATGGTATTTAAGTGCTTACTATGTGCCGGGCACTGTTCTAAGGGCTTGCTTGCTTGTCCTATTTTTACCCCTTCACTCAAATGAGACAAAGGCACCAATTGAGGTGGCCTAGATCTTTCTCATACCGTTTTCTTCTTGCAGAAAACTCTGGCTTGCTCTTGCCTTCCGTGAGGGAGGTGCAGATTGGATTCCTGGCCACTTTGCATGGGGAGGGTCTGCAAAGAGAAGAAAGTGATAGAGGGAAGACCTGACCCCTTCAGCATACCCTTCCTCTCTGGCTCTCTTGGGACAATCTCAGGCCTCTAGATTTATACACTTTTATTCATGCCATCCTCAGCCCCACAACACTTACATACAACTCCATAATTTATTTATTCATATTAATGTCTGTCTCTTCTTCTGGACTGAATTCCTTATGGGCAGGGTACACATATACCAACTCTTTGTATTGTCCTTTCCCAATCAGTACAGTGCTCTGCACACAGTAAGTGTTCAATAAATACAAATGATTGACAAGTTCTTTCTAACTCAGTTTTCTCTTAAGAAAATGGGGATATCTTGCTGTCCCACTGATCATCTAGTGATGCTGAGGCAAAATGAACAAAATGGTAGACACTTGTTCTACAGAGGGAATCTGGATAGCCTTCTTTCAGGGAAAGAGAAAAAAGGTGAAACTCAAGTCAGTCGATATGACTTGTTAGCCATTCTGGCAGATGATTTGGGGAGGTGACGAGGATGAAGTTATTGGCTGAAATGGGTTTCTGTATTATCTGTGGATTTCATTGATCAGTGCTGTCCCCGTTCTCCAGCACAGATAATTGAGAGAAGGCTATAATGGTGCAAAAGGAAGAGTGAAGAATAGGTCAGAGGGATATACTTCATCTTGCTTTTGCATCATTTCAGGGCAGTTAAGCAAGGGTGAGATGGTTAGTTTTGAGCCTAAAACCATCATTTTGTTGGAAATTGTTGTATTCCAAATTGCATTTTGTACATGTAGGGATTATCATTAAAGTGACAGAACTTCCCTACTTAAGACCATTGAGGACTGAGTACCTCCCCCATCTGGCTACCAGTATTGGCTAGCAGAATTTCAGAAGTCTGCTTTAAGAATTTCTCAGTAAATTAATTCCTGGAATTAACACATTTTTCCCCTTGCTATCTCTTCCTTTCACTCACTTCATTTCTTTTCTCACCTCCTTCTGTATCTAAATACTTTGAGCAACTGGGTATATTCTAACAGAGACCATCTTAGATTTGCAAGGATTTAGCCAATTGAAGGCTCCTGAGAATTTTGGTGGTGGGGACAAGCTTGACAGTCAATTTGATGGCTCCGAAAGCCAACTTGATATATCTCCATCATGTTATTTTCAAGCACCTAGTATAGTGCTCTGTACCTTGAAGTATTCCATAGATGCGATTAACTTCTTTTGATTATCAGTGGTGTTTAATGCTTTTTTGGGGAAAAACTCTTTCTGGGTAAATTTCAACTCCTGGAAGTTGGATTTTAATAGTTTCCAATTGCACTAGATGTAACATTTGCAAACTAGTAGCATAAATGCACCCTCTAAGGCAGGGAGAGAGAAGAGATATTTAGTTATTTTATATTGGGATCACTGTGGAACTTAACACTTCATTGGGGGTTTTTTTGGTGGGCAGCAATATTTAATCAGAATGCATATTTTATAATAATAATAATGTTGGTATTTGTTAAGCACTTACTATGTGCCGAGCACTGTTCTAAGCACTGGGGTAGACACAGGGGAATCAGGATGTCCCTCGTGGGGCTCACAGTCTTAATCCCCATTTTACAGATGAGGTAACTGAGGCACAGAGAAGTTAAGTGACTTGCCCACAGTCACACAGCTGACAAGTGGCAGAGCCGGGATTCAAACTCATGACCTCTGACTCCAAAGCCCGTGCTCTTTCCACTGAGCCACGCTGCTTCTCTATTTTATCATTTTTCAGGGTTTGAGCTCTTATGAGGAAAAGGATTATAACGTATTACAAATAAATGTTGGGGAATTTTTTCACTGCATTTTCAAAATTCATCCCAAATGCATTTGTGATGTAATAATGTTGTCAAAAAGAAATAGATTTCTTTATCTTTTGGAGTGAATTGGACATTATTATTCAGGTGCTTGTTTTTGAAAATAAATTGGTATAGTTTTCTTCGAAATGTGATTTTAAACTTTTCAGATCTTGGAGGGGAGATGTAGTTATGGAATATCCATAGGAGCCCCATCTCACGGGGCTTTTACTGCTCCCTTCTTGCTGCAGTGCATTTATTCATCTTACACCACCTCCCATTTATAACTGTTGGTGGTTTTCAGTTCAATTTCCTGCTTATTTTACATGGCACCAGACTGAAAAGATGCAAAATCCACTGCTAGCTCAGAGCCAGACTTCAGCCCAACATTCTCTAACCTGATAAATAGGTGGCTTAACCACACAGCTCACAGATACATTCAGAATTTCAGGTACACGGTCCCATTTATAGAAATATCAAAATCTTACTTAGCGATCTCATACTACCCTTCAGAAAAAGTAGCTGCTCTGGGAAGTTCATTTGTGTGTGTGTGTGTGTGTGTGTGTGTGTGTGTATGAGCAAGCTCTGCCTATTAAGAATGAAGTAAAAAAAAAAAGCTTTGAAAGTGCCATTGGCAAACATTTTGTTTTTATTTTGCAGTTGCATTAATTTCAGTGAGGCACTTGTTGTATAGCCAGGACAATGCAGAGTAGCCTGCCATTGAAAAAGGAAATGGCTCTTGGTTTCTCTTCTGTTGCATGAGCTTTGTCTGGCACCTTTGAGCAGCTGGGCCGGTCATCTTTCTGTATTCTCTGGCTGCAGCGGAGTCCCACAGAAATCAATGGGGTGCTTGCCGTACTTAAGGTTGTTTTCTGCTAATCAGGTGGAGCTGGGCTTCTTGAGCATATATGTGATATCAGACCGGTAATTACTGAGTCAACCTGGCACGATGCAGAATGTATTTCTGCTAATTAAACTTGTTGCATTTGAATGGCTTTCTCTGGCTGACTGGATCCAGCGAAACAGTCCCGAACAATGAACGAAACCGTTTTTCCCTTTCTACCCGAGACCTAAAACTGCAGATGGCCGCACTGTGTGTGAAGCACCTAGTCTCTGAATTAGTCTTTTGTGTGTAAGAAAGGAAGGTAATTTGAATGTTTGAACCCCCCACAGGAAGCTTGTCTCAAAATGAACAATTCACCAAATAAAGACTAATTAGGGCCTAAATTAATTAGAAGGTGTGGTTTGAAAAGACGTTGATGAGAAGAGTCTGTCATTTTAGACAAATGGAATAGAGCTAAATAAATTAGGCCCCATTAATATCTCATTGTTCTGTGAGCAGCTCCCTTTTATTGCATTCATTAGAGAGCACTACTTGAAGTAAGCTTCACTGGGCATTATGGATTCAGCCCTCATTTACCAGCGTCTAACACGAGGCGCTTGCATTAAAAATATTTCAACAAATCCTCATGGCTTCGACAAATTAATATTTATATTTTCTTGGTGCTCCGCTTTTCATCTGGAACATACCCAACACCGAATGTTATTGGCTTTTTTTTTTGTGTGTGTGTGTGTGTGTGTGTGTGTGTGTGTATCCCTGAATTGTCAGGAACAAGACTTGCAAATCAAAAGATTTGAAAACCAAGAGCAGGAAATTACAGAAAGGAAGAAAAAAAATCAAAAGAAAAGAAAGAGTATTTTCTTCACCAGACTATTGTATTTGTTCTTTCCTCCTTTCCCCACTCCTAATTTCTGTTTTCCAGAGTACACCATTTTATCTAAATATTGCAGTGCCTCTTCCTCAAAATTTCAAAATTCTAATGGCCCTTTGATGACTTTTAAAAAATCGTGTCCTCAAGGCTGCCTACCTCATGTGATTAGTGTATATTGCAAATGACTGCCTATTTTTTTTCTTTTATGGAGAATGATGCATCTTTTTCCCCCCCTCCTCCTGCCTCTCTGCTCTTCCCTCATCCCTTTCTGCAGACGGAGTGTTTGGACGATGCCAGCGGGTGCCTGTGGTAGATGTCTACCGATATGAAGTTTCACCCTCCTTCCTTCAGCATCTAAAGACCATCTTGCAGAAGCTCTCTCACAGAGGTACAGTGTGGGCTGAACTGGAGAGGTGGGGATGCAGAGTCTGGTGGTAATCTATCACTGGGGCCTGGAGTTGGATGGAAGGGAATCTGTGGAACTCCCTACCAAAATGTCCTCTGTCAGGCATCAATGTGGCTGAGATAGGTGAAAGTAACACCATACCATTCCTAGGCCTGAATGTTATCTTGCAGGCCAGGAGGGGCTAGGCTGGAGTTGGAGTGCTTGATCCTGGAGGGTTGTATGACCCTTTGCTCACTTTTACTGTTTGACAATGCCAGAGACTGCTGAATCAGAGAATACAAAGCCTTTAATTTTTTTGTCTTTTATTCCAAGGGTGTTAGTGCATTTTGAGATCATAACTCTTCCAGGTCCTGGAGGGATTGGATGGGGCAGGTGGAACAGAGTCAGCTCTTCACAAAATGAATGACCTTAAACAATGCATTTTAAGTCACTTGAATCTGCCCAACTTTGCCTCAAGGATTTTCTGTGCCCCCAGACCTAATTAGAGCTCTTCAGTCAATCGATCAATCAGTGGTGGTTATTGAGCACTTATTGTATGCAGAGCACTGGGAGAGTAATTTAAGTAATTATGATATTGGTTAAATGCTTACTATGTGCCAGGCACTGTACTAAGCACTGGGGCAGATACAAGCCAATCAGGTTGGACACAGTCCCTTGTTCCATGTGGGGCTCACAGTTTCTATCCTCATTTTACAGATGAGGTAACTGAGGCACAGAGAAAGACACAAAGTCACACAGCAGACAAGTGGCAGAGCTGGGAATAGAACCCGTGACCATCTGACTCACAAACCTGTGTTCTATCCACTATGCCATGCTGCTTCTCATGTACAGTATAATAAAGTTGGTAGATACAGTCCCTGCCCGCAAGGAACTTACAGTCTAGATGGGGAGACACTAAAATAAACTAGAGCTAGGAGAAATGGGTGAATATAAGGATATGTTTGTAAATCTTGTGGGGCAAGGGGTTGGGGTGAATATCAAAGTACGTAAAGGGTACAGATCCAAGAGCGTAAATGAAAAAGAAGGGAGAGAGAGTTGGGGGAATGAGGGCTTGGCTGGAGAAGGCCTCTTGGAGGAGATGTGATTTTAAGATGGTTTTGAAGGTGGGGAGAGTGGTGAACTGTCAGATATGAAAGGGGAGGGAATTCCAGGCTAGTGAGAGGGTGTGGTTAAGGCAGCCTCCTCCTCTAAGAAACCTTCCCTGACTACGCCCTCCCCCCCGCATCATCCTGACTTGCTCCCTTCATTCATCCTCCCTCCTAGCTTCATGGCACTTATGTATACATCTGTAATTTATTTATATATGTTAATGTCTGTTTCGGCCTCTAGACTGTGAACTCGTTGTGGACAGGGAATATATCTGTTGTTATATTGTACTCTCCAAAGTGCTTAGTACAGTGCTTTGCATACAGTAAGAGCTCAATAAATGCGATTGAAGGAATGAAGTCAGAGGAGACCATGGTACTGTGGGTAAATTGTCATTAGAGGAGTGACGAGTGTAGGGTTGGGATGCAATGGGAAAGCAGTGAGGATAGGGTAAGAGGGGGAGAGCTGATTGAAAGCCTTAAAGCTGATGGTAAAGAGTTTCTTTTTGATGCATAAATGGATGGGCAGCCATTGGAGGTTTTTAATGAGTAGGGAGATGGGACTGAAGGCTTTTTAAAAAAATGTTCTGGGCAGCAGAGTGAAGTAAGGACTGGAATGGGGAGACACAGGAGGCAGGGAGGTCAGCAGGGAGGCTGATGCAGTAGTCAAGGTGGGATAGGATAAGAGCTTGGATTAGAGTGGTAGTAGTTTGAATGGCAAGAAAAAGATGGATTCTCGGGTTGTTGTGAAGGTAGAACCGACAGGGCTTTGTCAGACTAAAGATGTGGGTTAAATGAGAGAGATAAATAGAGTGCTATAGAAATATATAAATAAATACAAATTCATCATTTTAATTGTTAATTTTAAATAAAAATGGGCTCGTACATAGAGGCTCTTCCAAGAGCTAATCTATAAATCAACCCTGGAATTGCAAACTGGCATTACTCGTCCCTGGGCCAGTCACTGGGCTTTCCTGATTGTCAGTGCTATAAGCACTCAAGCAGCAGGCATCTGGGGACCGGCGACAATCCTGGCCATCTGACTGACACCAAACTACCCATTCTGGGCCAGGAATCATACCCACTGTGCCCAGATCATTTTTTAAAAAAGACTTCAGTCCCATCTCCCTACTCATTAAAAACCTCCAATGGCTGCCCATCCATTTCTGCAACAAAAAGAAACTCTTTACTGTTGGCTTTAAGGCTTTCAATCAGAAACTCCTCTCCCTGGTCCCACAGAGCCAGGTCAGTATATAACCAGAGTTGTTCCCCACCACAAACCCTGGCCTAAGGAGGGAGCTCTAATAGGTTTCACACCAGACTTTCCACAAGGTGGGACAGGGCTCCGTAAAGTATGGCTGTCCTACCCAGAAGGGGACATCTGGTCACCGTATCACGGGAAGGATCGACAGACAATATAACTTCATCTGAAATACATCACATATCTTCCTTTTCCTAGATATCAGGACTTCTAGTTGCAGCCATCTCAAGTCAGGCCTTTTTTCAGTGTGAGTTTTCTCAGGCAGGTGAGCCAGACTAATTTGTCCCCACAAATTGACTATATTCTGGCAAAGGCCTCGCAAGGAATCACAGTAGCTACACTAACTGTAAGGCTAACTTTGGAAGCTGCATATTTGCTAAATACCTTGCATCTTGAATGGTAAGTAGCTTTTCAGGGTATTTATAAATGTAGGTCAACATTTTATCAACTATTTTCTTTGATGCAATCTGCTGGCTAGTTTTGGTTTTTTTTTCATTCTGTTCTATCAAGGTTTCACCTCCCAAGCACTATCATTAGTTCTAAACCGTGGCTCCCCCCACCTCTGTTTATTTTGAGCAGGAGTGGGATTTCCTTGAAGGTTACTGGTCTGGTTTATAAGTGTGAATGGTCCCCTCTCACCCCACTTTCTGTTCACCTGAGCAGGCAACACATGGCCGACCTCCTTTGAATCAATCAATCAGTCGTATTGAGTGCTTACTGTGTGCAGAGCACTGTGCTAAACTCTTGGGAGAGGGCAGTATAGCAATGAGTTTACAATCTAGGGGAATATTGGATTCCTAGAAATGCCCAATAATTTCAGTCTTGAGTTTAATTCTCTCAGTGTCTTATCCAGTTACCTCATTTACGCCAGCCTGATCTCCTAATTCACTGCGTACTCTGCTGAGGATGATGGTGAGTAGCCTTCCAAATGGTCTTCCTCTACCTAGCCCTTCGGTGAACAAAGAGGATAAAACATCGTCCGAGAGAAGGTTTTCACCCATTCAAAGTAAATTAGTGCTGATTTACTCTCAAAATAATTGCCAAATGGGGCCTCTGGCTAGAGGAGAATTAATTTACCTCAAGGGATTAAGCATTTTACTCCTAGGCGGTATTTCCCTTCAATCTGGCTCAATTTCAGTTTTAGGTCCATCGGTTGAGATGCATCTTGGAATACTTTCCAGCTTGCTCCACCATCATTACCTTGGCACTGGAAGAGCTAACAGGAGACAGAGCTTATTTTCTCGTCAATAGAATAAGCCTCATAGGGAGAAGGTCTGTTGACTAAAGTGCTGTAGTTTTTCATTTTGTCACTTTAAGTGTGCAATAAGCTCTCAGTTATCTTTTCCTAAAAGAACACAAGTCAGGGGGAAGGTGCAATGGGGAGGAAAAGGATGCAGTAACTCATTTGGTCTACAAAGATGATTTTGATTATTCGGAGGATAAGGGAAGTGAATAGTCATTATATAAAGACTGTTCATGTGGCTAGAACTGGAGAGGCAGGTTTTCTGTCCCTCAAACCAAACTGCTCACTGTCTCTCGTTCTTATATCTCCTGCCTCCGACCTCTGCCAGGAATTCCCTGCCCCTTACGTGCAGTAGAACATGGCTCTCCCCATCTTCAAAGTCCTTTTTTTAATGGCATTTAAGTGCTTACTTTGTGCCAAGTACTGTACTAAGTGCTGGGGTAGGTACAGGTTAATCAGGTTGGACACAATCCCTGTCTCACACATGGCTCCCCATTTTACAGATGAGGTAATTTAGGCACAGATTAGTGAAGTGACTTGCCCAAGGTTTCACAGCAGGCAAGAGGTGAAGTTGAGATTAGAACGCAGGTGCTTCTGATTCCCGGGCCGGTGCTTTACCCACTAGGCCATGCTGCTTCCTTCTGACAGTACATCTCCTCCAGGGGACCTTCCCTAATTAATCTCTCATCTTGCCAGTTTATATCCCCTCAGCAGCCACTTTTGAAGCATCGTGGCCTGTTGGCAAGAACACAAGCCTGTGTGTCCGAGGACCTGAAATCGAAACCCAACTTGGCCACCTGCCTGCTGTGTAACCTTGGGCGAATCACTTAACTTCTCTGAGCTTCAGTTTCCTCATTTTAAAAATGGGGATTAAATACCTGTTCTTCTTCCTCTTTAGACTGTGAGCCCCATATGACAGAAACTGGGCCTGACCCTATCTATCCCAATGCTTGGCAGAGAGTAAATGCTTAACACATTATATATCATTATTAGTATTATCATTATTTTATTATTACTTCAGCTCTTCTCCATCTCCTAAGCACTTAGGTGACCATACCTTAACCCCCATACCACTTATATAGCATTTATATAGAGAGGCAGCATGGCCTAGTGGATAGAGCACAGGCCTGGGAGTCAGAAGGTCATGGGTTCTAATCCCGGCTCTGCCACGTGTCTGCTGTGTGACCTTGGGCAAGTCACTTAACTTCTCAGTGCCTCAGTTCCCTCATCTGTAAAATGGGGATTAAGACTGTGAACCTTATGTGGGACTGGGATTGTGTACAACCTGATTATTTTGTATCTGCCCCAACGCATAGAACAGTGCCTAGCACATAGTAAGCGCTAAACAATTCCATTATTATTATTATGTATGCATTTGTTGTCTTGCTTCATCGTACTATCAATTAATAGTATTTATTAATAATAATAATAATGTTGGTATTTGTTAAGCGCTTACTATGTGCCGAGCACTGTTCTAAGCGCTGGGGTAAACACAGGGGAATCAGGTTGTCCCACGTGGGGCTCACAGTTAATCCCCATTTTACAGATGAGGGAACTGAGGCACAGAGAAGTTAAGTGACTTGCCCACAGTCACACAGCTGACAAGTGGCAGAGCTGGGATTGAGCTCTTACTGAGCTCAGAGCATTCTACTAAGTGCTTGGGAGAGTACAGTACATTAGAGCTGATAGACACTTTCCTTCTTCACAAAAAGTTTACAGTCTAGAGGGTCATCCTCTTACCTGTAATTTACTTTACTATCTGTCTTCCCAACAAGAATGCATGCTCCTTGAGAAAAGGGATCGTGTATAATAATTCTGTTGTGTACCCTTCCAAATGCATAGTAATGTGCTCTATGTACAATAGGCTCTCAGTAAATATTACAGATTGATTTTTATTGATGGTTGTTTTGTCCCCAAGGGATACCTTTCATTTTAACAGAGGAAACCATCCTTAAAATATAAATGTTACTAATTACACTTGCAACAACATAAGAATGAAATCAGTTTTTGAAAGGCTTTTAGGTTGGCTCTTTATAAAAAATAAAAAGTAAATTGTGGTATTTATTAAGCACTTACTATGTGCAAAGCACTGTTCTAAGCGCTGGGGGATACAAGGTGATCAGGTTGTCCCACGTGGGGCTCATAGTTTTTTAATCCCCTTTTGACAGATGAGGTAACTGAGGCCCAGAGAAATTAAGTGACTTGCCCAAAGTCACACAGCTGACTAGTGGCAGAGTCGGGATTAGAAGCCATGACCTCTGACTCCCAAACCTGCCCTCTTTCCACTGAGCCACACTGCTTCTTTATCCAAGGTGTAATGAAAATCTTATTCTGTGTTTCAAGCAGGAGTTATCCCTCAAATTCACAGTGATGGACTTTGTTCTGCAGGCTAATGATAGGAAGTGTTTTTCTTTCCTGGTAACGATTTGTGACTTCAGAATGGAAGAGCAGGCTTCCAGCTATGATGTGAGGCAAGCAGGGCCAGTAGTAACATCACAAATTCTGCCTGAGCCTAGGGCACTTCTTCAGGGGCACACCTCACCTCCTTCCTCTTGTTTGACATATCTGTAAAATATTATAAATTGTTTATATTAATGTCTGTTTCCCCCTTTAGACTGTAAGCCTGTTATGGGCGAGGAACGTGTTTGCCAACTCGGTTGCATCATACTTTCCCAAGCGCCTAGTACAGTGCTCTGCACATAGTAAGCCCTCAACAAATACCATTGATGAAGATGATGATGATGATGATGATGCAGAGTCATTGCATTCTATTCTCAAGTCCAAAACAGAACTCCTCTTGTTCTCATCTAATTTTCCCACCACTGTAGAAATCACCACAATCCTCCCTGATTCACACGCCCATAACCTTGGCATTATCCTCTAATCATCTCGCTCATTCAGGCCACATACTCACTGTCACCAAATCCTATCTGTTCTTCCTTCTCACCTTCTCTAGAATCTGCCATCTTCTGCTTCATCCAAACTGCTACCTCATTTATCTAAGCACATATATCCTCCGTGACTACTACATCAGCCTCCTCGCTAACTTCCCTGCGGCCTGTCTCTTCCCTCTCCAGTTCATACCTCATTCTGTTGCCCAGATCATTTTCCTAAAATAATATTCAGCTCATGTTTCCCCAGTCCTCAAAAACCTCCAACGTTTGCCCATCAGCATCTGTATCAAATTTTTTTACCAATAGCTTTAAGGCATTCATTCAGCTCTTCTCCTACCTTTCTTCGCTGGTCTCCTACTACAGTTCACCCTGCGTACTCAGCTCCTCTAATGCCAACCTTCTCACTGTATCTTGTTCTTGTCTCTCTTTCCACTGACCCTTTGCCCATGTCCTTTCTCTGGCCTGGAACTCCTTCTCACTTCGTATCTGATAAACCACCACTCTCCCCACCTTCAAAGCCATCTGAATATCACATCTGCAAGAGGCCCTCTGCAACTAAGCTCTCATTATCCCAACTCGCTCTCCCTTCTGCTTCACCTGTGGACCTGGATCTGTTCCCTTTTAGCACTTTGATATTCACCTCACCCCTTGCCCTACAATACCTATATGTGTCTTTATACTCTGCCATTTCTCCTATTTGTCATTTATTTCAATGTCTGTCTCCCCTTCTAGTCTGTAACCTTCATGTGGAAAGGGAATACATCTATCTCCCGCATTGTATCCTACTTACCCAAATGCGTAGTACAGTGCTCTGCACCCAGTAGGTGCTAAATAAGCTCCCCTCTAGACTGTAAGCTCATTGTGGCAGGGAATGTGTCTATTATACTGCACTTTCCCAAGCACTTAGAACAATACTTGCTACCCAATAAGCACTCAATAAATACGATTGACTGATAGTAAATACCGTTGATTTTTTTCCCCAGGTGTCTGTTAACTCAGTCACTGCTTCCAAGTTATGGGACTCCAGTGTTGTGATATTTTCCAGTTCTCAACAGTTGTTACCCACTGTCCAGCACAGCTTGAGATGGAAGCCTCTCTTAATTATCTTCTGAAGTCCCTGAGCTTCGTTCTCCAAATACCATAGCACCAGAATTCTGGGGCATCTATTGAAGCTTGAAAGTGATAGTTTCAGGACATAAATACGTCTCCACACAGCAACAGCAGTTGTTCAATTTATGGAATTCATTCACTTGGGAAGTTGTGCGGGTCATAAATGGCAGTAGTTTTAAGAGAGGTTTGGTTACATTCGTGGAGAAGAGGGCCATATGAATTACTCAGGGGAAATGGTATGGATGTTAAATGATGCATCTGTACACAGGAGGATGCACGTCAAAGAAGAGGACCATCAATCACCCTATGCCTCCAAGCATCCGGTTGCCACTGATGGAGACAATATTGTGGTGGAATAGTTGGACTTTCGGTCTGATCCAGCAATGGCATTTCCTTATGTTTTTCTAAGGAAAATTGACTCTATTGGTTAAACTAAGATTTGGAGAATATCTATAGATTTTAATTATTCATGCCTTTCCAGGCTCCTATTAGCTTGACTAATCAGGAATCGACCGAATGTTAGGCTAAGAATTATTCTAGATCTATAAGTTTAAATATAATTTGGATCCAAATGAGCAGACACTGATTTTCTGTAAGGATCATGTTTAATGAACATTTCTCAGCACATCAACTCGTTAAATAGGTTCTCTTTGAAAAGAGTGAAAGGGCATCGCACTGTACCTTTTTAAAGTAGCATAGTGTAGTGGATATAGCACGGGACTGGGAGTGAGAAGGTTATGGATTATAATTTTAGCTTTGCCACTTATCTGATGTGTGACCTTGGGTAAGTCACTTCACTTCTCTGGGTCTCATTTACCTCATCTGTAAAATGGGGATTGAGACTGTGAGCCCCTTGTGGGATAGGGACTTTGTCCAACCTGATTTGCTTGTATCTGTCCCAGAGCTTAGAACAGTACCTGACACATAATAAGTGCTTAACAAATGCAATTATTATTATTAGAGGGAGAGTTTATCTGTACTACTAAAGAACCAACAGAAATGTTATGCTTTTCAGAAACTCTATTCTTGTTCCTTAGGGTTTATGGGGACTAGGGTTTCCAGTCACTGTGGAAAAACAAATGTAACTATTCCATGAATATAAGCATTTTGTAGCCCATTAATTTGCCTTATTTGGCTTGCAAAGCCAGGAAGACGTGCTGTGATTTTTCCATCCATCATGTTGAATCCAAATGAAAAAGAACTCTAGCCACACCTTCTGGTTGGAATAGCAAAACAGATGGGCCGATTCTTGCTGAACTGAGGGCTTGATGCAGAAGCCTAGGAAAGTTATCTCTGAAAGCCATTCTACCATAATTCCCTGTCAAATCCTATTTTGGCACTATGGGATTCACGCAGATCCAGCTGTGCTGTGGACTAATAAAATGCCCCTTAATTTTCTTCAAACTGAGCTTCTCAGAGGCTTGAAATCCATCTGCTTGGAAAAATCTTATGGTTACACGGTATAACTACTCACGGTGGGCAAGCTTGGAATGCAGTTTAAATATTCTCTCTACAGACATAGCTGGAGACAGAATTTTAATTTGTACAAAAGGCCTCCTAAAAGTGTCACATTGATATTCCCCATCCCAAGTGCCTGAATTATTTTCATATTCATAGATTGTGAGTTTTTTTGGGAAGTAGTCATAAAAGAACTTTAATTCTACTGATGCTTTAAATATAATATCTTACCACCTTGTACCTCTGTCAAAATGGGACCAGACAAATTTTACATGAAATCTTCCCTTAATTATTTTCATAGATGAATACCCTGATGGTTGTTAAAAACAGCAAAGTATTCTGCGTGGTATTAAGGTGACTCAGTTTAACATCACTCCCAGTAAGTCTATACAGTATTTACTTGAGAAGTATATCATTCCTATACCTCTTTGGTTTAAATGAATCTAGGGACAGTATAAAATTTTATAGTCCTTTGGCAGTTTTTCTCCAGAGCACTTTTCGCTTGAGGTAGCTGATATTGAAATGAAGGAGCATGAAAAATGCCTCTCCCCTGAGTCAGACAATCTGTCCAGCCTAGTATTATGTCTCCCTCATTCATGTAGTGTTAGGAGGGCAGTATGATGGTTACCTTCATTGAGACCTTTTCCCCTGGCTGAACATGTTTCCCCACTCTTTCCTTCCTTCCTCCCTTCCCCCCCTCCCCCCCTCTCTACTACTAATAATAATAATAATGTTGGTATTTGTTAAGCGCTTACTATGTGCCGAGCACTGTTCTAAGCGCTGGGGTAGACATAGGGGAATCAGGTTGTCCCACGTGGGGCTCACAGTCTTAATCCCCATTTTACAGATGAGGGATCTGAGGCACAGAGAAGTTAAGTGACTTGCCCACAGTCACACAGCCGACAAGTGGCAGAGCTGGGATTCGAACTCATGAGCCCTGACTCCAAAGCCCGTGCTCTTTCCACTGAGCCACGCTGCTTCTCTAGCCCATCATGGACCTATTGTACAAGAATCTATCAAAACCCCCGTGGTTCTTCAAAAATTTTCCCACTATAAGCTATTTTGGACCCATTGTCCTTGAATTTAGCTGAACATTTCTGGAATCTATTGTTATTTTTTGTCTGATATACTAAATTCTATGTGCTTTCTGCCTACTTCATACCCCAGTGGGAACACTACTCTCAGGAATGAGTGAGTGCAGGTGGCACTACCATCACAATCAACTCCTACATGCAGCCTCTCTCCTGAGTTTTCAGGATCAAGGCCTGTCCATCATTCTCATCAGGAGACTCTGCCATCATGGACAGGCTAAAATGTCCCCTCCTGTTCATCTGGAATCCATTTCCTTCAGACTTCAAAGGGTGGCCCTTATTTATAGCATTATGGAATTTTGAAGAACGGGTACATTTCCATGCTTTGTGATCTTGCAAACTTAAAAATGGCCCCTCTAACCTTAAATTAATACCCATCCCCTAAAAAAGAAACTGATCAGATCCAATCGAAAAATGAGGCCGCCTGCCTCTTGTCCCTTTAGGCTGTTTCCTTGCGTGTCCATAATCCTCCTCTTCAAAAGTATTGGTCAGTTTAAGTTGAGGAGTCTTCCATTTTTACAGGCCGTGGGAGGATTCTAAAGGATTTATGTTATTCCTTTCAGTCCTAAGATGAAATATCCTTTAACAGGGAATGTTTGACGACTCTGAGCCTTTATTAAGATAAAAATAAGCCCAGCCAGGATTCTATTAAAACGTTGCTTGGGAAGAATTCTCGCTGTGGCAAGCTTCACCCTATACCATCCTATGTGTAGATAGCAGGCAACACGCTGAATGAACAAGACCCAAGTTATTGGAAGTATGAATCACAATCCCATCTCTTAGCTCAGATCAGCAAGTCTTCCTGGTTGATAATCCCCTCCACACAATGTGTGGCACCAAGACAGTCTCCAGAGCACCAGAAGGTGAAGAGGTGGGTCACCATCACTTTGGGGTCAAAGGGAAAACTCCTGGATCCATCAGAATGCCAGACCTGCCAGACCTAATCGGTACTTGCCCAGTCCTCCCAGATGAATTTTGATAGAGAGCTAGGAAAAGCAGCATAACGCAGTGGATAGAGCACGGGCTTGGGAGTCAGAAGGTCATGGGTTCTAATCTGGACTTCACCACTTGTCTGCTGTGTGACCAAGTCACTTAACTTCTCTGTGCCTCAGCTACCTCATCTGTTAAATGGGGCTGAGACTGTGAGCCCTATAAGGGACAGGGACTGTGTCCAGCTCGACTTGCTTGAATCCACCGCAGTGCTTAGCACAGTGCTTGGCACATAGCACTTAACATATTATTATTATTATTAGCACATTCCATTTCTATTAGCTGTAGAACAAGTTTGGATCTCTGACTGCCTTTAAGAAGCAAATGATCCTGTGAACCGTTTCCAAAATGGTAACTAATTCCAGGCAGACATGAATGCTGTCCTCTCAGAGTCCTCTTCCTTCTTGCTCTCCATTGCTTCACTATCTCTCTGGGTTGACCACACCCTTCCCCACTCCTGTTGCCAGTGAGGGTCCTACTGAAACTCAGCCCTGGGCCCTCTGCTCTTCCCTTTCTCCCAATCCCTGGCCAACTTCATTATGACCCATTTAGAATGGGCCCCATTCTCTGTGTCCTTTCCCTCCACCCTTGTACCTCCATCTCCTCCACTCGCTTACATCAAAAAACTCCTGGCAGATGTCCAAATGGTGGAGTGGGCCCCTCCACTCCACAGAGGGATATGGGACTCATTAAGGCCTCTGGGAGGCTTGATGGGAAGAGGGTAGAGAAATTCCTGTGAGGCTGCGGGAGACGTGGAAAAGTTCCCAAGGAAGCAAGACAACTTTCCGGTGACTTTCATTAATAAAGTCCACAGAGCAACCTCATTACCTTTCTACTGGGTATCCCGCTTGTCTGATATCCTGATATTATCCTTTGGAAAGCTGAAAATGTTTAATGGTATTTAGTTACAGAACATCAAAAGTGCTTTCTAATGCCACTGTATTGACAGCCCTTCATCTTTGCCGCTGAATTGCTGGGTTTTTTTTTTTCCTCTTTGCTTTTTTTTCTTTACAATGCAATAGGGAGGTTCTCTAAATAATGCTTGAGGCTGATGTTGTAAAGAAGACATTTCTGTCAGGTCACTGCTGCTTTAATTAGACAGTGTTGCCTTCAACACCTCTCCCTAGTAGTTGTACTTTTCAAACAGCGGATTTCACCAGTGACACTAGAACACTGGCTGCAGTTTGAATGCAGTAGAGAAGAGGGGGTTGGGGGGAAAAGCACATTTAATAAACTTGCACAGAAGCCATTACTGTAATGAGAAGTTTTCATGATCTGCTCTTTTTAACTCCAAAACGCTGTTGCTGGAAGAAAAGTCAGAGTTCTGGGATTTCTAAACATTTTCTGTATCTTTGGGGTTAAAGCCGGCTACCCCCTGACTTGCCCTCCTAAAGCTCTATGGTTGCCAAATGAGAACTCCGTGCCATTCCTGAAAAGTGTTTGCTACTCTGTGTGCCAACATGGACATGCACAGGATGTTGTCATTTTTCTTTGGAACTGACTGATTTCTTTCTTCCAAAAGAAAAATCTGGTGGTGAACGAATGTGTGTATGTGTGTGTATGTATGTGTGTAAGTGGGGGGAAAGGGGGAAGGGAGGGTGGTGAGAGAGATTTTGGGATGACTATCCATCTCTATGTTTTTTTGTTTTTAGAAAACAATCCCACAGTTCTTCTTGGGTGACCTACTGTGTCACTACAGCTGCTTCGTCAAAAGGTCCCCAAGGGAGTCACTGCTGGCTAAAGAGATGAGACCCAGCCCTCAGTCCTGGAAATGTGAGAGGAAGAGGTCACATTAGTGTTCATGAACGGATTTCTTCTAGCCGGTCCCCTAGCAGGGTTAATGGGTTCCAGAGGGAGCTGTACATACGACTGCCGGCTAGGCTGGGAGGCTGGCTCAGCCTGATCTGGGGGTGGGGTGGGGGGTGGGGGGGTCTTAAGCAGAAATGATGGGGATGCCTTATATCTCTGCCTCCAAACGGTAGCCTGCAATAGTAGTCAGAATTGATTAAAAATGTGAAGCATGAATTGGCCTATACGTGGAGAGGTTGGTTTTTTTGTGTGTTTTGTTTTAGACAATGGAAAATGTTCACTGAACATTGAAACTGTAAAAAAAGAATTTGTAGACAGTCTTTAGAAACAAAATTGGTTAAGCGGGTAGCTTCTCTGGTCATTCTAGAAAACGGTAATATTGGCTCCCCATTCTGGATAGGAGACAGTCGGTCTCTTGGGGTTCCCTGTACTTCATTGAAAAGACCTCTTTACAAATCACTAAAATAGTCATCTCATCATCCAAGATTCATGAAGAGAAACAAAAACCAAAAAGGCGAAATACGACTCACTATGTGTCTTCCATGACTTTATGATGACTGGATTTTTAGTTTGTCCAGTTTCAATTTCTGACATGTTCAGGATTTCCAAATTAAAAAGATTTGATGATTTCAGTGATTTTTATATTATCAGGTTGTTCTGGGTAACCAGAATAATTTCCCTAAACCCTATGTGAACCATCCCTGAAAGTAGGGTCCCTTAATATTTTTATCCTACCTGACCCCATTCTTCAAGATTTCTTCTATTGTTTGCCACTCATTTTGGTCCCTTGGTTTCCCCTCCAGCCAAGCCCTTCTTAGAGACATGTCAACCCAGCCTGTCCAATGGAATGAATTGCAAGCAAGGTTCCATGATTAAACCTGCCTCAGCCCATCAATAACTAGAATGGGTTCCAGTGATTGTGGGAATTAGTTCCTATCCTCTTGGCCTGTAAAATATTGCTGTATCCCTGGAGGGCATCATAAGGCTCTGCCCTGGTGTAGGGAAGTTGGATGATCTTCTTGAATATTGGAATGATACTCCCGGGGAGGCTGGTGGGAAAGACGCAAAACCATTGGCCCAGTTTTCTCCAGCTTCTACCTCTAGGGCTGCTCCCAAGTCCCTCCTCCTGCCCCAGCTCTCTCCCTTCAGCAGGACTGACTTTAGACTGTAGGCAAGAGAGAAGGACACCTTGGGACTCACCGCTAATGGATGGTGGGGTTGCCTGGTAGCTCTGGGGCTTTTATCTCCTGAGGATTGCCTCACTCATCGTTGGAGAAGGCATACTGGAGAAAAACCCTTCCCATGTAATGTAAACGTGGGATGGACTCTTTTCAGTCCTAATGTTTTTCCCATCATGGACAATTCATCCTGGGTCTTCTCCCTACATCCCTAGAAACACTGAGCCCTAATCATCCGTCATGGGGACATTCTGTCTATAGACTGTAAGCTCGTTGTGGGTGGGAATCATGCTTTCCAACACGATGGTATTGTACTTTCCCAAATGTTTAATACAGTGCCCTGCACATAATAAACACTCGAGAAATTGATTGTTCAGTTTAGAACTTTTGAGATCCACAGTTGCTCTAGGAAAAGTAAGTGCTTAATAAATGCTGCTATTAATTTTTTTTAAATCACTTATTTATACTGCTATATGCTTGATGACTTTGACACTTGTATTAAATGTACTCTGTATCATCTAAGTGTCAGGCTCTCACTGACCAACTTAGTAAGCAAGGACAGCAAATGTTTCCACCTTGCAGGGTTCAGGTCTCTGAAGCTGCCCTTGCCTTCCAAAATGGAAGCGTCCAGATTCTGAATAGACTCTCATATGGACATTTCAGTGTGCATAGGGAATGGGAAGTATTGGATTTATGAAATATATCATTCAATCACTTATTCAATAAGTAGATCAATCCAGGCATATATTGAGCACCTTTGGAATATTGGGCATTGTACTGAGTGATTGGGAGAGTACAACTATAGCAAGCCACACATTTCCTGTCATCCAGGAGCTAACAAGCTAATGGGGGAGACAGGGAAAAAATGGTTTACAGATAGTGAAAGCTGGACGAAGAGTAAGTACAGAACAGGAAGGAATATCAGCACAGTAGGACAGTGCCTCTGAGCAGGCAATTGAATAGATGGAGAAAAATCTCAAGATACAAGTACATAAAAGTATACACGTGCATATGAGTGCCAAGGATAGGATTACAGTACTCAAGTGTTAAGGGTCTCTGGGGGTAGGTAATCTGATATAACCATAGAGTTTTGCATTAATTGGGGAAGACCTCCTGCGGGAGGTGGGATTTTAAGAGGGCTTTGAATATGGGGAGAGCTGAGGTCTTGGAGATTTTTAGGGCAATGTCGGGTGTGTTTCCAGAGAAGTGTGTGTATGTCACAGTTGTTCCTTCTCTTCCACCTGCTGTCAGCGAGCAGTGTGGAGAAGAGCAGATTTGCACTGCCATCAGAAATTAAACCCTATGCACAGGGATAGGGAAGAGGGGAAATTGTGCCCTAATTGTGCAAGAGTGTTTCTTCACTATCGAGATGCTTTGATGAGCAGAGTAAGTTCACATCGTATTTACCATTCTTGTCTACCAGGAACAGCATTATTTCAGACAGACACATTGTTCTCTCACGTATTAAATTTTTTTAAATACATTTCACTTCTTCTGACAAGCCATTAAAATTCAGCATTTAAATGTCACACTTTGGCATGTAATTTGCTGTCATGAAAACAACTATGGATTTATTTCCTGGCAAGACTCTCATGAAGTATTGAGCTATATGTCAAAAGCAAAAAAAAAAAAGTGTCATAAATCCTTAAAGAGAAACTAAAAGAAATCACCAAACAATATGGGACAGGACCCAGAAAAACAATATTGGCCGTAGTGGTCGTTAAGGAGAGGAACGCTGGGTGACAGCCATTTGGAGATGAATTGTTGAGAAGTTCATTCTGAGTGGGGTTTGATGGTGATAATACAGACCTGGGGCTAAGCTGTTTCCTACTACTTGATCCAATGCCCACCTTCCTTACCTTTTTGCTTGCGGCTGACCACCTCAGGTCACCTACCCATGCTGGCAGGTGGCTATTAGTATTTGAACACATATCTGGCCGTGCCAGACTATTAAATTAAGGCCAAAGTCAGACTCTGAAGGGTTCTGGGTTCTCAAAATTACTGGTTAAAGCATAATGATAGTAATGGTAGTAGCATTTAAACACTATGTGCCTCACACTTTACTAAGCACGGGGATAGATGAAAGGTAATCAGGTCAGAAACAGTCCTTATCCCACATGGGGCTCACAGTCTAAGTGGGAGGGAGAGCAGGCTTTGAATTCTCATTTTCCGGATGAGGAAACTGAGGCTCAGAAAGTTAAGTGACTTGGTGGATTGATTGATTGATTGAGCTGGGATTAGAACCAAGGTCCTCCGACTCCCATGCTTTCTCTACTCGGCTATGCTGCTTCTCCAAAGAAGGAGTTTCCTCAGCATTTTCCTCCCAAGGAGTTGGTCCAATCCTCCAATTCCCAATTACAGCCATTCATAAATGGGGAAGGAAGCGATCCACCCTTGCTACTGTGGGATTGAATTTATGCCCACCCTTGTGTGGTTCTGGTTGCATCCCCACTCTGCTGTCCTTTTAACTTTTCATCTTTTTCCGCTAATCAGATTCTTTAGTCCAGGCACACTGTTAGACCTTCACAATCTCAGGGTGATAAATCTTAATTTGTTCTCCACGTCATTTTATGGCACACTTATGATGGATTTCACAATGGGACTGTCGCAATTGTGCTGCAAGGTTAATTCTAGCTGAAGGAGTTAATTTTATAGGCCTTTTCTCTTTTAAACCCAGTTGGTGTCCAGGCTGATCTTCAGCCTTGAGGGAGGATATTTTTTCTGCACTCATAAGGCTCTTTCTAATTCTTTAGACCCTTGAAAAACTATTATGCCTTGTTGGCGGGTGTGAGGTTGAGGGCTTTGCAGAATTTGTCATTCTGAGGCCATGCCCATGCCAACTTCCTCAGATGGCATCGAGTTTGGGTGGCCAGGGATGGCACCTATGGGGACCAGACACCCAGAAACACTTGACTTTACACTGGCACACAGAGCCTAGAGCCTGAACAGAGAGCATTTAGCCAGAGGAACCACCTGATCCCCACACTTGCCTCGGGTCTTTGTTTCCTTACCAGCTCTAACTTGATTAGATTCACCCAAGTACTATGTACAGTGCTTGGCACATGGGTGCTCAATAAATGCTCTTTATTCATTGAAAGACAGATCAGCTGGAAACTGGGCTGTCCGGTATTTAATGGAATCCCTGAGTAACAATGGAATCTTTAAGTTTATAACCTTGGAGATGGTGGTGGGGTTGGGTTGCCTGGGAGTGGCAGATGGGGAAGGTCAATTCCAGGACCTCCCTTTCTGGAGGGTAGGTAAGTGGAATCTATATAATATGATAGAAAGGCTGTCAGTGCTTCCAGAGTAAATAATTACTGTCCCTATGACTGGTTGATATGGAAAATGTTTTAGCTGGTTTAATGTTGGTTCTGAACTTTAAATCTCTATCGTATACTTGTGCACATCCTTTGGATTTATTCCAAGCTTCTATTTTATTCTTCATCTCTCACTCAGAGCACAAAGAGAAACAGAGAGAAAAAGGTTGATGTATGATTCTAAGTATTTTTACTGGACTCCTACTCAGACCTTCATTTAATGGGGGAGAGGGGAGAATTACAGGAGGGTGAAGGAACCAAAGGGCTGGAAACTAGAGAGAAGCTTTTCTGGCTTTATAGGGATCCCAAGTGTTACTTTCAAGATATACAGAGAAAGAGACTCCAAGGAAGAGATCATTTCAAATGCTGCTTCTTCTTTTGAGGACTTCTCTGTTGCTGCTGCAGAGAATTGGAATTGTGGCAGTTGACATGGGTGGGAAATGATTGTTTATGCCTCCTTGGACTAGAGTGAAATGGAGCCATCTTTCCTTTCCCATGTAAATGCTACAAGCTTTAATCCTATTTAATAGTCTCTGTCCTCCTATTATGACTTTCTATCTCTGACCCTCAGTGCTGCTAAGACTTGACTTCTGTAATGGAAATAGTACAGTGACAAAAATTCATTTATTCTTGGTTTTCAGTCTGGCCGATTTCCCCTGGCTTTGGTGTGTTTGGTGTTCAAGCGGTACTTGTCTAAAGACCTCAGATCTGAATGAATACAAGCGGGGCTGGATTGGCCCTCAGGGATGCTGGGACGATCCCACTTGGCCTACACCTGGGTGGCCTGATCTGAACTGCTTTTGTTCATTCATTCATTCAATCATATTTATTGAGCACTTACTGTGTGCAAAGCACTGTACTAAGTGCTTGGGAGAGTACAATATAATAACAAATACGAAGGATGTGCCATGAAGGATGGTACTGTTGGTATATGTGTGGAGCTCTCTGGAGTCCAGCTATGAGACACCTGGTTTCCCAGTCAGCCTTTTGGTGCCGGTCCTGTCTTGGGTAGGAGAGAATCAGTCAGCCAGTTGACCAAGGCCTACTGTGAAATTGCTGACCCTCCACCATGGTGTTCAGTGCACTCTCAGTGAGGTCCCTCAGGAACCAGTGGAGGTAGGAAGCCTCTTGCCACCCCAGTGTAACTTTGAGCCAATCACAGGGTGAGGGGGAGGCTCCCCAGACAGCAGCATTTCAATTTTCTAAATATCGATGCAAGAGCTAAGCGGGTATCATGCTTACATTTATATGAACGCTCGCTGACTCTCTGCTGTTCCTGAAGGCATATATGAGATGAACTGTCATTTAATGGTATTGATGATAGATGTGGTAAACAGCTTCAGGTCTGGGAACGTAATCTATGGCTAGTAAAAACTATTAGAGAGGTAAAAAGCTCATTTACAGCTTGCAGCCAGTGCCTGTTATTTGTCTATGCCATGCTAATGAGCTGAAAGATTGTATTTGGGGAGGCTGAAGATTCCGCAGAAAGGTAAAAAGGATGGACTCCTAATCAAGTCTTTCCCAAATGGGTAGTTGAGCTTTTCAGAGAATGGGTGTTGATAGGTCAGTGATCTAGTAACCACACTGAATTCCTCTCAGGAATGCCATAGAGATCTGACAGAGAAAAAGCAGCAATTAGTGCCAGAAACTTTCTCCCATTTTGGATTTAAGAGTGCAGACTCATAATAGCTCACGAGGCTGTTGGGATGCTCAGGTCATTAATGTTTACAGGGCATTCATGAAAAATGCTCCCCAGGCCTAAAGGAACACGGAATACACACCGTTGTAGGTTGTAGTACAGGAAAGAACCTCCCTCATCATCTTTCAGCAAGGGGAGAAAACGGTCACCACTCCTGGCTGCCCACAGAACCCCACACCAGATTGCGATCTTTTTCTGTAATTCTCAAAGTGAAATTTTCTTTACAAGCAGATGATGGTCACCTCAGCACTCTCAAGCAGATGAAGCTGGGAAGAGGAGGGAAGGACAAAAAAGCTTGTGACAGGGACAGTAGTCCTGCATCGATCATCCTCTAAAACAGAGGCAGTCTGTCTCAAAAAGATTTTTCTCCCTCAAAATGCATTGTGTTGTTCTCATATTGTTGTGAGTGCATTGTGCATTTGCATTATCATTCATGGGGAAGGCTGTTAGGATCCCATGAATATCTTGCTGCCTGCGTACATTTTGAGTAATGTGCTTAAATAGAGACATTTTCCCCATCATTTTGAAATAAATAAATCAAGGCGCATAATAATGCCTGATTAGAAGCAGAATGAATGAGGAGACAACAGATTTAGTTGTAATATTTGCTTTAAAGGCCCCCTGATATCAGGCTACCATTTGACTGCTGCCACTGACCAGTTCAAGGTCTCTCTGCAGAGCTGCGGTGACACCCCACCCCCCACACGGGCATGCAAAATGGTGCTCGGGGTATAGTAGTTCAGATTAAATAAAAGGTGTTGAACTGTTAATGTGATAATTTTGTGCAATACCTACATGAGCCATTCCCAGGGTGTTAGAAAATTGCCTTAACTTTTGGAGGCCTCCGGGGAACCGTTTAATCAATTACTGCTCCAGTCAATTACAGCTCCAGGGCATTGGAGCCTTAATCTACTCCAGAGTCCCCCCCATGGCCTCCAAGATGTAGAACAGCTTCCAAAGTGATCCAGCGGGGGCTCAGATTTACCAGTTTAGCGAATGGTGGCCAAGTATTGGTCCACATTACGTTATAGCTGAGACAGAACTGCCCTTGAGTTCACTGAATGCTCAGAGGTTGGGGAATCCCCCAATTATTGATATCTGGAGGGCTTCAAACTGCAGGTGGAAGCACTGTTGCCACGCGGATAGAGCACAGGTCTGTGCATCTGAGGACGCCGGTTCCAATCCCAGTCCTGCTACTTGCCTGCTATGTGATCTTGGGCAAATCACTTCACTTCTCAAGTGTCTTAGTTTCTTCACCTGTTAAATGGGGATTTAATATCTATTTTTCCTCAGGCAGATCACATCAGGCACTCGAATCAGGGGTGACCCTGTAGTGAATCAATCACTGGTATTTATTGAGCACTTGTTGTGTACGGGACCCTGTTCTGAATACTTGGGAGAGTCCAATACAACAGAGCTGGTAGACGAGTTCCCTGCGCAAAAGGAACTCACCGTCTAGAGGGGGAGACAGACATTAATAGAAATTAATTAGGGATATGTGCATAAGTGCTGTGCAGTAGAATGGAGGGTGGTGTGAATCTCAAGTGCCCAAAGGGTACCGAGGGAGGGAGAGGGAGTAGGGGAAAAGAGGGCATAATCAAGGAAGGCCTCTTGGGGGAGATATGATTTTTAATAAGGCTTTAAAGATGGGGAGAGCGGCAATCTGTTGTATACGGAGGGGGAAGGAGTCCCAGGTCAAAGGGAGGATGTGGGCAAGTGTTTGCCTGTGAGATAGATGAGACGGAAGCACAGGGAACCAACTGGTGCTAGAGAAGCGAAATGTGCAGGCTGGGCTGTAGTAGAAAACCAGCAAGGTAAGGTAGGATAGTCTGAGCTGATTGAATACTTTAAAGCCGACTATAAGGAGTTTCTGATACAGAGGTGGATGAATAACCACTGGAGGTTCTTAAGGAATGGGGAGGTGGGGAGAATGGGTTTTCTTTAGAAAAATGATCCAGGCAACAGTGTGAAGTATAGACAGGAGTGGAGAGAGACGGGAGACAGGGAGGTCAGTGAAGAGGCTGATGCAGTAATCATGATGGGATGTGATAAGTACTCAGATCAGCATCGTAGCAGCGTAGGTGGAGAGGAAAGGGCAGATTTAGCAGAGTTGTGAAGGTAGCTCCAACAGGATTTGGTGACAGATTGAATGTGTGGGTTGAATGAGAGAGATGAGTCGCATTTAGTGCCAAGGTTACGGGCTTGTGAGGCAGGGAGGAGAGTGGTGTTAATAATGTTGGTATTTGTTAAGCACTTACTATGTGCAGAGCACTGTTCTAAGCGCTGGGGTAGACATGGGGGAATTGGGTTGTCCCACGTGGGGCTCACAGTCTTCATCCCCATTTTACAGATGAGGGAACTGAGGCACAGAGAAGTGAAGTGACTCGCCCACAGTCACACAGCCGGCAAGTGGCAGAGCTGGGATTCGAACTCATGAGCCCTGACTCCAAAGCCCGTGCTCTTTCCACTGCGCCACGCTGCTTCTGGCAGCACAGTGTTCTCTACTGTGATGGGAAAGATTTGGGGAGGCCAGGGTTTGGGTGGGCAGATGAGGAGTTATGTTTTGGACATGTTAAGTTTGAGGTATCGGCAGGACATCTAAGTAGAGATGTCCTGAATGCAGGAAGAATCGGATGTGTGGGGAACAAGGGTTTGAAATCCTACCCAATGCCTCTTATGCGGTTTGCACCACCAGCGGGTACCTGTATCAGCATCCTGTATGAAGGACAACTCTCTGTACACATTTATGCACAGTTCTGCCATGCGTTCTCCCCCCCCCCCCCAACCACCACCCCCAAACATACACTGACAAGGACATATTGAGAAGAACACTGTTCCATCCTAATTACAGTGAGTTGAGAACAAGTTAGGAATTGTCTTGTTTTGGTGCTGACCAGGAGTGGAGACTAGCAGATAACAGACCATTGCAAATTAGGCAATTAACAGTCCAGCATTGAGTAAACTATTTCATTGACAATGTCAAGAATTGAAGTTTGATCACAGATGAAATCAATCCCTGAAAAGCCCCATTAAGGGTAGAGTTAAATAATTGGTTTGGGTGCCCCTTGGATTGTCAATAATTTAGCATACGCTCAAACCAATGGTCGCTGGTTATTGATTATTTGTTAGAAGAGCAAATCGTGCTGGTCCTTGTAATGCTTTTCAGAAAGACTGGGAAGAAAATAGGTTAGTACAGAATAGTCAAGGGACTGTGACTCTGCCAGTTAGAGCATGGTAGTTATTTAAGGGCTAATGATCTGGTTTGGGGCTCAGCCAGGTTCTTTGTTTTTCCTCGTCCTCCATCTCGCGGTCTGCCTTTTCACCATCCATCATCACCCTCGCCAGAGGTTGAGATGCAAAAGTAAGTGAGTCGAGAACTGCCGTCAGTCCATTCGGGTACCAGAGTGGGGCTGAGGTGCAAGAGAAGGTTGAAACAAGTGGACCCAAATGAGAGGTTTGTAGATATCGGTTCCCTTAGCCCTCAACAGCACAGATATTTGAGGAGAGCCTGTTGGCCCAGGGTGATGTTAGAACACTAAATATCGGGGTGGGCACGGAGGATGTGGGAGGCCCAGAGACTGGAAGTCAATCCTATCCTGGCAACAAGAAGTGAGCCTTGTTTAGAGAGCAGGCCCCTCTTCCTAATGGTTTTGCAGGTGGGATAGTTTATTTAGCAGTAACCTTTAGGAGGAAAGCAAACATTTTCTTTTTTCAGCATCACAATGAAATTTCTATTTTTCCTACACTAGTTATTAAACCGAGGTAAACAAATAGGCAGATACTGAGGACTTTCATTTTTCCGTAAGGCAGAACTGTCTCCATTCCAGAAGATGTCCCTTGGATTCAGAGCCACCAGTGGGATAGGGTCTGACCTGGCCCAGTGCTTAGTGCAGTGCTTGGCACATAATATGAGACTAGCAAATAACACAATTATTGTGGTGTTTGTGCCATGCATGGGGCACTGGACTTTTTTATTCCATAAAACCCTGACTCTTAAAGGTGAGATTGCACACATCCCCACGAAAAAAACAAAACCAAAAAAAAAACCCCTTCTAACTTATAATAGCTGGAAATATGACCATTAATCACTAACTAAGCGCTTAGTAAGGTGCGTTGCGCCAGTGAGAAAGCACTGTTACTAACCCTACCGAGAGGATGAAAAACTGTAATTGGGAGTCAGGTTCTTGGTCAGTCCTTTTTCCGTCCATCTGATGTATTGTCATTTAAGGATACTGCATTCCTTTGAGGAAGACGGTCCCCAAGATTTCTTCCTGCGGGGCGACCTGGCCTTTGTAGGATATAAATCAATCAATCCGGGCTGTGTTTCAGAAATGGTTAATGCTCATTTCCTGTCTCAGCATCCTCATTCACATATTGGTCTTGCTGTTGTATTGCACTCTCTCAACCATTTAGTACAGTGCAGTGCAGAGAGTAAGCACTCAGTAAGTTCCTTCGATTGATGGATTGTGACAGCATGACGAACACCCAATCCCCTCAAGCACTTGATATTTACCCCTCCCTCTGCCATCCTGCTCTCCTGTCCCTCCCTTTATAATAACAATGATGGTATTTGTTAAGCACTTACTATGTGCAAAGCACTCTTCTAAGCCCCGTGACCCGTGTCTGTAATTTCTTTTCATGTTTGTCTCCTCTTCTCAACTGTAAGCTCCTTGTGGGCAGGGCTTGTGCCTCCCAACTGTCTTGCACACAGTAAGTGCTCCATAAATGCCACTGATTGCTGATACTGGCTCTGCCTCCCCATGGTTCAGTGCCACTAGAGCTGCCAAACTGAACAACCGACCTGCTTTCACGACTACAAAAATGTCCTCATTTCCCTGTGCTCTCCTGCATTTTTATCAAGTCACCTTGAAGCTGGGAGGACATAGAGCAGCAGGCTCCCTGCCTGCCGTATTCTCTCCCTAAACAGGATGTTTAAGAAGTTGTACAGCACAGCACTAACAACCCTGTGATCTCCAACTTCCCAGGAGCAGGGAAACAGCTGGAGGATTTTTAGTGGGTGGTTTTTATTAAGGACTGAGAGTAACAACTGCACGGAGAATCATCTACTTTAAAACTATGATCCTGTCACTTGTGTCCATTACCTTGGAAAGGACCAGACCCTATGACTGTAAAAAGCAGGAAGATTCCATTTCTATATAGGAAAAGGCCTAACGTAGCCTTGCTGATAGTTCAGGCCAGTGGACAAAATGTGGGTTCTAATCCAGGTTCTCCCCCTTGTCTGTTGGGTGACCCTGGGCGAGTCACTTAACTTTTCTGTGCCTCAGTTACCTCATCTATAAAATGGGAATTAAGACTGAGCCACAGGTGGGACAGGGACTCTATCCAACCTGATTATCTTATATCTGCCCCAGTGCTTTGTGTAATGCTTGGCACAAAGTAAGCATTTAAAAATGCCATTATAAAAAATGTGCGTTTTGCTCATTCCACTTTGTGCGTACACCTCTGAGGGAGAGCAGGATAGCTAATGTGGGGGGAATTTATTTACAAGGTAGCCTTTTTATTCTTGGTATTAATCCTTAAAACAGTAGGCCAAGAGGTGGGGTTTTGTGGTCCAGGATAAGATGGTGAACACATAGCAAGTTTAAAAAAGAAGAAGCAGAAGCATAGAGAAGCATAGAGAAGCTCTAGCAGAAGCATAGAGAAGCAGCGTGGCTCAGTGGAAAGAGCACGGGCTTTGGAGTCAGAGGTCATGAGTTCAAATCCCGGCTTGGCCACTTGTCAGCTGTGTGACTATGGGCAAGTCACTTAACTTCTCTGGGCCTCAGTTACCTCATCTGTAAAATGGGGATTAAGACTGTGAGCCCCATGTGGGACAACCTGATTCCCCTATGTCTACCCCAGCGCTTAGAACAGTGCTCGGCACATAGTAAGCGCTTAACAAATACCAACATTATTATTAAAAGGACAGAAATGCTGGGTGTTTTGGCTGCTGCCCGAGGAGCAAGAAGGGCAGGGGGTTGTATGCAGTCTTCCTGGGTGATTAATCTGAATTGCTGGAAGGCAGTTTGGATTGGATAGCCGTCTTTGAACCCTAGAGGGAACTATGGGAATGCTTCAACTAAAAGCTGCCTATTAGTGTTTTGGGGAGGAATTGAGGGCTTTTGAAGACTAGCTAAATTACAGAACAAAGACCTGAAATGTGAGGTGAAAGAGCAGCCTGTTCCTTGCCAAGCACTCAAGAGATGAGAATGCAGTGAGAACCACAGAAATGAGAATTGCAGACAATGCTTCTACCATGGGAAATGGCCATGGCTTCACACAGAGTAACAGGACAGACAGACGTTGGGTGTCCACTGCAGCAGACAGGCCGGCCTGCATTCAGGAAGGCCTCCCTTTGAGTAGAAGTTTGGAGACAATGACCTGGAGGCCAAATGAAAACCGTGCTGGGTGCCGCAAGCAGCCACTCACCAGCACAGCGGGGAACCGTCTGGGCCACTGTCGGTACACACCGGTCCCACAAGTAATTTCACTACTAATGCTGTCCTCTTCAGCTGTGCAGGACAGCTCACTAGATACAACAGAACAACAATGGACTGTTGGAGATGCTATTTCAAACCATCTGTCTTTGTGAAGCTTCGATCCCCTGTCGTTGGGGTGAGTGCCTCATTGCACACAGAACTTGCAGGGGGAAGTCGTACGGTTGAATTCATGGTTCATTCCCAGAGCGGAGAGAAAGGCCGTGGGTGTGGGAACTATAATTCATTCTTATGGGGTAGTCCTGTTGTTGGGCCAGAGGATAAAGCATTACTCTGGCAATCAGTAGACCTGGATTTTTTTCCCCTCTGGCAATCAGCAGACTTAATTTTTTTATGGTATTTAATAACTGGTATTTTTAAGTGCTTACTTGTGCCAGTCACTGTACTTAAGCACTGGGGTAGATAATCCATGTCCCACAAAGGGTGCAAAGCTTTAATCCCCATTTTACAGATGAGATAACTGAGGCACAAAAAAGTGAAGTGATTTACCCTAGGTCACACAGCCAGAGAAGTGGTAGAGCTGCGATTGGAACCCAGGTCCTCTTACTCCAAAACCCATGCTCTTTCCACTAGGCCACACTGCTTCTCAGGGTTCTAGCCTGCATTCTGCCTGTAGCTGACTAATGGGAGCAAAAACCACATATCCACATTGCATTGTGCTGCACCACTGCCTTCCTACTCGTTTACTACCCTCTGGGGCCCAGCAGGACCATAACTGGTAGAGGAGAGAGTAGGAATGGCACCATGCTGGCTACCACCACTAAAATCAATTCCTCCATGTGTCTTCTCGGTCTTGAAGGCTCAGTCTGAGGCCTGTCTGTCAGTCCTATAGGGAGACTCCATCATCATCCATCGTAATTGGGTCATCTGAGTGACAGACTCTTGGTGGGGACCAGAACGCTAACCATTCCTGGACCCCAGTCTGTAAAAGCCGGGTCTCCTCACAGAAGGAACTCTCCAAAACCGTGTGTGAATCCTGGCTCCATTCTCCTTCCTCACAGGAATGGTGGCATGACCATTCAGTCAGACGGTAGTATTTAATGAGAGCTTATTGGGTGCAGAGCACTGTACTAAATGCCTGGGAGAGTACAGTATAACAATAAACAGACACATTCCCTGCCCACAACGACCATTAGTGGAGGCGGTTGCAACAGAAAGCTCAGCGCAACACACCGGGCCTCCTTTAGCGCCCGCGAAGCCGGCTTGTCTCTCCGGGGTGCCTGACACCCGGGGACTGGCAGGAAGGGCTGGAGAGCCCCGAGACTGAAAAGAAGCTGATTTGACAGTGCACACGCTCAAATTGCCTCTGGATCAATGCAGTCTGGTGAGGCTGTTCGCCACTTGAGTTCTAGGGCTAGCATTAGCAATTATCACAGCTCCTCCTGCGATTATCCGTAGTTTTCTTTCATTTCTGTTGTCTGTTTCCTTTTTAATAACTTCTCTGCTACCAATGTACCAATCGATTCCAGGGAAGGGAAGGAAGGACGGGAGGTGGAGCCGACAGCACTGTTTGGCGAGGGCTGTTGCGGACAATAGGGATGAAGTGCTCCACTTCAAGTAGCGTCTCTCTCAGGCAGAGTTCTCTGTGCTCTCCGGGGGTGATTTTATTCCAGAGCTGAGGGCTTCGTGGGGTCGGGGAGGGAAGGGGAAGCTTTGGACGGCCCCTTAAGCAACCTGTTGGCTCCCTTGTTGGTGATAATACTGGGGAAGGCGATTAGATATTCAGTGCAGAAATAAGCCCAAATGTGTGAAGCCCTTCCAGGCGTAACAAGTTTTAGTTATCCTGGTGTTGCTCGGGTTGTTTCCAGTTGTAGATGCGGACAAAGACGAGGGCTTATAGCGAGTCATGCCACGTAGGTCACAGTCATGCCTGACCCTCTTGGGAGTTGTCTTAGAAAATAGCATTTGGCAACCCAAAGGCTTCCGCACCTGGGAAATTAAAAATTTGCACTCTGACCCCCTGACTTTAATCCCCGCACGATTTGAGGTGTTTGAAGTGATAAATTCAGCTTCAGTGGTGCTGAAACAGAGAGAGAATGACAAACTGAGGGTAATGTAAAGGGACACAAACAAAGATGGAGGCACTTGGATTGAATCAGCTATTTATGTGGGTTCTTATGCTTGCTTTTTGATGCGGCACCAGACCCAGTCATTTCCCTGGCCAGGGAGTTTCTTAATGTGGGGTTTAACACTGGAAGAAATTTCCCTTCAATTTTTTTATGGTACTTGTTAAGTCCTTACTATTTGCTAGACACTGTACTAAGTGCTGAGATAGAGTTTTGTTAAGCAGTGTGGCTCAGTGGAAAGAGCGTGGGCTTTGGAATCAGAGGTCATGAGTTCGACTCCCGGCTCTGCCACTTGTCAGCTGTGTGACTGTGGGCAAGTCACTTCACTTCTCTGTGCCTCAGTTACTTCATCTGTAAAATGGGGATTATCTGTGAGCCTCACGTGGGACAAACTGATTACCCGGTATCTGCCCCAGCGCTTAGAACAGTGCTCTGCACATAGTAAGCGCTTAACAAATACCAACATCATCAACCTCATCATGTGCCAGGCAAGGTGCTAAGTGGTGGGGTAGATACAAGGTAATCGGGTTGGATCCAGTCCCTGTCCCACACAGGGCTCACAGTCTTAATCCCATTTTACAGATGAGGTAATTGAGGTATAGATAAGTGACTTGTCCAAGGTCATAAGTGGTGGAGCTGAGATTAGACCCCACGTCTTTTGATTCACAGGCCTGGGTTCTTTCCATGCATAACTTTCTTTGGAGGTTACCCCCAGATCAGGTCTTTAACCCTTTTGGGGCCAGGTATTTTCTGGCAAAAATGATTGTAACTTAATCTTAACACAGGGAGAGTGCAATACAAGAGAGTTGAGAAGAGAAAGATGGGGGAAAGAGAGAAAAAAAAGGAAGAATCAAATTCTTGTCAGGGATTCGAGTCCATCTCCTGTTTCTCTGAGTCTCTCTGACTTTCTCTGTCTCTCCTCTCCAGGATGAGCTACCTTTATCACCCAGTAGGTTAATCCTATAGCTCAGGAATAGAATTAAATATTTGGGTGGTTGTTTGGTCACTCGACGAAGCTATTGTGCAGCACCCAGCAGTAGTTCCTGTACGTCTCTTCTAGCAGGAAATAGCACCTGATGATTACCTTAAAGGTGTTCATTAAGCACAGTCAAGTACTGTGCACGTAGAGGTATGATCTTAATTTGTGAATTATTTTAAACTAAACCATGTTTCTAAACCTATTTCCCCTAGCAGAGCTTTCTGACAGGCTGCATTCATTCAGTAGTATTTATTGAGCGCTTACTATGTGCAGAACACTGTACTAAGCACTTGGAATGTACACTTCGGCAACACATAGAGACAATCCCTGCCCAGTGATGGGCTCACAGTCTAATCGGGGGAGACAGACAGCAAAGCAAAACAGAGCAAAACAAAAGCAAGACCCAACTACCTAGCTTCTGGTCCTAAAGTCCTCAGTTTGCCCCTGTGAGCCATAAACCTCAGTGGCTGTAAATAGTTCCTTGCAAACCTTAGTTTTAGTGTCTACCGTTATGATCGCTCCCCATTTGTGTTAATGATTAAATCCCAACTCCTCAACCTCGAGCGGTAGGAGAATCTGTTTCAGTCATGGCCTCTGGGCCCTCCACAGAACTCTCACCCTTATCCAGGTGGGCGAAGTTTTAATCCTGTATGGTGCCTTTGTCAGACCTCGATCCTTGTTTATGCTGATTCAGCCAAGCAGTCCCAATTTCAGTTCCCAAGGAAGCCTCTGTGGAGGCATAAAACAGACCCCCTAAGTTCTAGGAACTTGCTGTCTGTGATGATCTTGATATTTTTTAAGTGGCATGTATGTGGCCAACAGAGCCTGCTCAAGAAGATGGATGTAATTTTTTTTATGGGGTTTTTTTATGTCTACTATCTACCAAGCGTGGTGCTAAGCACTGGGGTAATAATAATAATAACGCTGGTATTTGTTAAGCGCTTACTATGTGCAAAGCACTGTTCTAAGTGCTGGGGTAGAAACACGGTAATCAGGTTGTCCCACGTGAGGCTCACAGTTAATCCCCATTTTGCAGATGAAGTAACTGAGGCCCAGTGAAGTTAAGTGACTTGCCCACAGTCACACAGCTGACTGGCAGAGCCAGGATTCGAACCCATGACTTCTGACTCCCAAGCCCAGGCTCTTTCCACTGAGCCTCGCTGCTTCTCTGGGTAGATCTAAGATGATCAGGTTGGACACAGTCCTTGTTTCACAGGGGGCTCACAGTCTAACTAGGAGGGAGTAGGATTTAATCCCCATTTTACAGATGAGGAAACTGAGGCACAGAGAACATAAGTGACTGATAAGCCTCCCATTCTTCAGCCTTATTAACAGTTAACTCTTCCCAATGACTGGTTAACACCAAGTTTTACCCAAGGCTTCATGCCCCCTTGGCATCCTACTCAGTATTTGATTCAGCGTCCTGCTTCATCTACCACTGTCGCAGGAGCAGAAATCAGTGTCGGCATTTGGTTCTGAATCACTGATGAGAATCTTGGGCCGCGTTTAGGGATCTGTGGGGGCAAGCTAGTACACAGGCTTCATCTTCTTCAAGTTAATTGTGAATCCACAGTGCTTTGCTGATTCTGCTAAGAAGTTCCTAATCATTTGCATGCCCTCCCTTGCCTGTGCTTCCAGAGCACAGGCATCAGCGTACAGGAGCCCCCAAAAGACTGTCTCAAGGACTTTCGATGATGCTTGTAGCCCGTTGAGTTGGAAGAATTTCCTGGAGGATCAAAATCATATTCTGACATCAGTATCAAGGTCCCTTGTTGTATTCTCAAGCATGGCTGTGCAGAATACCTTAAATAAGTCTGGACTTATTATTTAGCTTTTATTCTGTGGGGTCAGGGAACAGGGTCAAACAAGCTGTCCTCAACTCCAGTAAGTAGCCAAACCATGGTAAAGTAGGCTTAGGATCTTGATTACTTTTTGGGGTGGCTAAGTTGGTTCGATTAGTGAGTAAGTCAGTAATAATTAGAGGCCTGAAAACATTGTCTTTTACAAGGCAGAATAGCAATAACTATTAGTTGCTTTTTGAAACTGTGATGGAGATAAATGAAATAGTGGTGTGGAATGGTGGCAGAATTGGGGCTGGAAATAAGCTTCCAGTGTATAGGTCTGGTGACTTGGTACTTAATTTATCAATCAATCGATCCATTTTCTTTTCTAAAAATTCAGAGTCCATGCAGTTTTTGACTGGGTAAATGGTAAAGTGAGTGGGCTTTAGAAGTGGAAGGGAAGAAAGAGGGGAAGACGCATTGCTTCCTACTATATCTTCATTCTTCCTCTTGTACCCACAGTTCGTAAGCAATTTTTGAATGCTTTTGTCTCCCCTATTGTAGTGTAAGGCACCTGGGGGTAGGAAGCATGTTTTGTTTCTGTTGTGCTCTCCCAAGCACTTAGTAGAGTGTTTAGTCCCGAGCAGGTACTCAGAAAATGCCACTAAGTGACTTACTTGATTGTGAAGTAGAGGAAGAAAAGAGGATATTTTTCCTCCTATTCCTCACTGCCTCTTCAAACATTGTCAATAAATATATTGAGCATATACTGTGTGTGTAGTACTGTACTAGGTGCATAGGAGACCATAGAGTAAATACACATGAAGGAGCTTACAGTCTCGTGGAATGTACAGATCTCCTCCACTGATACCACTGCAGCTGCAGTCACCAGCCTTGAGACAGTGACTCAACTACCAGCTGAGAATGGGATAACTGAGTCTTAGCAGAGGTAGCCCGGCCTGGGAGTCGGAGGACCTGGGTTCTAATCCCCCGCTCGACCAATTGCTTGCTTGTGTGCCCTTGGGCAAGTCACTTAGCTTCTCTGGGCCTCATTTACTTCATTTGTAAAATGGGGATTAAATCCTCCTCCCTCCCAATTATACTGTGACCCCCATGTGGAATAGGGTCCATGTCCAACCAGATAAACCTCTTTGTACCCCAGCACTTAGAATAGTGCTTGACACATAGTAAGCACTTAAATTCCATTAAATGAAAAAAAAAGGTGGAGCTGACATCTTAGCTCCACTGATGACCCCATCTGCAAAGGCCGTGGGGCAGACTGACTTCCGTCGCCTGTCCTACCGAAAGAGCCAGTGATGCCAGCAGTGGACCTCCTCTAGACTGTATGTTTGTTATGGGCAGGGAATGTGCCTGCTAATTCTGTTGTACTGTACTCTTCCAAGTGGTTAGTACAGTGCTCAGCACATAGTAAGTGCACAATAAATATGATTGATTGATTGATTGATTGGACCCCCTCGACCCTACATCCTTGCCCGGGGCTGATATCCCGTCTCTCAGTATATGTAAGAAATCATCTTTAATTTTTTTTAAATCTCATATCTTTCCAAATATCCCTGCAAATTTAAGGAATTTAGGTAAATGACCGAGCTTTCAGAAAGCGGGGACTTCTGGGACTTGGGTTGGAACCAAATGACACACCTCAGGGACTTTTTCTCACCACGCGTGTGCATGTGTTTTTCTAGCCCAAGCTGCGTATTTTGTTGATTACATTTAAAAATGAGGTCAGGTAGGTAGCTTCTCTTTAAAATAAGGAAAAAAGCTTTCAGGACTATTGAGCTTTAATGGAAATGTCACAGAAGGAGGTGGTTGGGAGCCTGCTTTTACATATCCCGGAGTGGGGTGGTCTTTGTTTAAAAGAGGCTGCATCACTCGTGAGTAAGAGCCTTCATCTGCAGCAGAATTAGATGTATCAACAGAGAGAAATTGAGACCTATCTAAACCTGGAAGCGTACCAGATGGAACAAAAATCTGGTGTTTTTTTAACTGGAAATGGGTTGGGGGTTGGAGGGGAGAAGAGAGCCATTTATGAGCTCTATAAAATGTAATTTTGTTTTTAACCTCACCAAAAGCTATATAGGTCATGGAGACAATCAGTCTTTTATACTTTGAAATAATTCATATTACAGTCTTGTGTATTACTTGCCTTATCAAATAAAAGCCTTTAGACTTCTGTGGGCAGATAATTACAAATTGATTTCTGGACCTCTCATTTTAGGAATGGTTCTAAAAACCTCTTTTTCTCTTTTTTGCTTCCTTTCTTTCCTTCTTTATCCTTTTTTCTCTCTCTCTTTCTCTCTCTGCTTTTGTTTAAATTTAAAGGTCAGGAGTTTAGGGATGTTAACTGGTGAGAGGGTTGGTAAAATCTAAAACTACCAGGAATTGAATGGTAAAAAGTCTCTATATTTTTAGGTGAAGGTAAAGTATTAATTTTTAATCCACCTGCGTACTCTGCGAGATTCACACTAAAATGAACTATTGCTAATTACTAAATACAAATATCAGAAAACGAAAAGCTGAGTAACAAACAATAGAGAAACTCCCAAATCCATGTTGCAGCCTGTGTAGATTTCTGCAGCTGGAAAAAAATCATTTCATTTAAAGTTCCAAAGTAAGCAACAGATGACTGAGCTTCTTTTGGAAAGTATCAGAAATTCGGATGAGTCTCAAAATTATCTGTGGGTGTCTGTGAGACTTGATACTTGTTTCTCCATCTCTTCAGCCATCTAAACCACACCAAAGGTCGGTTCCCTTTGACAGCTCGTTGCTGCCTGCCGGGTCTTCAGTTTTTCTCCTCCCCTCCCCATCCCCAGCACCTAAAAAGTCACAAGTGGGGCAGAGGCAGGGATGGGCAAAAAGATCAAGTGGCAGGGAAATGGAATATCTGGGCCTTAGGACTGCTTGTATGGGGTGTTGGGAGAGAGAGAGATTGTGAGACCCTTATAAGCGAAGATAGGGTTTAAGCTGATTATCTTCTACCTAGCCCTCTGCTTGGCCCATAGTAAGGACTTCATAGCATAAGGGAGCTAAATTTATCAAGGAGGAAGAGGTTGGTTAGCAGGAAAGTATCTCACTTCCTCAGGTGGATGGGCAAAAGGGTGGTTGAGACTTGGCCAGAATTGGGGATCAGGACACATTCCTGGCACAATGACATTTAAGCAAATAGCCCTGGATTTTATGATGAAGAACCCTCTCTTTTTTTAATGGTATTTGCTAAATGCTTACTATATGGTAGGCACTGTTCGAAGCACTGGGGTAAATACAAAATAATCAGGTGAGACACAGTCCCACATGGGGCTCACAGTCTTAATCCCATTTTACTGATGAGGGAACTGGCACAGAGAAGTTGAGACTTGCCCAGGGTCACAGAGTAGATTGACAAATGGCAGAGCTGGGATTAGAACTCAGGTCCTCTGATTCCCAGACCCATGCTCTTTCCAGTAGATCTCATTGCTTCCCGAAGGACCCTGACTCACCTCTGTTTCTTTTTAGCTTTGGAATGGATGGCCACATAGCTCTAAAAAAGGGGGCACGTTTTTCCAAATAACATTTTACCCTTTGATCCTGGAGCAGAGGCCAAGAGTAATTCTCTTTCAAAGCCCACAGCATTTATTTCTGACCTTTCCTTTTTGGTTTTGTTTCCAGACATTTGGATGTTCAGCTCATCATGGTCGATTGCTGTTTTTCCATATTTTCCACCCCTCTTTTCAAAGACCTTGGATCACATCACAGTGTTTAAAGATACTTTTTTTCCCCCTTCAGTTGAAGCAAGTCATCTAAAAAAAATAACTCTGCAGGCCTCCCTGGCTATTCCCCATTTTGGAGAGAAGTGTGCATTCTATTGGACGGGAATTTGCTGTGAGCTGCTAGGGCAGGGAACTTAACCTCTTTCTTGTGCCACTGCCTTGTTTATTTTTTCAACTGCTTTTACCCCTACTTCCTGCGAAATAATTGGAGCACTGACAAGGGTGATTCTATATTCTTGCTCGATTAATCTCATTCTCCTGGTGCTTGGCCGGGTGGAGGTGGGTGGTGGGCAGAAGTTCTAACAATAGTAATAATAATTGTGCTATTTGGTAAGTGCATACTATGTACTAAGCATTGGACTAAGCCCTGGGTTTTATCAAAGATAAAGCTCTTATCTGTGTTTACAGTCCCTCAGCCTAAGGTGAGCAACACTCAGTCTCTCTAGGCAGGACAGGGGTGGAACTAAAGAGATGGTGAGAAAGAAGCAGCAAAGCCTAGTGGATAGAGCACAGACCTGGGAGTCAGAAGTACCTGGGTTCTAATTCTGGTTCTGCCACTTTTCTGCTGTGAGACCTTGGGCAAGTCGTGTATCTTCTCTGTGCCTGAGTTACCTCATCCATGAGCTCCGCAGGTTGGACTGTGTCCAACCTGATTAATCCCAGTGTCTGGCACCTAGTAAGTGCTTAACGAATTCCATTAAAAACAGTAGAGAAGAGGGAAAGGAGAAAGGGAGAGAAGGGAGGGGCAAGAGGCAGCATCCCTGCTTCCTTCCTGACTATTTGCTTCAACTACCTCTTCCCTGAGCAGGATGGATCAGCTTACCTGGGGGCTAGCGCTGCCAATTCTGATTTGGTTGCATGGTGCAAACCTGCCCTTACAGTTAGATTCTTGAGCCTGGAGTAGCATATCTGCCTCATTGAAAACATTCCAAGTATTTCTTCTATATTCCTGTCACTCCCACCCCCTGCCCCCAAGGAAGGGCTTTGTGATGATTCCCCAAGCCCAAGCAGGCTGGCAAGTTGCAAGGGGAAGCAGCCTGGTGTCTCTGCACTCCTCTTGGGCAGCATCGGTTGTCATTGTAATAGTACATATTAAACATTTCCTGGGCCAGAGCACTGTACTAAGCATGACCAGCTGAGATTTAAGCACGGTCCCTGGCCCTCAGGGGGCTCAGGGAGGTCCCAATCTATGAATATAAGCTGGGGAGAGGTCCTGGATATAAATTCCCTCATCAATCAGGCCAATTTAGGACCAGTCACAAAACCAGATGATGACTCGCTCTCATCATCAAAACCCTCATCTAGGCAGGCAGTTACCAAACTCTAGCTGGTCCTGAAAGAAGGACAGGATTTGCTGATCCTTGTTCTCCGTTTGTTTTAAATGAAAAGGGAGAAGGACACTGCTGTTCGGTGGAAAGCCAAGTGGGCTTGGGAATTTGGGGGAATGATCCGACCTCAGAATCCTCTCTGCCTACTCCCTCTTAACCTCTGAAATTGGCCCGGCCTCAAGGTGTTTTAGCTTTACCAGTTCATCAGAGTTTATGGCTTTCCGAGTGTTGGAAGGTGGTGCTCAAGTTGCGGGATTAGTGATTTATTCTCTTTGAAGCAAATTGAGGGGCTGGAAGGTCTGGGTGAAAAGTGCCTGTGTCTTTTGGATGAGCCCACATATCTCCGGCTCTGCCCCTTGATTGTGTTCCTTACTGAGACTGGAGGCAAATCTTTTTCCCCTCTCCTTCCCTTTCCTCATTTCTCCTTCTTTTCTCATTTCACTTCCCCTTTCATCTCCTGCGCCTCCTTTCATCTGCCCTTTTTTCCATATAACCCCCTTCTTTTCTCCCTTCATCTCAATAATGAAAACTCTTCAGAGTCCTAGTTTAAAAAACAGCCCCTGGAGAGGGCCAATTAAAGACATAAAAATGGTTGGAGTGTGAAAATTGGACTCTATGGGGCCATCAAAATCTTGAGACTACAGGTAGAGAAAGAAACGCGAGATGCATTTCTCGAGCTGTCATCTTTCCTCATCCTTTTCTCCTTCTCTGTGTCTCTCTCAACCCCTTGTCAGAAGAGGGCTGGAGGTGTCCCTCTCTACCTGAGTGGTGTAACAGTTGTCCCTTCTTTCACCATTGTGTCCAGCAAGGCCTGTGGAGACACAGCACTTCCCTCTGGGCAGAACTTCGTCTTGTTTGGGAAATGCTGGTTTTCAAATTCGGAGAGCAGTGGTTCATTTTGACTGCCTTCAGGCTTTTCAGCAGATGGGGAAGCACAGACCTCAGCAATTTTCCCTCCCCCCAGAAAAAATGGCACAAAGAGAAAGCGCATCCTTTTAGCATTCTCTCTCTCTCTCTCTCTCTCTCTCTCTAAATCACATACTTGTTGTTGGGGCTTCAGAAATGCCCTTTAGTCTGGAAACTGTCTGGGTTCCCCCCACTTCTCCCACCCTGTCCCCACATGGATCAAGAGCAGGGGGTGGGCACTCTGAACATGGCAGCTTAGCACTAGACTAGAGGCACTCCTCCTTGGGAGATATCTCCCGGTCCTGCGTCCAGGAGGAAGGAAGGGAAGAGGACAGTCCAGGATACCGTGATGTCAGGTGGTGGCTTGGGGCTTGACAGGTATCTGAGCTAGGATAGCACCACCGCAAAGGCTCAGCCTTCCTTTTATGTCACTGATCGTTTAGGAAACATCCAAGAACAAAGCCTGTTCCTAACACAAAGGTTATTTTCTCTCGGGAGTGTTCTATTTCTGAGTGGTATTGTGGGCTGGAAAATTTTCAAGGGTTCATGACATGCTGAGAGCCTTTTTTTCTCAGACAAGACGTATAATACTAATGCACTGACAGGAGACGGGAGGAAAACCTCCAGGCGGCCCTCTCCGATAGAAAATTCTTCTCTCATTCTAGCCTGAAGAGACTGGAATGTATCCCCAACCTTTGTTCTTCCTACAGAGCCTTGGTTCTCTGCTCACCCTCCATTTGTTAAATGGAAAGTAATTGGGGGTGAAAATGAATTGAGTGAATAAAGCGGTTCCACTCCTCCAGTATGCATGCTATCTTTCTCTCTCTGCCTCCTGCTCTCCAATTCTCTCCCTTCTTCCTTCGTGCTCTCACTCGTCCATTGTCTCTCCGTGGGTCTCTCTCCCATTCTCTCACTCATCTCTCTCCCATTCTCTCACTCCCTGGCTGACTCTCTCTCTGAACCTGAGACGCTTCTTTTCCCTCAGAAAAGGGCCACACTGGGGCAGTGCAGTCTGCCAAGGTATGGTTGGCCGCAGAAAAAGACGAGACGTGATCTGGAAGGGAGAGGGGTGGCGGGCTTTCTGTTCTGTTGATCCTGTGATACTCGAGACAAGGCTCTCTGAATCCTGCTCACCAAAAATCTTCAAGGCAGTAGAAAGAAGGCAGATTGACCCTGGACATTTTCACTGTGAAACTTCTATAATCTTGAGAACTTGAGGGTATTATGGAACGTGTCTATTCCAGTGACCACTGAGTAGTTCCTTTGTTTTAAGATTGAAAATATAATAATGAATATGTTAGGTCACCTTTACATTGGCTACAGTGATTTCTTTAGGTATTTGGAGGCTGCTAGTTTTAGACTTTCCCTCTATCCCAACCAATGCCCGACCTTTTGGATTCTGGGTTTGCAGGTAGTTTGGAGATTGGAGGGAAATTTTAACTGAGGAAATTGCTTTAGTTAGCAAAAGGTCGTTAGCGTTTTGCTGACTTTTCCTTGTTGCCCACTGCACAACTCTCCCTAGGCAGAGATTGAAGAGACTTCTCTCTTAAATTATTTTACTTCTTGCCATCTAATTTTGGCCCCATAATCAGTGTCCATTTTAGGGTCATATCTCCAGATTTTCTCTTTCATATTTCTGAGGTGGGAAATGGGTCACCCAAAGATTTTCTACTCAGGCCCAGGTTTTTCCTCCACTTCCTGACAAATGCCCTTCTCTTTCTAATCACAAGTATGATTTCCCCTTTGTTTTTTAAATATTGTACGACACCGCTTAAGTTACTCTTCCAACAATCTTCTTTACCAAGGTGAGGTGTCTCCTTGTACTTGGGAGAATACAAAAGATTTAGGTATAAAAGAACCCCCCCAAGTATTTGTTTGTGTTTCTGGGGGGTTTTGAGGCATATTTATTTCTTTCATTTGTCTTGATTTCTGTTGTATCATTTGTGTTTTTCCTGCCTTCCACCATTGTAATATAAGGCCCTTAGGAATAAGGTAGCCATTCATCCAATTTTGTGTCAGTACATCTGATTTTCAGCTGGTCATATTCCTGTTCAATACCAGTTTAGCACTAGATACCTTTATGTCCGGGATTTTCATTTCATTTTAGAATCGTTTATTTTCATTTTCATTTAAGCTTTCCTCCGCCTCAGTTTCCACAGTCGAGTTCCATGGCTCAGAAACGGCGTCTGTTTACGGGGTCCCTGGGTTGTAGTCGGGAACTCAAACGGTCTGGAGCCGGGGGCGGGCTCACCCAAGGAGCCAGCGGACCCAGGGAACACCCAAGGTTCTGTGGCTTCCTGTAAAAGGTTCCCGATGAGATCATTACATAGTGTTGTATAAGCTGTGTCGCGCACATCTTAGTCCCAGATTGGAGACGGCATGTCCAGGGTCTGCTAGGTCCATCAGTGGCCACCCTTCTCAGGAAGAGGACCCGTATCTCTACTTCCTCTTTTGACACCTCAGTACCTAGTAGAATGTTTTACTCTAGAGTGAGAGCTCAGTCAAGGCCAATGAAATGCTGACAGTTCCTACCCTGTCATGAGGTAAATTGCACCAACTTCACTGACATGAGGACTGCTTGCTCTGAGTTCTTTCCACTAGGACCCCACTGTCTTTGAGGATCTGGAAACACCAGGTTCTATCCTCACCTAAGGGCGGGGGCTACCGTTCAGACTGATGCTTTGGGACCCCAGAGAATCATGTCTTCTCTGGGGGTTTCAGTTTGCCCCTCGCTGTTGCTGCTCTCCGACCCTGAGATCTGGCTGCCCACAGTCATAAATGTTTAGAACAGCTGGGGGTGGCATGGCTCCTGTTTGCTTCAAAGCAGGCGCTGAACATGTGTGGCATCTCTCTCTGCTTACCCCAAAGAACAAATATTGCTCACAATGACATGCAATTAGGAATCGTAATTATTAATGGCGGTGAAAGAATGTGTCTATTCAACAAGTAATTTATAGTAATTTTTGTAATTGAAAGTAATTTCTAGCAATTAAATACTAATTTAATTCATTTTCTGGAGGACGCCTTTATTCTGATATTTTTATTACATCACTCTGAAAATTTCCTGGGTGGATTTATTTATTTATTACTTTTTAGAAAAAAACAAACTTTCAGAAACTCTCAAAATAAGTCAAAAATCATTGAGCTGTTTTTGGCTTCTTGCGACGCGTCTCTATCTGTTGCCAAAATGTACATTCCAAGCGCTTGGTACAGTGCTCTGCACATTCATTCATTCATTCATTCAGTAGTATTTATTGAGCGCTTACTATGTGCAGAGCACTGTACTAAGCGCTTGGAATGAACAAGTCGGCAACAGATAGAGACGGTCCCTGCCGTTTGACGGGCTTACAGTCTAATCGGGGGAGACGGACAGACGAGAACAATGGCGATAAATAGAGTCAAGGGGAAGAACATTTCGTAAAAACAATGGCAACTAAATAGAATTGAGACGATGTACATTCCATTAACAAAATAAATAGGGTAATGAAAATATATACAGTTGAGCAGACGAGTGCAGTGCTGAGGGGATGGGAAGGGAGAGGGGGAGGAGCAGAGGGAAATGGGGGGAAAAGAGGGTTAAGCTGCGGAGAGGTGAAGGGGGGGGGCGGTAGAGGGAGTAGAGGGAGAAGAGGAGCTCAGTCTGGGAAGGCCTCTTGGAGGAGGTGAGTTTTAAGTAGGGTTTTGAAGAGGGGAAGAGAATCAGTTTGGCGGAGGTGAGGAGGGAGGGCGTTCCAGGACCGCGGGAGGACATGGCCCGGGGGTCAGCGGCGGGATAGGCGAGACCGAGGGACGGTGAGGAGGTTGGCGGCGGAGGAGCGGAGCGTGCCGGGTGGGCGGTAGAAAGAGAGAAGGGAGGAGAGGTTGGAAGGGGCAAGGTGATGGAGAGCCTTGAAGCCTAGAGTGAGGAGTTTTTGTTTGGAGCGGAGGTCGATAGGCAACCACTGGAGTTGTTTAAGAAGGGGAGTGACATGCCCAGATCGTTTCTGCAGGAAGATGAGCCGGGCAGCGGAGTGAAGAATAGACCGGAGCAGGGCGAGAGAGGAGGAAGGGAGGTCAGAGAGAAGGCTGACACAGTAGTCTAGCCGGGATATAACGAGAGCCCGTAGCAGTAAGGTAGCCGTTTGGGTGGAGAGGAAAGGGCGGATCTTGGCGATATTGTAAAGGTGAAACCGGCAGGTCTCGGTAACGGATAGGATGCGTGGGGTGAACAAGAGAGACGAGTCAAGGATGACACCGAGATTGCGGGCCCGAGAGATGGGAAGGATGGTCGTGCCATCCACGGTGATAGGGAAGTCTGGAAGAGGACCGGGTTTGGGAGGGACGATGAGTAGCTCAGTCTTGCTCATGTTGAGTTTTAGGTGGTGGGCCGACATCCAGGTGGAGACATCCTGGAGGCAGGAGGTAAGCACATAGTAAGCGCTCAATAAATACTATTGAATGAATGAATGAATGCGAGGAGGAGCATAGCACTTAAATGTGTAATGCTTAGTCTCGGAGAATGGCAGGGAGAGGGGTAACCAAAAGAGAGCCTCTCCCCATTCTTCGGGGAAACAGGTCGATTGGAGGAATCACAGCCAAGAGAGGTGACCTTGTGGCTTCTGACAGACCCAATGAATCCCGGACAAGAATATGCGCACCTCATGCCAGACATATTATGGGGTGAGCCCACTGTTTGACAGCTGATGCTCCAGTTGCCATTTTAGAAAGTAAGTGTAAGCGTGGCTTAATCCAAGATGGTTTCTCTGGAGGGACCCCCTCAACTCTTGACCTGCTCCAGAGCCACTGCATTCCCCTTTTAGGAACACATGAACTTGAATGCTGCATCAGAGCCTCAGAACTCCTCAATAAAAACCTTGGTGGAGGGAGGCTGGGTGCTTCAAAAACAACCCCCATAAAGCAGACATAAAGAGAAAAGAATTTTGTTCTGTTTCATTACCAGACAGGGGATAGGCTGACTGAAAATAAGAAGAATGGCTTCCCTAAGCAGCTCCGCTTTCCTCTCTTTGGAATTTTGTCTCCCCGCTTCCTCCCCCCCATGGCACTCTGTCCTCATAGCTGTCACATGTCTGAGTGCACCTAGTGTCGAAACAGAGGTTTCAGAAGCTCTAGCCACTTCATGTTGTATGGAGAGGATGGGACAATGTGATCTGTTTTTTTCCTGTTTGCTTTTCAGTCTTAAATATGCATTAATTGCTAGGGTACCCCCTGAATGACCCTCAGCCACATTTTTTAGACTGTAAGCTCATTATGGACAGGGATCATGTCTACCAAAAGCACCGTGGCTCAGTGGAAAGAGCACGGGCTTTAGAGTCAGAGGGCATGGGTTCAAATCCTGGCTCTGCCACTTGTCAGCTGTGTGACTTTGGGCAAATCACTTCACTTCTCTGTGCCTCAGTGACCTCATCTGTAAAATGGGGATTAAGACTGTGAGCCCCACGTGGGACCACCTGATTCCCCTGTGTCTACCCCAGTGCTTAGAACATTGCTCTGCACATAGTAAGCATTTAACAAATACCAACATTATTACTCTCCCAAGTGCTTGGTACACTGCTCTGGCACACAGTCAGAGCTCAATCAATATCACTGATAGGCGGGATTGTGAGTGTTGGCGAATCCAGAGAGACATGAAAAAGATAAGGAGATGACCAGCGGAGGAGGAGGTAATAAAACCAGTAATTGAAGGAATTATATGTGAAAAACAGCTGGGTAACTGTGTCTTTGTTTCAAAAAGGAAGTGAAAATATTTTATCCCCCGTGAAGGCTGTCATCTCTTTTTATCAAGTAGTGAATAAATATTCGGTCTAAATTCTTCAGAAATGAAATGACTTCAGTTTATCTGGAAACATGCTTTATTCCCTTTGCAAAGGAGTCATTTCAGCTTTGCAGGACTTCTTCCCACTGTTCCGGGTTGTAATTGAAGCTTCAATAGTTGCTCTTCCTTTCACCTATTTATTTCTGCTTGAAAATAGTTGTTGCTTACAGCTAGAGATCCAGGAAGTGAAAACTTGATCTCAGGTATCAACTTTTAGGGGAGAAGCAGTGTGGCCTAGTGGATGGAGCATGGGCCTAGGAGTGAGACGCTCCTGGATTCTAATCCCCACTCTGCCATTTGTCTGCTGTGTGACCTTGAGCAAGTCACTTCACGTCTCTGTGCATCAGTTACCTCATCTGTAAAATGGGGATTAATATTGAGTCCCATATGGGATGGGGCTGTGTCCAACCCGATTAGCTTGTATCTCCCCCAGCGCTTAGAATGGTCCCTGGTGCATAGTAAACACTTAACAAATACCATGAAAAAAAAACAACCAAAAAACCTTTTGGTCCATCTCCCTCAGCAGCTGCTGTGACGGAAGTGATTTCCTGTTCAGCAGAAGGCCATACCGTGCACATTTCCAATCTAAAGCGTCAAATCCATTCTCTTAAAATTCCATTCTCTTCTGGAGGTTTCGGGACCCCTATTTTGAGTTCAAGCCTGAATTCCCCCTGCAATAGCTATGTTTATGCTAATTAGATCAAACAATCTATGTGAGGCAATCAACTGGTCATATGCATGAGTGAATTGATATACAGTAGATTTAATATTGCTCACTATAGAAAGATTAATCTCCAACTAAGGAAAATACCAAGATAATTGATAAGTGGAGAAGCCCCATGCAGGCATTTTAATTACCACAAAGTCTCCTGGCAAGAGCTAAATCAAGAGAAGACAATCGGATGTTTCCTTTTAGAGGTTCTTTTAACCCCTTCCTGCTGGAAATGGGATGTTCCAGTCTTTTACCCCGTGGATGGTCCAGGCCAGCGTTAGTTAAAATGCTGTGAATTGGGGACTGACTGAGATCCAGCAGGTTGAGAACGAGTGAGTCAACTGTATTTATTGAACACTTAGTGTGTGCAGAGCACTGTACTAAGTGCTTGGATGAGTGCAATATAACAATAAGCAGACACATTCCCTGTCTTACAATGAGCTTACAGTCTAGAGGGAAAAATCCACAAGCCTCAGAAGGGACACCTGGATTTGAACCAGGGACCTCTTGATCTGCAGTTCAAAGCTATAACCCCCTAAGACTAGGGTGACTTTCTGTGTGCTGCTGAGTCATGTAGAGCAAAATGGACCCAACGGTAAGGGTGATTCATCGGTGGAATCCAAAGGAAGTAAGTGACAAACTCTCCTTTTGGAAGGGATTTTGAAAACCACCTGCCCCAAAAACCTTACTTGGGCAGTCTCCTGCAGGAGCCGGGCAACTGCCCGAGATTACCATTCCACATCCGTTCTCCACTCAAGGATTCTGTAGAGGAGCCAAAGTCCCAGTGAATCTCCCTCTCGGGATGCCTCATTTCAAGGAGCTCTGTGTTAGGTGCAGAGCCATCTCTTGAAGCGGTGCGCTTCACGGAGCATAAGGTAGTTCCAGCCAGAAGCCCAGGGGTCCAGTTTGAAAAAGTAATTAAGGCCTCCAACCTCTCGTTCCCAGGTGCACGCAGTTACCCCAGTGGGAGAGTCAGGGTCCAAGGAAACGATTGTTGTTTTCTGTTTGCGTCTTAGTCGTTTGTTAAGGGCGATTCTGCATGGGTAGTCAGGAGCACCGGTGGTGAGGCGTGACCTTTTCAGCTTGTGTTTATTGTGTCTTCCCTAGTACAAGCAGCAACTGGACCTGCCAGCCGTTTCATCAAGTCGGGCGGACGATGGGGAGGGAAGTGAGGCAGAGTGAGCTGCTGGCTCGCTGCAACTTCTTCCGCTGCGGGGAAGTCAAGGGACAGTCCAGGGGAATAAGAGGATCAAATTTTTGAGCAGAATGGGAGAAGGAAGTGAGAATGACAGTGTTGATTGTGCCTCGGAGAAGCACCAGGTGGGAAGAGGCAAAGAGGAGGGAGAACTTCATCCAGTAAGCTGCAGAGGAATGAGCTATCTGTGGGAGTCAAGGAACTACACTCGGGAGTCCTGATTCGTGCCTCCTTCTCCAAATCAATCAGTCAATGGGACTGAATGCTTATTGTGTGTTATGCACTGTACTAAGGGGATCTGAGCACTGTGCCTGCATCCCATCACCAATTTTTCTGATGGTATTTTTTTAAGGACCTACTATATGCCGGGCACTGTTCTAAGTGCTGGGGTAGATACAAGATAATCCAGTGGGACATGGTCCCTGTCCCACCCAATGCTCCCAGTCTTAATGCCCTTTTTATAATAATGTTGGTATTTGTTAAGCGCTTACTATGTGCCGAGCACTGTTCTAAGCACTGGGGTAGACATGGGAATCAGGTTGTCCCACGTGGGGCTCACAGTCTTAATCCCCATTTTACAGATGAGGTAACTGAGGCACCGTGAAGTTCAGTGACTTGCCCAAAGTCACACAGCTGACAAGTGGCCGAGCCAGGATTCGAACCCATGACCTCTGACTCGAAAGCCCGTGCTCTTTCCATTGAGTCACGCTGCTTCTAGAGGCGGCAGCTGAAGCACAGAGGAAGTGAAGTGACTTGCCCAAGGGCACATGGCAGACATACGGAGGAGCTGGAATTAGAACCCAGGCCCTTTGACTCCCTGGGCCCGGGCTCTTTCCACTTGGCCATGCTGCGCCCTTGGCCCAACTCCAGTATCTGCTCATCTTCCCCTCAGCAGTTCTAGAAGGGAGATGCTCGGAGAGGGGACCTGCCTGTAGATCAGGGAGAGTTGGCACGTCATAAGGCTGGAGAAGAGAAAAATCAAGTAATGACGACCTTCTGCTATGGTAATATTTTAAGTTGAAAACTGCCTGAGAATGGAGATCCCAATCCATAGAGGCATATGCAGCTTCTATTTTAATTACACTCAAGTTGCATGTAAATATGTCAGGGACTCATTGAGAATCCCCGAGGTCTGTAGCGCCAGGCGAGGTGATAATTATTTCCTGTGCCATAATGTGTTGTTTGGGAAAATCTGTTTGGACTCCCTTTTAGAAAATGAGTCAGTGATTCCGAGCATCATCTAAGGGGAAAGAGCCCAGATCTGGGAGTCAGAGGACCTGGGGTTTAGCCCTAGCATTGCCCTGTTCGGCTGTGTGACCATGGACAGGCACTGAACCTTTCTGGGCCTTAGTTTCCTCATCTGTAAAGCAGGAGTATTAATGTGCTTGCCACTCCCTCCCAGGAATGTAGTGATAACAAACTGAGATAAGAGATGTGAAAGCCCTTGAAAGCATTGTACAAATTTGAGGTGGTCTGTTTTTTTCAAGGTAAGCATCTTCCTCTTAACTTCTTCTCTCAGTTACCCTGTTCCTCTGTCCCCAAACCTTGACTCTTTGGGTCATGGTGTTGAGTCGTATTTTTCTGTATGTCCATGGGAATCAATTTGGTGCAGACTTCGGCTTTTTCATTGGAGAAAATGTCAGCAAAAAAAAAAATATGGTACTTGTTAAGTGATTAGTATATGCCAAGCACTGATCTAAGCTCTGGGATAGATACAGGTAGTCCAGATTGGGACACAGTCCCTGTCCCAAATAGGGTTTCACACTCTTAATCCCCATTTTACAGATGAGGGTACCTAAGGCCCAAAGAAGTGAAGTGACTTGCTCAAGGCCACACAGCAGACAGCTGACAGAGCGGGGTTTTGAAACCATGACCTTCTGACTCCCAGGCCCGGGCTGTATCCACTAAGCCACCTTGCTTCATAGCCCCGGAGTAAGTTTCAGTACAGAAAGTGAAGCTCAGGTTGGCATTTTTCACTAGCGGATTCCAGAAGCATAAAGATGAGTCCAGGGGAAGCCAGTCGATATCAGGGGTGAGTTTCAGAAGGCAAGCGGGCTGCAGCACCAGCTTCAAACAGTTTTAGGAGATGAGTCGGGCTTCTGTTCTCGATGTGTTTGAGAACTCACATGCCCATTCCATCTTGTTCCCTCACAGGAAAGGTTGGCTGCACGCTTAAATGGGTGGAATTGGGACACCTCAAACCCCAAAGACTAGAGGGGAAAGAGCAGTCCTCTTCTTTTTATGTGCTTCTTCTTCCAGAAGGTTACCGAGAAGCCTGGGCAGCTAATCCTCAGAACTTGAGGTCAAATCATTCATCTTCTTTTACTTTGTTTCCCACTTGGCCAACTTATGCATTTAACAGATAGGGGAAAAGATTAATAGGTTCTCTAACACCAGCTAAACAGCTAAGATACTAAAGCATGAACAAATGACAGAGTGATGTAAAGCTGTGCAACAGGTCATGGTATCCAATCTCCTGCGGAGCCACCCATAGTCAGTGAAAAAAGACATCAAGTCAGACTCCTCCGGACCAACTCGAAGCAGGGCCCTGACAAATTGTTACCCTGCATGGGCTTCTTTGAATGCCAGTGGATCCCCTCGGTAGATACCGCGGCTTCCTGCTTTCTTATAAATTCAAAGCTGTTTAATGGGGAGAGGTCCTTCCTTTAGGAAAATCCTGGAGAGGGGAAAATCTCTGAGAATTTACTTGATGTATCAAAAAAGAAAGCCACAGGTTTCCTCACCTCCTCCCACCACCACCCAATTCCACCCTTGACCCAAGGAAATGGAGTAAAAGTCTCTGCCCTGCGGGAGGTTGATCTGTCACAGCCAGGCCCAGCTTCAGTCTTCTGACCTCCCAGAGATAGGGGAAAAATTGCCATCCCCCTCTTTAGGCATCCACCCCAAATACCTGACAATGGGGATGTTACACTATACCCACAAAAGTTAACGTAGCAGTTGTGAGAGAATTGTGTACCTTTCGAGTGCAGTTCACTGTGGTAAGTGCTCAAATACAAATAAAGAAGTGACTGGTCCCCTGTCCACTGTAATGGGGATAGTGAAGTCAGATAGAACATCAAGCAGCTTAGTACAGTGCTCTGCACATACTAGCACTCAATAAATAGCATTGATCAATTTTGGTGGACAATGTTAAGACTTTAATGAAAGAGAAAAGTAAATGATAGGAGCTAACTACCAGTGGTTTGATTGTCAAAGTTATGGTGCTTTGAAGGTTGTGAATGGAAACTCTTATGGGGAAGATGCGAGGCCAGGCCGTAGCCCACCAACTCCTTTGCTGGTGCCCCTGAGGCGGGGGCCTTTCTTGCTTTTGGAAGCCAGCCATGGACACGGCCCCTTGCAGCCTGAGATGGGAAGAGCTTTCCGGCATGTAGGCATTGCTCCCCTGCCTCTACCTGTCCAAAGCTAGAAGACCTTTCCCACTTGTAAAAAAATTTTCCCCTCACTTTCAGTAGCTAGTGGGCTAAACGCCATTTTTAATTTTTCAAAGGAACCCTCCCCTGCCCTTCTAAGCATCCAATTCTTGTTTTCCAATAATTCCTCACCATTTTTCTATCTCACGTAGGATGAGAATTACCAGATAATATTCTATTGGTTCAGTTGCCCTCTTTTGCAAGCTAACTGCAAAGGAACATAGCAAAACTACCTCTTGTGAATTTAAATCACAGGTATTGCTTCCTAGGACCTGGGACACAGAGGGTGTGGAAAGAGGTCGATTGGGTTCCCAGCCCAATTTCCAAAGGACCATCAGCTTTGCAGTTTGAGCTTTAAGCCTTTCAAATGTAAATTTGTTCAATTTGGACCAAGTATTTAATAATAATAACAATGTTGGTATTTGTTAAGCACTTACTAATGTGCAGAGCACTGTTCTAAGCGCTGGGGAGATACAGGGTCATCAGGTTGTCCCACGTGAGGCTCACAGTTAATCCCCATTTTACAGATGAGGTCACTGAGGCACAGAGAAGTGAAGTGACTTGCCCACAGTCACACAGCTGGCAAGTGGCAGAGCTGGGATTCGAACCCATGACCTCTGACTCCCAAGCCGGGGCTCTTTCCACTGAGCCACACTGCTTCTCTATTTAGCTTATCAGTGTCTTGGATTAGGGCATAAGGAGCATTATAAATCTTAAACAAAGTGGGAATGTTGCTGTTCAAAAACAGAAAGTTTGATTCTTCAGGATATCAGTAGGAGTGGAGTATGTAGGAAGGGTTGTCCTCAGTACTGGTCATGCCTCCTTAGTAAAGTTTCCCACTTGGAGACAAATCCTGCTTTTGCCTCATCAATTTGAGAGAGTGGAGAATTAAGCAATCATTCAGTGATATTTATTGAGCGCTTCCTGTGTGCAGAGCACCTTTCTAAGCAGTTGGGAAAATACAATATGACAGTTGGTAGGCATGTCCCCTGCCCACAAGAAACTTAATTTATTTTATGGTATTTGTTAAGCACTTATTATGTGCCAGGGACTGTACTAAGCACTGGGATAAATACAAGTTAATCATGTTGAACACAGTCTATGTCCCACATGGGGATCACAGTCTTAATCCCCATTTTACAGATGAGGTAACTGAGGCACAGAGAAGTTAAATGACTTGCCCAAGATCTCTCTACAGATGAGTGGCAGAGTCAGGATTAAAACCCAGGTCCTGCTGTTAAACAAGACCTGCAAGGAAAGGAATTGGGATCATTTATGTGTAGAAGAATAGACTGGGTGAGGGGAATTAATATTGGACCTCAAAAAACAGAAGCCATTATCCTCTGATACTGTCAGATTCCATTTTTCCATTGCAGCTGAGTCCGGAAGGGACACTCTGGCTGAAATAGCTAAAATTAAGATTACCTTCCTGGAAGAACTTCTCGATAGTGATGTCCATTAGCTTGTGTCCTTAACTCTTGCAGTTCAATTCCCAGTGCTTAGCCCAGGGTCTTACAGCTGGTGGCCAGCAGATATCGTGGATTAGAGTAAGCAGAGCATGGGGCTGCTGAGGGCAGCCTAAGGATCTCCATGGGGAATCTGCAAGTACAGCATAGATGCCTTTCCACATCTTTTGTCCAGGTCCAAGTTTGCAGCATTTAGGTGCTTCCCTGCCTGGGACTCAGTCGTCCCCAAAGCCCCCTTGGAGACTTTTGGCCTAGCACTGGCCACTGTGAGAGATTGTGGATGGAGAGGCAGCCACTGAGTTCTTATTTTAACGAAGGCCTCTGGGATGATCTGGAAAGCACAGTAGAAATCTAGCTCAGATATATAGTATGTTGTGCCGAAAAGCAGCAATTTGCAGGCCCAGCAACTATTTTCAATAACAATGTCATAAAGATATTTCGTACTCAGGCTCAGCATGTATTTGCAGCTGCATCATTGACAGTGTTATGGTCTATATTGTGTCATTGATCCACTAAGAAATCTCTAATTAGCCCTTGGTATGATAGACTGTAATTGCTCCAAAGAAGCTGTCATGGTCTATTGTGTCGAGAACCCACATGCCCTGAAGAGCACTCTAATAAGCCCCCACACACCATGGACTGTAGTATAAAAGTCCTTCAGTGCAATGTTGGAAGAGCAATCTATGTTTTATGTAGCCTGTGAATATGTATTCAGATGGCAGGCTGGGGAGAGTACGTTATATTTATTTTGGGGTGATTTGAGAGGAAAAATAGTATTTTTAAAACTATTGGCGAAATGAACAGTGTGAAAGAAAGGTATAGATGTCTTGATCTTTAAGGTGGACACTGAAGAAGCGTGCTTGGTTAATTCTGGATGCAGGATTGCTCTAATGTTTTTTTCTGGCATTTGGGCAACTATGTAGAAGGTTTGACAAATAAGCAAACTTTAAATCATTCAACTAATAAGAAATACATACTCGAGACAAAGGAAAATAGTGGAGAAAGAAATGGTCACCAAATCAGAGGATTTTGCAGCAACCAGGCTATACTCAAACCATTTATCTCATGCCCGATGGTGGTCTCCTGATTTTTTTTTAGCTCTCTATAGCTCTCTTCACCACCTCCAAAAGGGAAGTTTGTGTGTATTTGTGTGTGTGTGTGTGTGTGTGTGTGTGTGACCCAAACCAGTCTGAATTGGGAATATTGTCTGCTTGCAGGAACTAAGGAAGGGAGTGGAGAGGGTACAATCAATTGATGGTATTTCCTGAGCACTTAAATGAGTTCCGAACACTGTCCTAAGGAACAGATTGCTAGAGTTTGTAGAACAGTTAATCTGAATTGTAGTTACTTTTATTGAGAAATGAAAAAAGAAAGAGTAGAAAATGGGAACCAAGCTGGACATCTGTAGGCCTAGACATGCTCATCAGTGTTTACTCACTGAGTCCCTGCAGGGTGTATAGTACGGTACTTGATGTTCTCACAATTGACTTTTTTCTCCCAGCGCAAATTAAATACAGTGCAAAACCTGCTCTTACCTTTGCTTTCGGGGACATCATCTTTTGAATATAGGACCCCTCCTCTAATTCACCCTGAGGAGTTGGCTGGGGCAACTAACTCAAAGAATCTGACACTGAAACCAGTCATCCACAATCAAACTACTCGTGGTTAATCAACAGCCAATCATATTACATCAGCAGCATAAAAGCAGTAGTTGTATTCGTTAAAGGCTTACTGTGTGCTTAGTGCTGGGGTCAGTACAAGGTAATTGGGTTGTATGTACTTAGGGCTCCCAGTCTCATGGGGAGGGAGAGCAGAAATTGAATCCATATTTTATCAAGGGGAAGACTGAGGCCTAGAGAAGTTACACGAATTGCCCAAGGTCACCCAGCAGTCAGGTAATGGAGTTGGGATTAGAACCCAGGTACTCTGACTCCCAGACCTGTGCTCTTTCCACTAAATCCGTGCTGCTTCTCCAAGTTTCAACCAGACAAACAGTGTTAGGGTCATCACTGACCTTACCGTAACTTTAGTTGGAGGCGATTCATTTTGTTTACTTATTTGAATAGCAGTTCTTGAAATTGTTGGTGAAATGTATTTATTAATATTTGATTTTAAAAGATTTGGTTTCAGGCAGATTAATAGCCCTTGGACAGCTGAAAAAATAAAACCCTGCAAGGTTGACTGGCTTGTCGCATGAGGTTCTTAGGAGGTAGTGGTAATCCAGGCTAAATGGGCAGGATGCAGAAATGAGCAACTTTTTGAGGTGAATGTCTGGGAGAAGAGACCGGAACATGGCGGGGAGGAAAGCAACTATAAATTAATCCAGTCGTCCAGGAAACCTAAAATGCCTGGTAGCAAAAGTGTGGTCATGGGATCCCTGCCTATCAGTGTAAAGAAGCCAAGCTCTTTTGTATCAAGCTGATAGGACCATGTCAGTTCCATTTAAAATGATGTTTCCATTCTCTTCCAGTCCTCTTGCTGGAAGAGGTTCTTCCGAGGGACCAAGGGCCAGTAAATTGGCTCACCTATCTTGGCTGGCTCTATTGACATCTCTATCTGCTAGCCCATCCTGCAGTCTGCCCTTCTTAGAGTCACGATTCCATCTTATTTCCTTTGAGAATTTTCCCCGCTACTTCTCCTTCCTTAATTCACTATTTCTAGGTTGAAGGTGCTTATTCTTTCTCCATTCTTTGAGACCACCCTGGAAAGTCCAAGTGGATCCTCCATCCTTCCCTGAATAGGCTGAAGGAGAAGGGAGGCACTCCCCCAAACTGCAGTTTTACCCAGCTTTGGGGTCTGACTGGCTCTCCACATCCTTTGGTTAATTGAGTATATTCTAAGTAGCGGTATGTTAATTAAAACCACCACCACCCTATTGTGCAAATGCTGGATTTCCATCTTAGGAAGCCAGAGATGGAGGTAATATTTTCTCGCTGTCTTCGTTTCCCTCCTGATTAAGCAGTCTTTAAAATACCACAGTGAGGAGTAAACATTTCTGAACCTCTTAAATTAAAAAGCTTCCTGAGTGTTTTGAGGAAGCTTCTGCAGGTGTAGCAGCTGTATAATGTATAAATCATTATAAACAAGGCTTGAAAGAAAGTTGGGTGTTTATACGGCAGCTTCCTTGCCCTTTAAGCAGCAAAGAAAATGGAAAATACCATTGCATCTAGAATTCGGAGATGAAGAGAGAAGCAAAATGTGAGATCATGGAAGGGCGGCAACGTTCAGCTAAGACTCAGCAAGTTTGGAATATTAAGCAGTCCTGACCCATGCTGAGCTGAGTCTGAAGCGCAAATTCACCGAGCATCATCTCTTATGTCAGGACCCTGATTAACAAAGACATTTAAATAATGTCACTGCACTTCATAACAATTTGAGCCTATTTTCTCTTTTGTATGGCCGATGAATGTAATTTTTTTTTTACTTGGCATATTTGAACTCCATCTCCCTAATGGTGTCAAGCCTTGATATGTTGAGTTATTAAACCGAATATGAATTCAGCCTTCAAAAATAACAAAGCTTTTGTCTCCCCTTTGATTAAAAGCATAATATTGCAGTTGCTTTTGATATTACAGCTGTGTCTGCTCATGCAGCCGCTTCTGCCGAAACCCTCGTCTAGTATGATTCCCTTCCAGCACCCACATTCAGAGACTTCTGATCTCAGTTCCCAGTCTCCCTGGCTAGAAGACTGTGAGTGCAGGGAAGGTCTCTCTCCTATAGCTTGTGACAAATATTTAACCTTCTCAGATGTACCCTTGGGCAGGGAGGACCAAAGTGCACCTGTGTAACTGTTTTCCAGAGGGGGCAGAGGAGGATTTAAATGTTGGATTGTGGATGAGAAAGAAGTGAAGTAATAAAGTCGCATTTGCTTTGAGGGGACGTTTAAATAATTACAAGGGTCAGTGGCTCCTTTGCTGGAACACACAGCCGCCTGGTTTTTTAGGATCGAGGGGGCCCTGAGGATGGCAGAGGCCACTGGGATTTGATTCAGCAGGAGATGACCACCAAGTGGATGGGCATCTCCACAGAGGGTGTGCTCGTGCAAGGTCACACGGATCTCTTGAAAGGGTGAGCACACAAAACAGTGGGGGGGTTTTGCCTTTCGCTTTTACTTAATGGACAAAAGCACCAGGGTGAAAGGAATCACCAACATAATCCCTGGATCAAGGCATTTTGCTTGGCAGAAGAGTCCAGACGGGTTGAACGAAAACCACCTCCCGTAGTTTCCTCTCTTGCTTCTTGCCCAATTTTCTTCCTTGTTTCTTGGTTCCCTTTTGGTGCCGAGGGGACAGGCGAATCAGAGAAGAGGAGTGAATTAGACAAGTGTAGAGGACTACAAGAAACAACTATCCCCATCTATCCCCAGTAGGTCTATCATCAGGGAGGAAAGAACACCTTCCCTCCAGCCTCAGCAGGAGGAGGGGCTCTCAGTGGCAGTATTCCATGTAGGATCAAAAATGCACTGGGTCTGGGCAGGTCCCCAGGAGCTAGCAACCCACCTTGTGCGATGTTCAATGTCCTGAAGCAGCTACTCAGCCACCAGAGGAATGAGTCTGACCTCTCTGTTCTATATCAATGGCAGCCACTGAAGTCTGCTGATGCGGCACAGAGCATGCTTGAGTTTAGTCATGACGAGATGCAAAATGGGACCCTGGCTCGAAGAAAATAGGGCCCGGGCAGCAGTGTGTCTTGGGGGTTTCCCATGGAGGGCACTCACCTCCAAATTGAAAGATGGAGCTGTGGGGCCGAATGCTTAACAAATGCAGCTTCCTGTGGATGAACAGGAGAAAAGAGGAAACTGGTTTTGGGTGCTGTGACAATCAGTGGTGTTTACTGAGTACTTACCACTGTGCAGAGCACTTTCCTAAGTGCTTGGGAGAGTACAATTCAGCAGAGTTGACAATTGAACCTGAGTCATCAGTGATATTTGTTGAGTACTTACTGTGTGCAGACCCCCTGTACTAAGCGCTTGGGAGAGTACAACGAGTTGGTAGGCAGATTCCCTGCCCACAAGGAATTTACAGTATAAAGGGGGAAACAGATGTTAATTTGAATAAACTGCAGATAGAACATTGGGCCTGGAAGTCAGAACAACCTGGGTTCTTAATCCCGGCTTCGCCACTGTCTGCTGTGTGACCTCGAGTAAGTCACTTCACTTCTCTGGGTCTCACTTACCTCCTCTGTAAAATGAGGATTAAGAGTGTGAGCCTCAATATGGGACAAGGACTGTGTCCAACACTGATTAACTTGTACCTACCCCAGTGCATAGAGCAGTGCTTGGCACATAGTAAGCGCTTAACAAGTAGCATGATTAAGTGTTGTGGTTCTGATGGTGGGTTGAATATCAAGTTCCTTAAGGGGTACAGTATCTGTGTAAATTAGGCAGTGCAGAAGGGAGAGGAAATATGGGAAAAAAGGGCTTCATTGGGCAGGCCTCTTGGAGGAGATGTGATTTTAAAAGCTTAGTGATTATCTTTTTTTTATGAAGGGGCAGGGCAGTTCCAGGCCAGAGGGAGGTTGTATAAGAAGGATCGGTGGTGAGAGGGACCGAGCTGCAACGTGCAGTGGGTAGGTCGGCGTTGAAGGAGCGAAGTGTGCAGATTGGGTTATAGTAGGATAATCAGTGAGGTAAATAGGAGGAGGAGAGTCAATCGTAGTTATTGTGTACTATGTGCAGAATGCTGTATTAAATGTTTGGGAGAGAAAAAGCAAGAATTCATGCTCTTGGCCCTCAAGAAATTTATAATCTAGCAGGTAAGAATGGCACAAATGCAATTTCAGATGGGACAAAGAAGGAACTGGAATCTGTACATGAAGTCATTGGTGTTTATAAAATAGGGTATTCAAGATTTGAACACAAGTGCTTGTAGGTAGTGCAGAAATTTTTCCTCATTCTTCCACTCCCTTCTGCATCACCCTGATTTACTCCCTTTGCTCTTCCCCCTCCCTGCCCCCAGGAGAATTATATGTATCTGTAATTTTATTTATTTGTATTGATGTCCATCACTCCCACTCTACAATGTGATCTTGTTATGGGCAGGGGATGTCACTGTTTATCATTGTGTTGTACTTTTCCAAGTGCTTAGTACAGTGCTCTGCACACATTAAGCGCTCAATAAATACAATCGAATGAATGAAGTGACAATTGAGGGGAAAAAGCCCTGGAGGTATTAGGAAATATTTCAAGAAGGGTTTTGAATATGTGAAATGGGAAGGGGTTCCAGGCAAGGTAAAGGGCCTGAGCAAGAGGTCAGTGGTAGGAGAGGTGAGAACGAGACCAGTTGAATAGGTTGACCAGAGAGGAACCAAGATTGCCAGCTGGGGTATTACCAGTGGACTCTTGCAGTTTCCCAACCTTCTGACAAGACCTCAAGTGGGACGCTGTTCTAAACTGTAAGCTCCTCCAGGTCAGGGATGATTTCTTCTGACGCTGTTGCACTGTACTCTTCAGAGCACCTAGCACAGTGCTCTGCACCCAGTAGAAAGCTCAATAAATACCACTGATTAATGGGGTTTGGTCAACTGGAGGTGAATCTGGTGGGAGGATGCGTCAACTCCTTTCCCAGAGCAGCACCTCAGACCTGTCCTCAACCAAGGTGGGTGAAGAAACCTCAGGAGACAGTTTGCCTTTTCAGCATTGACAGCCGGATTTCCAGACCAAAGGGGCTTAGATCAGCCTGGAGAAGCTTCAGCGAAGCTTCCTAATCGTTTGAGCTGCCCCCTTCTCCGGGAGCAGGTGACAGAGAATGTCATCAGAACCCTGTTAACATTTGAAACGGCTCCTCTCCCTTGAATCACTGTGGAGGGGCTCTCAGTGGCATCTGGCTGTGGCTGGAGACTTGGTAAAAGATAATAACCCGATGAAAGAGCTTTTTTGTCTGGAGCACTTCCTCGCGAGTTAACCCATGCCACACTCTCCTGCGATAGAAAATTACCTAGTGTGAGATTCGTCCAGAGAGTCAGGAGCAGAATGGTGTTAGAAGCTGCTGTCGGTTGAACAGGCTCCCAGAGTTAAGAGCATCATTTAATGTGGCTCAAACACTTGACCGTGGGCGGCACAGGCTATAGGGAAATCACATTCCCAGCCTGAATGAGGCTTATACCCTAAAAATGAGAGCCTCAACACTTAGTACAGTGCCTGGCACGTAGTAAGCGCTTAACCAATCCCATCATTATTATTTATCTGAGTGGAGCCAGTTACAACATCACGATTTAGTTAGCACTCGGAAGAGAGAAGAGATCGGCTCTGTGCTGCTGCCTCAGCCCCCAGTCTAGCCCAGGTCAGAGCCGTTCACGGGGAGGCAACTCTTCCTGGGCACGGGGGGAGGAGGGTAGGGGAGGCCTGGAATAAGCTCCATGGGCAGTTGGGATTTCGGAATGGCAGTACCACCCCAGTGGAGTCACCTCCAGCTCTTCACTGCTGCTTCCCACCACCACTGCTGTGGATCGGGCCAGACTTCCAGCTTTGCCCACCTCTTCCCCGGTCTCTTCCTGTTCCTAGAAGGAATTCCTGCAGGAGGTGAGAAGGTGGCGGGGGATGATGGCCATACTGCCGGTGGGCCGGGGAATCCCCAGGCTTCAGTGACCTCCTTAGCTCCTGGCAGAGGGGGAAGGGGAGGAGGACCGGCTTGCCCCCTAACTCTTCTCCTCCAGCCCTCATAACAGCATCTTAACTGATAGAGTTTGAGGTGGGAAGGAGCCCGTTGTGGGCAGGGATTACCTCTATTTGTTGCTGAATTGTACTTTCGAAGTGCTTAGTACAGTGCTGTGCGCACAGTAAGTGCTCAATAAATACGATTGAAGGAATGAATGAATGATCTCCAGAAGAAGGGAGCCTCACTGGCATTCAAAGCAGGGGAGACTATAGACCTTAGACCCTATAGACTGTAAATTTCTCACAGGCAAGGATTAAGTCTACCACTCGGATGCAGAATACTTCCCCAAGTGTTGAGTACTGCTCTGCTCACTGTAAGCGTTCAATAAAATTCCACTGATTGAATGATTTGGGAGGGAGTTGACTTTTTTTAATTTAAAGAATGAGGTTGTTTCCAGTCTGTGGGGCAGGAGAAGAAAATCTTTGTAGCTTTTATGATGTAAAGAGAGCAAACAGAAGATTCCTCAGCTCCTTTTAGAAATATAATCCCTAGTGCCTATCCTTTATGAAGGAAAATGGAGAAGAGAATAAAGCAGCATAACCAGCTCCTTATTTAAACCTCAGGCTATGGGGCTCCCAGTGGCTTCTTATAATGTTTTCCTGTCTGTGGTTCTTTGCTGGTCAGTTTCATCCCAAGCTTGGCATTTCATGTCTTTTGTCACTGATGGTGACAAAGTTGAGATGAAAAAAATCCATTGCTCCTGCCATTCATTTAGGAATCTTCTGGGAGGAACATTGGAGTGGGAGTTGTTGGCCGCCAGGGATACACTTTGTGACTAATTGTGTGACCTTGTTCATTAACTTCACATTTTGGGATCCAAATTTCTGCTCATCTTTAAGGATCTTAGATATTATACTTTTGAATGATGTGGCAAAAAGTTGCTCTAAAGCATGACAAAGTGACATTATTCCTGAAAATAACATTACCCAACTCAGGCCATCAATTAGTGAGCACTGTACCCATTCTTTTTTTGTATTCAGTGAATTTGGGGGGAATTTTGGAAATTAATCTGGAGTCTGCGAGGCAGCAAGGCTTAGTGGAAAGCAAATGGGTCTGGATTTCATGAATCCCACCCTCTAGTTTCAGCTTTTCCTTTGGCCTGTGATGTTATCTCAGTAAGTCACTGTACCTTTTGGTCCATTAGTTTCCTTATCCATGAAATGGGCATAAAATATTTGCTTTCCCACCCTCATTAATTGTGAGTCCCATATGAGAGAGACTGTGTCCAATCTGATCATCTATATCTTCCTCAGTGCTTAAGAACATAAATGTTCAGTTAAGTATTATAATAGCAATTGTTATTATCATTATTATTATTTATTACAAATTAATCAACTCCCCTTCTTCTGCAAGTGAAGTGTTTGGAATATTCAAAGGTCCCAGAGTTTCCTTTTCACTAGATGCCCTCTTACGCCCTCTAATTATAAATTACATTGATAGTACATCATTCACTGAAATTCAATTTTGTAAGTACTTGAGCAGCCGTACAATGTGGTAATTTTGTTTCAGATGCTACCACCAGATTCTGCATTGTCCTCATCTGTTCTTCAATCCACCGTCCTTTCCCCCTCCTTTTCCCAGCCTACCAAGTGCTATTCTGAAATGCAAAGATTAGTGTAGGGGTTATACGGAAGCCAGGTATTTTCTTCTTCAGTAAATTTGGCCTTGAAGTATTCTGATCCTTCAGCTAGTCCTCTAGATTGTAAGCTCCTTGTGGGCAGAAAATGTCTCTGTTACATTGTACTCGCCCAAGCACATAGTAATAATAATTGTTGGTATTTGTAAAGCCCTTACTATGTGCCGAGCACTTTTCTAAGCGCTGGTTAGACACAGGGGAATCAGGTTGTCCCACGTGGGGCTCACAGTCTTAATCCCCATTTTACAGATGAGGTAACTGAGGCACAGAGAAGTTAAGTGACTTGCCCAAAGTCACACAGCTTGACAAGTGGAGGAGCCGGGATCGAACCCTTGACCTCTGACTCCAAAGCCCAGACTCTTTCCACTGAGCCACGCTGCTAGTACAGTGCTCTGCCCACAGTAAGCGCTCTATAAATTTGATTGATTGATTGATGCATAATTGTTTGTATTTGTTAAGTGTTTTTAGAATGCCTAGCACTGTATAAAAATACAGAGTAGATTCAACATAAGCAGGTCAGACACGGTCCCCATCCCATAGGGTGCTCCAGGTCGAAAGGGAGGGAGAACAGGTATGAACCCCCATTTTACTGATGTGGAACTGAGGAACAGAGCAGTTAAATGACTTTCTCAAGGTCACAGACCAGGCAACTGGATCCAGAGATGGGATTAGAACCCATGTCCTGATGCCAGGACTGGGCTCTTTCCACTTGGCCCACTGCTTCTGCGTGTCATACAGAATGTCATGCAGAATCAGACAGGGCTCAGGCAGAGATGAACCTCAGAAGTGAAGCATCCATCATTCACTGTGATGATTGATTGATTGATTTCAAGCAGTTTCTCACTGTGGAGTCATATAGCACAGTAGGAAAGCCGTGGAAAAGGTGCCATTTTTCCAGCATAGGTTCCGTTGCCTCTTCAGCCCCCCCGGCCTTTGAGAATGTTGATTTCCCAAATGGTAATGAATGCCGTATTTTGTCCTGTCAATTGATGTCTCCGAGGGTTGCCATCATAGCAGGAGGGATGGTTTTCTGAAAGCTTGTGACTCATAATTTTTTGGCCTTTACTAGCCCCAGTGACTCTTAGCTCTTGGATGGGGCCCTGTGGCTGTGTGGCTGCAGCTTTCTCTGGCCTGGAAGGGGCAGGCCTGCATTACGGACTTGATATTTCACTGATGGACTGACACACCAGGGCAGCGAGTTGAGCTTTATTTTTAGTTTGTTCATTTTGTTTATTTCATTTCTGTAGCACCTTTCCTTTAGGGAGTGCAAGGTGGTGTTTGGAGACTTTTCATTCAATGAGCATAAAGATAGATTTGAAGGCAGAAAATGGAATAGTGAAACAAGTCTCCAAAGTGGAAAATAGACAGAAAAGGACACGTAGCTAATTCTGTTTTTACTTATTATTATGGCATGTGTTACTATGTGTCAAACGCTGTTCTAAGCACTGGGGTAAGTACCCAATCCCCTGACAACGTTAAACTCGCAACCAAAGTCGGAGGGTGACCAGTTACGGAATCTCCATTTTACAGATGAGGAAACCGAGACACAGAAGATGTTTACTTGCCCAGTCACACAATGGGCAAGCGGTGGGACTGAGGGTTAAAACCCTGGTCCTCTGACTTCCAGGCTCGGGCTCTTTCCATGAGGCCGTTCTGGCTCCTCTAGCAGTTCTATTCCATGCTTTGCCATATCATCTTGATGGGGTGGGGTTTTGTGGGGAAAGAGGTGAGAATGAGAGGCTGAAGGGGAAGGAAAGTGCAAAGTGCATCAGGTCCTCCCATTTGAGAAGAACATGGGCATTTGGGAATTACATTCTCGGTTCATTTTCTCACTTGCCTTCATATCTCCAGATCCAGGGCAACTGAGGAATCTGACCTGTGTGTACTGCCAGAATTATCACCAAACCCAAACCTCTCCTTCTCAATCAACCGGATTCCATCTTTGGTTTAAGCCCAAATAAGCAGGGTGGCCTAGTGGAAGGGGCACAGGCCTGAGAATCAGGGGACCTGGAGGTCAGGGAATCTGGGTTCCAATTCCATCGCCCCCATTTACCTGCCCAATGATCTTGCACAAGTCATTTACCTTTTCTGTGTCTTGGTATCCTCAACTATAAAAGGGGATAAAATGTCTATTCTCTCTTCCCTTTAGGCTCTGAGCCCAGTGTGGTTTAGGGGTTGTGCCCAACCTGATTATGTTGTATCTGCCCCAGTGCTTAGCACAGTGTTAGGCCTGTAATGAGTGCTTAACAAATACCTTGGCTTAAATTATTATTACTTGCAAACTGGTTAATTTGGTCTGTGGCAGAGCCCACAGCAGAATAGAGAAGGAGTGCAGGCAGCTTTCACTGTGGAATAAGGCCTGGCTTGTGATTCCAGATAGTTTTTAGCAACTGTTGTGGATTTCTCCTCATTAGGTCCCTCACAGGCACAGGGCCTACCTGATTGAACCATACTTCCAGGTCACACCCAGAGCTTGGAAAGGTCGGGGGTCTACTGGGTCCAGAGCCGATCCAGAGCCAAGCACTCTGGAGCCCTGGACCATTTGCTGTCATCTTGCCATTCTGATAATAATAATAATGATGGCATTTATGAAGTGCTTGCTATGTGCCAGGCACTGTATTAAGCGCTGGGGTGAATCCAAGCAAATTGAGTCAGACACAGTCCCTGTCCCATGAGGGACTCACAGTCTTACTCCCCATTTTCCAGATGAGGGAACTGAGGCCCAGAGAAGTTAAGTGACTTGCCCAGGGTCACACGGCAGACAAGTGTCAGAGCTGAAAATATGAAGACCACGTCTCGGGTGGCCCCAGCCCTCAATGGGGGGCCCCAGAGAACTCGGCACAGCCGCTTCTGCACTGCTGCTTTCCACTTTTGTCCCTCCTACAATTGCTCCTTCTTTCCAGCAGCCTGCTGCTTTTTTCTTTTCTCCTTAACCCTCTCTTCTGTTGTGTCCTCATTCCATCTTCTGGTTATTTCAAAGCCCCTCATAAGCAAGCCTCGGGAAGAGGTTCAGAATTGATTGTGGCAGGTTTCTGACGCCCTCCCCGGCCCCCTTGTGACTCCAGGCTCGGCAGAGTCGACATCACTCGCCATCGAGCCTGCAGGACCCTTTAAGCAAAAGTGACACCTCCTAGGACTTGTCCTGAAGATTTATTAGCATAGATCTACGTATTTCTAGCAGTAGAGGCTACTTCAGTAAATGGTGGCTTTGAATGCTGAGACGCAGGAGAGGGGACGGGAATAATCCTATCCAGGCCTGGGGAGGATGAGGACCACATTCCCCTGTTGGTTTATTTTTCCAGCCACTCTAATCGCCTGTATTTCACAAACATTGCCATCTGAGAAAGTCATCTGCAATAAGTCCCTTCAATTAATGACAGGGCAGAGGCATCACTCAAATCATTCAAATGTTCTGGAAAATGATTTCCTGAAGGCAGCTTTCCATTAAGGTGATTTACGTACAGTGACATCTGGTGACAGCATGGTGTATTACACCTTGCACTGGAAAGGTACTGGTTTGGAATTTTCTATTCGAATCATCAGTGGCATTTATTGAGCTCTTTACGCTGTACAAAGCACTGGATTAAGCACTTGGGACACAGCTGAAGACACGATCCTTGTGCTCAAGGAGCTTACAGTCTTTTTGTTCAAAAAAAATCAGAGTCCTCTTGGCCCACTGAGAAGTGTAAGTCAGGACAACATTCAGCACAGAGTAAAGGCTCAAAAGGTTCCATAATTACTATGATGGTATTCATAATAAATGCCATAATTATTACTGTCACTAGATGACATGTTACCTTCTTAAATGGAAGAATGTCAAGGTCAGGTTCCTATCTCCCTCCTAAACCCTTTCCTCCTCCTAACTCTTCTCCGTAGTTAACAAACCACCATTCATTCGGGTCATATTTTTGAGCACTTACTAGTGCAAAGCACTATACTTAAGTGCTTGGAGAGTACAATATAACAACAAGAGACATAATCTTGCCCACAGTGAACTCACACTGTCATCCTGTCCCATATGTTTGCAGCCTTAATGGCATTTTGGGCACCTCCGTTTTCATTTACCTCTCACATATAACCTGCCTCTGTCTGATAGTTCTTCTTTTATAGTATTTTATACATTCACCCCTTTCTCTCCCCTCTTTGTTTTTAAACAGCTGTCCTTCAAATATGTAGGTGACACTATTGGAGAGACTTAATGTGTGGTTGTTGACACGGCCTATTAAACTGATAGGTGTCAACAGTGCACTCCACGTTGTGTCCCCAAAAAGAATGTCCCCGTCACACTGATCCTTTTTTCACTAACGGCCTATGTCGTTGCTTTTAATCTACCTTTTGGCATGGCTAGCTTCCCTGAAGCTCTGTTCAGAGACAGCAACCCCTCTCTTAGCTGCTGCACGCCAGGCTGGTGTGCTTGCGTCTGCTTTCTCCAAGTAGCCTACTGTTATTGCTCATGGTTGGACATTCTGCTCTACCATGTGTTCTGTCCTCCCTGCTGTTGCATCTCTGACTTCAGCACGCTAATGCAGCAGCTGCTTGGCATAGTAGGCTGTCACACATTCTCTTATGTTCCAGCCAGGACTTGTATTGCTTCAAAAGGTTGCCTTAGTCCTGAGGTGGCTCCAGTACCCCCATTGGTCATCATGTCTTGCCATCTTGTGCTGCGAAGATCACGTCTGCTTAACTCCAGCTCATTGTTTTAATAATGTTGCATTTCAGGTTAGCGCGTGGTAAACTGTATTCTCCAAGGAGGCTGTCTGGAAGCATCCGACTAGAATTTTTCTTAGTACTTGGCTCGACACCCCAGGAATTTCTGCAATCGTTTCTTTCAACCTTTCCTCGTTGAAATTGGTGACTCTGGTCAATCAATCAATATCAGGTGTATTTATTGAGTGCTTACTTGTACACTTGACTTTTCAGACTGGCTCTTCACTCCATTTTCACCTAGTCCAAGACCAATGACAAAGACCAGTCGATAGACTAAAGTACACCTGACTGTTTTGAAGAGAGATTGTATCTATCAGAACATTCATCAAGCTGGCTGTGGTAGGCTTTATCTGGAGAATTTCTATTCTGGAGAGGAGAAGCTGCATGCTGTGAGATGATCTGCACTTGGATTTTTTCCAACTTTATGAAACTTTGATTCCTACCCGGTTATTTCCTCACTCCAGTGAGGATCCTGGGGTGGCAGAGGAGGAGAGGGTGGGTATATGAGATATATTGTTTTGGGCACATTTTTGCAATGTCATACAGAATAATGGGCAGCTCAGGGATGCAGCTAATACTGCACTGGTGCCATGACTGATTCTGTGATGAGACAGACTGGATTTTCCAGCCCCAGTGAGGCCTATCCATTTTAAGGAAAATGGTTCTGGCTTTAAAGTTTCAAAGGATTCAGATGCTGGTCGAGAGGACATTTCCCACTCCATTTTTCAGATCTCATTCAGCGATATAGCCTAAGGTTAGGACATGATATCTACTGAGCATGACTAAATGCACTCTACTAAGCACCTGGGGTGAGGGGAGGAAGTACAGCAGAAGCCAAGCATACTTCCACTGACCTCAGGGAGCTTACCAGTCTAAAGGAGGGGACCGACAGGCAAAAACAATAAACATGCCAGTTAAGGCTTCTTCCAGGTGGGATATTACTTAGAGAAACTGGTTTCTCGTCAAAGTTCGTGGCGATGAAAGCATCTTTGTTTTCAACCAAGAATGAGGTTTCTTCTTTACTCTCTTCTCTTTTGACCTCTTTTTACAAAAGGACTCATTGTGGGCGGGGAATAGGTCTGCCAACTCTCTCTCAACCACTTCAGTCAGTGCTCTGCACATAGTAGTGCTCAATAAATACCACTGATGATAGTGATGATGATTTGGGAAAGAATGAGGTCCAGCCTCAAGATGTAAAGTCAAGGATCCTACAGGCTCCTCAGTCCCTGTGGTTTGTCCTCTCTCTTTTTTTTTTTCTAGCCCAATATCATCGAGCCACAGACTACCAGAGACTACTACTAGGAATTCTAATCTCAGTGCCCGGAGTTTCCTTTTGGAAGTTTAGGGCAATGACTCTCGAACTCTCGAACTCAGTGTTTATAGTAATAGGCTTTGGTTTCCCCTTTGAAAAAGCCCTCCTTGCTGGATTCTTTGTGTGTGGCATTTCTAGTAGGGAATCTTATTACTCCCAAACCAAGGTAACTCCCCATGTAATCGGTTGCTTCCAGATATGAAAATATATGTTCAACCTTGAGATTGTTATTTTTTGCTATTGGTACTTTAACTCAATTCTAGAGCCCCTGTTCTTCTCATTTGATACCCTTCAGTGCATATGGTTTCAAATTCCCATATCTATAAGAGGACTCTCAAATCTAAATCTTCAGCCCTACCTATGCTGCAATCTCATATTTCCCCCTTCCTTTGGGACAGAAGGGAGGCAGAGAAGTCCAGTAGAAAACAGCCTGAGTCTGGAGTCAGGAGACTGAGATCTAATCGAGATGGCCCTGTAGTGTGACATTGGCAGTCACTTAACCTCTCTCTATCTCAGATTCCTGTAAAATGGAGATAAAATACCTGATCTCCCTACTTCTTAGCCTGTGAGCTCAGTGTGAGTCAGGACAACAGTCAGCAGCAGAGTAAAGGCTCAATGAATTCCATAATTACTATGATGGTATTCATAATTAATGCCATAATTATTACTGTCAACTAGATGACGTGTTACCTTCTTAAACGGAAGATGTCAAGGTCAAGTTCCTATCTTCCCTCCTAAACCCTTTCCCCCTCCTAACTCTTCTCCGTAGTTAACACAACCAACCATTCATTTCATTCATTCAGTCATATTTATTGAACACTTACTATGTGCAAAGCACTGTACTAAGTGCTTGGGAGAGGACTATATAACAACAAGTAGACATAATCCTCCCCACAGTGAGCTCACACCGTCATCCCGTCCCATATGTTTGCAGCTTTGGTGGCATTTTGGGCACCTCCCTTTTCATTTACCTCCCACATATAACCTGCCTCTGTTCTTGATAGTTCTTCTTTTATAGTATTTTATACATTCACACCCTTTCTCTCCCCTCTCATACCACCATCTCCTAGCCAGAGTTGAATACTGGCCTTCTTGACTACCTCCAGCCTTCTCCTCTTCGTCTATCTTATGTGGCAGCTGAACAATGCATCTTTCAGTAATGCTGATTGGAATGCAGTGCTCTACCCCTCAGAGACCTCCTCTGGCCCCTTCGGTTTCTCACAGAAAACAAAAACTCCTGACCACTAGTTTCAAGGCTCCGTCCATGAGCCGGCTCCCTCTTACCTATCCGCTCTCTTCTTCCTCTACACCCCCACTTGGGCTGTTTACTCTTCTCAAGCACTTTCTGGCTTTAGACAGACTGACCCTTATGAGCACACACTCACATTTATCTCCTTTTTGAGGAAAAAAGCAGACACTTACCTTTCTCTTCAGATGAAAAAGACTCCAGTGCCTGCTCAGAGCTGAATTTAGAATCAGTTGGGCACCCACAAAAAGTGGTATGGATTTCCTCCAGCGTGTTCTCCTGAGCGGATCCCATGGGCTGCTGGGAAATCCACCTTGCTTTAGTCAGGCGTCAGGTAGATTCTAAAGTCAGAATGGGGTGCAGAGCTCTGTGTATATTGCATCCCTCCCATTAGTACAAATAATTGGGAGGATATATAGTTGAGGTCAGATTTTTCAATTTTGCCTTTGATTATTCAGTGCTGGCTCAGTGGAAAGAGCCTGGGCTTCGGAGTCAGAGGTCATGCGTTCGACTCCCGGCTCTGCCACTTGTCAGCTGTGTGACCGTGGGCAAGTCGCTTAACTTCTCTGTGCCTCAGTTCCCTCATCTGTAAAATGGGGATTAACTGTGAACCTCAAGTGGGACGACCTGATTACCCTGTATCTCCCCCAGCACTTAGAACAGTGCTCGGCACATAGTAAGCGCTTAACAAATACCAACATTATTATTATTACACACAGAAAGCCCATCATAAATACTGTTCCTATTATTACTACCATTAGTAGTATAAAGCTATTAGGTCTATACATATATACATTATGTATATACATAATTTATGTTATAACTTATATTAATGTCTATTCCATCTATACACTGAAAGCTCCTTGTGGGCAGGGAACATGTCTTTTAACTCTGTTGTATTATACTCTCCCAAGTGCTCAGGATAGTGGTCTGCACACAGTGAGCACTCAAACACCACTGATTGATTGACTACCACTAAAGCTAAACATTGTTTCAGCAGGAGGGAGAGTTTATACGTAGTCTCCACTTTCAGAACAATATGGTATCCTATCTGTTTTCCATAACTTAGATGGCACATTCTAAATGAGCAAGAACCGGGTCCATTTAGTTCAGTTTGCTATACTGCCCAAGTATTTTCAGTGAATGCTCAATAAATATTTGTCCATTGAAATGTTGGACAAAGAGAAAAAGCTCGTATTATTTCAGGGGAATTCCCTCAGATTGGTGTGGTGTTCTCTTTCATTATCATCATCAAATTGCATTTACTGAGAGCCTCTTGTGTGCCTAATACTGCACTGAGATTTAGAAGGGATGATCCTTGCCTTCAAGGAAATTTCAGTCTGAGGCAGTTCTCTGTAATGGCTGAACACAGTCCTGCCTGCACTAACTCGTTCCCTGCTGAATCCTGGTTTTATTCTCTTCTAAGTCCTGTTCTCTTCTGGTCCCATGATCCTTTCTGAGCCTGGTCCCATCATCGTTTCTGGGTCTGGATTTGTATTTGTTGATGTTATCTGTGCTCCAGTCCCACCTGTCTCTATGGAGCTCACTCCTCATTTGTTCATGATGTGATGGCTTGTGCTGCCACTCCCTCCTCACTCTCCCAACCTAAACTTAGATTTTCCCCAGCATGATTGGCCAGCTGCAGAGGGGAACGGTAGTCTGGCCACTAAGAAGGAGCAGGGACATACTTGTTGGTGACATTTTTCAAAAGTTTAAATCGAGATGATCTCAGAGACGCTTCTTGAGAAATGAAACCGGCTCTTGGAAAATCATATCCTGATGGTGTTCTTTTCCTGAAAACGAAAGGTTGACTTGTCACGCTGTTTTCAGGGTTAAAGATTTAGAGCTTCGGCTTTCGGATGGGTTTTCAGTAAAAGAGAGTTTACTCTGGCACCCTCTGTGCCTCCATTAAAGAATTAATTTGCACTTGTATGTTCACTGTGAGAACAAACAGTGTGGGTTATCTCACCACAAGACCCAGGGGAGTTGGGAGGTAAAGAACCAAAATGTACCTTCCTCACGGCAACACTTCTGAGGTAAGATAGCTAGGCAGCGACCGGTTTCCTAGACACATGATACTTGTTGCTTGCTCTCTACCCACTGAGGGGGCCCTTGCTTTAGACTGCCACTGAATGCAGGGTTGGTATACCTTGTTCAGGACTTGCAATGGTGCTTGCAGCTCAAGCACTTAGTACAGGGCTCTGCATCCAATAAGTGCTCAGTAAGTACCTTTGATTGACTCACACCTGAAGTGATGCTCTCAGTTGACTGGCGCAGAGGGGATTTCTAGTTTGGCAACTGAAGTGCACTGGGACCTTGAACCAAATAACAATAATAATAATAATAATAAAAAAAATCCCCATTTTGTGGGCCTTCAGGAAAGTGGCTGGAAATGAAGGAAATGCAGTGCAGGCTTTCTGATCGAGCCCCTGTAAGCACACACCAGAGACTGCTTTTTCTCTGAAGTCGTTGTGTGCATCACCTGGCCAGGATTCAGTCAGTGGAGGGGTTTTCCCCTCCTCTGCGCCTCCCTTCCTTTCCCAAAGGCAGCAGGCTTCACCATCGTGGGACAAGATATGCCACTGACTGCCAGTTTTGTTTCCGTGAATATGTGTGTCCTAATGTGGTCTCCCTGGACTCACGAGGTTTGCGTGCTTTTCTGAGGTCCAATTTGCTATTACATGTAGATCTAATTTCTGTGGAACAAGGAATTAGGGCCATAGAGGGTTCCTTCTTTTTTGTCTTCTTAGACTTTATAGCAGACATGGAAATACAAACCCTAGAGACTTCTAGAACTTAGACCAATAGGGAAAGGCACTTTAAGCCGCCTCTGAAACGCTCCTTTAGCCTTTCAAAATTGAAGGGAAAAAGCGATGCTTCAGTGAGCTTCATAAATATGCATGTTAGGTGATATTACAGCCTCCTGGCCTTAAATGTGCTAAACTATTGAGATCTAATTTAAGAGGAATCCATTCTCTGTGCTGCTGTGTCTTTGGCCGTGCAGTATCTTTCCCTTCATAAGGATACACTTTGCAAATTGTTCCTCCTGGAGCTGGAGGAAGAGCTAATTCTGGACTTGGTTGATGCCTGTAGCTAATTGCTGGTTCTCCCTGTGGAGGGACTAGCTCCCAGGGTTACAGCTTTTTTTGAGAAGGGGGAAGGGAATATTAGTATTAGTAGTGTGAGGAGGAGGAGGTATGATGGTAATTTTTGAGCACTTATGGTGGGCAATGTGCTAAAAGCTTGGGAAAGTACAACAGAAAGCATGAGTCACATTTCCTGCTTACAAGGAACTTACCATTTAATTGCGTAGACTGACGTGCCTGAAGGATGAAATGTGTAGATCCTTGACTCCAAGGACAACCCTAGGTTCATAAGTGGAATTTCCTCCAGCTTTCCTTTCTTATTTTTCTGGTTTGGTTTTGTTTCTTTCTTGACTGTGCCTGCTTGCTCAGTCAGACAGATGAAGGGGGTGTGTGGGGGTCAAGGGGGGGAAGCTTGGCTCTCACAGGTACTGTGTGGGGGATGGGTTTGATAGAAGTGCCACCTTGTGCAGCTTCTAATTGGGTTGAGAAGCCCTTTTCTAGCACTTCAATCAATCAGTGGTGTTTACTGAGTACTTATGTGTGCAGAGCACTGTATTAAGTGCTCGGGAGAGAACAATACAACAGAGTTGGTAGACAAATTCCCTGCTCGCAAGGAGCTTACAGTCTTTTTATTACCTTATTAATTTTGTTAATGAGGTGTACATCCCCTTGATTCTATTAATCGTGATTATGTTGTCTTGTTTTTGACCGTCTCTCTCCCCCAATTAGACTGTAAGTCCGTCATTGGGCAGGGATTGTCTCTATCTATTGCTGAATAGTACATTCCAAGTGCTTAGTACAGTACTCTGCACATAGTAAGCGCTCAATAAATACTATTGAATGAATGAATGAATAGATGGAGAGATAGATGTTAAAATAAATCACAGTTATGTACATGAGTGCTGTGGGGCTGAGGGTGGGGTGCTTAAACGGTACATATCCAAGTGCATAGATGGACACAGAAGGGAGAGGGAGTAGGACAATGAGCCCCTGTGGCCTTTGGTCACCAGAGTAGAAAAGCATGTAGGAAAGAGAGATGATAATAATAATCATATCTCTGGCATTTAAGTGCTTACTATGTGCCAGGCACTGTATCAAGTGCTGGGGGTATACAAGCAAACTGGATTAGACACAGTCCCTGTCCCATCATGACTTGCCCAAGGTCACACAGCAGGCCTGTGAGCTGGGATTAGAGCTGGGATCAGAATCCAGGTCCTTCTGACTCCCAGGTCTGTGCTTTATCCACTTGGCCATGCTGCTTCTCTGTAGCTGAAGCAGCGTGGCTCAGTGGAAAGAGCCCAGGTTTGGGAGTCAGAGGTCATGGGTTCTAATCCTGGCTCTGCCGCTTGCCAGCTGTGTGACTTTGGGCAAGTCACTTTACTTCTCTGTGCCTCAGTTACCTCATCTGTAAAATGGGGATTAAAAAAACTGTGAGCCCCATGTGGGACAATCTGATCACTTTGTATGTCTCCCAGCACTTAGAACAGTGCTTTGCACATGGTAAGCATTTAACAAATACCACCATTATTAGCTGTAGCTCCAGGACCATCAGGCCGTTCTAGTCTACGGATCAACCCACAAAATACAAATAATTCAACTGCAACACACTCAGGATTCCTAAACATTTACATTACCATTGCAGAGCAGTTCCCTTCAATCTGAAAGATACAAACAGTGACACCACTCACTACCCAGAGGCACAGGGATTATTTTGTTTTTCTGACAAGTAATTGGCATCGAGAGGCTTGCTGAGCACTGGGGCGCCCTGCTGCCTTGTGGCTTTGTTCCTGTCAAAGGCAAGGTGATGGAAGATCAGCAAAACCTGCCAGGGCATGGGAGGGGAGCAGGGGAGCACTCTGAGTTCATCAAATCGCCCTCACTTCCCCACCTTGAGGGACAGGGATTTTTTGGCTGTGCAGCAAAGGGGCCGGAAGTGCCATCGTTATGGGTGGGATGGGTTGCTTTGTCATGGAAAATGGCCTGGGTTCTTTCTTTTTGCAACATGGATCGAGGCTGAGCTCAATCCATGGGTTGAGGATACAGAATGTTTGCCCCTGTAGAGCCACCTAAATCTCCACATTTAGGGCTGGGTCATCCCATGCCTTGAAGGCCTCATAAGTGCTTCTACATAGAATGCTTTGAAGGCCTTATAAGTGCTATTGCTTGGGATGCCCATGTAGGAACAGATCTAGTAAACATGTGCACGTCAACATTATAGAATTCTACCCAGTTGCATGGGTGAATGTTTGGATGGGGCAGGTGGAAGGATGGGGGGGGTGGCGGCTGTGTGATCAGAGATTGGATGGGATTATAAATAACCCCATCTGTGCCCATTTGACCAGTGGAGTGTTTGGCATCTCAGAATTTTAATCCACCTGACCACCATGACTCGTACCACTGCCTGTCGGACCAGAGCCTAGATGTCTTTGTAGAATGGCAATTCACTGTGTGAATGCTCTTTTGTGATAGCCCTAGTCCATTCTAAGGACAGTATTACTTATAGTGCTCTCTCATTTCCAGGTTTCAAGTTTTACTTTGCAGTAGACACTTCCCTTCCATTTGGAGTATTTTGACTGATTTGAATAGAATGATTATAACCATTTTGATTTAGCAGAGAAGATGGGCGATCTCTAGCATAGATAATGATATTCTCTAACTTGTTAGCACAAAGTCCCCTTTTGCTGATTATGATGTGAAAGATAAAACTTGGAAAATTAAGTACTTTACATATGTGGTACAATCTAATTCAAAATCATGTATTATGGCCACATATTTACATTACTGTATGATCATATAACTATGTTCATGTGTTATATTACTTTTCAAAATATCCCTTTATTATTTTGTTCATTTTGGGGGTCCTGGGAATGCATTAATTCCATTCCCTTTATTTCCTCTGGGAAACTCTATTTAGTTTGGCCCATTTTTGCCTAGGGCTCTATTTTCATGGAACCAATGAAGAAGTGCAAACTGGGGTATATCAATAATGGGTGAGTTGGGCTCAGAACAAGATGTCTTCCCCTACCTCTTCTAGTTGTTGGCTGAGTTGCAATCATGATTCAGAGGTGTTCACCGCTCTCGCTTCCCTCCTCTCCTCTCCTGCCTAGTTGGCTGCATTTCAGTTATCATTTATGTAATCTTGCTTAGAGAGCTTAATTTGGAGACTCTGTCTCTGGTGGTTATAAAGCTAAGGAAAGGTTAATTGTCCTAAGCACTATTTGCTGAAGTCAGCCTTCTGGTTGGATCTCGCTCGGGTTCTGTGTTTTTAAAGGTCCAGGATCTCCTTTCTCTTCCCTCAATGATTTTTGGATTTTAGGAGGATCTAGCCAGGTGTTAATATGCGGCAGGGAAGAGGAAAGAATGGACACCGAGAGGACAAATGACCCTTCCACCGTTTTCCTTTGGTAAATGAGAATTCCTCATTAATCAGGGAGGTGGGGCATCTGCCTCTTGCTGATTTTCCGCTCCAGGGCTTCCCACATGGCAAGGCCATCTCACATCTGCAAGGCAGGATGTGGACTCTGACAGATGTTCCTCTGTGTCCCCCCACGCCCACCAATTCCCTCCTTCCCTGGCTCTTACCTTCATTCAGAGAGAGAGTAAACCCCTCTCCATTTGCTGTGAGGGCCCCCACTTCCCAGCCTACCAAATCAAACAGTCAATCAGTGGTATTCATTGAGTGTTTGCCATGTGCAGAGCACTGTACTATGTGCTTGGAAAAGTAAAATATAGAGTTGGTAGACCCATTCCCTCCCCACAAGGAGCCTAGTGTCTATTGAGCACCTACTGGACATAGAAGGGTACCATAAAGGCACCATCCCTTTCCTTTAGAGGTTTGCCCGTGCTAGTTGCTTTCTAAATACTTTTGAATGAATGACTGAAAAGGAATCAGCTTAAGTTGCAATAGGAGCTCTGGGTTAGAATAAAATAAAACCTCCTAATGATCTTCTCAGGAGATGGAAACTATAACTCTAGACTGTAAGCTTGATGAGGGCAGGGAACAGGGTATACCAACTTGGTTGTATTGTACTCTTTGAAGCCCTTAGTACAGTACTCTGCACACAGGCAGGACTCAGTAAATGCCATTGGCTGATTGAATGGTGAGAAGGTGATCAGGATCCTTCTCATCCCTTCATATCCTTGAAGAGTTATAAAGTCATCCCTCAGGTTTCAGGTCCTGTTTCCTCCAACCTTTCTCATGTTCTTCTCTGTACCGTCTCCAGTTCTCCTCCAGTCCTGAAAGGTGTGGAGATCTGAACTGGTTACATATTCCAACTTTTTTGAGCCTAGTTCTTTCTCTCAGTGCTCTAGATCTTTGCCTCTCTTTACCTGTGTTTGGGTATTGATGTCTTGCAACTCATTTGGCACTATTACGTTGCCTTCCAGAAAGTATGGGGATGCGGGTGCGGAATGGCTATAGAGTGGGATCAAGTTTGAAAGACAGAAATGTGTTTTATTTGACACAGCCACTTCTTCCCTAGGGAAAAAGCAAGACAAAACAGAAAACAAACAAAAAAACCAAGCCACCCCAACCTCAAATCCTAAAGGGACTTCCTGAAATTGGAAATGCCCTGAAATTAGAAATGGGAACAGATCTCCTTTCCACCTCTAGGCTGTAAACTCACAGTGGGCAGGGAATGTGTCAGTTATATTGTTATAGTGTACTCTCCCAAGCACTTAGGACAGTGCTCTGCACATGGTAAGCTCTAAATAAATGACTGACTGACCCACATTTTATCCCTGAACTAGAATCTTGATTTGTTGATAAATGATATCATTTATTATGCTCTTCCTATGTGCCAGACTATTGTACTAAGTACTTGGGTTACTACAGATAATCAGATTCATTCATTCATTCATTCAATAGTATTTATTGAGCGCTTACTATGTGCAGAGCACTGTACTAAGCGCTTGGGATGAACAAGTCGGCAACAGATAGAGACAGTCCCTGCCGTTTGACGGGCTTACAGTCTAATCGGGGGAGACGGACAGACAAGAACAATGGCACTAAACAGCGTCAAGGGGAAGAACATCTCGTAAAAACAATGGCAACTAAATAGAATCAAGGCGATGTACAATTCATTAACAAAATAAATAGGGTAACGAAAATATATACAGTTGAGCGGACGAGTACAGTGCTGTGGGGATGGGAAGGGAGAGGTGGAGGAGCAGAGGGAAAAGGGGAAAATGAGGCTTAAGCTGCGGAGAGGTAAAGGGGGGATGGCAGAGGGAGTAGAGGGGGAAGAGGAGCTCAGTCTGGGAACGCCTCTTGGAGGAGGTGATTTTTAAGTAAGGTTTTGAAGAGGGAAAGAGAATCAGTTTGGCGGAGGTGAGGAGGGAGGGCGTTCCAGGACCGCGGGAGGATGTGACCCAGGGGTCGACGGCGGGATAGGCGAGACCGAGGGACGGCGAGGAGGTGGGCGGCAGAGGAGCGGAGCGTGCGGGGTGGGCGGTAGAAAGAGAGAAGGGAGGAGAGGTAGGAAGGGGCAAGGTGATGGAGAGCCTTGAAGCCTAGAGTGAGGAGTTTTTGTTTGGAGCGGGAGGTCGATAGGCAACCACTGGAGTTGTTTTAAGAAGGGGAGTGACATGCCCAGATCGTTTCTGCAGGAAGATGAGCCGGGCAGCGGAGTGAAGAATAGACCGGAGCGGGGCGAGAGAGGAGGAAGGGAGGTCAGAGAGAAGGCTGACACAGTAGTCTAGCCGGGATATAACGAGAGCCCTTAATAGTAAGGTAGCCGTTTGGGTGGAGAGGAAAGGGCGGATCTTGGCGATATTGTAGAGGTGAAACCGGCAGGTCTTGGTAACGGATAGGATGTGTGGGGTGAACGAGAGGGACGAGTCAAGGATGACACCGAGATTGCGGGCCTGCGGGATGGGAAGGATGGTCGTGCCATCGACGGTGATAGAGAAGTCTGGGAGCGGACCGGGTTTGGGAGGGAAGATGAGGAGCTCAGTCTTGCTCATGTTGAGTTTTAGGTGGCGGCCGACATCCAGGTGGAGACGTCCCGGAGGCAGGAGGAGATCAGATGGGGCACTAACATTCCATCCTTAACTAGAGAAGCCTGGGGGACAGAAACACCCTGCTTTTCATTGCCAGAGAGATCCATATCAGAGAGAGAAGCAACTCTTGTTGCTGAGGGCCCATCCCTCTCCTGGACCAGAAGAATTTTAGGGATCCTCAGGGCCATGTACAAACCCTTAACCTTTTGCTCTATCATTCCCACTCCAGTGGATCCCATTTTTTTTTTTACCTCCCTCTTCCGTTTCTTTTAGAAAGAATTTTCAAGTGCCTGCATGCGATTTGATTTAATTTATCTGGAGTATTTATATTTGGATACATGTGCCTAGAGGCCTTTGGGGAGAGGGTGCATTTTAAATAAGCCTAATAAATAAATAAATTAATATGTGACTGTGGCCCGGCCAAGAGCATTCATTTTTAATGAATCTTGATATCTGGAGGGTAACATCATGCAGTATTTATTATCACAGGTACTGGCTGGGTTGTCCGCTAATCTCATTGCTACATATTTTAGCCTGATTTGTGTCTCGGCATTAATCAGAGATGCCTAGAATCAGAGTCAACGAAGAACTGATATTTAGAAACTCCGTGCATGTTGTGTTCTGTTCTCAGGACCAGAAGTGCTTGCTACTCTAAATCGTAGGACCTACAGATTCCCTTTCAAGGACAGGAAATCAGGAAAATATGGCCTTCTGGGTACAGTGGATGAACTTAATCTAGAGGTCTTTGTTTGCAAAGGTAGATTCAGAGGCCTGTTCTGCTTTGGACTGACCAGGTAGAATTTACATTAGCTCCGTGTAGCCCGAGAAAACGTTGTTGTTAAGGGTGATAGTAAATGGGCATCTTCTAATCTTCTAATCTGTAAAATTAAACTCGTTTGGGTTTGCAGGTATTTTTCTTGAACTGAGATTTTTCTCCATCAGCCACCAAGCAATGTCCCAAGCCCAACTCTCCCAGATCCATTTTAATCTCCGGGACTTATTAAATCTTTTGGAACTCCATTTGCAGATGGAAGGCTGGGCGATTGTGAGATGGAATTGACGTCTGTAGTCAGACTCCCTTATCCTCTGATATGATTGACCAGTGCCTGCCTTTGCAGGTGTTTTTCAGACCCCTCCATTATTTTTCAGACTTCTCATTCCATTCAGAGTAGATATTGAAGGTCACTTTTTACAAATACCACAGAGTTAGATTACTGCAACGTTTAGATCCTGAGTTTAAAATGAAAAAACAAAAACTAGGGCACAGAACTACTAGGCAGCATTGTGCTGTCTGTCTTTACATATATATATATATATATATATATAAATTTGTGTGTGTGCCTGCATATATATATGAAAATGTAATCAGTCTGTCAGAAACTCCCAATGAAATGCAGTAAAAGTGATATTGATGGGATAGCTTTGGGATGAGTGACCCGTGTTTAGGATGACACGGGCAATTTGAATTTTGACCTCAAAGGAAACATTTTCATAATCTGAAATGAGTGTCTTTTTGTAATTGTTTTGTAAATTTTAGTCCCACCTTTTCTGCTGCCATTGCTGTCAGTTTGGCGAGTTGTCTCTGGGCTTTCACTTGCCTCATGGATTCTCCCATCGCAAACAACAGATGAGCCTTGGTCCGGGTACAGGAACTTTAGGACCGAAAGCTCAATGAAGGAGTGGATTAGTGTGTCAGTGGTTTGCACGGGGTTGCCGTTTTACAGATACAAATACCATTTTTCAGATGAGGTAACTGACTTGCCCAAGGTCACACAGCCAGGAAATGGAGGAGCCTGGATTAGAACCCCAGGTCCTTTGACTCTCAGTCCCATGGTCTTTCCTCTAGGCTATGCTGCTTCTCAAGATAAAACCCTTCTAACATTGTTTCATATCCAACAGTGTTTCCAAACCCTTCTTGTTGCTCTGGCTTTGGAAGCTAAAGCCTTTTTCCAGGTTGGAATGGAAATAGATTTATTGCACAAGTCATCTAAATGGGAAACCCACGGCTCACAGTTACAGCAGATAAAACTCAGTTTCAAATGCCTTCTGGATGGGCAGTCACAGAAACTGATAGAGGAGTCTTCCAGTGGATACCACTGACAGAATTGCAGGTTTGAACCAAAATCCCTGTAGACTTTATAAACTTCTTGTGGGTAGAGATTGTATCTGCCAACTCTATTGAATTGTACTCAATCAATCAATGGTATTTATTGAGTGCTTACTATGTGCAGAACACTGTTCTAAGCACTTGGGAGAGTACGATACAAGAAAAATTAGCAAATTCCCTGCCCATAATGAGCTTACAATCTAGAAGGCAAACAGATATTAGTATGAATAAATAAGTAATTTATAATAAATATTTTAAAGATATGTACATATTTACACAAGTGTACTCTCCCAAGCACTTAGCGCAGTGCTCTACATACCATAATGGCTCAGCAAATATCATTGAGAATCTAATGCAGGGAAGAGATGGCACAGATTAATAGACCCTACCTGAGAGAAGGGAGGAGACTTTGATGAAACTGGGGTGGTTGTTCTTACGCAGTCATCCAGCTGTCAACCATTCGAATTGTTGAGTGAGGTTTCATTAAACGATTCCTGATGTCCTTGAACTGGGCAGTCTGGCATGCAAGGAAATCGCAGTTGAAGCCTGAGGGAGTGTGGCTTCCTCTGGTAACTGGAGTTAGTCCTTCAGATAGATAAGGAAGGACTAAGTTCTTACCCTCCACATCTCCATTGCTTGCAAAGTCCTTCCTATTTTGTATTCCTCAATTCCTATTTGTATTCCTATTTTGTATTCAGCTTTGAATAGGATTCAAAGCACTGAGCACAGAGATAGAGGCAGATTAATAATATTAATTACTATTATTATTATTGTACTTATTAAGCACTTACTCTTTGCCTAGCACTGTTCTAAATGCTGGGGTAGATACGGCTTAATCAAGTTGGACACAGTCCCTGTCCCACCTAATAATAATGTTGGTATTTGTTAAGCACTTACTATGTGCTGAGCACTAAGCACTGGGGTAAAGGTAAATAGATTGTCCCACTTGAGGCTCACAGTCTTAATCCCCATTTTACAGATGAGGTAACTGAGGCACCGAGAAGTTAAGTGACTTGCCCAAAGTCACACAGCTGACAAGTGGAGTCAGGATTAGAACCCATGACCTCTGACTCCCAGGCCCGTGGTCTGTCCACTAAGCCACACTGCTTCTTGATTAGCAAACAACAAGGAACTAATATTCCACTGTCATTAGTTAGCATTGTGTCCCTGGTATAGAAGAGTAGAATTAAAACCTTAAATTTGAATTCTATTAGGGCAGGGTTGGATGTAGACAAAGGCATTATTTTCCTGTTGGAGAAACCATTGGAATGGAATGTTTCCATTCCTGGAACTGGGTCCTGGGCACTCTCTCAACCACTTAAATCATAAGGCAAAGTCACCGAGCAGATCATGTCAGGAATTAAGAAGAGCGAAGATTTGAGTTGCATTTTCCCAGTCACAGTGGTGACAGTGGTTGACGGTGAGTAGGACGAAAAGTCCGGTCACCATCCGGGATGGAGCAACAGGATGCCTTTTGATTTGTTAGCATCCCAGTCTTGCAGTTCTCAGTCCTGAGATCAAAGTCCTGCATTCCCCTCACACCATTTTACGTGCATTTTGAGGGAAATTACATTTGCAGCTACCTAACTTCTTTACCTGCCAAAGTGCACTACGGAATTGGTAATTCTAGGCAGGTATTTGAGCATTTAGGGGAGAACTTTGAAGCCATTTTTATTGAAAATCTGAAGTACAATTTGGCTAACGCTTATAAATTATTTCCTAGGATTAATTCAAGGACATGGGAAAGAGATATTTAACCCTTTTCGACCCCCAGGATTCCATCAGTATTTAGTAAGCCAGTTATGGGCAGGGATCGTGTCGGCTAATTCTATTGCATTGTACTCTCCCAAGGACTGAGTATAGTGCTCTGCACTTAGTAAGCACTGTAAATTCCACTGATTGATTGGATAGTGAATCAGAGCAATAGCTGACCTAATGTCACTCTTGTAACCTGAAAGAGTGAGAGTAGCTTCCAGAGGTGTTGGACAAAATCCCAGGATGCTCTTCCCAAGATTTTTCTCGGCCACTGTCGGAGACGGAGAACTGGCCTAGGTTGACCATTGGGTCTGATGCAGAATGACACATCTGCCATAGGAAAAGCACATGGAACAACTATCACACCGTTGTGGGAAATGTGACCCCCTTGATAATAATAATAATAATGGTATTTGTTAAATGCTTACTATGTGCCAGGCACTATTCTAAACACTCGGATTCCTTGTGGTTTAGTGTGAAGAGCATGAGACAGTGAATCAGGAGACCAGAGTTCCAATCCCAGCTCTGCTATCGGCCATCTGTGTGGCCTTGGGCAAGTCACTTAGCCTTGGAGTACCTCAGTTTCCTTATTTGTTAAATGGGGCTGTGGCTCTCGTTTTCCTTTTCCCTTAGAATATGAGCCCTGTGTCTGATCTGGTTAGCTGGCGTCTGTTCCAGTGCTTTAGGGCATCTAGTAAGTGCTCCATAAACCCTATAATATTAAAGATAATAAGTGGCTCGAGGAACTACTAAAAAGGTTTGACCATCCTGAGCAGTCTATTGAGATATGGGTAATATGGCTGGTCCTGTCACCATTGAGAGGGATATGGGCTGATTGTTTCCCCCTCACCAAGAAAGTGAAGCATCAGCACCCTTCAACTTACCGCAGTTGCCACCATGGCTAAATAATGAAGCATATGTGACTCAGCTGTCCCCTGTGAGCCCCATAATAAGCGAAGAAGAGCTGCAGTGACTCATGCTATCCCCGGGCCCCACCTTGCCTGGGCGGAAGTTCACTGAGGGTGATGGCCACGTCCCCATCTGTTGTTCTGTGGTGAGCTGGAATGGGTCAACCTTAAAAATGGCAGTCAGGAAGCAAACAAGGGCATTATGGCTCTAGAGAGTTGGATGTGTGCAGCTGGAGGCGAGTCAGCCTGGCAATCAAACATCAAAAATAAGGGGGAGAAGGAGAGTAATAATCTGTGGGATGTGTTCAGAATTTAGTGGTGGGGAGGGATCGTGAACCCTCTCTAGCACTTAGTACAGGGCCCTTTACACAGCAAGTGCTCAGTAAATGCCATCGATTGATTGGGGTAGATACAAGGAAATCCCTGGGGGCTGTGTGGGGCAGAGACCTTGGAAGATTAGAGCACTGAGGGGCCATCTTTACTGGTTCAGCACATGGTGGAGATTACTGATAGGTCAGTCATCTTGGCCACAGTTGCCCAAACTGATAAAAAATTTCAGTATAGAACGAATATGACAATTGAGGTTTTTCTTACCTAAGGATGTGGGCATTGGGACTTTAAAGAGTTAATAAAGCACTGTGTGTAAGTAAATCTCTCTCAAGAAAGACATTCATCAAATACATGGAGAATTGACAGGTCAGCTTCTCCTGAGTAATCCAATTAGAATGTGTATTTTCTTATCTTGTTTACTGAACAGTGTGACTGACTTAAAATGGGAATTTGACTTTATTTGCTTAATGATTTTTCCCTTCTTGGCTATTAGCAAAATACGCTTCCCTACAGAATCGGCACTGAACGAGATGGCCCAACTCGGAAAACTGTGCAGCTAGATTAGAGACAGCCTTTTCTTTGGCTATTTATACTACCTATTCATTCAGAGGTGGCAGTCGTCCTAGTTTGAGCTTTTATTTATTCGTTAGATTTGTTTATTCCATCCCTCCCTTTTTTCCAGTTTGCTTTCAGGAGCACTGATTATCTGGTGTGCCATTTCCTGCCCCCTATTTTATATTAAAAAGCAGCAAAGTAAATTGCGTGTACAATATTGTGCATCGGTCTTTTTTAATGGAATCCCATTATTATGGAAAATAAAGAAAACCCCAAATACATTTTGTCGAAGTCCAACTGTCCAAACCACTTGTTCACCACTGCCAAAAAGGATGATTTTTGGCAAATGAAACATACTAATCACCCCTGAAAGTAATACAGCTCTTGTTTTCTGACCTCTACAGATTCTCAGTTGGAATTTTGTTTTTGATTACTTAGTTTTCCTGTTGGGCTTCTTCCATTAGGGCCTCTTAACATTTCCTTCCCTTACTGTTTGAAATTTCAAGTAGCTTGTACCAGCAGCTCAGCTACCCCGTTTATATGTTGGCGATATAGAACCAGTGATGTGTATTTTAAGTACCCTTAATTCACCCATTCAGAGATTAATTCTTGTTTATAGTGCCATTCTGAGGCCCATCAACAATCAGAGAGGGCTGAGCTGCAGAATTGCCGGGGAAAAACTTGGTTTTGATTTCACTGTAATAGAACGTGCCCGAAGACTTTGTCTTCGCCGGGGTCCATAGGTGGGAAATGAAGCACTTGCTTGATAACAGGAATCAGATTTTACGTGCTGGCCTGGCCACTAAAACCGTGATAACTAGGAGAAACACATTAAATGACGCGGACATCATTTGATGTGTCCTTGAGCTCTGAAAATGGAAGTCTGAGATGAGAACGAAGGCTATGACTCTGGGGATTGTGGCAAGGCAGCCCTCGGAAAGTCACGTCGATGTGTTGACCTGTCTGTTGTGAAAATAGGGAAGACAGCCAATCACACGCAATTCTGGGGATGTTCTGACAGCTAACGGAGGCATCAACAATTTGCAACACATGGCACAGGGGCCGGAGGTCTCAGAGCCGAGAGGAACAGTTTCTTGACAAAGTAAAGCCGGGTGTAAAAAGGACTCGGTTCCTATGTTTTGCGTTGGAGGAAGTAACAGAAATAGCTTCTGCCTCATCTTTAAAAATTAGGCTCACAGAAAATTGACTAGAACAAAGCTCTTGGGTTACTTCAAGAGAGAAGAATTGCTCTTTCCTTTCTGGGCAGTGACAGGACAAGGGGTCAGCATTGCAAGATTGCAGCTATTTTCTAATAGTCGTATGTGAAATCCCCGGGCCCTCAATTGTATTGATAAGAAAAATCCTGGAAAATAGCATTAGTCCGGGTGGCATTCAACCGTCTCCAAAACTGAGGATGTCAGATAACAAGTTAACCCATTCAGCACTGGTCTGCTGTCTTACTGTGGTCTCTTCTTTGGAAAGACCTTGTGGAATCTCAGGGTGAAAGGAAAGCCTGCCGAAGAGAACTTAGGTACTCTCTTCCCAGCAGGATGTTTCTATTTAGTCAGGTGGGTGAGGAGTATTCAAAGGGCTCTTCAGAACCTTAGAACCTTTGAGACCCAATCTCGCTAATCTTTCCCAAAGAGATCCAGAGCCCTGCTCATGATCAAATTAAAAAGTGACAATTGCTGACCATTCAGGAAAACCACAATGAGGAGTCGCCATTTTGTGGCCAAAGGAAAGAGGGACCCGGGCAGGTGACCAGGGAAGCGAAAGCAATCAGCCTCAAACCAACAAAGAAAAACAGGATTTTATAGGTTTTGTTACCACTAGTTGGATTTGGAGGGTAAATTGACGGTGACTCAAAAGAGCATGGAAGGTAAAAATGAGCAATCCAGAGGTGATGGGCTTGAGGAAAACCTGGACCTTCCTCTGGCTCAGTCTTTCTCCTCCCTTCATGCCAGACCCCTGACTGGGTGAGTTAATTGCAAATTGAATGAAGTCCTGGGCCTGTGCCACCCGATTTCTTAGTCCAGGAAGAGGAATTAGATTTTCTTCTTTGTGAAAACCCAAGGCTTCTTCTCTCTCTTCCCCTCCCCCTCTCTACCTTTTTTGTTCCTCATGGTATTTGTTATTTGCTTACTATGTGCCAAGCACCATCCTAAACACTGGGGTAGAAACAAGTTATTTGGGCCAGGTAAGTCCCTCCCACATGGGACACCCAGTCTAAATAGGAGGGAGAACAGGCATTGAATCCCCATTTTCCAGATGAGGAAACTGAGGCACAGAGAAGTGCAGTGAATTGCCTAAATTCACCCAACACGCAATTGGCAGAGCAAGGATGAGGACCCAGGTTGTCTGTGTCCCAGGTCCATGCTTTTTGCACTAGTCCATGCTGCTTCCCCTTCTCCTTGCAACAGTGACCTGCCAGATCCACACAGCATTTCCTGTTTAACCGAACCGCGGGGTCTGGGGTAGCCCATCTGTGTGAATCCACAGCTGGAGAGCACACGACCTAGGCAGACCTCAGCAGGAATGGTGAGTCAGTAGCTTGTATGTCCTCCAGTCCAGTTCCACTTTAGTGAACATGCAAATAATGTGGGTACATTACAGTCCTGCTGTGATCCTCCTCCGTCAGCAGAGCTAAATTGTTATAACCGGGGTGTGAGCCAAGAGTGGCCAGTAGGTGTGGCGGCTGATAATAGGGGGACAGGAAGTTGGCACACGGCATCCCGCACCATGGCCCAGCTTCAGTTTGATTGGAGCTTTCAGCCTGGGATGAGAGTCTTTGGATGTGCCGTTTTATTGGGTTCAGTGGGTGGGATCATTTTCTCATCTTCTTCTTTTGAAATAAAACAAAGTTTTGCCTCTGTAGGCAAATATTGGTTTTTGGTTTGGGCTAGTGGAGATGGGAGATAATTTTGGCTAAAGGGATAGATGCAAGTTTGCAGAGTCAGCAATGGGTTATGAGCGAGTAAAGGAAAGCAAACTCCCCTCCTGGTTTCAGCTCAGAGGGAAAAACCATTCCGTAGCCCTGCCTCCCCGTTCTCTCGGTGGCTGTAGCCTTGACAGCCCTAAAATTTTGCTTTTTTAAGGTATCCACCTGAAAATAGGATTCAAGCAAACCTTAACACCCTCCCGCCCCACTTAGAGTTGCTTATCAGCCCACTATGGCAGGGATAGTGCCGCATTTTTAAATCAACTTCCCTTTTGTTCAGGTTTCTGAAGGCTAGTTTGCTTTCTTACCTAGTATTTGTGGTTGTGAGGATTCTTTGATTGGGTTGCCAGGGGAAAGAATGGAGCATACGTGGAATCAAAATGATCATTTTGAACCCCACAAAAGATGTCCCCTTGGCATTCATGTGGCCCATCCAGTGAAGGACTGGAAGGTACTGTAAAAAAACCTTCCTGAGGAGACACTCCCCTCCCCACTGCAGTCCAGTTTACAAATGGGGAAATCGAGACCAAGAGCAGAGGAAGAACATGGCCCAGCTCCTAAAGGAGACAGCAGCAACCTGGGTGGAGATGGTAGGACTCCCACCTACAAATCCATGCCATAGGGCCACTCGCACCCACGAGAAGGGAGGGACTGCTAGAACGATCTCTGGAGGAAGAATCTGTGCAGTCTCATTTTACTATTCACTTTACTTTGCTCTGAGCTCTGACAGTTCTACTCACAGGGCCCAGAGCAGCAGGAAAGAAGGGGTGTGACAGAGCGATATAAAGGTGCTATTAGCTGGAGAGGCCCAGACGGTGTGTATTTTATGGGAGCTAAGGTCGAAGAAACTTCTGTGGTATTTCTAGCAGTTCTGTTTTGTTTCAGTAGAAAAATAAGCAGAAAATGTTTTATAGTTTCACCTATTGTCCTCTTTTCACAAATGCATTCAATGTATACACATATAGTTGTGTTTATACATGAAAGAGATGCTGCTGATGTTGAAGTTCCCATGTGCGGGTGTGTGTATATATGACTGGAAAGACCATCTTGGGACCCGTGTTCACAACCGCACTGTCCTCATACAAAGACTGTACCTTGTTGGGTTGCCTGGTTTGTGGTTTGCAGAGTCTGAATGTAAGATATGAGGTATCTCTCCAGGAGTAGAACATGTGCTTGAGTTGATGTTCAGGAGTGGCGATGGCCTGCATTGCACCATCCATACTCTCTTGCCCAGTCCCTGTGTAGCCAGCATCGTGTACTGTGAGGTGGTTGGTTAGCATAGGGGTGAGGACCGGGTCCTTGAAGCTACAAAGCTCTGTGCATCCTCTCAGCAACAGACCCTACTGTGCCCTCTTCTGGTTTGTACACCGTTGCCAAGTGAGACCTATCGCTGGGCTCTTCCCTGGGAAGCGACGTGGTTGGTGGGTGTAGAAACCAATATCTCCATATTCATTCATTCAGTAGTATATATTGAGCGCTTACTATGTGCAGAGCACTGTACTAAGCGCTTGGAATGTACATATCAGTAACAGATAGAGACAGTCCCTGCCCTTTGACGGGCTTATCTCAGTGCACTCTCTCAGCAGCAGTAAAACATGCCCTCATCTGGTCAGTATCCAGTTGTGAAGTAAGGCACTTTATCTTCACTTTTTAAAATATCAGAAACCAAATAGAGATGAGTGTGAAAGGACCTGTAGACTGTGAAGGAGTGAAAAGCCTAACGATAAAAAAAAGCAGGGGTCTGCATGTGCAGTACTGCGTGTGGAACAGCACTCTCTACTCCATGTTCTCCAGGTAGCTCAAAGCAGGGAAATCACGCATACGAGGTGGTCCCCGGGCCCAGCCAGTGGGGAGACAGAGTTTGAAGAGAAATGCAGGCATTGAGACATGACCTTGCTTGCTGTCCTTGCATCTGGAACTGGGTCTCACATTCATGCTTCATCTTTCAAAGCTTGGCTATGACCCTTGGGTCCCCTCCTGCCTCCCAGGAGGAAGGATGAGTGGGGTCGGTTTCTATAGCCTGCAAAACTGTGGCAGAAACTAGTTTCAACCTGCCCCTTCTCCCCTGACCAAATCTTTCCGTTATCTGCTAATATTGAGTAGAATCAATGGCTTTCATCTTCTCTTCTTTCTCTTGGGTCCCCTCCATTTGCCATGGGGCAGACTGACAGTGAAAATAGCCAGGTGCCAAGAAACCAAAAGAAGAAGTAGTAGGAATGAGAAGTGTGGATTATCCATATACTTCATACCCATTCTCCTTCTCTGCTGCCTGTGTGGGGGATGTAGTTACGGCTGCTTCAGAAAGGGAGAACTCACACCTATTTAGGTGGAGAAATTGTGGGGAATTTGGAGATGGGTAGGAAAGTGAGGCAAGGATTTCAGAGACATGGGACTGTTTGTGCTGTTCTCCTGTCTGGTAGGGGATGCGTGCTCACACATACCCACATTAAGGAGATGCAGGTTGTGGCTCTCATGGAATCCTACACCACAGGCATGCGCACAAACACAGAAAATGGTTTCTTCCCCTCTGTACGTAGGGCTGTAGCCAGAGAGCATCTCATGGCCGGAAGAACGTTCCCCAATTCCCTATCAGCCTTCTAGCCAAAAAGTGTAGTTGGAAACACTCTGTGTCAGGAACGAGCATGCCACAGCAAAGCAGTGGCAAAATTGGGACTTTCTCGGTCCTCATTCAGAGCTCTGCCCCACTAGAACTGGCTTGATTGTGATTTGTGAGAAGTGTGTCAACCGTGAGACCATGTGATGGGGTCCCAAAGAGCAGAAGGTCTCTACACTGATGTTGATGTTGGTCCAACGAGTGTGACGCACCAGTTGTCAATCCTCACTCACTCCCCTGTGTAGTAAAGTCCCCTGGGTATCTTGTCTCAGTGCCCCATTTTAACCATAAGCCTCTACTGTATTGTACTTTCTCAAGCACTTAGTTCATAACTTCCACTGATTGACTGATTGATCACCCCTCATACACACAGCCCTTTCTTCCAACAGCATGTTGTACTGTATTCAGAAAGATGTGTGTGGGAGAGGGACAGTCCCAGATTTTGCCATCAGGTTAAGGCCGAAATGCGTGGTGAAAACATGCCCTTCGGCAGAACTGAATCATTTACTCTTTATTTTAATGTCTGTCTCCCCATCTAGACTATACGCTCCTTGTGGGCAGGGAACATGTGCACCAACTCGGTTGTATTATACTCCCCCAAACGCTTAGTACAGTGCTACAGTGCTCTGCACACAGTAAGCTCTCAATAAATGATTGAATGATTGGGGGAGAGCTTCCAGTATTTACAGTATTCTGGACAATACTCTTTTTAGTCTGCGAGTATTAGTGTCTGGGTCTCCCATGTTGTGAAGCATTTCACATAGAAGGGCACGGACCAGGCGGAAGTCATAAATTAGGAGGAAAGGGTTAACCGCATACCGCTGAAACACCGTTGCCTCTTACAGTATCTTCAGAGGCCTCCAGATCAAACAAAACAGGGAGAACCATGTTCACTTCCAGGCACAACTTTGGGAGGTGATGGTTAAAAGTGTGCACTTGTTTTTTAAGCCAGCTACGTGATAGACATGTTAATGCTGCTAAAGTGCCTTCTTATTAGATTGTTCCTCAGAGGTGAACCGATAATAAGCCCAGAGTTGTGATTTTCTCTGGGGCTTTTTTTAGATGACTTTGGCAAGTGAAGTAAACCTGCTCACCTTAATACCATTAATCCTAAAATAAGAGTAACAATGGCTATATTGCAGTGACTACCTGGAGTGATTTGCTCCATATGAACTGTATTGTTCGAAACAAAGCCTCCTCAAACAACTTCCTCTTTGGTGAAATTTTCAAACTCCCATAATGGGTAAATCCCGTGTGCAGGATTAGATTTAGAAATGGGCAAACGGTGTGACCTCTGCCACCTGTAAACTCGGAAAGGTGAGATTTTGCATTGGAAAAAGGTTGCAGGTTTGTCATCAGTACCATGAAATCAGTCTGACTTTGGGGTCTCCTGAATATCTACTGAACATCTCTTTCGAGCCCCCACAGTTCAGATTGAGGCTCCTCAAGATCTGTGCCACCTCGTTCACATATGCACATGTATGTGTACACACACACACACACACACACACACACACACACACTGCAATCCTGCTTTGAGGATTTTGGTAATGTGTTATTGTGCAGGGCATAAAAATATATCTCTATAATTATGTGATATTTAGTGATTAGATAATTATGGATAATTGCATGGGGTAGTTCTAAGAACTAAAGTGTTACCATAAGATCTAAAATGTACAAATTGCATAATAATTATTCTGGGGAGTTATTTGGTAATTTCTGAGCATAATTATCATGTGATCTGCAGTGCATGTAATTAATGCGTAATCACATGAATTTGCTTTCATAACTACACTTCACCCTTGTTACAAAGCTCTTTGTCATAACATTTGAGTATAAATATAATGTAAATTGGCTCCCAGATACAGTACATTAAACCCCATGATAATTACTTTCACAGTAACAATACCCTTTATACCAATCCAAATGCTTGGCTCTTAAGAAAATGGGAGGGGGCGGCATATGTATGTGTCGACTGAGTCAAGTGGCTGATGAGAAGTAACTTTCTGTTGCGATCGTCACCAGCCTGATGATGGCTAAAGTTATTTCATCTGTTTAAGGATCTAAAATATCTCTCTCTAGCTTTGGCTGCCTTTGGGTTTAGCAACAGTAAAATTCCATTCAGCATAATCTCTTCTTATACCCAGTCCACTACCCACTGTCTTTCTAGAGGAGAGCTCTTTAGCAGGCTGGGGATTTCTGCATGGAGAAAGGTCTGATTAATAAAACCGTCTGCAGGAAACGAGAGCCTGCAGTTGCATGAATGGCAAAATCAGAGCGAAAGACTTTTCAGAAACCGTGGCCTCCGTTCTTCGGGCTGGGATAAAAGAGTTGGAGAAACTTTTGCCATTGCTGAAATACTTTTCTGTGTCCTCATTTGACAGGTTTTAGCTGGCAGGATGATTATACTCAGCATATTATTGCCCAGGAACTCTCAAGTGTCCAGAAAATCCACAACTGGCGCTCGGAAGCTTTCTCATCAGATGGGTCCAGCACAGCCAGGTAAAATTCCCAGTGAATCATTTTCCGAATCAGCCTCATGAGAGGTCCTGACGTGAACCCTTTCTTTAGCCATTGTTTTAACTGGAAGCCAGAGCAATTTGGTGGACTAGGAAGTGGAATTCAGCTCTTAGAACAGTGCTTCACACATAGTAAGCGCTTAACAAATACCGTTATTATTAATAATAATCCTGACTCTGGCAGGGTACTGCTGAGTAAGTCCAACTCCATGTTGACCAGGGCTAGGATTACTCATCACTGGGAGGATAAGCTATTGAAAAAAATAGTTTTGGAACAGATGGAGTTGAAGAAGCAATATAGGAGAGAAGTAGCTACACAACATCGGGTGCCATTTAACCTTCTGACTAGATTTAAATTTTAAAGGATGTCAAAGACTAAGGATGCTCGATGAGCAGAGGACTGTCCTAGGTGATGAAGAAGTTCAGTGAAATTGAAGGAGGTCCTGTCCCTGCTTTCATGGAGTTTACAGCCTTAACACAAGCATTTGGTTGAATCCTGATAATGTTGGAACTGTGGGTTAGGAAGGGGCCCCAAAAAGTCAGTTGTCTAGACTTGGTTTCCAAGCAATTTCCAAAGCTTTAAGCAATTGTAAGCTCCTTGAGGACAGGGATCATATCTACCAATTCTACTGTGTTGTACTCTCCCAAACGCTTAGTGGCTTTTGTTAAGCACTTAACTATGTGCCCAGCAGTCTACTAAGCATGGGGGTGAGAAGTAATCAGGTAGGGCACAGCTCCTGTCCCACACTGGGGTCACAGTCTAGATGGGAAGGACATTTACACATGAGGAAACTGAGGCCCAGAGAAATTGTGACTTGCCCAAGGTCACACAGCAAGCACGTGGCAGAGCTGGGGTTGGCAGTCTGGTTCTGGGACACTCAGGCCTGTGCTCTTTCCACTAGGCCATGCTGCTTCTGCAAACTGCTTATTACAGTGCTCTGCACATAGTAAGCGCTCAATACTGTGAGTTGATTGATCGTGGCTCAGCTATTTCAGGTAGCTGTGCACCTGTCTATTCTTCAAGATCTCTCCCTTAATGGTGGTATTTGTTAAGCGCTTACTATGTGTCAGGCACTGTACTAAGCACTGGGGTGAAAACAAGCAAATAAGCAGTGGTTATATGACTACTTTCATATGAGGAAATTGAGGCCCCATCCCCTGCCCTCTCAGGAGTAAAGATGATGCTAGTACTCAGAAGTTCTGATGGCCTGCTCTGTGCTGAGAATCTCAAGGGCTGGGATTGGGTCTCTTAGCCTGTATTCATTGATCATTTTCTGTGGTGCTGTCCCAAGCACTTAGTACAGCGCTTCAGGCTCAGTAGACGCTCAGTAAACATTATGAATTTATTGAACTAGAACTCCCAGTTGCCCCAAATTGATAACTTTGGCCCTCTTTGTCCCTATTCTGTGTTCTCACCTTCCACTTCTATAGTGACTGGTGAGGGAGATGCTGGACAGGAGAACAAAGTCTATTTATTGTGCTGACAAGGCCAGAGTCTGGTTTCTTAGAGAGCTCTACCCAGGTGAGAGCTTCCAAACTTCTTCATTCCCCGATTTTCATAGGGTAATAAGTCATACGGTGCTTCAGACAAAGGGCACACAGAGGGCACTCGATCAACAATTCTGACCGACCGACTGGCCTTGGAAAATAGAATGGAAGTAGATTAAAGGTAGAAGCTATTTTGGACACAAAAAAGGAGGCATTCAAAACTTTGAGAGCTAGCGAAATCCCATTTCTGTTATGCCCAGTCTCCTATCCCTGGCCGACCGAGCCCTTCCTGATTTGACTGTATGGGTATGGCCTTGCTTTTATTGCTCTTTATGGGCCCTACAGTGAGGTATGAAAATGAGCAGATCCTCAGTCAGGGTAAACCAGAATCCTCAAAGTGCCAAAATAGATTTACTTAGATCAGTCAGTCAAAACCCAAACACGTGCACTCAGCGCACCCCCTCTCTGAACCCAGTCCCACTCTGAGCCTGCCCTGTCGGCTTCATGCCCTAAATCTCTTTTTGGCCTTCCTCAGAACTCCCCGTTGCTGGTGCCCTTCTGAGTGCCAGGATGCCTGCCACTCATCCTTCCACCTACTTCAAGCCACCACCTCTTTCCATCCCTCCTACATCACAACACTCCAAACAAGCTTCTCAGCACACACAAAGATGTTGGCAAGGGGAATTAGACCATTCAAAGGCACATTTAGGATATAGTTTTACCCAAACTGATTAGCATTTCAAGACAAAATAGACTCCAGTACCAGAATGTTAAATAGAATTGGGTTAAATTACCTACCATCTGACTACATGGAAAATGAAACCTCATCATTAAGAAATTGGTCAAGGAAGTTAGGATTGTGGATTTAAGATACAAAATCTTTTTTAGACTGAGAAATTGCATATATCCCTCCTTAATCTGAACAGAATGGGCTTGGAAAAAGGAAATATGCATTTAAGCAATGCAATTAGGCAAAAAAAATAGGAAAAATATTCTGCCAAATTTAATTTGTGGCTCATAAATCATACAAATTATAGCTTATAATTTTTTTATTCAGAAAACCATCTCTGGGTCGCTTTTATATTTTCCACTGGAAGGAGAATATTCTCATTTAAAAATCACCATGTGTCCTCACTCCACCAGTCACTGAAATGAGCCCTGGTATTCAAGACTGATAAGAAATTAGACCTTGCTTAGAACAAATTAGCCAGAGGATAGGTGAGAATTTTTAAAATGATTGAAAACAGGCCTCCTATACGAATACTGAACTTTTTTCATACAGCAGATAGACTTTGAAATTCAGTGCATTTTGGTTCTGCTAAGGCTAAATGTGGGCAGAGCTGGGTGAGCTAATACAACTCTACAGCCTCAGTTTGTCTTCCATACTGGGCTACATTTACCATGTGCTGGGTGGAAAAAATAACACGTAAATGAATGCCGGGTTCTGAGCAAGAATAAAACTTCCCACTTTGTACTCTAAGCTGAGCATTTAAAATCGATACATGTGACTCATAACACGAGAGGGAGAGGTAAGGATTGTTAAAACCATTTACCAAAGAAAACACCCAACGAGGCATTTCCATAAAGGTGAATCTGATGATGGATTTAAATACTATGGTATTTACTGAGCACCTAACAAATGCAATGCATAGCACTAAGTACTTGGGATATTCAATTGTATTTTTTGAGCGCTTACTCTGTGCAGAGCACTGTACTAAGCACTTGGAATGTGCAATTTGGCAACAGAAGAGTACCACAGAAGCCCAAGTCCCTTTTACTGCCCACAATTGAGTGGTTTCTTAAGACCCCCCCTAAGGACTAACAGTGGGAGAGCTGAACCAACACCTCTTAGCCAGTATGATGGCCCCAGTGAAGTTAACGGTATTTCATGGGAACTCCTACAGTGGAGATTCTGGCTGGGCTACTTGGCCCGAACAGTCAGGGGAGGCTGGGCTTCATGTGAAGCAGTGTGGTGTAATGCAAAGAAATATGGGCCTGGGAGAAAAAGGTCCAGGGTTCTAATCCCTGTTCCACCACTTGCCTGCTGGCAACCTTGGACAAATCATTTAACTGCTCTGTGCCTCAGTTTCATAAGCCCGTCAAGGGGCAGGGACTGTCTCTATCTGCTGCCGATTTGTGCATTCCAAGCGCTTAGTACAGTGCTCTGCACATAGTAAGCGCTCAATAAATACTATTGAATAAATGAATGTAAAATGGGGTTTACTTTTCTGTTCTTCCTCCCCCATAGATTGTGAGCCTCATGTACGGCAGAGACCATGTCCAACCTCATCATCTTGTATCTCTCTCAGCAATTAATAAAGTGTTTAGCAAATAGTAAATGCTTAAATACTATTATCGTCATCATCATTATTGCTATTATTATTATTGAGGAATCTCTGTGTCTTCTAGACTTTGTAGATGTCTTCAGTGATGGGATACTTGATAGTAAAGTAGTAGTAATAATGGAATTTATTGAGTACCTACTGAGTGCAATGCAGAGAATTAAGCATTTGGGAAAGTACAACAGAAACAAGACAAATTCCCTGTCAACAAGGACTTCACACTCTTATGGGGAAGGCAGACTTGAATAAGCTTAAATAATTGAATATACATATAATTTCAAAAAATTCCCCTAGAAATGACATCCCGAAATCCTCAGGACACTTAAGAATCAGAATATAGTGTCAAATGTGGACAATTCTGGTTTTTGGTTCAGGCCTCAAATCCCAAAGTCTCATTTTCTTAATTTCTTTTGACCATCTTTTTGTTCCTTCTTTCTCTTCCATCCTCCCTGTTTCTCCTTGGCTGCCCTGGCCTAGCCTAGTTTCATTCTTTGCCCTCAATCAAGGTAACTCTCTGTTTTTCACATGTATTTTTAAACCTCTTTCTGCATCTGGCACTCATGTCTAAAAATGCTCCTCAGTGCAATTAGCCAATCTGGCATTGAAGCATTTAAGAAAATGACGACCAAGTTCTACACAGCCCCCAGCACTACCACCCACCCACTAATCTTAGGAAGTGCCACTGTTTTTGATAAATTTAGGAGGTCTTTTTTGGTGGGTTCATATCTTCCTATTCATCACCTAGTCCACTACAGCCTCTTGGTGGATTTCAAATACAATCAAGTACAAATCCCTATCAAGAAATCTCAGTCCAGTTTCCATGGCAACCATAAGTTGGCCTCCTTCTGTTATGTAGTATTCGGGATTGCTGAAAAGGTTGTTAACTTTTATGTCTTAATAGAACAGCTTTGTTTTTTTTTTCTTTTTGCATTTCATTTCTCTAGTTAAGCAGAAAAGAAAAAGGAAACTTGGATTGTGCATTCAAGTAAACTCTCAACTTCTTCCCATATATACCAAACAGGACCTTTTTTTGTTGTCTTAAATCCTCTCCTAAGAATGCCTTTTTCAAACTTAATGAGGATATTTTAACAGCAGAAATGAGTCATTTGGTTTAATACCGTTCTGCGCTAACCTAGAATTCTGTTCATTTATTCAAATGTGAGGAACAGAAGGTATTTAACATGATTAGCCTCATCTCTCTTTCAGGATCACATATTTGTGGAGATATTATTAGCATATGAATGCTCACAGAACACAGGATATATCTGCAAGGGCCAGGTGGATTTCTGTATGTAATTTTCTGGTGGAAATTTGCTTTTTTTTTTTTTTAAGTCAGATCTGCATGGAGTGAACCCTTAATGTAGAGAACCAAGTTGATCTTACTGGCAATTTTGCAGGGTAGTGCCGCGAGGAGTCATTCAACAAATACCACTCCTACAACTATGGCTATTACTGGTACTTGTAGGAGAATTGCTACTCCAATACCATGCAGCCGGGGTCTGGATTGGGTGTCCCAGCATTCACCCTCCCCAAGTTTTCCAACTTCCAGCCAGTTTCCCCACCCCTATTGCCACTCTTGGTGGTCTCAGGGCAGGCCCCATGGCCTAGGCTGCCGGTGGTTGTGTTCATGGGAAGTGTAGAGCCGCCAGGACTCTGAGAAAACACCGCTCAACCGGGCTGGCTCCTGAGCCTATTGTTGGCACGTACTACAAGGTATAGACTGTGAGTCTGTCATTGGGCAGGGATTGACTCTATCTGTTGCCGAATTGTACATTACAAGCGCTTAGTACAGTGCTGTGCACATAGTAAACGCTCAATAAATACTATTGAATGAGTATAGAAGTAGCCTGGCTTCAAGCAGAATCTTTTACTTTGGAACCTTATTGAGCCAAACCGTGTAATATGTAAAGTTCAGTATTGAGTTCAATTCTCACCATGCCTAAATTACCCTCTGATAGTGCACAAGGCAGCTTAGACAGAGCATTACGTCATCTGGATCACTAGGGAACTGTCTAGTAATTGGAGCAGGTTAGGCCCAACAGATGCAGCAGTGCACGAAACGGTGGCATGGAAGAGTTAGTGCAACTCTCTGTGCACCTAACACTACCAGGAGGTAATTGAGGTCCTGGGAGAATTGAGTCAAATGATTATTAAATCCCCCAGTTATTAGCTGGCTAACCAATATGCAGGGAAAATCTATGAGATTTCCGGGGTCTGCCAATAACACTTTTGCATTGTGCTGATGTAGCCAGAGAGTGTTTGCTTTCAAATAGATATCTATGAGCAGAAGGTAATTTAGAAATTATTTCTAAACTAAACTTCTTCAGACATTCCAGGGGGTTGTGGAAATTCCAGATGAAATTAAGGGTGCAAAAGAGTTACTCTTGAAGGGGCCCTCAGGGCCTCACCGACTCACATAGTAAATATAACTGCAATATTTTAAAGCAATTACCATGTGTCTCGCACTGTACTAACCACTAGGATAGATTCAAGGCCCACAGTCTAAGTGGAGGGAGAAGGATTTAATCCCCATTTTACAGATGAGGAAACTGAAGCACAGAGAAGTTGAGCAACTTGTACAAGATCACACAGCAGAGAAGTGGCAGAGCTGGGATTAGAACCCAGGTCCTCTGACTCCCAGGCCCTGGCTCTTTCCAGTAGGCTACGCTGCTTCAAATGAGTGTCTTGGAAAGTGGCTTGAAGGGAGCAGTACAATTTGAGGAGCTGCAAGCCCTCTACTGCATCTCTGGGCTCCTTAGCTTGAAAGCAGAAAGAATTCTTTGGGGGAAGCAAAGAAACTCCCACATTCCGCTCGAGTCAGTGGAGCTGTACCACTCCAACCGAGCCCCAGCGAACTCATCAGCTGTATTTTGCAGCCATTTAGAATTTTTCATCTGGGTTCAGTTCAAGCCAAAACAATCTCCCCCGCCCCCCCCCCCCCCCGAAACTCAGAACCGAGAGCAATTGCTCTCTTGCCCCTGGATTCATTCACCCTAAGGGGATCCCCATGACCTCCAATGCCCTGCAGGATGAAGGCTTCTGGAAGGGCTGTGTCCTCAGAATCCTGCTTGCCTAAAAATAATTATCATAAAGACATTGCAATTAGATATACTGCCAAGGAAAAAGGCTTCTGTGAAGCCTCTGGATGGAAAAAAAGCAAGATGCTTTTGTCCCAGTTAAACTTCTCCATTTGCTAGATTTTCCTTTTGTCTTTGGGATGCAGTTCGTTGATTACTCCTCCTTATCATCTTTTCTGATAGATAAAATATGCCCTTTTGGTTCTGTTATCTCTTGTATAAAAGCAAAAACATAGAAAAGATCTAGAAACCATCTAACTCACCCAACTTCAATCAATCAATCGATCAGTGGTATTAATTGAGTGCATACTGTTTGCACAGCACTATGATAGACCCTTGAAAGAGTCCAATACAACGGAATCAGCAGAAATGTTCCCTGCCCTATAGGCTGGAGTAAACTGCGGTGAAAGGTGAGGGCTTGTGGATGAATGGCAGGAGAGGATTTGCTGTTCGCTACATCGCATATATGGTCGTTGTAGCTCTCGGCGAGCTCTTGGCAAAACAGTTAATGAAGGGTAAGAGACTGAAAGACTGAAGCTTAACTGTAAGCATTCCCTGTTTTTTTTCCCCATGGACATAGCTAGGTAGTTTGGTCCAGTTGAAGCAATTTTATTTTGCTGAGTCAGTTTATTTGCTAGTCCTTGTTATTTACATGACCCTTGCTGGGGATTTTCAGAGGCTTAGTGGATCGGGTGCCATTTTCTAACACTTTTCTTAGCTCAGCTACAATGGTCTGGTAGTGACTTCGAGTCCGTTCTGGTGGAAATAAGAATGAATGGAATTCTCCTGCCAATAATAATAAGAAGAATTTTCTGATATTTAAGTACTTACTACGTGCTGAGCACTGGGGTTGATACAGGATTATCAGTTTGGATTCTCTCCTTATCCCACACAGAGTTCATGGTCTAAAAGGAGGATTTAATCCCCATTTTTACAGATGAGGAAACTGGGGCACAGAGAAGTGAAGTGACTTCCCCAAGGTCACACAACAGACAAGTTGGGGAGGTGGGATTAGAACCCAGGTCCTCTGATTCCCAGGCCCATGCTCTTTCCACAAGGCCACAATGCTTCCCTAACCAGTTGTTAACTTGGGACAACACGTGGGGTGGGGATAATATTGTTTTTGTTTTATTTTCATTTTAACATTCAGGACTTCAAAGCCAAAGCTCGATGATGAAAGGACGCATGACCTGGAAAAGGACATCAACTTAGCCAAGACGTTCCAACAATATCTCACCTATCTGGGGCTCTTCCCCCAGGCTGCAGCTTCAAGTTTGTACCCCGGGATGAAGAGCGACAAGTCACTTCTTAAGGTTGGAACCTATTGTTTTTACCTCTCCGTACTGTGCCATTGGGGGCTGGTGTTTCCCCTTTGTTTCTGGCTTCCTCTGGCTCATTTGCCCAGCAGTCTATTAAAGTGATCGGGTTTACATCTGTCACATAGCCCCACTACCGGTACGAACAAAGTAGAGACCAGAACCGAGGAAGGACTGAGGGAGATTTTTCTGGCACCTCTCATAGAGGGGCTCCAAGAAGGTCAGCGCTTTGATTATAATCACCGTCTGAGGGTTTAGACCAGAGCTCAGCAAACACAATCCCGACTCATGCCGCCACGTCAGGATTCGGTGCAGGTCCGAAAGGGCATTTAATAAAAACCCAAGACCTGGTTATTTCAAACAAGAAAGGACCTATATTGATTTTTGGCCACTCGTTACATTGAGGGAAGTAACATCAGCTGGAATTTGGGAAAATGATCTTTTGGGAAGCGCAAAACAATGCTGGAAACCTGCTGGGGCAAAACACAACAAATTAAGACCGGCGCAGCCCTAAGGCTTTCTGTAGGAGGTCAGAGCATCTCTGGGAGCCACAGAAAGCCTGGTCAGCAGTAGTTCGGGCCAATAGCAGCTACTTAATAATGATGACAATAATAAAAACCGTGGCATTTGTTAAGCACGTACCATGTGCCAGGCACCATACTAAGCGCTGGGGAACATACAAGGTAATCAGATTGGGTAGAGTCCCTGTCCCACATAGGTTTCACAGTCTTAATCCTCATTTTACAGATGAGGGATCTGAGGCACAGAGATGTTAGGTGGCTTGCCCAGGGTCACACAGCAGACAAGTGGTGGATCCGTGATTAGAGCTCAGGTCCTTCTGACTCCGAGGTCCCTGCTTTATCCACTAGACCATGCTGCTACCTATGCCTGGGTACGTAGAAAGCAAACAGTAGATCAGTCAATCATATTTATTGAGCGTTTACTGTGTGCAGGCCACAGTATTAAGCGATTGGGAGAGTACCACATAATATAACAGACACATTCCCTGCCACAACGAGCATACAGTCTAGAGGAAACACACAGGCCATATAGTCAAGCAACCAGTTACTTCAGTTCAGCTTGGGCAAGTTGCTTCTATGTCAGGCAAGTAAAACATGTTTTATGGCCAGCACAAAGCATAATGGAAAATGCTGTCTGGTATATTTTGATTTCTCTTAGTTAGGGAGCTTTGGGGTGCAGGGAGACGGCTTCTCTGAAGTATACTGAAGTTTCTGGAGGGAGTTGGAGATGGGGCTTTGAGTTTTCTTAGTGCAGTCTTAAGAAACAGAAGTTGCGAATAACTTTCCAGAAAAGGTTGGAAGCATCAATGGATTTGACTTAACCCTGACCTCCTTTTTGGAAATACTGGCAGCCAGAGTCATTGGACAGTCCTTTGCAGAGCACTGGATGGGACCTGCAGTGTAATTATGACCCAATTCAAAGCAGCTGTTCTTAAACTTCCTCCCAGCAACTGGAGTGTAGCCCTCCCTCTGGAGCCATTTCTCCTAGCAAGAGGGAGGCATCCAGCACAGTCTGTCCTTGGAAAGTATCGTGTCAGGAGCTGCAGGCTGGTCAGGAACTTATCTCTTCGGACTTCTCGCTATCACAGTCGTGCTGCAAAACAAGTTGCATTGCTCGAGTCTGCTGTTGAGTGGCCTGCAATGATGTCACCTGCCTCCACCATCACTGAGTGTTACCATGGAGATTGGTACTTACAAAGCTAAGGAGCTGGCATAAAGATCAGGGAATTTGGAGATGAAGCATCTGCTCAGAGGAGCAATACGATTCTTTCTAGAGAGGCCCATTCAGAAAGGCAGTTAAGAGAATTGGTGAATTTTCCAAGTTATAAAAAGTCTGAATAAAGCACATAAAATGGCCCAGAACAATTCTTTTCCATGTTATTTTTTGTCTTTGAAGACAGCTTCTTATCTCTAAAATATTATGACTTTTTGTGCAGAATGTCTTAATACACTCTGAAAGGGTTACAGATAGGGATGATCTATCAATTCCGGTATTCATTATGTGTTTCCTTGGTGCAAAAGCCCTGTGCTAAGCAGTGGGTTGATAATTGAAAATCTGCCTGGAAGGTTGGGGGGGTGTCTCTGGGTGTAAGGGGGCCATATCTCTGCAGTTGAGGAGCTCCTGTCAAGGTCAGAATTCTTGATTCTCCCCCTTCTAGATCCCCCACAGGAGCTCAAGAGCCTCCCAAAGCCTCTGCTTATGTAGGTAGGAGGTATGGCAGCTGGAAGTGAAGAGTTCTCATTCAGCTGGCCTGAGAGCATTATAGCTTCGTGTTATCAAACAACTAATCTCTTCCTAATTAAAAAAAAAAAGGCAAGTGCTTAAGAACTTCTGGGAGGTTGTGTAGCACGATTGCTTTTCTGAGGAAAAAAGCAGAAAGAAAGGAATATCAGTGTAACAATAATGATCTGATATTTGCCCCAAAAAGAGATTCAAATTTCATATGTTGGATCACCTAGAAATACGAGTGGGCATTTTCCTACATTCTCTTGTGTTTTAGTGGGTTAATCAGACCAAATGTTTTTTTCCTCCTTCTCTTTAATGTCCAGTTGTATCTCAATCAAGTGGGCTTTGAGATTGTGAGCTCCTTTAAGGACAAGGACTATGCCTTTTATTTGCTTTGTATGTTTTCAAGAGGGAGTGCTGGGTGCCCTGTACACAACTCACCATCTATAACTGCTTTTGTTGATGGTGGTGATGAGTGTGTTTGGACCTACCTGGATCTCTGGGATTTTTTTTTAATAGTATTTGTTAAGTGCTTACTATGTGCCAGGCATTGTTCTAAGTGCTGGGGTAGATACAAGTTAATTAGGTTGGACACAGTCCAAGTCCCACATGTGGCTCACAGACTTAATCCCCATTTTACAGATGAGGTAACTGAGGCAAATAAAAGTGAAGTGATTTGCCCAAGGTCACACCGCAGACAAGTAGCAGAGCCAGGATTAGAACCCATGTCTTTCTGACTGCTAGGACTGTGCTCTATCCATGAGGCCATGCTGCTTCTCTGGGAAAGCAGATTTCTGGGTAACTGGAATGAGTCACCCCATTTTGTCCTTCTAAAGTTTGCTATGTGCATTTAAAGTTACTGCAAAGACTTCCTCCTGAGAAGAATTTTAGCTAAATGGATGGGGAGACTTGCACTTTCTTCAGTCCTTACAGGACAAGTTGGAATTGGACATTTAGTTAAGATTTTAGTTCCTTCAGTGTGCAGAGCCCTGTGCTGGCCTACCAAAGATGTGGAAGACCCCATTTTTCTTTCGAAAAGGAATTTGATTTAGTTTCAATCACCCTAGTGAATGTGGGAGCTAGCATAGACCCTTTCGGAATCAGGCGACCTGGGCTCAAGTCCCCATTCTGTCCACATCGGCTAACCTGGGAGAAGACCATGTGTGCACTTAGTTCTGTACTGTGTCTCTGCCCACTTACTCCGTGCCCTAGCGGGAACAAGATAGGCAAGGATGGGAGAGCATGTGGCCCTGCACAGACTTTGAGGACCGGTCACAGGACCTAGGATCATTGGGGCTCCTCCATCCTGATGGGGGACTCCATCACCCTCTAGACGGTAAGCTCCTTCGGGTTGGGGATTGTGTCTACCTGCTCTATTATATTTTTTCCATGGTGTTTGGTAAGCACTTACTATGTGTCAAGCACCATTCTAAAGACTGGGGTAGATTTAAGGTAATCAGATTGGATACAGTCTCTGTCCCGCATAGGGCTCACAGTCTCAATCGGAGGAAGGAATCCCTCTTTATAGATGAGGTAACTGAGGCACAGCGAAGTTAAGTGACTTGCCCAAAGTCAAACAGAAGACAAGTGGCAGAGTCAGTTTTAAAACCCAGATCCTCTGCCTCTAGACCCTCGCGCTTTCCATTCGGCCACGCTCTCACGCACTTAGTACAGTGCCCTGCACTCAATAAACAGCATTGATTGATCATCTGATGGAAACATGAATTACAAAGAGCATTGAAAATATGTGCAACCAAGTGAATCTGACATTAGCTTCTTAAATTATAATTATTATAAATTACATAATTGGAGTTGCATATTGTTTCCATTTTAAAAAGATACAATACTATTTTAGAACTATGTAGAAGTATTGGATCTAGATTTGGATATTGTTCTAGGATGGATACAGCCTGCTATGGGCAAGTGTGATTAAAAAAACAACATATATATATATATATATATATATATATATATATATATATATATATATGTTTACTGAAAATGGAGACACGAACACTCATGTTTTGATCTTTTTCCATGAAAGCTCATTGGAAAAATATCATTAAAGCACCGACAACCTTTTGACCTGGATGATTCCAGCATGTGCCTTGTGGAAAGAGGGGCTGTAACTGACAAAGACCCGTGGAAGAATCAGCTTTTCACAGTTAAAACTGATTTGTTCACTCAGTTCTTGTGGCCACCCAGTGCCCTTAGTTGGAGTGAACACATCAAAATACAATCAGAATTGATTAGGTGGAGAAGAGGCTATGAATTTATCCAGAAATGACACAACTACATATACTCGATGGCATGATAGCGGCTAGATGCACGAATAGCGTTCGGAGTTGGAGTCTCTCTCTTCTCCGTTTTGTGAACAACAAGATGTAAGATCATGCAAACAGGTGTGACATTCAGTGGGTGAAAATAACGTAGCAAAATGCAAAAGCCTGTTGAAGATGGGAAACCCTCCATCCTAGGCCTGCAAGATACCGAAATATTGGGAAATGTAAATCCCAGTCAGAGGCAGGAAGTACTCTCCTTTAAAGTGATCCTTGAGGACCTTCTGCTTCACCCTAACCACTCCTGGAGGTAGAGAGAGGATGTTCCAGCTGGTTCAAATTTTCTGTGTATTTCTAGGCTGCAGAGTAAAGTGATTCATTTGTGAAAGAGTCATATTACCTGGAAGATAGGTGTAAGCCAACCATTTTTAAAGCAAATATGAAGATACAAGGTCATGCAAACCCCCATATCTCTCAGGAAGCAGCCTGGCCTAGTGGAAAGAACCCAGGCCTAGGAGTCAGAGGTCCTAAGTTCTGGTCCTAGCTCTGCCGCCGGTCTGCTGTGTGACCTAGGGCAAGTCACTTAACTTTTCTGGGCCTTGATTTCCTCAGCTGTAAAGTGGGGATTCAATACCTGTTCTTTCTCCTATAGAGTATAAGCCCCATGTGGGATAGGGGCTGAGTCTGACCAGATTATCTTCTATCACCTCCAGCATTTAATACAGTGTCTGATGTAGAGTAAGAGTTTAGCTAATTCCATATTATTATCATTATTTTTGCTGTGCTGCAACTCATCTGCTGAGGATCAGAACACCACCAAGTCTAGGTTTGCCTGACACCTCCCATCCCCAACACAATAGGAACAAGATCCCAGCATGATCCCTCCAAATGCCAAATTTCCTTCAGTAGCCTGGTTAACTTGGGCGCTTGCTTTCAGAGGGATGATTATTCAGTTTCTTTTCAGGTTCCTCTTTCTTCAGGCCCTCCCACCCCCACCCCTCCAGGTCATTCAGATGCAGAGTAGATAGTGTGTCAAAGGAGGAAGGAGCCATAATGTGATCCACTGTTCAGTTTTAAAAGCCCTCCCATTTCTCCACAGCCCAGGATTATTCAGTCAGTGAGCACTTGGTGGCATTTGTGACTCAGGTATTAGCATTTTTCTCCTAGGCTGAGGTAGTTGTTCCTTTTGGAAAGGTCTGCATGTGGGAGAAAGATCCTGGATTTGTGTCTTTAGAATACATGTGTGTGCACCCTTTTTAAAAGAGCAAAAGCAATTCTTTAAAGCAGTTTCCATATCTAAGACTGTATGTCCAATGTCAGGTGATCCCAAAGCAACTGTTCAGCTCATATACTCGGTTGGAATGGTGTAAAGTAATTCATTTGTTCAGCTAATGATTTAAAACTGAAGGTTTACCTGCAGCAGACTTTTCTGACGGTCAAATAAACTTCCTCAGGCTCCAGTAAAACCCATCCACTATTAATATTTCACCGCCAGATATCCAAATCCACTAGAGACAATCCAAAATGTGTTTTGAGTGTATCCTCTTAGGAGGTTTTAATTCAGATTACTTAATGAAAGAAGCTGTGGGGAGTAAAATCACTACCACTTTTAAATCCAGCCTGCTCACTCAGAGCAGCAGCACCCTAACTGATCTGATATTGATCACCCAATCAAAATGTTAGTACTGACTATGGCTTGCTGACTTTGGTGTTTCTCATCAAGAGGAAGAGAGTTACCACACTTGTCATTGCAAGGGCAGAAGCCCTCGTGCCACTCTACCCTATTGAACAGAGCCATTTCCAATAGTTCCCACTCCCTGCACGCTTTGGATGCCATTATGCACATTGAAACTGCTGTTTTCATGGATTTTATTCACTCTGGGGGATTTGGGACACAGACACAGAAATAGCAGGACATTTGACATTTTATACTTGAAGGTCTTATTATCCCTAAAAACTGCAAAAGATGGATGGAATTAGGATTCTGCCCTGATAGCTTCGTGCCCAGACTTGGGAGGTGGAAAGCAAGGAGGGGTGAGGAAGCATCTTAAGGATGCAGTATAAAACAAAGCCTTAGACAATGGTGCTTCCCCGCCAAAATCTGGAAGCTCATTTCTGAAGATAGAACTTATTATTGTTTTTTTAATGGTATTTGATATGCGCTTACTGTGTACCAGAGACCGTACTAAGAGCTGGGGTAGATACAGAACAAGACAATCAGGGACAGTCCATGTCCCATCTGGGGCTCACAGTATTAACCCCCATATATCAGTTGAGGTAATTGAGCCACAGAGAAGTTAGGTGACTTGCCCAAGGTCACACAGCAGACAGTATGTCATTGACAGTATCGACATGCAAGTCATCAATGAATTCCCCTTCCCAAGGCAATGATAGACAAAGCTGAATCCTGAAGGCCTGCATGTCCTTCTGGATTTAGCGGAGAGAAAGGGATATTAAGACCAATCAGTGGTATTTATTGAGTATTTACTCTGTACAGAACACTGTGCTACATGCTTGGAAAAGTGTGAGGTAATTGAGTTGGTAGATGTGATCCATACCCACAAGGATCTTCCAGTCTTATAGGGGGAGGCAGACATTAAAATCAATTACAGATAGGGGAAATGGTAGGGTATGAGGATATTTACACCACTGCTGTGGAGGTGAGGTGAGTAGCAAAGTGCTTAAGGAGAACACAGTCAAATGTGTAGTTGACACAGAGGGGAGGGCGGATAGGGGAAATTGTGGGCTTAGTCAGGAAAGCCCTTTAGAAGAGATGTGATTTTAGGAGGGTTTCAAAGGTGGGAGGTAGTTGTGGACTACTGGAAGTGAAGAGGGAAGGGAGTTCAGGTCAAGCATGGCAGGACCAGAGAGGGAAATCTTTTAGGCGGCAGGGAGCTTTGCATCTGCCACATTCAGTTTCATGAGCAGTTGCAGCACTGTCCCCTAAAGCCACCCTCACTGTGGAACAGCAAGAAAGACACTCCAACAACAAAATCCTGCAGCTCAGCCACTTCACCTGCATTGAAGCTGAGCAGGACGGGCTGAAAGACGGATTCAGCAGGATCCCTAAGCCGTTGCTATAGAGCGACCTGACGGAGGATTACCACATTGAGGTTGGGTGGAGAAAAGATTTCCGAAAAGACTCTGAAGTTCTGTTTCAGAAGCTGCAGAGTGGCTGCTGAATTCAGAAAAGCCATGGCAGCAGAGAGAATCTTCTATGGGGAATAGGCTTTATTTTGATCAAAACTCTCCACAGGCAAATTCTCAGGGCCACATCTTGCAGGGGGCTTTAGAAACCAAAGATCAGGGACCAGAGAAGGATTGTGGCCTGGTGGAAAGAGCATGAACCTGGGATTCAGGAGGCCTGGGTTCTAATCCCAGCCCATTGTGTGAAGCTTTGGCAAGTCACTTGACTTCTCAGTGTCTTAGTTTCCTCCTCTGAAAATGGGAATTAAACGGGACCTTTGTGGGACAGACTATCCAATCTGATCGCATCATCTCTCCCTCAGTACTTAGCACTGGGCTTGTTGCAGAGTAAGTGCTTAACAAATAACACAATTATTATTGTGATTCTTAGGGACCATATGAGCAAAAGCTGGAACAGGCCACACGCAACCCTTTTTATCCACACCCACACGGTGGTAGCAGTACTTCAGCAGCAGCACCTTTGAAATCAGGGAACAATGATGTACAATTGACCTGTAATTACAGATTCTCCAACTTGCAATTAAACTCAAGGACTGAACACCAGTCCGACAACCACCACACAGGCAATCAGACTTCTGGACGTCATGTTTCGCCTCAACTGCTCAATCAGAATTCCCGAATACTCATTTGTTTTGATCAAAAGAAATTCCGTGGAACCATTTTGCTTGATCAGAAGAAAGCTTCTGACACTGTTAACTACAAGATATTAATTAGCCATCTCCACCATCTCGGCTACAGCTTTTAAATGGCATCAAAGCTGCTTTCCGAAAGGAAAGGGGCGTCAGCCCCTTCTGAGTGGAATTAGGGCTGGTTTCTATTTTTGCCTCTCGCCCTTTGGGGGATTAATACTGAGTGTACTGCCAATGGTCCCTCTGGAGCCATCAATGAATGCCATTTTATTTTCCAAGGATTTCAAGATGTCATTAGTTGTTAAACAAAGCTTTAATGATGACAGGAAAGGCTCAGTACTCACATTCAGTCAACGGCACCGAGTGTCCCAATCAACCATTTTAGCATCAGATTTCTTCTCCCCTCCCTGCTCCACCATCGCTTATTGGGTTAGGACTCATTAATGGAATTACTTCATCTTTTCAGAACTTCAGTGTCTTTTTCTTGGCCTGTAAGCTCTCTGAGGTCGGAAGCTGTGGGGGGGACCAAATCTTCTTTTTTGCTCATTTTGGACTATTGAGTGGTGAAAAGGTTCGAGGAGTATTTAATGTCTGCATTTCTCATTATATTTGCAGTCTATATAGAGCCTGAAATGGCTACCAAATTCCAAGTTTCATCTTTATGAGCTTCATGTATTTTTTTCTGCCGAATCAAAGGAGCCATCAGAACCCGTGTGCTCTTTCCTGAAGACAGCCAGGATTGGATTCTGTTTTTTCCCTGCGCAGGAGTCGAGTCTGATCTTCAAATGTACCTGCCAATGCAGGGAGCCAACCAAAGAACAGATTGAGACAGGCTGTTGTACAGTCACCTATTTCTTTAACTTCCGTTCTGTGGTCAGTGTGCCTTCATTATTGAGACGAGTGGCTGGGGAGTGGGGTATTGGGAAGATTCTGCAGTTTGGGTTTGCAGCATTTTCAACCCCATGAAATCTACCTGAATTTGTTCTGAGAGACTCTTTTTCACAAAGAGGAGGATAGGGAGATAGGTATCCTCATGTAAACCAGGGCATCGTTACTTTGTCTCTCCAGATCCATTGTCTGGATAAGCTTGTTGTGGTCAGGGAGCGTGTCTGTCAACTCTGTTGTATCGTACTCTCCGAAGTGCTTAGTACAGTGCTCTGCACACTGTTAGTGCTCGGGATATACCACTGATTGATGGATAACAGCGGAAGCAGCAAGCTGTGAGCTCTCCACCCCCATCCATGCGGGCCACATGCATGTGAATGCTATTAGGCACTGACACTGCCTTTTCTCTCCCTCTTCATGGCTATAACAGAAATAAGGCAAACAAGGAGATTGAGTAACTTAGTGCAGCACAGAAGCAAGCCCAGAAATGCAACAGTTAAGCCCCGGCAATCCTACCTTAGGGCGATGTTCCCTTCCTGAGAATCCCCTCTGAGCTTGGAAAGCTCGCGCCGACGGCACGGCTTCGGAGGTGTCTTCTCATTAGGAAGTGTGGGAACAGTCCTGTAGGAGCATGCTTCATCCTGCCAACAGTAGGCATCTCTCAAACACCGTGATCATACACTCTGCCCAAGCCTTTCTCTCCCGTTGTTCCTGCCCACAGCTGCCTGCAGGCTTTCAGCAGGAAAGTGAAGGCAATTGATGGTCCCAGAGGATGCGGAATGAGCCTGTATGTTTGTCCCTAATTTGTGAGTCCGGGAGAGAATGGGTTTCATGGGTTACGAGCGGCGGCAGAGGAAGGGAAATGGAGGGGCCAGAACAGGACTTTTAGCCACGTGACTGCCTCGTGCATGCAATTGAAATTGAATACAGGGCTATCTTGAGTAATGCTGAAAGCCTCACCCTTCTGGGCATCACGCTGTCAGTCAGGATTCATAATTCTCCTATCAAGTCTTAAGGCAAGTGGATTTCCAGGAGCCAGCACATCTGGGCTAAAGAACAGCTGTGTCGTAAAGCTTTGCATAGCTTGGATTCTTCCTGCCTTGAGCCCATCCCAAAAAAGGAAGCGGCTCTTTCTCTGTGGCTATTCAGGTATCCCCACAGGTAGCACCTCTAAATAGGATAGGTCTGGCCTGGTGCACTCTGATGCTTGGTTCTCCCAGGATTGTAGACAATTCCACTGGAACCACACACGTGAGTGGACCTGGAGAAGGTCCCAGAGGATTAGCGTTCTGGTCCAAGATGCAACAAATGGGGACTGCTGCTCCTCCATGTTTCAGGTCATTCAAAGGTAATCTGTGCTCCGAGGGACAATCCAGATGACTCGGAAATTCAATCTGAGGGGGAACGTATTCACCAAGCACTTATTGAGTGTTAGGGATTGTACTAAGTGCTTGGGAGAGTACAACAACAGCAAGACATGTGCTCTTTGCCCTCAGGGAGCTTATAATTGAATGGGGGAGATAGACAAAAATTATTTACAGATCTTGAAAGCAGGAGGAAGAAGAAGGATATTACATCAGCCAACTCCAGCCTTTATGAATGTATTTATATCCATCCTCAGCACACATGTACATGTGTGTGGGTGTGCTGAGGATGGATATAAGTATAAATGTCCTCAGTTATTTAATTTGGCCATTCTAGTTATGTATAGTTTCACATTTGCCTCCCTGCTAGAGAGTAATCTCATGTGAATTGGAAGCGCATCACTTCTTTATTCTGTACTTCCCAAGCACCTAGTACAGGCAGAGACCAAGTGGGTGCTCAGTAAATGATACCACTAGGAATTTCTGAGGTGGGAATCTGGTGGAAACCAGATTTGGAAGTTGCTGACTCTTTGGGAGGATGTAATGGGCCCATTTAAAGTGGTCTTTAATCAGTATAAAATGTCTTTTAATTTAAAATGGCCTATTGAAAGTAAACTGGAGTCTTGGCCTTTGAACGAGAAAATTTTCCTTGTTGGAGGTAGTGTGATGTTGCTGCTACTATTAGAGTAGAAGCTGTTTGAGAATGTGCAGAGTTCCTTCAGAGTGCATGGTACAGTTCCTCAAACTCGATGTGTACTGTGTTTGAGGTCACAGTTCCGAGTTTCTACCCCGGTCCCTGCTTGCTTTGGACTTTGAAGATGACTAAGGTCAACTGGAATCTGTAGTTCGGGGTCCTTTATTGCACGGATTGCATTTAGGCCAGATTTTTAATTAATCATTTTAAGCTTGGTTTTGCCTACTTCCATCCGTCGTCCTAGCCTGCCTGTAATTAAAGGTCCCATGAATCGATTCGCTGGGCCTGAATGCGCTCTCAGCGACTGCAGCGACATCAGAAGCCCCTTAATGAGAACCTTTTGCCTCAGACCCCTAAGCACCAGTGCGGCGACCTGGCTGGGGAATCCGAGACTGTCCCCCTTAATGTAGGTTCAGCTCAGAGCACAAGATTGACACTTACATCCAATTTGTTGGAAATTGCCTCTGGGCTTATTTTGTTGTTGTATCATTTCAGATTTCTCTTTTATTTTTTTTAATGACTCATGCCTGCCCCTTTTCTAGAGCAAAAACAGGGGATCGACAGGTATTTGGAAGAATTTAAATCTGGTGGATAGGTGCCTAAATGCTGTCCTAGAGATCTGACTGAAAGCTTTTGCAAATAGGGTGTCTTGGAGTTCGACCGAACAAGCACGGCTCATCTTAAATGACATTTGAAGTTGCCTCCCCTCCATCCCAGGGGAAGCCCCAGTTGGCTTGAAATCTTTTTTTCTCCAAGGGAGAACAATTTCCAGGCCCATTTTTTCTCGGTCTCAGGTCCCGGGGTTGAGAGTCAGGAATTCTAGGGAACTGATTGACCTGAAGATTGTTAGCTGTTGAGAGTCAGATTGAGAGGACCAACAAAGGCTGAGGTCTCCATCTGGCTGGAAAAGCCCCGCTCCTGACTGAGAGGGCCCTGATCAGAAAATGGTGTGTTTATTTGGGGTTCTATTTGCCCTCGGAAGGGAAGGAACCTTGCAATTATCCTGATGGAAAATGGGATTTTAATAATTGATCGAATGTTTTCAAACCTTAAAAAACAATTTAGCCAAGGCTCCCACTCTTGAGTCTGCTTTGTGGGGAAGGACTATGTCCCAGACTGGGAAAGCTAAGTGCCAGGGCATGAAAAACTAGTAACATAATAATAATGATAATCATCATCATCATCATCATTAAATGCTTACTCAATGCCAAACAATCGGGCTAAATGCTGAGATACAAGATAATCAGATGGGACACCCTCCCCATCCCGTGTGATCCCTACAGTCTGAGATAATCTGTTATTCCCCCATTATACAGACGAGGAAACTGAGGAATAGAGAGCATGATTGGTTTGCTGAAGGTCACATGGCAGGCTGGTGACAGACCTGGGATTAGAGCCAGGGTCTCCCGGTTCTCAGACCTATGCTCTTTCTCCCAGGCCACTTGGAATGCCAGTGGGGTTAAAAATTCCATATTATCTTGGATTCAAATTCCAACTTCAGACATGCCCTGGACGTTGATCGGGACCCAGGAAATAGAGGTCAAATACAGTTTTGGTGCAGACTCCTGCCAGTCTGTGTTGACGATAACTTGACCTTGAGTTCTATTTTGTTCTTCTGCCTCCCCAGAGCGATGGCTTACCTGAGTGGGTGCTGGACTACGTGCTGCAAAAGGCCAAAGGCGGTGGCCCCTCTCTGACCTATCCCCAGCTAACCCATCCAGATTATCCTGAGAATTTTCCTCTGAGGACCTTCCAGCAACTCCAACCGGACAAGTTCCGCCCACAAACAGAGGCCGATCTCAACCGACAGGCTCTAATCGCCACCCTCAGCGCCTACACTGCTCAGAAGGTGGCTGCATCAAACCTTGACAAGAGTTCAAACGGCAGGACTAAGGGCCTTCCCCTTTATGGCACCCGATTCCCTGTCTCTCCGGCCGGCCAGTACAATGAGGTCTACTCCAAAGAAGGGGAAGACGGGTTGACCTCAAAACCCTGGTTCCTTCCACGAATGGGAGCACGCTTGCTGGGACCAAATTCGGGAGTGTCAAATCAGAAGTCTGCTTCTCCTGCAGCCGATCCCAAAGAGCCTCTGAGCACAGTGGATGGTAATGTATCCTTCCTGGCCTCCCGAGGCTTGGCTTACCGTTGACCTCTCTTCACCATTCGTTTCTTTCCTGAACTGTAGGAGTTACCATTTCCCTGGATGGGGGACAAGGAGAGTGGAATTATGGGAGAGAGCTCTGATTGTCTAGAAGACGATTGGCTCGCTACACTCAGTTCTCTATCTCAGTGTTTCCATTTAGGCCAAATGAAACGACCAGAGGAAAAAACTGTGAGGTCTAGACCCCCCAGCATCCAGAGCTAAAGAGTTGGGAATTTTCAAAGAACTACCAGATGCTTTCTCTTCAACTGAGAGCCTTTGAACTAGAACTATCTCACTTCTCTTGAGTAAAGTTACTAAAGAGAGTACTTCTGGAGCCGTAGCTGGGTGGCCAAATTCTGTGGCTCCAACTCTGCAATTCCCATTCTCCCTCCTCTAAGTCATATCAGTGCCGTGTTTTCCCCGATCCCTCAGCAGAATGCAAGAAGACATGTTGACTCATTTCCATTGGCTTTACCCTCAGCCTAACCTTAGCGAGAGCAGATTGAAATACACTGTCTGTATTTTTTAAGCATAATCGATTATAATCACCCAGACCTTACTATTCTTTTTGTGCTAGTGTACAGACACAATGGGACAAGAACTGATAGTTTCAGATGTTTCTTCTAATTTCCCCTACTCTGGCATTACGTGTTCCTTACTGAGGCCCTACTCAACCAATCAATTAGCCATATTTATTGAGTTCTTACTGTGTGCAGAGCACTCTACTAAGCACTTGGGAGAGTGCAGTATAGCAGAGTTGGTAGACAAGTTCTCTGCCCACAGTGAGTTTACAGTCTAGGGGGAATCTGAAGGAGAACACTTTAGTAGGCTCTTGAGAACGTACAAGGAACTTTCAGTCTAATGGAAAATTGTCTTTGGAGAATGCTGCTTCCCACTGCTCATGGTTCCAAAAGAACAGATATAATGGCCACTTATAAATCATGAAGTGTATCCTAGGGTTGGTCTTCCTCCTTTGATACTTTTTTATAATTCTAACAGAGTTTCAACTCTGGGTAATTCTACTCCAATTTACACTCCCAAGCATGACATTCTCTAAGTATTCTTTAGTGACAAGAGCACAGGCCTGTGTAAGAGGACCTGGGTTTTAATCCCGGCTCCGCCACTTATCTGCTCCCTGACCTTAGGCCAGTCACTTCACTTCTCTCTGCCACAGTTCCCTCATCTACAAAAAGGAGATTCAACACCTGTTTTCCCTTCTACTTAAACTGCAAGTTCCACATGGGATTTGATTATGTAGTATGTACTCCATTGCTTAGTATAGTTCTTGGTACCTAGTAAGTGCTTAACAAATGCCATAATTATTTGGGGTTCTTTTCTTGAAGTGGTTATCTTGAGGTTGAAAAACTTCTTTCATATGCAACCTGATTCCAAGATCCTGCCAAAATCAGGAGAAAAGACAGTTAGGCATTATCATAAGTCATTCTATCAAGTTAGTATAATTTTTAAATGTCCCAGCAACAATGTAGACCTCTTTTTTTTTTTTGAGTCAGTCTTCTTCTTTCCCAGACCCCTTAGGGAAAAATCATTTTAAGTTTGTCCCTTATTTTGAATAGTTTCTCTTTGAAAGCTTGAATTTCCTGTATGATTCTCACACTTCGCTTACTCAGATATATATATATATATATATATATAGTTTATATATATAGATATATAGTCAGAGATGGAGACACACACACACACACACACACCCCTCCCCCCCATATTTATTAAGGCTTGTCCTAAGTGGATTGTTCAGCATTTCCTCTAGCCGTAGCCCACCTCACACACAATTGTCCAACCACAGTAAAAGCAAACCGCCCTAAATGATAAAGCAGCTGAAGGCCTGCAAATCTTGCAAAGACTTTTGATCTTATTAAACCGTACCGTTCTTTTGTGTCATAACGTAGGCTACATCAGATATTAGCATCCCCTTTAAAAAGGCTGGAATAGATCATCACGCTGTAATGCAGCATGGAATCCAGGTGGCACTGTGGGACTTTGCAACAGGTTTGACGAGTCAAAGCAAACTGGGTTCATGCTGGTTTCATTATCTCCCAACAGTTCCACTTCACCTTTGCCAGCAGAAGTCACTGGGGGAAAAATACTTCACATTTGCAGTTCTTCATCTGTTTCTAAAATTCATCAGACCATCCAGCATTTTGCAGAATGGAACGTGCATAGAAAATAACTTTCTCAGGGCATCTGTATGGAGCGGCTGGGTCGAGTTCGTAACGCAAACAGCCCAATGGGCTATTTGAAGAGACTCAGAGCAGCAGTGCTCTTTTCCTGCCATCCTGTTTTCCGAGTCCGTTGCAGCCCTTAAATAGATCTGTAAATCAGAACAATCAAACCCGCTTAGAAACAGGATCGAGGCTTTCGGCCTGACTGCAGTTTGGACCTTCCCCTTCCTCAGCGTTGAGAAAAGGTCAAAGCAGAAATAATACCCGCCACTCCCAGCTGGTTTAGCAGCTCCATTTTGCTGTTCTGCCCAGCACTTAATCTTCTTGGAGGTTCACTTTACTGAACAGTAACAAACGGTGATGCCAGGCCTAACCTTCCCTCACATCCTGCCCCAGCCACTAACGGTGCCTCTGCTGCTGCCGGGTCCGCTGCTGCTGCTGTTGATGGAGTCTCCCTTCGGCAGTGTCAGGTGAGCCTCATCCCTGACACTTCATGCCTGAAAATTTGCATGGCCGAGGAATAATGGGGCCAGTCGCTCACTTAGCACCATTGCCTCAGCACAGCAAGGCTAGGGAAGGGACTTTGCAGCATCCTGCCACTCCCTGTATATCCCGGGAGGACACGTCCAGGAGCTGGGTACCACATGCCCAAGACATCTGAGAGCAGCTGTGGAGAGAAGGGTGGAGGGTAGGGTACAGAGGAGAAGGCCATGAGACTTCCAGAGAGAAGAGCCAGCTGCCAGAATCCAACTGAGAATATATGCATCCCCGGCACATACCGCTTGTCATCTTTATCTGGATTCTAACCAGGGTGCTCCCAGGGAGGAAGGAGAGGGATGGTTTTTTTAAAAGGCGTTCTCATACATAACCCTGCTCATTTCATTTTCCACATGCTACTGCAGGAAATCGTCACTCTGACTCACGTGATACTGCGGGGATTGTGCCAGGTCCATAGCATGGTGTCAGGATTTTAAATGGAAGTCTACCCTATTGCCTGAAATTGGAGCATTTAATAATAATGTTGGTATTTGTTCAGCGCTTACTATGTGCCGAGCACTGTTCTAAGCGCTGAGGTAGACACAAGGGAATCAGGTTGTCCCATGTGGGGCTCACAGTCTTAATCCCCATTTTACAGATGAGGTAACTGAGGCACCGAGAAGTTAAGTGGCTTGCCCAAAGTCACACAGCTGACAAATGGCCGAGCCGGGATTTGAACCCATGACCTCTGACTCCAAAGCCCATGCTCTTTCCACTGAGCCACGCATTTATGAGGGTGGTTGGAGGAGGGGGCCTGCTCCCTCCTTCCCACCCTGACCTGATCTAGAGCCATTGCTTTCCCTTCCCAGGTCCTAGTTAGTACAGGTTCCACTTCCAACTTAGGCAGAGGAAAGCTGGACACATCGCTGCCCTTTGGTGACCCTATCTGGCTGAGCACTCTGAGCGACTCCCTTTAGCTTAACATCTGAAGGCGGCCCTGAGTTTAATGAGAACAGTTCATTTGTATCACCTCTGAAGAAGCTTTCAGGCATGTGTACGGGGCACTGGCCATTGCTCTGGGAATCCTATACAACTTGGAGGAAGCCCTACTCCTTCCTTAAGCTGATGATGTTGAAGAGATTGATTCACCTATGAGAATATACGAAATCCATAGCCTTTAATTTTGCTTGTCATGAGATCCTCAGTTCACCAAATAGTGTTTATCAAGTGCCCATATGCACATTTGATTCAGGGTAATCCAACTTGGATCCTTAACCCAACACGGATTTCAGATTAGCCTTCCCTACCTGGATAGCTACCATGTTAGCTTCACGTATCTGGTCATGAACCCAGCCTTGAGGAATCACACTTTACTGTTTAAAGGGCAATTGAAAAGATTAAGCTTTAGTCACATTTCCTTTATGAACCAAATTTAGAAAGTTGGAGCCTAGAAGCTCATCGGCTGACTCAGTAAGTAAAAACTGAGCTTATTTGAAATTCTGTGTGCAAAAAGGACAATTCTTGAAAAACCACATAGCTTTAAGGGGTAAAGCTTGGGGTTCCAAAATACCTCAGGATCCCCATTTCTAAGGTTATGATAGTAATTATGGCATTTGTTAAGCACTTACTATGTGCCACGGATTGTACTAAGTGCTGGGTTAGCTAGAAGGTTATCAGGTTGGACACAGTCTCTGTCCTGCATGGGACCCACAGTATGGGTAGGAAGGAATAGGGTTGAATCCCCATTTTACAGATGAGGAAACTGAGGTGCAGAGAAGTCAAGTGACTTGGACCAAGGTCACACAGCAGAAAAGTGGCAGAGCCGGGAATTAGAACCCAGGTCCTCTGACTCCCAGATCCTTACTGTTTCTGCTAGGCCATGCTGCTTCTCAAAGATGGGAATAGTAGTACTTTTCACTTACCTTGAAGATAGTTTGATTGCTCAATACACAGGGGTGATTAAACTACTTCCTGTGTGAGTAATTTAGCCACTGATGAGGCAACATCAGTTCCGTTTTCAGACCACTTGAGAATAACAGCATTTAGAAGTACATCATTGTATAAAATTTGTGTCTTTTCTCCCAAATCTATAATGAGGCTTTTTGGGTGTCTTCATTTAATCCTTGCACCTTCTGCTAAATGTTAACTGGAAACATTTTGTTGGGAAATCTGGAATGCATATAATTGCCATTATGTCCTTCTTAACACATTGGTTCAGCAAGGGTGTAGACAAGTTGATCTCTTACTCCAATCCTTGCATACCTGATCCTGTGACATTTCCCATAATTATCATGTCCTATCTCTTTAGAAATGTTGAAAACTCTAAAATGTCATTATGGATAGCTCACAATCTCAGAATCATACTGTGGAATTGATGGCACAAAAGAAAGTTCCTCTTTGATCTTTAGGGCAATTGAATGTGGGCCCAACCCATATTCCACATCTGGTCCACTAGGACCATCCTACCCGTTTTTAGAATGGCCCTATATCACGTCATTTCCTGTGACTGTTGGTGGCACTGTCAAAGTAACTCTAGCAGAGGGTCCATTCCCAGTAGTTATCTGGAGGTGGTTTAAAACATTATTCTCTCTTTTTGTGGATTTCAGCGAGCCAGAGATTTCCACCACAAACCTTTTCACCTTGCTTGTATGTCATCTTTTTCTTAAATGGTATTTGTTAAGCACTTAGTATGTGTCAAACACTGTTCAAAGCTCTGGAGTAGGTACAAGATATTAGGTTGGACACAGTCCCTGTCCCATGTGGGGCTTACAGTCCAAGTAGGAGCAAGAACAGGTATTTAATCCCCATTTTACCATTGAGGAAACTGAGACACAGAGAAGTGAAGTGAGTTGTCCAAGGTCACACAGCAAGCAATCGGCAGAGCTGGAATTAGAACCAAAATCATCTGACTCCCAGGCCCGTGCTCTTTCCACTAGGCCTTGCTGCATCTCAGAAACAAACATCTAAATGGGCTTCCATATAATTTTCTTGACAGAATTGCCAATATTTTTATTTGATCTAACCTGAAAATATTATTACAGTTATTAAAGGGGAGTTATCAATGTTGTTACTAAGGGGCAAGGGAATGCTATTTTTCCTAGGTTTTCTGGGGTAGATATTGGGATGTGCCTATAAGGTGCAACAAGAGCAATGTAGGTCATATACAGTGAAGGACTTTCTGGCTATGATAGGGCGTTTGACACTAGGCCCCCTGTTTCATGGAGAATTTTAAAACGAATAGAGACACTCATCTATCCTGTTGTGGCTTAAGGCATAAGGATGACCTCTGTTGACTCTTCCAGTCTGTGATCTTATGATTTATGTTTCCAGGGATTAAGAAGAGGTGTCCTACTTAACTGAGAATGATTTTGTAATCCAACTTTGCAGCAAATAAAACTCTAAATATGTAGCTATCCTTCATATTTGAAGGTGAATCCCCAGAGGGTAAAGTTTTCTGGTTGTGCGAGTATAGCTGAAAATGAAGATATGGCCTGAAAGTCTCAACCACACCAGTTGTACACAAAGATCGTTCCCCGTGGTGCTGATGTCTTTGATGTTGGCAGCACTTGCTTGGTGCTGGTTTTTTCTGCCTCTTTCTCTCATGATCCCCTTGAAGTTGGGTACAGTCATCTCACGGCTTTCAACTGGGATGTCGCCTGTCTCACAGCTTTCAACTTGGATGTCTCCTTGTCTAAGGTGGTGTTTCTTCTTTCCCCCCCTCACTTTTAGTTGCTGCATTTCAGCTCACCACACAGTTGTTTTTTGGGTATCCCACTGTTGTCCTTTCTCCTCATATGTTTCACCCAGCAAAGTTGTTCTGAGATGAACACAGCTCTAGTGATGGTATATTTTACTCATTTCAGGACAGTTGTTAGTGATTTTTTTTCTCACCACTTGCCTTGCCAGCTAACTGTGCTGAAGGAATCGCTGAAAGACCTAGGTTTGTCATTTGTCATGTCCAGGTTTCACTACTGGACAGCAATACAGTTCTGGTCTGAAGACTGATGTCATCTTTCTCAATCAATTGAATTTACTGAGTGCTTACTATGGGTAGAGCACTGTACTAAGCACTTGGGAGAGTACAATACAAAAGAATTAGCAGACAATTTTCCTGCCCATAATAAGCTTGCAGTCTAGAGGAGGAGAGAGGCATTAATGTGAATTAATAAGTAATTTATAATATAGAATATAAAGATATGTACATAATTGCCGTGGGGTTAAGGGTGAAGCAAATATCAAATGTTCGAAAGTCACAGATCGAAGTGTATAGATGCAGAAGGAAGACCAAGCTGGGGAAAAGAGAGCTTAATTGGGCAAAGCCTCTTGGAGGAAATGTGAACTTAGAAATGCTTTGAAGGTGGAGAGAGTGGTATTTTAAAATAAATTGAAGGGGAAGGAGTTCCAGACTAGGGGGATGGATAGAGCACAGGCCTAAGAGTCAGGAGGACCTGGGTTCTAATCCTGGCTCTGCTACTTGTCTGTTGTGTGACCTTGGGCAAATCATTTGACTTCTCTGTGCCTTAGTTACCTCAACTGTAAAGTGGGGATTAAGACTGTGAGCTCCATGTGGGACAGGGCCTCTGCCCAACCTTAGTGCTAGAGGAGTGGAATGTGCAGGATGGACTGTAGTAGGAGACTAGTGAGGTGAGGTAGGATGGGGCAAGCTGATTGAGTGCTTTAAAAGCAATGGTAAGGAGTTTTTGTTTGATGGAGAAGTAGATGGGCAGCCAGTGGAGGTTCCTGAGGAGTGGGGAGACATGAACTGAAGGTTTTTGTTGATAGTTACCTGAAGAATAAGCTGGCTTTCTTGATTCACTTTTCTACTTTCTCGTCTATCTTTGCGTCATTGTTCAGTGTGCTGCCTAGGTCACAGAAATCTGTGACAACATTCCGATCCATGTTGCTTCTGAGGATCGTTAGTTGTAGCTTTGTAGGTCCCATGAATTCAGCAGCTCTTTCTCTTTCTATGGTGTAACATGTGGGGTACATAACCTCTAGAACTCATGAGGGGAAAAGTGCATTCTAAATGTAGAACACATACCTATTTCCATGCATGAGCCCTATTCTGCCTCCTTTGTTAGATAACATTCTGCCTTGATTTGGAGATGGATTTCTAGGTAGATTCATGAGTGGTGGGAAGGGAGAATGTGTTCTTGGGACTAGGATAAATAGTTGCTTGGGAATAAAATGCTCTGAATCAGGGAGTGGGAATTTCTGTGGTGTGTTTTTTTGTGTTTTTGAATAGCAGGTTAATTTTGGTGATTTTTCCCTACCAGATGAATGCTTCGGTAAAGTTATTTATGTTCTTACTGATATACAGTGCTTGGCACGTAGTAAGCAGTTCCCAGATGCCGTCATTATTATACAAATGCCATCATGATATTATAATATATTATTATACATAATATAAACGTATGGGGAAGCAGTGTGGCTTAATGGAAAGAGCACGGGCTTGGGAGTCAGAGGACATGTGTTCTAATCCCAGCTCTGCCACTGGCCTGCTGTGTGACCTTGGGCAAGCCACTTAACTTATCTGTGCCTCAGTTACCTCATCTGTAAAATGGGGATTAAAACTGTGAGCCCCACGTGGGACAATTTGATTACCTTGTATCTACCCCAGCACTTAGAACAGTGCTCGGCACATAGTGAGCACTTAACAAATACCTTAATAATAATAATAATTTATATTATACATTATTATGGGAGGCTATGGCAAAAAGTGGATCTCCTGCCTAACAGACTGGATCCCAAGAAGCAGAAAATTTCCACATGGAAGTAGGGGACTGCCTTGGGCAGATCCAATGACAAAGCAGGTCAATCCAAAATGAATGCAACATGCATGAGATCAAAAAGAATTTGTTTTTGTGGTTTTGAAGGAGCGAGCCTAAGCCAAACAAAAGGGTGATTGTAATCAATGATAAAAAAATGATGGTGGAAATAAAATAAGGGACTTCAGAAAGAGTAAAATCAGTGGTCACAATGAAGATGAGGAAATTTTCCATAACATCAGACAAGTTTTTGCAACAACTGAGAGCATCAATAGTTTCTCCTTGTTAGTTCAGTGAGTCACACTAAAGATTTGTACCAAATGGAGATTCAGGTTGATGTACTGTCTGCTTCTCTTTGAGTCAGATCTGGAAGTTATCTTCAGTAGGGCACGTTTATTGATCCTTAAGATGGTACACTTCTTGAGGGCAAGGACCATGTCCTGTACTTCTACCTGCACCTCGTGTAAGGCTCGGCACTCAACTGGGGCTTAAGCAGTATGTCACCTAAGCCAACATCTTCCGATCCCTCACCCCTCCTTTGGAAAATTTTTACTTGTCATTTTGTGGATCAGGAAGAGGTGGTTGACCTGAGAGAGAGCACCGCTTTGTTGGTTGAGCCAGATAGCAGACGTGGATGCTAGTGTTGCTTCCGAATGGGTCAGAATGCAGACTCTATGCTCTGCCCAAAATATCAGCTCTGAGAAAGGTTTCAGGAGGAAGGGGATCCCTTTGAGTGGAATTTCCATCCTGAACCCCAAGAAAACAAGTGAGCTACCAAGCTGTGTTTTTAGGTTCCTTAATGTTGGGAGGAATGAATTTTTTCTACCGCAAGGGCCTTGGCTCATTTCCCATCCTTCAGCATCTTTTTCAATCAGACTTATTAAGTTTGTATTCAGAGGAGCGAGACAGAAGAGAGAGTGAGTGAGTGAGTGAGTGAGTGAGTGAGTGAGTGAGTGAGTGAGTGTCCGGGCCAGGGTTGCAGCTGCTACTTCTCTCCCTACAAGTATCACATCACTTGATTTGCAGCCTTGGCCTTCTCTGTCTCTGAGAAGTGCTTGGGGTGGTTTTTACAACTCTTAAGGACCACACTATTCAGTAATGGGGGAGCTCAGTACGGTCTGACTGGTTCTTTCCCACTGATCTTTAGCCTTGATTCTGTGCTCTTCCTCAAGAGGCATCTTCTTGGTGGAAGGTACCCTTTGTGATTCTGGCCAGAGCAGGAGGAGCCATCATCAATGAGATTCTCCCAGTTAAAGTGTAAGCTCCTTGTGGGCAGGGGATATGTCACTTTACCTTCCTCCCTGTATGCTTTTCCTTCCGTATTTCCATTTTGTTGGGGACAGAACTAGTGCTTTGTTCCCAATGCAAAATCTTGGAAGTAGGCTGGAGAGATAAGACTTGGCTGAGATAATAGATATACCAGAAAAGAAAAGGCTCTGGGAGAAAAAGAAACAAAATAGAAATGAAAAGGTTATGTTGTTAGTGTGTTATCCAGTGACTCAGTTATATGGTTCGAGGTAGATAGTTTTGAAGGAGACAGTAAAATGAACTTTCAAAACGACAACAGTGATGATAACACATAAACACCTTTAATCCCAAAGCATCCCTGAGGGCTTTGCATCTTTTATATTTTCCACAAAAAGCTGTACACCTTCTCAGTGACATATAAATAGCTGAAGTGGAGATAGAGAATGTATAGGCATCATGTCAACCTTCAATACTGTTAACTCCAAGGATATCCAAGCATCTGGCCCCTCCCGGGCCTTGGAATCTCATCTTCAGGCCCCAGAACTCCAGAGTGGAGCAAAGCCTGCTTCAATGAGCCACTTGGAATATTCCCGAGGATGGGAAGAGACTAAGGAAAGAATGAGCTCTAATCTGCAGGGATCCCTGTGAGTATTTTCTGTGGGGGGCATTTTATAGCCCTTTCAGGTCTGGGCTGTACCTCTGCCTTCAAAAATCTCATTGATTAATAATTGTGGTGTTTTCTAAGTGCTTACTATGTGCCAGCCACTGTACTAAGCACTGGAGTAGATACAAGGCAGTTGGGTTGGACACAGTCCCCATCCCACATAGAATTCAGTCATTTTCCCCATTTTACAGATGAGCTAACTGAGGCAAAGAGAAGTGAAGTGACTTGTTCAAGGTCAGACAGGAGACAAGGAGCCAAGCTGGGTTTAGGACTCAGGTCCTTAACAGTAAAAATAATTGTGATATTTGTTAAGCACTTACTATAAGCCAGGCACTGTACTAAGTCCTGGGATAGATACAGATATTAGGGTTGGACACAGTCCCTGTCCCACACAGTCTTAATCCCCATTTTATGGATGAGGAAACCGAGTCCCAGAGAATTGAAGTGACTTGCCCAAGGTCCCACAGCAGACAAGTGGCAGAACCAGGATTAGAGCCCATGTCCTTGTGGCTACCAGCCCTATGCTCTAACCACTTGGCATGCTATTTCTCATTTACTACTTAGCTTCAGTTAGCATCCCTTTAAAGGGCCATACATGTCAAGGAAATGGCAAATGTGGCTGTCACCACATGTCAGCTATCCAGTGGGACTTTGGTACAGCCCTTCCTCTCCACCCTTAAAACCACTTTCCTCATTCAGTGTCTCAACCAACCAATTAATGCTTCTGTCTGGCATTTATTGAACACCTGCTCAGTGCAGAGGCTCATACTAAGAATGAGGGAGTGTATAACAAGCAAAACAGATGTCACCTATCCTGCCCTCCAAGTGTGTGCAGTCTACTGGGGAAAACAGACAGGAAGTACTTAACAAGAACTAGAACAGTAGGAAAAGCGAATATGACAGAGTATGAATACATCCTCCCCTCCCCACTGGAATACCACAGCGTCCTCCTGGCTGGTCTTTCTGCCTCAAACTTTTTACCTCCTGAGCCGATCCAGTGTGCAGCTGCTTGGATTATCTTCTCAAAGTGCCATTCAGTATACATCCCTGATCTCCATTTTTTCTCTGCCTAGCAAAAATTTCTAACTGAGATTTAAGGCTCTCGACCAACTGTCTTCTCCAACTGTGCCCTAGCTTGTACTTTGCTCTTTCCAAGCTTGCTGTCTAACTGTATCTTCGTCATGACTCTCCTCAGTCTGACCCATTGCCTGTGCCTCCCCGCTCAAATTTACCCTGTCCCTCCCCTGACCAGGTCAGACAACTGCCCCTTAGCATTCTTGTTTATATCAATGTTGACTACTTTTCTTTACCCAGGCCCTTCTTCTCTAACTCAGTTGTCTATATTCCAGTTTGTGTCCACTTGTCCACCTTGTGTGATTGTAGGCTCTTAAAGGGCAGGGATCATGCCTTTCCTTCTATTGCATGTTTCCAAGCCCCTAGAAAAGACTTTTCACAGAAAGTAGGTGCTCAATAAAAACCTCAGCTTTTATTGTCTTGATCATCAAAGATAAGGTACTCACACATTATTAGGATTAAGGGAGGGAGAATTCTGACATCCTTAACCAGAGGATTTTGTCAAGGATATAAAACAGAAGGCTTTTCAATATATTTTTTTATGCTTCCATTTTCTGAATGTCATTTCAAAAGAGTAAGTCAGAGGGTGATTAAAGAGGGTGATCTCTCAGTTAAAAAGACATATTCAGAAAGTAGAACTATTGGAATTGATCGTATTGCTCCAAACTTTTCTGAAAGGCAAACCTCTTAAGTGGTTAGAAGGAAGAGATGCCTGAATTTTCCCCTCCAAAATTTCGATAATGTGATGCCTGCTTATTTTTGCACTGAGGACCACGTCTAAGTAACCCAAACCTTGTCACCCATCATTCCTGTGACTAAAGCTTGTATGGACTGGGCAAGCTTGACATTGCATTTCAAAAGCTGCTTCAGAGATCTAGCTGCTTTTGATTTGCAAGAGGAAGATGTGGCAGGCAGAAGGGGAATTCTCCAAATGAGGTGATGTTTTTTATCTCCATGACTACCTTCTGTGGGGAGGACTTTTATTTTAAGCCCCAGTAGTTAGCCTGTCACATTCGGGATTGCTTTTCTATTCCCAGCCTATTTCTCCAAGAAAAGAAAAAAAATCTGCCCCTGCTGGGATCTGGGGACCAGAACTTAACTAGGAAGGGTATATCCAGTCCAGCAGGTCACATGGCATTTCCTCCTTTCCCAAAGCCTTGCCTAGCAGCAATGCAGTCACCAGTGAGCAGGGCCACTGGGAGCTGGCAGTGCTATTTTGTGGGCAGGCCACCAGCAAGACTGTAGGGCCCTGCTTTGCTGTCTGGTATGCAACAATCTGAAATGTGGCCCTTGTTGAAACAAAGACTCCGGCCAGACCTTAATTCAAGAAGGCAGAGTTGAAAATGGGGTCAGGCCCTGCTTGTGGCTGCAGAAGACCGAAGTGACCGTTAGGTCACATTTTGGCCTTTGCAACCACATTTTTCTACAGTGCTATTGACATGGCTTTGGATGGCTGCAAAATTCCCAAGCACCGGCAGCTATGGAACCCCTCAGGTCATGCAAAAGTCCTCCAGACTGCATACCTGATAGCCTCCTGCATGAAAGTAACATTCCACTGCTGGCCAGTCCCAGCCCCAGCTAACAGTGGACAATTCTGGAAGAAAGGAACTTTTTTTTGTGGTGGTGATGGTGATGAAGGTCTGTGTCGATTTTTGAGACTCCCCACAACTCTGGAGAGATGAGAAGCACTGGTTCCAGAGAGAGCTGTAACCTGGCTTTCCTGGATCTCTGAAGGACTTGCAATGGTTTGACTTGGCTTAAGTGTTCCCTCCCAAAGGCAGTGGGGAGACTAGGCTGCCTTGCAAACAGATAGTGAAGAATCAGTGACCCTGATGCTCTTCCTCTTGGGAAGAGATTGGGCTCAGAAATCTGCCCAGACCAATGAATGGGATAAAACAGGCAATCAGTAAATCAATCAATTGTATTTGTTCAGCACTTACTTTGTGCAGAGCACTGTTCTAGGCACTCTTTAAGGTAATGGGAGACTGCAGGGAGAGGGTTTATTTATTTTACTCCAAGATCCTTGCTCTATCTTCCTCTTGTTTCTGTCCTCCTTTCATCCTCATTTTCTCCCCCCCAAACTTAATTTCTTCTTCCAAATTTGAACTGGTGTTTTGAATCTGAAGCTGTGACTTCAAATGGATGTATCTAGATTTCCACACCTGGCATTTTCCAGTTTAATGAAGCCAGTGCCCATATGTGGCAGAAAAATTTTAATTGTGCCATCACTGCTAAAGGCACCTAGGATCTCCTCAGCTGTGTCATTGCTATCAAATTCACAAGGGGCTGGAGAGCCTCTGAAAGCGACACAGAGCTGGCTGGTTCTGATGAGAACCAACTAGACAGAATCACTTGCTTTTGCTGTGCGTTCCAGTCAGTGGCTTGTCAAACTTGTCAAACAAGTGAAATCAAGAATGATCTTTGGTGGGCACCAGGTCTGCTAGGTGCTATACCAAGTTAAATCCAAAGAGACATGGCCCCTGCCCTTGAGGACCTCACATCCTAATAATAAGCTAACGTAGACGCAGACAACCATGGAGTAAGGCATTTGCTTTCAATTACAAAGAAAATCCTTTATTGTTATTTTTCCTTCAAGTTGGATTGTGTTTGGAGTGAGGAGCCCGGGAGTGGTGGGAAGGAGCTGAGAAGGAAAATGATTCACAAGAGTGGTGAATAAAATTTCCCAAGAACCTTATGAAACTTTTTTGAAACATGTAGAGGGTTTCTGAGGCTGGAGAGAGCCATGATGCCACGATGAGAATTCTTTGTCGACAGTCAAATTTTAAGATTTGAAGTGTTGAATTTTTCAGTGTTTACATTGCAAGTTTCTCAAGAGCAGAAACTTTAACTTATTCCTTGAAACTTCCAAGCACAAATGCATCCTCATTAAATATGAATTTTGGTGCCACATATTTTTACAGCTACTGCAAAAGATGGCTGCTGGAGCCATCGCTAACCACAAAAGATGCTTCATGGCTTTCGATGCCAGTGTTGGGAGAGGACACTCGTGAGATTAAATAGACCCATTCACTTGCAGAAGGACTGTTTTCGAATTTTAGTCCCTCCAAGATAGATTTAATAGGGTGCTTAGATACTTACTTGCCTTCTGCAGGAGAGCAACAGTCTCAGGAGAGCAACAGTCTCAGCCATGGGGCTCTCGGAATTGAGCAGTAGTTGCAACCTAAAATGATTTTTCTCTCCCTCAGAAGCCACACTGAATCACAGAGCTACACTGATTCCATTGCTTCACAGACTGTGGTTCAATTCACATTCATCAAGCATACAGGAGTGCTTGATATGGAATTAATTTATCTGAGGTAGGGGCCCCACAATAAAAGATAAGATAGTAATGACATTCCTCAGGGTGTTTAAGATCAAGTTCAAATAAGATGGACATTGCAAGGATGTTAGAAAACTCAAAAAGAACTTGTATAAATTTGGGGATGAGTTCAGATGAGTTATTAGAGGGGAAAGTTGTGGACTGTAGGTTCATTTCTAACTGGAATGGATATCCAGGGAGACATCTATCACACTGTTCCTCCCTGCAACCTGTAGGGTTGCTATTGGAGACAGAACAGGGAACTGAATAGTTCCATTAGTCTGACCCAGTTTGACATTTCTTATACTCTTCTACACTGAATAGAAAATGCAGGCCTTTGGCAGCAAAAATTCACAGTCAAAGGGGAATAATTTTGTCAGGTTATGATAGGTCGAGACCCTTTGTAAGTCTCTTCCACAGGATGTAAGCTCCTCCACTAAATTATTAGCTCTTTGAGGGTAAGGATCATGTCTATCGCAGCGTGTTCTCCTAAGCATTTAGTATAGTGCTCTGCACTCAGAAAACACTCATTAAATGCCACTGATTGATTGACCATGTCAGTTGAGAAAACCTGCCGACTATGATGGAGGGATTTACTTGAAAGTGCCTCCATGCTCCAGTCTTCTAATGTGAGCTTGCTATCCAGTCCTTGGACATCCTTGCCCCCCCATCCTGCCCAAGCCTCCTTCTGTAGATACTCAAACCCTTTTTCCTTGCTTTGTTTTTGGATTGTAGAAGCCTTCATTCAGACTGTGCTGAAGGACCTGAGAAAGCACCAAGTGAACGTGGACAATCTGAGTCCTCAGGAGATTGACGAGATGGCAGATGTCATTGCTGACGTCATGCAAGGTGTGGACAGAGACAGACAGGGAGGTGTTGGAAGAAAAGCTGGAGGAGAGCGAGGGGACCAAGAGAAGAAGAGAGTAGATGCCTCAGAGTGGGAAGATTATGAGGCAGAGTTAATGAGGGAAGATGATTTACCAGGTAAGATTTTGTGCTTCCTTTGAAAGAAAAATCTTCCCTGAGTGCAATTACGTTTTCTAGGCTTGCATTTTGGAGAGGACAGTGCTGGGGAGAGATCTAAGAAAGTTCTGAGACCTTAGTTTCTCTTGTGCACTGCGGATTCAGGGATTTGTGGTATCAAATTTTATCTATTTGAACTCCGTCTCTAAAAGCTTTCTAAACAGTGTAAGCTTACATAGGCAATTATGTTGAAAGGCAAATAGCTGTCTGCTAGAAGGTAGTTTCTCTACCTAGAGACTGAGTTCCTTTTAAAAAAAAATCATCTTAATAATAGAAAGTGTTTTTAGTTCCAAGAGGGAATGTTTTAAAATATATGAACAATGGGGTAAAAAACAGTCACTTGTTTTCTGCTTTAATGTACATGACTCTGCCTTTGAATGTCATGGTTGCTTACAGGATAAAACAAAAATTGCCTTCCCAAAAACCTCTTTCCCTTCTTTCACTGCAAACAGAAGTAGTAAAGGGCGCCTTCACTCCTCCTCCAAAGCTCCTGGAATGTTCTCCAGGTCTTTGCAGGTTCAGCAGAAGTGTTTGTATTGTCATCAGCTCTTGACTGGCCACACATCTGCGTTAATATGGATGATGCAAATTGGGAGATAACCTGGAATGGGAGGCAGCTTGAACCCCAGCTCAGCATCAGAGGAATGATGAACCTGTGAGGGAGGATGGGGCAGTAGAACTTGCTGAAGTGGTGGGTCAACCTAGTATGGGGAGAAGGTCAGAAGAAAGGCAGGCTCCCAGTGGGTGAAAAATTCAAAAATCAGTAATGGACAATCCACTCCTAGATAATCAAGAGTTGATTATACTGGGAAGGGGACAGGGTAGGGTGAGCTCTACATTTACAGTGCTTTGTACTTTTCCATTCACAGGCAGATGTTCATTTATATTGATGATGAATGTGACCATGTTGCCACTTTTTGTGTGAATTCACAGTCTGGCTAGGGCAGGAGGGTCATTTAGTTAGTTGACTTCAGGGTATTTACCAAACCAGTCTGTTAAGCAGTAAGATTCCCAGCTGGTAATTGTGGTCTTGGCATATGAAAACTGCCCACTTTTTTTTTTTAACAAAGTAACAGATGAAAGATATGAATTTCCAAAAAACTCATTTTTGTAGGAATTTCTATTGAATAGTAAAGTTGAATTTATTTGTTAAGCTCTTACTTTGTTCTAGGCATTATACTAAGCACTGGCGTAGACACAAGATAAGCAGATTGGATACAGTCTCTGTCCCACATGGGGCTAACAGTCTAAGGGAAAGGTAGAACAGGCTTTGAAGCTAATTATCTCTCTGTGCGCGCGCGCACACACACACACACACACACACACACACACACACACACTCCCGCTTGTCTCTGGAGTAAGGAAAATGAACTCCAATTTTGGAATAATGAGTTAGATTACTGGCAGTTACTACAATGTCGTTAGTTGGGTCTGTTTACAAGGTGTCCAATTTCTCTTGCTCTCACTGTGAGAGATAGGTGCTTCAGAAGCCTGGGAATTGTTTTAGACCAAGAAAGGACTAGTCAAGATATCTTGCGCAGCATCTAAGTGACCTGAAAGAGTTAATACTTCTCCCGAAGGGCTGGCTTTAATATTCCAAAGTCATGTGAGCTCTGGGGAGAATTTGGGTCAACAACTGTGATTGAACTTAACAGAAGCCATTACACTCAATCAATCAGACATATTCATTGAGTGCTTACTGAGTACCGAGCACGGTACTGAGTGGAAGAGGACAACCTAACAAAATTGGTGGACATGTTCCCTGACCCCAACGAGTTTACACTCACAGTCCCTCTGAAATTAATGAAATACGCCACAGTGCATTCACTGTATTGGTTCATTAGACTGTCCCGGTGCCAAATATGTCATAAAGGCATGAAATGCCTGGTTATTGGGGAGACCGTTGATGTGACTTGTTGTGACATAAGTTGACAAAGATGATTATGTAACACTCGTGTCTTTTTCAGATAATGGTGTGCAGGAAGGCGGTGATCGAGTTTATGAGGAGGTAAAGTGTTTCTGCACAAATATTACATATCATACCGAGAATGATTAGACCAGGGTTATTAGAGTAAATTATGTAACAATACTCCTAAGAAATAAATCAGCAAGGGGGACTAATAAAGCTGTTACTAGTTATAAAGCCATTGAGAAAACTCTTATGAAAGCAACACCAACAATAAAAAGAAAGTGACAGATTTATACCTAACCGGGGTTGATTTTATAATCTGAGAAACATTTTATGGTTTGCAATCAATTCAGGGCATGAGCAAGGGTTCTCTCTCTCTGTCTCTCTCTCTCTCACACACACTCTGACTTTTTCATTGTCTAAAAGCGATTTCTATTTTTCTTGAGGGAGAATTTCACCAGCTAAATTTAGCATCAATACTAAATGAACAGTGCATACTTTATTTGACCAAAAGCTATCGCAGTGAGGACTGAAGTCCTAAGTAGGGAGAAATTATAGTATGGACTAAATCCATGCCACATTTGAAGATGAGATCTGGAACTTTTTATAGCCCTGAGCTCTCTACTTAAATTCAACTCAGGCCAGTTTCAACTGCAAGTTGTTGCTGCCTAATTTGATAATGTGAGTGGGCTGATTTCAGGCAGGAGCCTTGGGCAAGGGCTTAGATCATAACTGATACTTTTCCTGGATGCTATAACAGATGAAATCTGAAAAAAAAACTGCATTTGTTTTTACTCTTCCTATTTAAATTAACAAGAACTCTTTGTAGAGTTAAGTCACATTGTAGCGGCAATAGGGAATTTTAATTCCAGGTCCTGTCTACTTATGGCATTTGTTGAGTTCTAACTATATGCCACACACTGTACTAAGAGCTGGTGAATATATCAGGGAATCAGGATACCAGGTAATCAGCTCACCATCTAAATAGGTGGGAATAGGATTTAACCCCCATTTTACAGATGAGGAAACAGGGAAGTTAAGTGACTTAACCAAGATTTCACAGCAGACAAGTGACGAGGCTCGGATTAGAACCCAGGTCCTCTGACTTCAAGGCCTGTGGTCTTTCAAATGGGCCATGATGTCTAATTTTCTATCACTGACCAGAGGGCATTTTATTTTGTACTCAATAGGCATAGCTCAGAATAAAGTTTGCGAAAACCAGCTTTTCCATTTTAATCCTTCAGGAGGCTTCTCTGCTCCCCCCTGATTCCACTTTCGGTTACTAATTAGAGTTCCCATGCAGAGAGTTATGACATAAAGGTGCCTTCTGCCTGAGTAGTACAGAGAGCCTCTTGCTATAAAGAAAACTCTACTTTCATCACAGGTGAAAGGTTTGGGTGCCACACTCGTGGACCTGGTGAATGAGCACGAATCCCAACGCCTGTCAAAGGAGCCTCCGCCTGAAAAACCCTTGAAAACCGAGGCTAAGAAGTCCGAAGATTCAGAGGCCTCCTTTTCTTCCTCAGAGGAAGAGAAGACCGGGGTTGAAAATGTCAAGAGTGAGACTTTTTCCAAAGAACTGACAGCTGAGAAGAAAATGAGTTCTGAGCCCGAGTCCGATGAGTTTTTGGAGTTCCAGCATTGGATGCAGGGGACTTTGAAGCAGGATGAAAGACACCATGAAGGACCTCAGAAAAACCTAGGGGAAGGCCTACAGTTAGAAGTGAAGTCTTCTGATGATGAGGAATATGGCTACATTGTCACCGAAAAAGAGTGAGTAGAAAATTTGAATTGTAGTTTTTATTTGTTTTCCAGTGGGAAAATAGAGAGTGAAATCTGCTTTAGTGAAATAGCAATCCAATCGACACGAAGGCCATTTCTCGAAGTATCAATGAGCTCTTTTCTTTCTGGACTAGCAAATGTGAAAGTGAGAGAAGAGACTTCCCATTTTTCCTTTAGGTTTGTGATATGAGCTTGCATGAGGCCTGGGTGTTTGATGTCCCCTATGACCTGTGCCCTAATCCAGTTTCCTTCCTTCTATTAAAGACCAAGCTTTAAATGCTGGACATCAAAGTATCTAAAATACCAGGGCCTCAGTAATCTTAAAGGGAAAAAAAAAACCTGATTCACAGTAGCAAAGTCTGATATTCAATCTGAAAGTAACGCAGGCAGAAATCCAACCATCGTGTACTTACTAAACTGGACATAAGGGACCCTTTGCTTTTCAGGTGGTATCACTAATGGATCTGACATTTGCCATAATGCTTTCAGAAAGACCATTTCCTTTGGATAACTTAGGGAGTGTTTTAAATGGAAAAGCTTATTCAGGAATTTTAGATTTGTATGTGTCTGTTAATAGAGGAATGGCATTTATTGAGCATCCGCTGGGTGCACTGCGCTGAATTAAATGCTTGAGGAAATACAATGAATCAATCGACTGTATTTATTGTGTGCAGAGCACTATATTAAGCGATTGGAGAGTACAATATAACAGAGTTGGTGGACATGTTCCCTGCCCACAGTAAGCTTATAGTCTAGAGGGGAAGACAGACAATGATATAAATAAATTATAGATAGGTTCATAAGTGCTATGGGGCTGAGGGAGGGGTGAATAAAGGGTGCAAATCCAAGTGCAAGGATGACACAGAAGGAAGTGGGAAAAGAGGGAATGAGGGCTTAGGGAGGGCCTCTTGGAGGAGGTGTGCTTTTATTAAGGCTTTGAAGCTGGGGAGTGATTGTCAGATTTAAGAAGGAGTTTGTTCCAATCCATCCTATTTATTGAGCACTTACTGAGAGCACAGCAATGTACTAAGCACATGGGAGAGTACAGTATAACAGAGTTGGTAGATGCATTCTCTACCCACAGTGAGCTTACGGTCTAGAGGGGAAGAGAGACATTAATATAAATAAATAAATTGTGGATATGTATATAAGTGCTTCAAGGCTGAGGGGGAGGTGAATAAAGGGAACAAATCAGGGTGAAGCAGAAGGGAATGGGAGAAAAGGAAATAAGGCCTTAGTCAGGGAAGGCCTTTAGGAGGAGATTTGCCTTCAATAAGACTTTTTAGGTGAGGAAATTAGTTGTCTGTTGCATATGAATAGGGAGGACGGAACGTGTCAGAAACAGAGCATGGGCAAGTGGTAGGCGGTAAAATAGACAAGAACTAGACACAATGAGCAGGTTGGCATTAGAAAAGCAAAATGTGTGGGCTGGGTTGTAATAGAAAATCAGGGTGGTAAGGTCAGAGAGGGCAAGGTGAATGAATGCATAAATGCCTAAAATAAGGTGTTTCCATTTGAAGTGGAGGTTCTTGAGGTGCGAGGAAACATGGACTGAATCATTTTGTGGAAAAATTATCTGGGTAGTAGAGTGAAGTATGGACTAGAGTGCGGAAAGACAGGAAAACTAGTTGGGCCCCAAGATTGACCAGGCAACTTGGTTATTTTTGATCCATTGCTTTGTTCATACTGGAGCACGATAGCAAACAGTGAGCCGGTTTGGAATTTTCAACAGTAGCTGGCTTGGGTGTTACAAGAGGAACCATTTCAAATTCCCTTGAAAATATTCATTAATCCATGTAGAATTTTTTCATAAAGAGCCACCTTTCCACAATTATCTTCTTTCTGGCATGAGGATAAGCTAGGTCCTAGGTGGGGAGGGATACCAAAGTCATTCTTTTGCCTAAGAAAACCCAAAACAAACAAACAAAAAAAACCCCAAAGCCACCTATTTTTCAATAATGAATATCTTTTTAGAATAATATCAATGTAACAGATGGAATTTGCTACTGTTGCTTATGCCACTGTTTACCCAGATTAGCAGATATCCTTTGCATGAGGTCATTCAGGCAAGATATTGGGGCAGGTACTTGAATTCTTGTGGGTTTGTCCTCATTGGTTACGAGTCAACTTGATTGGCAGCTGCCTCCTAAGTGTCCTGATATTGGTTCCTTTACCCAGTTACCGGCCTGTGGAGTTCACCATCCAGGAGAACAGGGGAGGGGAGGCCCAAGGGCTGGGGCTTTGAATAACCTGAAATGCTATCTGTTAGGTTACTCTGGTGGGGTTGGGGATTCCTGCAGTCCTTCACCTTGCTGCACGGTGTTATTTTTATAGACATTTGTATGAGACAAGACTTCTGTTTCTCCCACACTGACTTGGGTCAGACATGGCCATTGCCAGTGATCAGATTCATTAAGAAACTTCACCTTCTCCATTCCTTCTCCAGGCCTTTTGTTTAAATGACTCTTTATCCGACCCAGGGCAGGCCATCCATCCAGTTTCTTTCAGCTGGACCCTGTACCTCCACCATCATCGCTATGAAGGCCTAGATCCCTGCCCAACCCCACTGCAGAGGGGCTACTTGCTGTACCATTCATTCATTCAATCATATTTATTAAGCACTTACTGTGTGCAAAATACTGTACTAAGTGCTTGGGAGAGTACAGTACAACAACAAACAGATAGACACATTCGCGGGACACAATGGGCTAATAGTCTACCAAGGCTAGAATCAGGCTAGTAACCGTAGAGACTATCAAGCCCTGATTGTGTAGCCCTTTATTGTTGTCCTGGGCATTTCTGAGATACAGCACTGTCTGCATCCCGGATTGCGTTCCCAAAACTTCATCTCTTATCTCAGAAAGAATTGGCACAAAGGTCACCACCTACCCTCACCTGCTCCTGCCTCAGCACAGAAACCCTGCCGCCTCCTGGACAAGGCCCTAGCCCAGCCCAAGAACCAATAAGTGCCTAATAATAAGCATGAATGTCTTAATAAATTGTGTAGAACACACCAGTAGTGAATTGTATTTGGGGGCATCTTTTATGTGTTTATAGACAAAATCACCTCAATCTTAGAGCATTATGCAGGAATCTTTGTTCCAAATAGTATCGGACTTTCCAAAACATATAGATTAGAATTATAGAATAGTTATAGAATTTTCTGGTACCAAAGAATGATGTGTTACCTTTCCCTCTCATTAGCGTTTTATTGGCCAGTAGAAATCCAGCTGCAACTAGTGGTCAGACAGCTAAAGAGCCTGTCTACAGGTAACCGTACATCCAAGTTTAGCAGAGACAATCTCAAGTTTTTGGCTGCCTTCCAAGGCAATTTAGTAAAATATACAGATGTCCTGGAATTGGGGCTCCTCTGGCTAAATGGGTCAGCCTTTCTTGCTCTCAACCTCCCCACAGTGCGGCTCTTGTGTTTTGACAATGCTTGGACTTCCATTTCTGGGTTGGACCGTGTTCAGTACATGCTTAGTGCAGGTCCGTCTGCATTCTTGAAATATGGACAGCCCAGAAATGGCATGGAACTCTGACCCCACATTCTGCTTCCCCTTCAATCCCGCCTCCCTCCCCGCCCCTCCCTGGCCCAATGCCCCATTGTGCTCTCAGAGTCACTGAGGAAAGAGAAGGTGTCAGCTAGTGTCCCAAGATTCTATTTTTTAATTGAAATAATACCCGATGTCCCGGTTTTCAACAAAAATAATATGGTCAGTCCATTTATACACCCAGAAGGATAACTTGAGTTATTTTACTTTCTGATTCCAAGCGCTCCTAAAAAGATGGCATGCAGCGGTAGAGTTGACAGATGTCAGAGGTGATTCATTCAACACTAGGTTCCCAGGCTTTTCTGGCTCTTTGGGTGTGAACCAAGGAGATGTTTCAGATTGCTGAGCCGCGTTTCTAAGATGTGAGGTTTTAATTGTGTCCCAAAGAAGAAATGAACATCTCCATGTAATTCTTGAAGAAAAGATCTGTGATAGTTTTAAAGGCTTGTCAAAATGGCAGCCCTGTTGTCAATGGGAAGAACAATAGGTCACTCCTGCTGTTTGTCTAGTGACCTTTCAGAAGCTTAGAGCAGTGCAATCCATCCCAATCTTTACTATACATCAGGGCTAATCTTAGGAATGAAATGACAGTTTCAGTGTAGGCAATCGTCTAACAGATCCTCTCCGGTGCTGTCTCGGTATTTTCTAATGGAGAGAACCCTATCAAAATGGGTTGTTTCCTGTTACTATTGGTCATTTTCCAGGAGTAATGGAATTATCACAATAGTGATATTTTGAGTGGATGCAACCTTCTTTTTCTGAACAGCACTGTATTTCAGTTCAGTTTTAATGCCTAAAAAATGGAAAACCATCTTTTATGGTAAATGAGCTTTCTTTGCCATTTAAATACCAGAAATATTGTGGAACAAGCCTTTTTATCCTGCAGCTAATAGTCATTCCTTAGCAAGGGACAGACCTGAAAGAGCTGATGGATTCCCTTCTCCACAGTATAATTTCTGTTGAGTACTATTGTTGCTTCTATTATTTTGACAGTTATCATTTCAGAAAATGTATTTGTCAAATAATTTTTTCTAGATCAATGTTAGTAGAAGGGACTGGGAAATAGACATTGGAATGAATGGTGCATTTAATAATAAGTAAGGTATTATTATTATTATTATTGTATTTGTTAAGGGCTTACTATGTATCAAGCTCTGTTCTAAGAGCTGGGTTAATCCGGTTTGGAAACAGTCCGTGTCCCATATGGGGTTCACCCTGTAAGTAGGAGGGAGGACAGGCATTGAATCCCTATGTTACAGAAGAGGAAACTGAGGCCAGAGAAGTTATTAAGTGATTTGCCCAAGGCACAGCAGGCACCTGGCAGAACCAAGTTTAGAACCCAGGTCCTCTGACTCCCAGGCCTGTGCTCTTTCCAGTAGGCCATACTGCTCCTGATGAAAAGCCAGATTAGGGTTGCATTTCTGCTTAAACTCCCTTTCAGAGGTCACATGACCAGACCTTTTAAGGTTGCAACGTAGCATCATTGCATGAGGGTAGATGTTCTTTTCACTGGGACCAAAGTCAAAGAAGGATACTGGGCTTATTTTGATCAGTGCACTGTTTTTATATGTGAGTTTTCTGATACAACAGGGGGTGATGTCCAGGGCCCTGTCACTTTGATTTTTATTTTGTTGATGAATTTGAAGGTTTCCATATAGTTGGGCGAAGAGCAAGCCATTCATCTGCAGCCCTCTGAGAAGAAGTGTTTCATCATGGCACGTCTCAGCCATTGGGACTTTGGTCAATATGAACAGATTTGTGAGCTAACCCAGGGTGGAAATCTTTTGTAAAATCGCCTCAAAAACTGGAACAAAGGGTTACTTATCTCCCAGCAGGGAAGAAGCTGCCTTTTAACTGGATTATATAATTTCCCAAAGGCCTCATGGTGTATCTGATATGTTCGATTCATGAGGTAATTTGGAACCGGCCAATCAAATTGGATTTGGGGGAGTGGAAACCCACCACCACCAAAACCTGAGGGGGTGGTGAGAGTGATGTCAAAAGCAAAGCAGGGGCTGAGAACAAAGCAAGGACGTTTTGAAAGGGATGCCCATGTTATCGCCACTTGTCTCCCGGAGTCTCAAATCAGGTCTTTGAAAATTTATTGTGAAATCTCCTTTACTTTTTCTACCTTAAGAGAGCCTCCTTTCTGTCTAATGGTCAGCTATTTACCAAGTCCCTTATTTGTATGATTGACCTTGTAAATAATGCTCTAAGTCCAGTCATTTTTCCAGCCCCATAGTTTATTCAGTGAATTGGTTCAGAAACTATCCTTTAGAACTCTTTCCTTAAAGCATTGTATTCACCATCTTCTTGGTCATTTTTAGGCGTTTAGATATTCACAGAAATCGTAGATTTTGAAGCGACCTTAAAATGCCATTGTCCGTGCTCCTGCTCTCAGCCACTTATAATAGCCTAGAGAGATAAGCATTATCCTATTTTCAAAGCCCTTCACGGATGGAGGTGCCACAATTTCCCTTAGTTTCCCATTATACTCTTTAATCATCCCCACCGTTAGGAAGCCATTCTATGTATCTCACCCAAAGCCTTCTTGTTGCAGTTTCAGTCTCCATCCCCCTCTTCTGTCTTCAGTGGAGCAGAACTAAGGGGTAGCACAAACTAAACAGCTACAAGTGAGCACAAGCCCAACTATCTACTCTGTAGGTGTCAGAACATCTAGGGAGACCAATCAACAAAGTAGGGTTCGAGTTGTTACAGCCTCTTCTCAACCAGGCCCTCCATGGAGCAGAGAATGCTAAACCCATTGGAGTGTCTTCCTCCAGTCCAGCTCCAGTAAGCTCATTGTGGGCAGGGAATGTGTCTGCACACAGTAAGCACTCAATAAATGTGATTGAATGAATGAATGAAATTCCATGGCCCAGCTTGACCAGAGATAAGCTCTAGCTCTCTCTGCAGGTGGCACACTCCGTGAGGAGACAGGCTAAAATGAGCTTCTCAGATTCTCAGGACTCAACCCTGAAGCTCACTCACCTGCACCTGATGTTCAGCCTAATTGGGAAAGCTTTGGGATCTAAGACCCAGACTGTGCCTCATTACCGGTGTTGGAGAACAGATTGAAATTTGATTGGTGCTCCAGGAAGTTTGAGCAGAGACTGGTGCTGATGGGAGAAATTGCCTCTGCTCAAGCAGACAGGGCTCAAAGGGGTTCCTGCTCTAATCACAGGGAGTCAGATCCACTGAAGCGGAAGGATTGGTTCGTATGCCATCTAGTCTTTTGGCATCAGGGACTGGACTGTCTGTGACTGAGCATCAGTTGAGTTCATGTGGCCACATTCGACCATTCCATTTTAATTGTAGGTGATCCGTCAGAGTGCTGAGATGAGCTCAACTGGTTTCCATCCTCAGTGTATGATTGTTAGCCTATAAGATCTTTAATTAGGAATCTGCAGGTGATCCCCGTGTATTTATCTGAAACTTTAGTTTGATATACCTTATGCTCATCTAAAGGAAGATGTATGGCAGTTGTCTGGCAATAAAAGCATCTGTAGCTGTATTATCGGTTAGCCAGAAGACTCTCAACTCATGGTCTTTGCTTTGTGATAGAGGAGTTGGCATAGAAGACTGACTGTAATAATTGTGGTGTTTAAGTGCTTACTATGCACCAAGATAGATACAGTGCATTTTGCAGATCAGATAGAGTCCCTGTCCCAAATGAGGCCCACAGTCTAAGCAGGAGGATGAACAAGTATGGCTCCCTCATTTTAGAGATGAGGAAACTAAGGCCCAGAGAACTGAAATGACTTGCCCGGGCTCACACAGGAGATAAGTGGCAGAGCTGAAGCAGCCTGAAGTAGCATGGCCTAACAGAGCAAGAACTGGAGAGTGAGAAGGACTGGGTTCTAATCCCGTTCTGCCACTTGTCTGTTGTGTGACCTTGGGAAGGTCACTTAACTTCTCTGTGCTTTAGTTTCCTCATCTGTAAAATGGAAATTAAGATTGTGAGCCCCATGTGGGACAGGGAATGTGTCCAACCTGATTAGCTTGTATCTACCCCAGCGCTTAGAAAATACTATTATTTTTATTATTATTATTTTTACATATAATAAGCCCTTAGCAAATACTATTATCATTATTATTGTTATCATTATTATTAGCTGGATGTAGAACCCAGGGCCTCTGACTCCCAGGCCCGGGCTCTTTTCACTAGGCCACTCTGCTTCCCCATATTGGTGCATGGGAAATAGCCCTTAATGGTAAAATTCCTGACCATTGGCCTCAACTAGCTCTTGCCTCCTTACTTATCTTCACTCTTCACCTGCCAGTGCCAAGTGAATCTTCTCAGTTGTTCACTTGTCCCATTCCTGCCTCTGACCCCATGTGCATGTCCTCACCCTTTCCTTGAGCGCCCTCCTCTTTCAAATCCACCCCACCACAGGTCTCCCATCTTCGAAAGCCTTCCTAAATAATGATCTTCTCCAGGAGGGCCTCCCCACATACCTTATCCCTCCAACTCTCACCTCAGAATTTCTGCACATAGTCACCTAGAGCATTTATGCAAGGGTTGATTTATATGGTAGTAATAATGTTTGTCTATTAATGGTAATTATTGAGCACTTACTATGTACAGAGCAATGTACTGAGCACTTAGGAGAGTACTGTACAACAGAATTAGTAGACATATTTCCTGCCCGTAACGAGTTCACATTCTGTAGGATGAGCTTACAGTCTAGAGGAGCTTTTAGTAAAGAGGAACTTACAGTCTTGAGGTTGTATTTATTAACCACTTATTCTGTGTAGAGCACTGTGCTAAATGCTGAAAGAAAATACACAGGGGGAAATTAAACACAGTTCCTTGCTCTCATGGGACTCACAATCTAAAATCTAAAAATCTAATACTCTACCATTATTCACTTGACCATCTTCCCATTCTGTCTTTTCTCCTACCCTTAAATAATTTTGTGCCAGTCTCCCCTATTAAATGATAAACTCCTTGTGGCAATGAATTTTGTTCTGTATTTCGTTGTTTTCTGCCAAATGCTTAGCACAGTGCTGTGCACATAGAGAGTGCTCAATAAACGCCCTCAGTTAATGGATGGAGATGGCACCCCTTGGGATCCCTGGGTTGGAAGAGGAATCACAAGACATCTCCTGCTCCTCTTGCCTGCATTCGGGGTTAAAGTTGCCTGAATAGGGAAAAAGAGAATGAAGGAGAGCCACACTCTCTCACTGTCCGTCTGCAAAGCCCCATAATTGATTCTAAAGAGGCCCATGGCTGACGAGCTTTTGCTCTCTAAATTGATTTATTTATCTATGCTTCTCTCTGGTTCCTATCATCATAGCTCCAAGGCAGAAGTCAGGAGGAAAACAAAACAATTTTGTCTATCAGAGGAAGGGCAGGCAGTTCAAGATCTCAAATGGAGGCCACTTTCCCCACTGAGACTTTCTCAAGAAAGATTAGCTGGTGAAATTTGCATTTCACGGGGAGAATTTAGAAAAATCATCATCTAATCTCTCCAGTGCAGGGGTGATATCTAGGACCTTAAAAATGGGATCCCCTTGGGAAATGCCCTTTGCAAATCCTAAGGGTTTGGGTGTCTTTTTTTTAATAGAATTGCAACATAAGGTTTTATTAACCTCTAATATCCTGGGAGAAATCCTGATGGTTTGACTTTAAATCCTTGAGAGTGGTGAGGCCCATGAACAAAGACTTTTTTAGATGTCAAGGAGCCCTCCTCTCAGTGGCTGCCAGCCCTGAACTAATTTGCTCCTGCTGCTCTATGTAACAGTAATGGTTGTAAAAATATTTAGTAAACACTTACTCTGTGCAGAGCTCTGTACTGAGCATTGGGAGAGAATACATAGGTGAGAATTAAACATGATCCTTGCCCCTCATGGGGTTCAAAAATCTAAAAGTTATAAGAACTGGGGTTTCAGAGAACCTGCTTGGGTGTAATTGGAGAAGTGTGGCCTAATTACTAACCTTTTGCTATCGGTTCTCCTCTGAGCTTAGAGAAACAGCATGGCGTAATGGATAGAGCACGGACTTGGGAGTCAGAAGGTCATGGGTTCTAATCCCAGCTCCACCACTCGTCTGCTGTGTGATCTTTGGCAGGTCACTTCACTTCTCTCTGCTGTATCCACCACAGCACTTAGTACAGTGCCTGACACTTAGTATGCCCTTAACAAATATCACAATCACTGTTATTATTATTATTACTCTCCATTTGCTAGGCAGTCCCTTTTCCCCACAAATTGAGAATTTGCTTCCACCTCATTCAGTGTCAGAGATTAGCTCTCAGAGAGTCCATTGAGGGTGCCCTCCCTATTTGAATTGGACTTTAAACTCTCCTCAGGCTACAAATTTTACATCTGTGGCCTTTAAAACCAGCAGTGTGGCTTATTGGGTAGAGCCACAGGCCTGGGAGTAAGAAGGACCTGAGTTCTAATTCTGGCTCTGCCACTTTTTATGGTATTTGTTAAGCAGTTGTTATATATCAAATACCATCACTATTATCATTATTGTTATTATATCAAGCACTGTTCCGAGTGCTGGGGTACATATAAGTTTATCAGGTTGGACACAGTCCCTGTCCCACAGAGGGCTCACAATCTACATAGGTGGAAGTAGTATTTAATTCCCATTTTACAGTTGAGAAAACTGAGGTGCAGAGAAATAAAGAGGACTTGCCCTAGGTCACCAAGCAAGCAATTGGCAGAGACAGAATTAGAACCCAGATCCTCTGACTCCCAGGCCTGTGCTCTTTCTACTTGGCCATGCTGCTTCTCACACGTCTGCTGTGTGACCTTGGGCAAGTCACTTCTCTGTGCCTCAGTTACTTCATCTGTAAAATAAGGATTAAGATTGTGAGCCCCATGTGTGACATGGACTTTGTCCAACTCAGTTATTGCATATCTCCCCAGCACTTAGTACAGTGGCTTGCATACAGTAAGTGCTTAAATACCACACACGCACACACACACACACACACACATACACAAAAGAATTATTAGAGATTGCATTTCTTTCTGCCTTGTCTTTTTCACCTTTTCTTCTCCTCCAGTTCAACCTTTTGTTCTCTATTATCATTGTTGTGCATTTGCCTTTCATTTCTAATAATAATAATAATAGCTTGGATTTCTAGAGCGCTTCTATTTTCCCCCAGCCAGGTCCATTGCATCCAGGTTTGCAGACATCCTTATCGGTTTAAATGTGTCAAAAGAGAAACGCTTGGGGTTTGAATCAGAGCACCACTGCATATTCACCTTTTGGTCGATGAGGGAAGAGAAGCCTCCCCTGTCGTGGCCTAGCTCACAGCTTTGCTAATTATCTAAAGGCTGCATCCTGCACTGAGCCTTTTTTTTTTCAGGTCTAAGATCTGCTTTTCCATTTAGGTAATTTGTGCCTTGATATTGAGCAGATGACAGAAATATTGTAGCTGCAGAAACTTTCTCTTCCAGTTGACCCCAGCATTCTTCCCATTGGCAGGAAGGGCAGTTAGACTGACAGTCCCAGTATCAACAGTCTGGAGGCAACTACGGCCTGGTACCTAAGCCCGTCTCTGCTGTGGTCCATACATGCTACCTCTGACTCCTTCTCTCTAGGTGTGACACTTAACTCTCTTCCTTTAGTTTATCTCTCCTTCCTCACTGAAAGACAGGATAAGGGAGCAGCGTGGCCTAGTGGAAAGAGACCAGGACTGGAAGCCAGAGGCCCAGTTACATGACATGTCTGCTGTGTGACCTTGGGCAAGTCACCCCACTTCTCTGTGGCTCCGCTGCCTCATCTGTAAAATGGGCATTAAATCCTCCCTCCCATTTCAACTGTGAGCCCTATATGGTACAGGGACTGTGTCCAACCTGATTATCTTGTATCTACCCCAGCTTTCAGTATAGTGCCTGGCACATAAAAAGAGTTTAACAAATGCCTATTTAAAAAGGGGGGAAAAATGGAAGGGGAACGAGTAGAACCCATCAGTGGGGATTCCCATGTGAAATTTGAAAATGTGGAAACTGTAATCTGGGCATTGTGGATAAGTAGTTTGGATTCATTTTATTTTTCCATGTCCCCTCTCATCTCTCTGACCCCCATATCTCATGCCCCAAATGCTCTGTCCCGTGTTTTGCCACCATAGAAATTGCTTGCCCAGTTCTGAGAAACTAATCGCTTAGTATGGTGCTCTGCACACAGTAAGTGCTCAATAAATACAATTGAATGAACTAATCCACTCGTGATTATTCAGATTCTAATTCTAAACTAATGTGTGCCAAGTGTAGTTTTGATATTTTTTTCCAGACTTTCAGCCTTTTATACTCTTTGCTGTAAATCAAGGTCCCAAATTAACACTGGACCCTGCAAGGAAAAAAAATTCAACATTTCAGCGAAAGAAGGAAGTCCCTTAATCTCATCTTAAATCCGTGTCTAGATCCAGTGAGATTGGGTGGCAGTATCTCTGCTCAGTGTTCTCATTTTTAGCACAGATGACTTGGAAGATTTAAGGGGTTTTTAGAAAGGTCTAAGGAACCCTGGGACTATTTTCTCTTTTAACCATGCTGAGACATGACAGAACTGTGTGGGGCACTGCATGTTTTTTGAGTTTAGCATAGTTTGGTGGGAGATTTCCATAATAGCCCTGGAGAGTTGATTCTCTTCCTCTTTAGCATTACCGCTATCTTCCATGGTGTAGTAATCTCCAGTGACCTTCATAGTCTGACCACTGAAATTGATTTTTGCAAAGTGTCATCTGCGTTATAAATTGGTCTGGACTTGAATCTGTCTAAGTTAAGAGGTTTAAATTTCACACCTATTGGGTGGTGGGGGGAAGGGAAAATGTGGAAAGTGGAGATTTGCTGTACTGTCAAAACAGGAGTAAGCATATGAATGTTGAATAGATAATAGGGCCAGAGAGGAGAAGGATGGAAAAAATTGATTGTATCCAAATGTAGTCGAATTGCAGAGTTCTTCAAAACATAACTCTGGGCTTGGTAGTGGTGTTAAAAAATCATACAGCCAGGACTGACTCAATTACAATGCCTGATTAAATTTAAGCCATTTTTACAAAGTGACTATTTCAATTCTTAGATTAACAGGTATTACTCTTTTGACAGAATTCAAAAATGAGATGGGAAATATTTCACACAAATTGAACAAGAATCTCTTAGCAACGTAAGCTTGAATTACATCCTTGCTTTGATCGCTTGGTGTTTATCAAGTGTCAAAATCTATAATAACTAAATGCAAATGGGAAATCTCTCTACACATTATAATACATGTTATAAGTATAATTACAAATTATCTGAAAATGGAATGCTTTGAAAATTGTCTTCTGCAGTAGTTTACATTATGTTATGCCTTATTTTATGTTACTTATCGCATGTTATTTATGTAGAATAAAAACTCCCATTGGTAAAATGGAATAAAAATAATCCTCAGCTTCTAAAGGCTATTTTGAAGTAGGATTTAAAATAATATGACCGTGTTAATCCGTGTTCACAACTGCACATGTTTTCCTCGTATGGCCTGGGTGGGCTACCTGATTTAGCCTCTTCAGATACTTGCGTCCTCAGTGTGACCTAGTGGAAAAAACACAGGCCTGGGAGTCAATGTGTCTGGGTACTAATCCCAGCTCCACCACTTGACTGGTAGGGAATGTCACTTAACTTCTCTGTGCTTTCATTTCCTCAGCTGTAAAATGGGGATTAAATACCTAGTCTCCCTTCTGTTTAGATTGTGAGCCCCATGTGGGACAGGGACTGGGACTGTTAAATGCCTAACAAGTGCAGAGCGAAACCACGATAGTAGAGCTGACATTTTTGTATGCAACCTATGAGAGACTAGTTTGTATATGTCAACCCATTCCTTATCTTCATTTAAACTGCAAGTAGTTGTGAGGTACCTTGGGAAGGGTTGCTCTAACCACAGTCTCCTAACCCGCCATCTCAACCACACACCCATTCCTTGCAAATCTGTCTCTTCTCCCAGAGACCTCTGATCTCCAGACCCCCTTCATTCTTCCCAGCCAACATACCTTTTGGGCTACCATCCTAACCTTCCCTCTCTTTATGCACAAATCCATGTCCTCAACATTACCTGCTCTGGTGAATCCAACTCCTCACCCCACCGAAATAATAACTGTGGTATTTGTTAAATGATTACTTAATGCTAACTGCAGGGGTATTTACAGTGTGATCAGTTCAGACATTCCCTGTTCTGCATGGAGCTAACAGTTTAAAGAGGAGGGAAGACATCTCTCTATTAATTCCAAACCACCAGCTCCCACACCTGTTTCACCCCCCATTTCCTCTGTCCACTACACCAAGTGCTGTTGGCAGGAATCCAGCCCCTAGACTGATTTTGGACACTTCAGATCATCCCCATCTTCTACACTCTGCCCTCTCTTCTCCTCAGCATCATTACCTCTCCTCTTCCTCGATTCCCATGCCCAGAAGTTTGGCTATGTTTCCGAAGCTCACAGTATTCTCCCCTCCCCATTCTCTTGCTCCTGATGGCCTTGCCAACTCAATAAATGCCGCTGATGGATTAACTGACTGAGTATCCCCTAGACACCCAAGCATCGGTCGCATTAATAGAGGCAAGATAGGATTTCTTCTGAGAGGGCTGTTTTGATGTTGTTGTGAAGTTCCTTCTTTCTTCTGGAGAGTGACATTCAGCCACTGACATAGTGTAGATGGCCCTTTGCAATCCCCTGCTTTATTTTTAGTTTGGATCTTATCAGGTGATGATCAGTTCAACAGCCCACATGGCAGTCATATTTACAGTATGTAAATTGTACATTATGAGGATTTGTGTACACAGGCACACATATACTCTAGTTAAATCCACCCTGCTCTTCTGGTGTTCAGTCCACTGCCTTTAAATAGATCGATCAGTGGTATTTTTGAGTGCTTACTGTGTGAGAGTTCTGGGCTAAGCACTTGGGAGAGTATTATACAACAGATCTGGTAGACACATTCCCTGCTCACAATAAGCAATATTGAATTAATAACACTCCTTGATTTAACTAATCCTCTAGACCATAGGCTCGTTTGTGGGCAGGGAACGTGACTACCAACTCTGTTGTATGGTACTCTCTTAAGCATTTAATACAGTGCTCGATAAATACAATTGATTGATCAATCAAGACGATCCTTTGGAGTACCCATTATTGTCCTCTCTTTAGCCAGAGAAGCTGATGTGTTTGACATTTCTTTGCATCCCATTGTGAAATTGGTTTTTAATCCATGAAGAGATGTTCTTCTTGTTAAGCAGTGCTTTTCTGCAGCTGGCTTTTATGGCTCGCTTTTCCGATAACTTTTTAAAATTCAAGTAAATCTATAAACAAGGTCACCATTATTTAACTGTGTCATTAACAAAGCTAATGAAATAACAGCTAGTGGTTCGGAAGCACTGTGTCGTAGTGGAAAGAGCACAGGCCTGGCAATCAGAAGACCTGGATTCTAATCCCAGCTGGACCACTGGGCTCCTGTGTGACCTTGGGCAAATCACTTAACTTCTTTGTGTCTCAGTTTCCTCATCAGTAAAATGAGGATTTGATAACTGTTCTTCCTCCTACTTAGATTAGGAGCCCCATGTGGGACAAGGACCTGATTAACTTGTATCTACCGCATAGCCTCATGAGTGCTTGGCAAATTGGAAGTGCTTAATAAGTACCATAATTATTATTACTTAGAGGTGACAGGCCAATACCCCATGATGATGGACTGATGTGCAGGTACAAAGACATAGTCCAGTTATTATACACATAATTCCCAAATTCAGGTAAAATTATATTTGAAGGGACACCATTACCATGAATCCCTTATGCTACCAAAATTGTCTCCTTATCATCGTAATTAATTTCAGTACATTCCCAATTGTAATATAGTGAGGCACCGAACTCATTCGCACCGAACACATTCTAACTAATCCATTTCTTTTTGTTTTTCTTCAAAAACATTTTTGGAACTTGTTGGATTTGAACTCTGACATATTTAGTGAGCGATAGCTAGGAGGGCAAGATTACCTCACAAGGTAGGTCCCAGCCCAAGCAGCTGGGGACAGCCGACATCACTTGGTCATGGCGGGGGCCGAACAGCTATCCGCAAACCTGTTCTTTATCTTTTCCCAACTGCAGGGTTTGCTTTCTTACTGTTGACATTTATCAATTGGAAGTATTTATTGAGCACTACTATATGAAGACTATTAAATTAAAGATTTTGGAGACTACAATAGAATTAATAGACCTGATTCCTGCCCTCTTCTCTTTTAGACTGTAAACTCCTTGTGAACAGGGAAAGTGTCTACCTTGTACTTTCCCAAGTGCTTGGTAAATATTCTGCACACAAATAAGTACAATTGACTGATTCCTTTTTATCTGGGAGGCAGATTTTTTTTTTTTGGCCTGTGTGTAAGCTTCCTCTGGGCAGGGAATGTGTCACTTCTTTATTCTGCACATAGTACAGTGCACTGAATCAATTGAGTGCTCAATAAAGACGACTACACTAAAGTACAGACAGGAGGAATTATACGAGTATGTAGAATTCATAAATAGGGGCTCTAAGAGTTTGTGAGTACTTGAGAATTTAGGTAGCATGGAAGTGCTGAAGTGGCAGCTAGGGGATGTAAACCAGGTAAGTTAGAAATGAGTCAGGGATGTGTTCTTGGAACATCTGACTTCAGAAGTGCTTTGAAGGTGGAGAAGCTGTTGGCTACAAAAGTGGAGAAAGTTTCAGGCATGGCAAAGAGTGGGGGCAGAGGGAGCAAAGAAAATGAGGCACAATGAGTAGGTTAGCTTGAGAGAAATGATGAGTGTATGGGCTGGAATTTAGTGAGAGTAGAGAGTGGAATAGTAGGAGTTTATTTTTCCCCGCTCTCATTAACAGAAGCCCCAGAGCTCTGATTGGGAGTTTCCTGCCCTCCCAAAATGACTTGCCGAACTGAGAGGAGAATCAGTCATGCACCCACTGTTTTCAGGCACTTCCCCATTAATTCCCCTCCCATCTTCCACTACTGCACTGTGCTCTCCCTACTGCCTAAACAAAGGATGTGGAGGGCAGAGGGAATATGAGCATCTCAGTTGCCCAGGTAACTCATCCCAGCCCTACACCAGCAAAGCTGAAGCTAAATCCTTATTTTCCTTCTAGCATTTTAGGTCTTGCTTTCCGCTTTTAAACCTTCCCGCCCCACACCCACACAACCTATCATCAATACCTATTAATGATCATGAGGTTTGGCCTAAAAACTCTTCTCTTCAGAAAAGAGCCTCCGGTACTTATTAAAGAAACATTTTTTTTGGTTGTTAATTCACTTCAGGTGTGAGACAAAAACAATGTTGTAAGACTTAATTGCAGACAGAAGAAGAAACCAGCCCATTTTAACAATTTTACAGTCTGGGAGGGGGGAAATGTTACGTTAAACAGAAAAACAAATGCTGCTTCATCTTCTGCCTGGTTGACTTCTTTAAGGCAAGACCCCAATTTATTGTGAAATGTTCCAGTAAGGGAAGAAGTTGTTTTCCTTTAAGGTTTTTTTTATTCTTTTCTGGAGTTACCAGGTGAGAGTATAGGCAATTTAGAATTTTAAAGCTGTCACTGGGAATTATTCAGTTTCTCTGGCTTAAGGAGGGAGATTCTCAGTGTCAGACAGATTTCTGTATTGTCAGGTTGCTCCTCATTTGAGGGGCATAAAATAATTCAGCTCAGCTCATCCAACAGGATGGACTGGATGTCCATGACCGTGCTGTTCTGCAGGCATCCTGGGACACGATTCAAGGATTTAGGTGCAGTTTGGAAAAAATGATGCAAAGTTGAAGGCATTAGATGGGCGGCTGGAGATGGTGGGGTGGTGATGCTCTGCCCAGACTTGGAAAGAAGAATTTTAAGAATTCAAGATGAAAAGTTCCCTCTGCACTTGAGGAGGCCAGCATACCCCACTGAGACCCACTGTACATGTCATCTTCTTGGCCTCTGAATGGGCTTGGCAGACACAAACAATGAAGCCATCTGTAACTGGATCCATTTTGTTCTCCCCAAATGGATCAATTTTCTGAATTGTGAGAAGATGCGTGAAATGCATTCTTCCTCTCTGTTTACCTCAGTCGTGGTATTTTCCCCAGCCTTCCCTTTGCCAGCCCCTGTTACCCACCAGCTTTTCTTTCTGGCCAGATCCGCCTGACTTGCTCCAATAAGTTGCCAAGTGCTGCTCTTTGGTAGGCTAAGAACTCGAGGTAGCTTGCCCATTTCCTCCTCTCATCTCCTATTCTTCCATAGGCATGTTTCCCGGTTGCCATGGACCAACAGTGGGCAACAGGACCTTAGGTGAGTGAAGTTTAGCTCCAGGTCAGAAATATTCTCTGTGGGAGGGGTTTTTTTTTCCCCTTCTAGACTCTAAAGAGAACTTTTTAATGGGCAGAGAAATGTTTCTGAAGCAGAGCAGTAAAATCTATCAGATTTTGGAGAGTGACTTTGAAAATAAATGTTTTTCACAAGGTAATAAAGTTGAGTCTCCCAAATATTTGTAAGTACAAGTCCACAATATAATTGGATGTCAGTTTAGGTGGAGAGAAAGCAAATGATTAGAAGATCAGGAGATATCCCTTCCCACAAACATTACCTGGGAGAGAGACAGCACTCCCTCATTGTTTCTGTACAAGGGTTGTGAGACTGCGGGGCGGGGAAGGTGTTTTCTGGGTCTCTCATGGATGAGCAGTGGATACCAGTGGTCAGGATAGAACTGGGTTATCCTGGCCAGAGGACCTTGAGTCGAGGCAACTAGGAGTTTGAGTCACAGTTCCACTGGGACCAGTGTCCTTTGAGAAACCATAATTACTTGGAACCTCAAACCCACAGATTGCAACCTTTGGATTGAGCATCCACAGTCCACCAGTCTTCCTGAGTCCTTAGCTCTGAGGGTTGGCCCTACTTTAAAGGAGCCCCTGACTAGCCCAATTCCCTCTCATATTCAGGTGTCCCAGAAGAGGACCAACCCCAGGAGCATATGAGGGAGAGGGAGAGCTGTGACCTATTGGTCCTCCACAGACCTATCCCTAGCATACCCCTTTCTACAAAGAAAGGTCCTCAGATTCCTCAGAAATTGCCTCCAGACTGTAGGAAGTGACTTTCTCACTTTGCCCAACAAATATCACTGTAATTTAATGGACCAATCCAACCGGTGAGGATTTAATTTCCAACTTCTAATTATCGGCACAGTCAAAGGGGAAGTTTGGCCAAGTATTTTTAAATCCCCTCTGATTTCCCTCAGAGGAGCCCATCTGGAAATGGTTCTTAATTACTTGGGCCTTGTTTTAGACTTCTTAATCTCCTCTCCCATCTCTGACTGCTGCCATGGTGATTCCCCTAGGAGATAAGAAGGATATCTTGAACTGGCATCACCAGGATTCAACTCATGCAGTATCAGGTATTGGTTGGGATAGGAGCAGAACAGTCAGCCTCCGGCGTTTCCTCCTTCTCTGCACTTTGGAGAGGAAGAAGGGTGCTCTCAGTTGATGCTTCAATTCTCTGCCCTGAGAACTAATCAGTAGTGTGAGAAGCAGTGTGCCTAGTGGGTAGAACATGGGGCTGGGAGAGAGAAGGACCTGGATTCTAATCCCTGATCTTCCATTTGTCTGCCGTGTGATGTTGTGCAAGTCAATGAACTTCTCTTTGCCTCAGTTACCTTATCTATAAAATAGGGGTTAAGACTGTGAGCCCCATGAGGAACATGGACTGTGGTCAACCTGGCTAATTTATATCTACCCCAGTGCTTAGAACAGTGCCGGACACAGAGTAAGTAAGGACTCAACAAAGACCGTAAAAAAACAAACACAAAGAACACAGCTGAGATTGTCCTCCAATCTTGGGCTCTGGACCCAAAGTCACCACCCCATTGATAAAGTCTGGAGTCAGCAGAATTCCTAACCAAGGTATTATCCGTGACAGCTCCTTCAGTGCTTAGTGCAGTGCTTGGCACTTAGTGATAGCTTAACAAATATTATCATTATTATTATTGGTATTATTGTCATTATTATTATTCCCCATATTCACTCTGTCACCCAATCAATCAATGGTATTTATTGAGAGCTTATTGTGTGCAATGCAGTGTAACGTAGCACTTGGGAGAGCACAGTACAATAGAGTTGGTAGACTCAATCCCTACCCACAAGGGTTTTATGGTCTACGGGGGAGTACAGAGATCAAAATAAATTACAGAGAGGAGAGTATAAGGTTATGTACATAAGTGCTGTGGAGCTGGGGTGAGTATCAAAGTGCTTAAGCCTTGTCGGTTTTTCCCCTACAACAGTTCTAGAATCCTCTCCTCCCTCTCCATTCAGACTGCCACCACATTGGTCCAGGCGCTCATCCTTTATCCCCACTTTGCTACTGCATCAGCCTCCTTGCTAAATTCCGTTGTTCCCCTTTCCAGTTCATACGTCACTCTGTGGCCTGGATCATTTTTTCTAAAACATCATTCTGTGCCCATCTCCCCACTTGTCAGAGACTTTCAATGGTGGCCCTTTGCTCTCCACATCAAACAAAAACTCTGACCATTGGCTTTTAGGACTTCAGCACGCTCCACTTCACTTATTCTTGTTCCTCTCTCAATATGCCCCAACTCGCACCTTTTGCTCCTCCCAAGCCAACCTGCTTGCTCGTGCTCTTTCTCTCCCTCCGTCTCTTACTCTTGACCTCCTTTTTGCCATATCAGTGTAAAACATGTGAGGTTACGCATATCTCGGAGGCTGGTTTCTCTGAATGCCCTTGGTGGCCACCCTATATCGAAATGATTTGCTGTTTGGTTTCCTCCCCAGAGTAGCCCTTGGCAGAGCCTGATGTTATAGTTAGGGAATGGGCATGGCATGGGACAGGGTTGAGTAGGGTAGAAATGGTCTGGAAGGCTTATGAAGTTTCAACACTCACCCTTCTCATTATTCAGTCATATTCCTTTTTTCCCTTTCCACTCTGGATATCTTTTTTGCCTAGGGAGCTCTCCCACTGACTTCAAAGAGAGCTCTGTGCTTGGATAAATACCCACAGGCCCGAGGAGGAGGGAGATCAGGCCCTAGAAACAAATCTTCTCTTTGCATTTTTTAGCTTCACGATTAGCTGTTTAACTGAATGTAAACGTTGTGGGGGAGAGGGAAGGATCAAGAAGATGAAATGGGAGTGGTGGGGAGAAGAGAAGACATAAACAAAATAGGTTGTTAAAGTTGCTTTTGCTTCATGAAACCTTTCAGCCCTGTGCCTTCCCATTTAAAAAGCTTGCACTGGTGACAGAGACCCTGCTGTATTAGTGGATAAGACAGTGGAAGTAAGGTGCTTTGTTTCAGCACCTAACAGCAGTTTACTCAGAAATGACCCTTGGGCAAGATGAGGAATGGATCTTAAGAAAATAGAGAGTGAATTTAGAGTGGTTCACTGAGAGTACAAAAAGCAGTAGGGAACAGCTCTGTAACATACTCGTTAAACCATGTATCTAGCTGCATATAATCAATAGTTCTGTATCGTCTCCTTCACTTACTCATCCAACTTTAGTCTTAACTAATAGCCACATTCCAGTTTGGAATATCGATGATCAGGATGGATTTTTGTATGGTTGCCAAAGCTAATAAAGGACTTGGCAGTCATTTGAGTAGGAGTGGCAGAGTAGTCAAATAGAAAGCCCTTGGAAGCAGTGCAGCCTAGGGGAAAGAGAATGGGCCTGAGAGTCAGAAGAACTGGGTTTTATTTTTGGGCAAGTCACATAAATTCTCCTTTCTTCATTTGTAAAGTGGAGATTAAATACCCATTCCCCCTCCCTATTAGACTATGAGTCCCACCTGTGACCGGGACCATGTCTGACCTGATTATCTTGTATCTACCCCAGTGCTTAGTGTACAGTGTTCGGCTCATAGTAAGAGCTTAATAAGTAAGTACCACTAGTCTAGTCGCAGCACTTCACCTATGACTTGGCTGACTTGGCCCTAACTCATTTAAACTTCCTCTTCGTAAATATTTTCATCTGTAGAATGGAGATAATGAATCATTATTCTTTTTTAACCCAGATTTGCGGATAATTGCCAAAGTTATCAGCCCATAACTGTATTTGACTCTTCTCATCCAACCCCTAAGGTCACATGTTCTGCGTAACTCAAATAGTAAAGGAAGGAAAAAAATCTATATTCTTTATTACTTAGAAGTTGTTACTAGCTCCAGGCAGGGTTGCAAATAGCTTGGTTAATTGTACATACACAATAACTGGGGACAAATAAGATGATACCGATTGTGCCTAAAATGAACATGTAGTTATTTCTTTTTAAAAAAAACAAACATGGCCATCATCTGTCATTTCAGGCTCCGAACTCGCTTAGGAAGCTGTGGGCATTAATCTCAAAAATCAATGGCTGAGTTTGGTACATATGGTTTAATCTGTCCATCTGAGGCAGCCAGCTGTCACCCTAGCTAACTAGGCACCTAGTTCAGCAATGAAACTGCAGGAGGTTCAGACACTCACTATATGCAGAACCAGGAATAGACCTGAAGTCTCCAAATGCCCAGCCCAAAGTTCCTGGGCAGGAAGTGAAGATTTACAGGATGAAAATGAATGTGGATGACTTTCCCCTTTCATTGTTTTCCCAGGAAAGGCAACAACTTCTTGCTTTGGAGGGTTGATTCCCTAACCTTTGATAGTTGGGTGTCTAAACTGGTCTTGTTATTATTATATTGTATTCCCCCAGTGCTTAGTCCAGTGTTCTGCACACATTAAACTCAATAAATACAATTGACTGACTTCACACATTAAGCGTTCAATAAGTGTGATTAACTGACCGGGGTGGACAAGTAAGGATTTATCAAGCCGTGTGGTCTTGTGGAAAGACCACAGGACTAGGAGACAGGAGACCTGGGTTCTAATCTCAGGTCCCTCACTTGCCTACTGGGTGACAGTGAGCAAGTCACTTAACTTCCCCATGCCTCAGTTTCCTCATCTTTACAATGAGGACTAAATACCTGGGACAGGGGCTCGATCTATTCCGATTCTCTACCCCAGTCCTTAGCACAGTGCTAGACTCATAGTAAGTGGCTAAGAAATACCACAATTATGACAATGGTTAGTATCACTCTTACTATTGCCCAAGAAGTTACTTTTGACTTTGACCTGTCCCTTCCCTAGAAATCTATGACCAGGATCCAATGCAGCAATTTTAGAGGGGATGCAGAGGATATAAAATCATGGAATTCATGGTGCTATGGTAACCACATCCATTGGTGCCTAGACAGCTCAAGTTCTCGAGGTGAATGAATACCGTATGTTACTGAGAAGAATGGGTTTAATCATCCATCTCTGTGCTTTGTAATTAAGGTTCCTCTGTGAATATCATGCTATATGAAAACAACAACAATTTAACTCATCAACTTTTTATCTTGGGGATTTGAGTTCTCTTGGGATTAGCAATCCACGAACTCCACCAATGGCCTCAGTTATTAGATCTGACATTGAGGTTTCTGATTTTTGAGCCTTATAAACTCTCCTTCTTTGGAGGAGAGATAACTGTTCCTCTTCAGTGAAAGATGCTAACAGTCAGCAGTCAGCATCAGACTTGCTCGGCACTTCTGTACAGCAAATGTCATTGTAATCAAAATTCTGAAACAGACTTCTTTATACTAAACAACCTGCCTCAGTCAAATGCAGAGCCATATCTGAAAGACAAGAGCTGCTAATTAACACGTCTCTCCTTGAATCACTATGACTACTTAGTTTTATGATGCTTGGTTAGAGACTTGAGTTCTCTGAATACGTACCCTTGAAATTCAGATTTAAACACTCGGAGCTCCATTTTATTCCATGGAAATGCTCAAATCCTTTGATTTGGGGACAAGAACATCTGACAAAATACAAGTATATCCATTCCCCAAGGAGCTGCTTCTGTCAGTGTGACAGGGCATCCCTAGAGCAATTGGGACTGGGAGAATGTGATAGGATGGTGAACGTTTTTGTTCCTATCAACCTTTATTTAAATGCAGATATCCTGGAGGCATTGGGAGTTTATGTAAAAGCACCACAAGGAAATAGAAAAGTGACGATTGGGTTAGTTGAGCGGAAAGTGGCTGAAATGATGTCATGGGCACAAGAGTTACAGGTACCCCATCTTCACCGGAATAAAAGGCTAGGACCCCAAACTCTTAGAACGGTCAGATCGCTGACCGATTATCTTATCTCGTTCATCGTGAAAGCAGCATCGTTTCAACAAAATGCCATTTTTCTTTTGTTTCAAAGAGCCCAGAAATACAAATACCACAGGGCAGGGTCTCGTCGGAATCGTCAAGGGGCCGGGATGTTCCGTCAAGTTACCGAGTTCCCTGGTGTTGGGCCGAATAGGCTTGGATAAAGTTGTCTCTCTGGATTTGTTGTATTTTGCTATCTAGGAATATGAAAATAATAATTTGACTCATCATTCTCTTGGGGATTTGAGTTCTCTTGGGATTAGCAATCCAGAAACTCCATCAATGGTCTCAGTGATTAGATCCAGCCCACAACATGGTGTGACCTGTGCCCCGTGAGGCAAAGTGGCAGCTCCTTCTAGCGTATGTCCAAACCAGTTCATGCAGCTCTAATCGCCCTCAAATGTCTTGCGAAATGTAACACCGGATCATGGGACTCGGTCCTTTTTAATATGAATAATGGATGGATATTGGGCTGGAGTCCACCACATTTCCTCCAAAATAAGATGCCTCTGTATAAATGTGGGATTGATGCCCGTTTAAGGATGCAAGGGAGCTGTGCTATCAGAACCCAGGACAGCTCCTTGGCATCCCCAGCTTCCATCTCCCAGGCCCTTTCTTGGATTTATCTGCCTTGTTCCATTGTTTACTTTTAAATGCCCAATATTTTGGTGTGCTTTCAGCGGGCGAAAATTCATGGAAGAAACTAACGCATTGAAAAATATGCCTGTCCCTTGTCCGTTTGATACACAGCCCAGCAATTTGACTTTCAGCCTTTGTTTCCAACCTGGTCTCCCATTCTTTTTCCTTCCCCCCACCCTACCCCTCCCCTTTCTGTTTTTCACCCTTTTATTATATTTTTTATTGAAGGCTGAGATGAGCCAGTGGCTGCATCATAGGCCCATTACACTTCCTAACAATTCCATTTGCACCTTATTGTTTGTCTTATTGCTGGAAAATTCAGGTGATTCATCATGCCTGAAGAAGCACCTGATCCCAATTCCCCTGATATCATGATCACTATGTGACAGGAATACAGTAAGCGGCAGTGGCTTTCAGAATCTAACAGGCCAAGGTGATAGCTCTTGGGGGACTTTTAGCCTCTCAAGTATTGATGAGTTCCATTTTTGTAATGCAGTTTTTTTTCTCCCTTGCTTCCTTTCAACAGCCCTCTGAGTGTGGAGAAGGGGAAGAAGTTGCTAGAGAATGTGGCACCTCTCCTGAAGCTGCAGACAAGCATCTTTGCAGATATCAAGTATGTTCATGGTGCTCAGGCATTAGAATCTTATTTCCCCTCCCAAAGTGGTGACTTTTGCAAACCAGCTTGGGTGGGAAAGACATGGGTGGGTTTTCTTGATTATATCACAGGGTATCAGTCTGGCACAGAAGAATGGAAAGGAATCCTGTTGGTTTTTGCCATTGGTCTGTTAGTAAGTGTGACCTGAGTTTAAAGGAGAATGGTCAGACATAAGCATGGGTAAAAGGCCATTTCCTTGAATGTTCAGCTGAGACGTGGATGGAAGGAGGTGAGATGCAACAACAGGGACAGCAGTGTTTTAGGGACTGTTATAAGGCGAGCTGGACTCCAGAGCCTGGCTCCATCACTAAGAATGTGTCAGTTCTCAGCAAATTCTACCTTTCGGGTGCTCTTTTTGGAGTTTCATATTGAAAGAGGCAGAGCGGAAAGGTACCCTTCTACAGGACGAGCTGTCTTCAGAGCCAAATTGATCTGGACGAGGCCCATTATCAGTGGACACTCAATAAACATTGCCTGACTCGATGGCCATCAGCAGGGAGCTTGTAGGTCAATAGCTTTAAAGCCCAGGGTTGTCAACAAACATAAGAACTTTCCAGAGTAGAAGAAAGAATAGTGATTGGGGGAGGAGAAGGGGAAACAGGAGGGACTGGAGAGATGGTAAAAACATTTAGTCATCCACATTTAATCCCTGGGAAAAGAGTATTTTTTCACAGAGTCTAAAAACCATCATTTCATGCAAACTCAGTACCCATGAAAGCCCATCGTGCCTAGTGTAGTCGTCAGAAGGAAGCAGTGAGGTTGGGTTAGGCCTGGGGTTAAGGAGAGGGCTCGAGAGAGGATTGATAGTTCAGTGAATAGCATTATTGGCTTATGCCATTTGAGTATCCGTTCATGTGATACCCCCCTCCCCACCCCAAGAATTCCAGCCTTGAACATCCAGTTCGAGGAAGATAGCTTTTGCTCAGACTATCCCATTTACCAGTTTTTAATGTATTAGACAGTGACCACACGACCTGAATGAGCTAACGCTGCTTCCAAAGTGAGGCATCCAAGGATGGGCTGGATGAATCTGGCTCGGAAAGTAACACTGTCACCCCTCACGGGGAGATGAGTTCTAGGATTGGCTCGGCGAGGGTGAGAGACCAGAGTCAGAAAGGCTGAGCCATGCAAAACTAATTCCACATGGCAAATTGAACTTCCCTCTGGGGAGGGATACACTATTTAGTTATTCGCAAGTGGTGAATGGAACTTCCCTTTTGGGAGAAATACACTTATTTAGTTACTCGCATGTGACAAAGCTCTGAGCTCCAGCCTATGAATGCTTCCCTCTTAGAAGGAATATGTTTATCTTATTTTGGCCCCCTGCATCCTATGCTACCCTGTGTCCACTCAAATTGAAGGTTTCCATCTCAGGAAGAATACACTTATTTAGTTGTTCACATGTGGCCAAGTCTGCAGTCCTGCCCCACGTATCCTTCCCTCTTGGGAGGAATTTCATGAATGTGGTTACTCACACATGGTAAAGCACCCAGCTCCCGGCCCCACGAGTACGCAGCAGGTTACACCTCTGCTCCATGTTCCCTCACTTAATACACCGGTTCCAGAGACAGAGCAGGCATCCCACGCTCTGGGATTAGGTGCTTCGCAGCCAGCTGCTGCAAGTCTAGATCCACTGCCCAGAATGTCAGAGTCAACAGGTATTTATGACCTCTCTTTCCAGGCCATTCAGGCTTCCAGGATCCACTTGTCCAGTCTCTGCTCCTCCCTCTCCCCCCAATTCTCTATACCTAGTTTGTTTGGCACGAGGATGGGGGACACCTCCTTCCACATTCCTGGTCTGGAATGTCTAGCAGTTCCAAACACGGGGGAGGTGGGGGCTGGCACTTCCAAATTACACCCCACTAGCTCAGGCGGTCTCATGATAGCATTTTGACCTTGAGATGGCGAGTGCCCAGTTCACCTTGACACAATTATTTAATAAGGATGTCATTATGTTTAAAGTGAAGATTTCAGTTTTGAAAAACTAGAATCAGAATGTCCGTAAGATATCTCCAGGCCTTATGAACCAAGACTGTGTAAATATAAGGAATAATTTTGTCTACCCCTCTAATGTTAGTGTGATTTTGGGCCCATCCACTTGGGAGTTAAGTACCGTGTTTTTCTGTGCCCTACCCCCTGGGTGATGTTCCTCTTCTATTTTTTTCTGAATGTTAGCAATTACCTGAATAGATGACAGTGGCAGTAATGGTAAATCTAGGTGTCTTCCACATGGGAGGTTGCATGATCTAGTGGAAAGTTCATGGGGCTGGGATTCAGGAGACCTGGACTACAGTCCCAGTTCATTCAATAGTATTTATTGAGCGCTTACTATGTGCAGAGCACTGTACTAAGCGCTTGGGATGAACAAGTCGGCAACAGATAGAGACAGTCCCTGCCGTTTGACGGGCTTACGGTCTAATCGGGGGAGACGGACAGACAAGAACAATGGCAATAAACAGCGTCGAGGGGAAGAACATCTCGTAAAAACAATGGCAACTAAATAGAATCAAGGCGATGTACAATTCATTAACAAAATAAATAGGGTAACGAAAATATATACAGTTGAGCGGACGAGTACAGTGCTGTGGGGATGGGAAGGGAGAGGTGGAGGAGCAGAGGGAAAAGGGGAAAATGAGGCTTTAGCTGCGGAGAGGTAAAGGGGGATGGCAGAGGGAGTAGAGGGAGTAGTAAGTAAGTAAGTAGTAGTAGCAAGGAGTAGTTGCAGCAGTTCTGCTGCAACCATGCTCCTTGACTTTGGAAAAAAAAATTACCTAACTGTTCTTTGCCTCAGTTTCCCCATCTATAAAATGGAGATGATTTCTGCTTCTCCCTTTTGTGCAGATATTTTGGTGAGGCCAAAATGAGATAATAGAGGTAAAACCCTATTGAAAAATAAAAATACTCTACAAATGCCTTAGGACGCATGAACCCAGGTCAGTCAGTGATATTTATTGAGCACTTACTGTGTACAGAGCACTGTACTAAGCACTTGGGAGATGATGCCAGGGGTCTTTTACTCTTGTGCTGTGGGCATTCAGTTTGCGAAGAACATGTGTCTAGGCTCCTAGGAAGCAGTAAATATAAAATCTCTTCATTGATGAGTGAGCAAACAATGGTTTCCAGCCCCATAAGTGAGAGTGAAGGTATAATCCAAGAGGAGCGTGGCTGAAGCAGAATCCCAGAGGTGAAGCCTAATGGATAATCTTCAAGACCTCTCTTCCCACAGCCTCAGGAAAAAAAAAAATTAAAAATAGAGCGTCTAAGTTTGAGATCATATCTGATCCAAGATTTGGGCAAAGTATACTGCCAGCAGTAGCATCGTTTTTGAAATGCGAAGAACGTTAACCAAAAATCCTCTCAATTGCTGCCCTTTTTTAAAAAATGGCATTTGTTATGCACTTACTAAATGCCAGGCACTGGACTAGGTACTGGGTAGAATCAAGCCAATCAGGTTGGACACGGTCCATATCCCACATGGGACTCACAGTTTTTAGTCTCCATTTTACAGATGAGGGAAATGAGGCCCAGAGAAATTAAGTGACTTGCCCAAGGTCACACAGCAGACAAGCGATAAAGCCAGGATTAGAGCCCAGGTTTCTAATCTGCTTTGTTGTGGATTGTTCACTTAGTCAACCAAAAGTTTTTATCGATTGCTTCCTCTGCACAGAGCACTGCATTAAGCACTTGGGTGCATAAGAGAGAGTTAATGGAGCTGATCCCTGCCCTCAGGGAGTTCTAAATCTAAGGGTAAAAACCAACACTAACCTAAATTGCAGGTATGGGGAAGCAACAGAGTGTAAAGATACAGAAGTTATGGTGGGGGTTGAGTATCCAAGTGGTTGGTGACAAAGAACTGACAAGGAGGATGAGGATGGGAATAGGATGGGGAAAGAGAGATTAAGTAGCCAAGCTTTCCTGGAAGAGAGATTTTTAGATTTTAATGTGGTTTTAGAATGGCCTTGAAGATGTATGGAGAGCAGTGGTCTGCCAGATGTGCAAGGAGAAAGAATTCCAGGAAGAAGGGAAGGGGGGAGCTAGAGGCCAGTGGTGAGAGGCGAGAATGAGGTATGATGACGGACATTACAGAGCTCAGGCTTCAAAGCACTGGCAGACCAGTGGTCTGGCATATGCTCACACACCAGACTAACCCTCTAAAATAGCTGGGTGGAGGTCGGGGCTTTTCCTGACGTTTGTCCCCGACTCTTTAACCATCGCCATGAAGTGATGGTGGGCCCTGACTCTTCTAGACACCTCGACAGGACAAAGAGCAGAAAATCTTTGTTTCGCCATGTTTCCCGTTCCCTCTAAACATTAATTAAAAAATAGAATTTTGTGAGAGCTGACAGGGAGGGGCTCAAAGGAGGAGGTGCAGAGAAGCTGCTAAGGGGATACCTAGCAGCATTTGAATGATATTTCTCTGGCCCAGGCCTGTTATTAAGACCACTGGACGGCAGGAAAGGAAATCACATGAAACAGCCTTAAAATAAAACCTCCACATACACACCCGAGGCTGCACATATTGAATTTTCATTACATTCCTGTGGTACAAACCCCTCCGTGGTGATTTCACAGTAGATAAAATTCAGTGGTTCGAGTACACCGGAGTTCTTTTCATTTAGTTGCTGCTAGCCTTGGAGTCTGCAGGGCTGCTGTACTCCCTGTGTTCCTTCAACTCCACTCTTCCTCCCCCACCCCATTCTGTAGCAAAGAGCTACAAAATGCCTCAATCCATTCGAATCCTGAAGATGACTCTCGTTCTATTCAGAGCGAGGAAGCGGCGATTGTTTCCATCATGGGCAAAGTCCATTAGAGAACAGTAATACAGTTTCCCCAATGCCCCTGCTCAGTTATCCTATGAAGAGAAAAGAGGAAAAAACGGGTAGGCATTAGTGGTGGCGGTGGTGGAATCTCATCTAAAGCCCCCACAGAAAAGACACTGCTTGTCATTGGTCTCAGATTTCTCATTTCTGACCTTTCCAAGCGAGGCCCAGAGGTTTCCAATTTTCCCCAAGTTGTCGAAGGGGAAAGCTTTGGCCCCTCGGAGGAAAGCTTCTCAGCAAGGCACCGACAACCCGGGGCTTCCTCCGGAGCCTTTCATTTTTCCTAAAACAGTTCTCCCGCTTTCCTTCGCTGGGTCGGATTCTCTGCAGAAAATGGAATGCTATCGAAAGGAGCAAAGGAGCAAAGAATCAAACTTGGAAGGCAAACCAGGCACACACAAAGGAAAAGGACTTAGACTCCGGGATGAGGGCAAAGAGTGGGAAAGCTCCGATTCTTGAGGAACCTGGGGGCTCACCACCCTGTGGGCTGAGAGCGGAAACACAAATTACATTGGTTGCTTTCTCTCCAACTCTTCCCCCCCATGGTAGTTACTATGCCTCTCATTGTGGGAAAAGGTTACAGGAGACCGGGCCTGTTCTCCTCCTCTCCAGAAAATTCAAGAATCCTTGAAAAGTGCCTGTGTACCTACAGTCCCTGCGCCCAGTGCACTGTGGACTTTTCAGCTTTCATCACTGTTTCTTAGGCCTCTCTGTGCCATTTAATTGTTTCCCAAGGTAGTTAAAGATGGTGGTTCTTTTATTGTCTTTCCATCTCTTTGATCTTATTGCCTTTCCCGTTGCCAGCTGGTAAAGTGTTTCGCTTTGTGTTTTTAACCTTTCCCGTTAATGCCTTTTCCCTTGTCTGAAGATTGGATCGGCGGGGGGAGGCCCGGGCAGTTCTTTCTGAATCTATTAGGCTCCGTTGGCATGGGGGGAGGCAGATACCTCTGACAGCTCTGAGCATCAGCGTCTGCATTTGGCAGCTGACACAGCTAAAGGCTTGAGCATCACAGCTCTGCTTTAAGGATGAGTCCCGTGGAGAGGGGTGAGTGGAGAATGGGTGGTAGCAGGAGGCCCCGGTAGAACCTATTGGTCCTACTGCTTGGGCCTGCAGGGATCCCACCCCAAGCAAAGCGAGAAAGGGAAATGCTTAAAATATACGCAGAACCTCGAACGGAAGCCAACACGGCACCCTGAGACCTGCTGGGACCCAACAGTAGTGGAGAGACTATAAGCTTCTTCTAGGCAGGGAACATGTCAACTCTGTTGTATTGTGCTCTCTCAAACACTTAAGACAGGGTTGTGCACACAGTAAGTGTTCCGTAAATACTTCTGATTGAAAATGAGATATTGGAATGGCCGGGCCCTTTCTGAGCAAAAGCTTCCCACAGATTCAGTTGGAGGCAGAGCCGGGAAAAGGGTCCACCCTATCATTCAGAGCTGGTCCTGAAAATCAAAAGTCAAACTTGAGGGTCCCAGTTTGTTATACCCGGTGCCTTTTCAGGCCCTCCCTTGACATTGAAGGTGAACGGCATGACAGCACGCTGTTGTCTTTGCTCAGTGGAGGAGGGATGCATTTAAGGATACAGAATCAGAACAGTTTCGTCATTAGGAGGAATAGGGAAGAAAAAAAAAGAAAGGACCAACCCAGTTGCTGCCATTTTCCGATATTGCAGGCATTTTTATGCAAGTACTAGTTATGCTTAATATGTTTTGTTAATGGTTATGTAGCTGTCAAATAAATTCCATTATTTCTTATTACATCATTAGGGACCATTAAAAGGACATTAGTGTGCTGATGTAATTATGCAAGCAGACGTAAAATGACTACAGTTATGATTTTATAATCTAATTATGGGTGTCCATGGCCACTGGTGATTGATTGTTGGACTAGTGTAGGATGTATCACATTCAGCTGGGTGGTAAGATGAGGATGTGTGGGGTTTTTGTATTGTGGTGGTGGTAGTTCAAAGGGGAATGGATACAATCCCAACATTTTATCCAGCAGATATTTCATTCCACATTTCCAAATTAGTCACTCAACATACTGGATGAGGCAGGGCAGTCTCATTCTGTAATCAATGTGATGATCACCAAATGACTCGGCTTCCCACCAGCGTGGTGCGTTGGGCCGGGGTCAACAGCGGGACAGGCGGGAATGAGGCACAGTGAGGGTAGCGGCAGAGGAGCGGAGTGTGCGGGCTGGGCTGTAGGAGGAGAGAAGGGAGGTGAAGTAGGAGGGGGCAAGGTGATGTGCCAAGCACTGTTCTAAGCACTGGGGTAGATACAAGATGATGAGGCACAGAGAAGTTAAGTGGCTCGACCAAGATCACACAGCAGACAAATGGCGGAGCCGGGATTAGAACCCATGTCCTCCAACTCCCAAGCCCACGCTGCTTCTCCAAGTGTGTAAAGGGTGTTGATTGAGGGGATAGCTTATCCAGAAAGGTGCTGGGAGAGATCAAGTAGATCTAAGAAGCATAGTTACATAAAAGATTAGACAATCTTGCTATTTTGTAGATCACCTTAATTGCAGGGAATTTTCCGCACCTCAGTTTTATATTTTCAAAAATCAGCACACCATTGGGTGATGATTGTGTTTATCCTTCTTGATAGCATGTTGTCGTGGGCGTCTTTGCTTTCTGGATAGTCAGTAGAACATTTTGGCTGTGCATGGGTTCACTTGGGCTGGTCGATAAATGTCCTCGAATCCTCTTCAGCTTTACTGTGTCTTTGACACTCTGGTTGAGAGGTACGTGATATTTTTGTGTCGTCTTGCCTATCTACTGAAAGAGCCCTTTTAAGCTTCCCATAGGTTGAGGGAAAGCCCACACAGATATCTAAGCAGTTCGTCCCTGCCAGCTTTAATATTTCTAGGAGATATGCCATCAGAACCAGAGATTTTACTGTTTGTCATAGGTCTGACAGTGCCACTAATTTCCACAATTAGGGTGTCTACGTATTGTAGGACTTTATCCAGCGTTTATTAGGCTGCCTCTATTTTGGAGTTTTAGTTTTGAGTGCCTTTTTTTTCAGGGTCATCCAGATTTCTAATTTCAGAGGTGCTCTAAATTCTGGGATGCCCAAGAGAGAGCCACCCTGTGGGTTTCCAAGTTTTAAACAAGTGTATATTGGTGCAAAGCTGGAGGAGAAGAGGACAGTGACAATCACATGGCATGTAGTTACCAACAACACATAAGCCTCATCAGGATGCGTATTCTCTTAATATAGAAGCAGGGAAAGGGTGCAAACAATAGTAGGATTTATTGAGCACTTACTCTAATTAATTAATGTTGGTATTTGTTAAGCGCTTACTATGTGCAGAGCACTGTTCTAAGCGCTGGGGTAAACACAGGGGAATCAGGTTGTCCCACGTGGGGCTCACAGTCTTAATCCCCATTTTACAGACGAGGGAACTGAGGCACAGAGAAGTTAAGTGACTTGCCCACAGTCACACAGCTGACAAGTAGCAGAGCTGGGATTCGAACTCATGAGCCCTGACTCCAAAGCCCGTGCTCTTTCCACTGCGCCACGCTGCTTCTCTATGTTAAGTGCTCTGGAGAGTACAGTAGAGGTAGTAGGCACAATCCCTGACTTCAAGAAGCTTACAATATAGTAGGGGAGAGAGATACTGAGCTGAATTGCATGTAGGTGGAAGGAACAGAATTTAAAGGTATGTACATAAGGGGCTGCGTGGGTGAATGGGTAGCAAGTGCTCAGGGAAGTAGTTGAGGGACCGTGGGTGGAGGGCAGACTAGGTTGGGTGGGGAGGTAAGAGATGAATCAGGGAAGGCCTCCAGCAGATATGTGATTTTAGAAGGGCTTTGAAGAGGGGGAAAATGGTAGTGTACAAGGTGTGAAGTGGGAGGAAATTCCAGGCAAGGAGATGAGTGTGAGCTTCAGAGGGTTAATGTCTGTTACTCCTGAAATCCCAATTTGGGAATCTGGTGAAATAGTCCTCCAGACCCTGATTTCCCTCTGATTTATTATGGGCTGGTTCTTAAGTGACTTGCCAAGAGTAAAATCATCTGTAGGGAAGTAGTAGTAATAACACTCATTGATTGCCACCCGGGGGCAGTGAGCTTTACTAAATGCCTGGGAAGTTCAAAACACGTTCCCTGTCCACAGGGATCTTGTACACTGAGTAAATCCATCTACTAATAAATGGGCTGGGAGCTTGAGTTTGAATTTCAGTTCCTGTTCTGACCCTAAATGACCCTAAATGTAAGTTCCTAGAAGGCAGGGCTCACAGAATGGTAATGGGTGCAGATGACCTCCAGGCTCTCCAGTTATCTTGTCTTTCAGTTTCCTCTTCGAAAGGCAAACAATAGTGATGATTCCAGTAGGGTGTTGTGAGGAATAACAAATGAAAACTAGGACCAAGTGCTTCGAAAATTCAAAACCCCATAGAAATACTAAATAATGGCTTTCCCTCTAGGGTCTCAATTAAAGAGAAGGTCTGCTCGCTCTTCAAGGAATTCCCTAATGACAGAAAGCTATTTCTGAATTACATAGAATACAAAGTAATTGTAAATAAGATAAAAACCTGTATGTCAAAACAACTTTCCAAACCCTTAAAATGATAAAAAGAAAAAAATTTGACAGAATTACCGCTCGGTGAAGTTCTATATTATGTTAAAATATCATATAACTTTCAAGCTTCTATTTCTTCGCCTTTTGCGTTGTTAATCCTTCTACTTCTGTGAGCCCTGAACTAGGACAGGAACTTGGAAGCTGCACAAGTAGCTGGAAGACTGACCCCAAAGTTGCAAATAAGTCTCAACACCCTTCTTGGCCCCCGGCCCACAACAAGCCCTCCGGGAGGGCCTGGGTCAGGAAGAGCCTCTAGTCCAGCTCCAGAGCCTAGTGGGAATGACAAGTCTAGGGTTGGGCTGGAGAGCCACAGCCTTTCTTTAGGGCAGGGAATTCCATGTCAAGGAATGGGACTGCACGGTGGAGTCAGGGTCCCCCCTAACCCCAGGGGATTTACCCCTGCTAAGGGGCTCCCATGATTGGGGGCCCAGGCTCATATCCCCTATGCCTTCTCTTAAATCAGCCTCACCCAAATCCACCTTCTGCTGGAACAATGGACTCATTGATTGATTGTCAAAATGGACCAAGGAGGTCCATGAGAGTTAAGCTTCTGGTTCTTCAGTAATAAGAATACTAATGATAATAATGGTATTTGTTATGTGCTTACTATGTGCCAAGCACTGTTCTAAGCATGGGGTAGATACAAGGCTATCAGGTTGTCCCACGTGGGGCTCACAGTCTTAATCCTCATTTTACAGATGAGAGAACTGAGGGACAGAGAAGTTAAGTGACTCACCCAAAGTCACACAGCTGATGAGTGTTGGATCGGGGATTAGAACCCACGACCTCTGTCTCTCAAGCCCTGCTCTTTCCACTAAGCCATGCTGCTTCTGATGACCCATGACTCTGCCCCATGCCACCTGCAATCCCAACTATTTGCATAGAGGCCCCCCCATTACGTGCCTTTCTCCTTCCACTGTGGTTGGTGCTGCCCCTGGACATCCTCTCCCCCAAGGACAGGGCGAGAAGAATTGGGCTACCCCTGCCAGCCCAAAAACCTTTCCAAGGATGAGGGATGGGAGTTGCCAGGGGAGGAGGAGGTGGGGGCTGTGAGGGCTGCAGAGCAGGGAAGACTATTATCTACATGGAATGGGGGTGGGAGGTGGTCCTGCCTGGAAGCAGAGGGATGGGCTACATTCCCCTTGCTACTATAAATAAAAAGATAAAGCCAAGGGCTCATATATATATATATACATATATATATGTAGGAGGAGTTCATTTGATATCACCACCTGAAGCATAGCAAGTCAGCTAAAAACTTTAACGCCAGTGGGAATAGCAATAATTATTGTGGCAGATGTAAAGTATCAACGTCTATACCAGTTCCTTTCCAGCTTCATAATTCTATATTTCTGATCAGATTAAAATATAGAGCAGCACAGCTGGGTGTTACTTGAGTTGGGAGTCAGCGGTCGTGGGTTCTAATCCCTGATCCACCACTTGTCAGCTGTGTGACTTTGGGCAAGTTACTTAACTTCTCTGTGCCTCAGTAACCTCTTCTGTAAAATGGGAATTTAGACTGTGAGCGCCATGTGGGACAACCTGATTACCTTGTAACTCCACCAACACTTAGAACAGTGCTTGGCACACAATAAGTGCTTAATAAATGCTACCATTATTATAGAACATGACTCTGGGAGTCAGAAGGTTATGGGTTCTAGTACCTGCTCCGCCACTTGTCTGCTGTGTGGCCTTGGGCAAGTCACTTAATTTCCCTGTGCCTCAGTTATCTCATCCCGAAAAGGGGATATGGATTGTGCCCAACCTGATTTGCTTGTATGTGCCTCAGCGCTTAGTAGAGTAAGTGACATCTGTAAAATGGGGATTAAGACTGTGAGCCGTACGTGGAACCATCTGATACCTCGTATCGACCCCAGTGCTTGGCACATAGTAAGTGCTTAACAAATGCCATCATTGTTATCACTATTATTAATATCACAGTGTCTGGCTCAAAGTAAGCACTTAACACGTACCATAATTATGCAAAGGTGGAACAAAAAGAGAAAAGGTGACATGACATTTGCGCTGTTGGTTCCATGGTTTTGAGGTGCAGTACCTAGGCAAATGCATTCACTTTGAAATGACTGTATAAACATGAAACAAGATATAAAGCATCAGGGATTTTTTGCATCTTTGATGTGTTCTGTTTTATCATAAATTGATCTTTGTTCGATGGTGTCAAGCCTGAAATTCCTGCCATGTGAACGACGGCCTTGGATTCAGGATCTAAATGTTCAGTGGGTTTGGGGCTGATTGTGTTTGCTTAATTAGTGCTTAATAGGAAAATTCAGAGAAATTCCAGCTTCTCTCCAAGGTTAGTTATTTTGGTTCCCCAAGAGGACTACCTGTGGACTGTAGTCATTGTGTATAGCCTGACTAGCTGAAACTACACCCTTGGAGATGCGCTTGAAAAGGGCTTACTCCATTTTCTAAAATAACTTCCTATTCTGTTTTTAAAACAAAGAGAAAATGGACACCAAAATTTCAATAGGTCAGTAGGGTAAATCTTCATATTTCAGAGATTTGAGTGCTTTGGAGGAAAAACAAGTATCACACTTAAATTAAAGTTAGTAATATTTATCTCAAAACACTAAAGAATTTGTGCAAATGGAGATGAAGTGACAGATTACCTATGCATAATATTAGGTTTAAATTGAACGAGAGACATATTTAGTTTGTTGAATAAAGTTGACTAATTCTGTGGACTTTGAGAGTTTCCCCAATCTCCCCATGTTTGTTTCTTCACAGCTTGTCCGATTCAGTTCAATGGGCTTTGTGCCTTAATGCCGAGCTGTGTACTTTTTTTATTATTGCTAGTAATACTGCTATTTTTTATGTTACATTTACATCATCAACTATCCCATTGCCTCTACATACATAAAAACGTTGTTTTGTTTTCTCTCTGCGTATATTTCATAAATCTTTGAGCTTTAGCCTTTTTATCGTCTGAATGTTCTCTCAAAGAAAATGAGAAGACAAAAGGTAGACACAGCCTTTAGAGTCCTTAGTACGGCAGACACAGGATTGTGTATGGACTTCGAGTCATTTGTTCAGGCTTGCTGAACATTCACGGAAATAATTATCTTCACTCTGACCAGATTTACTTGGCACAGTTCTCTAGAGCATTACTAATTGGTTTTCTTAACACAGCCCGCCCCCGGCCCCCATCCTCTTTTCCCTTCCCCCAGAAAAAGATAAAAGAATTTTTTAAACAGCGATGTATTTTGTTTATAATTGCAGATGTGAATTGTGTTCAGTTTTTCTTAACTTAGTGAGCTAGAACCATTAACTGGATGTTTCCTACAGGACTATTTCCTAAATTCTAAGTCTCCCTAAACTCCACCTCCAAAATACCATACCACAGCCTGGAAAGAAAGTGCCATTCAACCCCGGAGCTTCTGGGCCTTTTCTCTGGGAGGGAGACAAACACCTACCACTTGTTTCTCAAACTCTTTTCCACTAGGGGGTATGGCAGGCTGTATTCCAGAGCAGAGCCTCTAGTGTGATACATTAATACTAAATGTTACACACACAAGGGAGAAGCCAGGCAGTGCCAAGCTGGATACATAATTTATAGGGATTTAAATCCTGTCATTCATAAATGTAATTGTAACCTAGGCCTCGGAAAGTGATATGGACATCGCTATATCGATCAGGCTTTGCCGTGGTGAGCGGGGTTGTTATTTTGTTAATAGCCAAGCCAAGCTGGTATTACAGGAACCCTCCTCATCTCTAGTACGCTTTGTGAAAGGAGAAGCTTCCCGGTGTCGCCCTCTCCCACCCACCTCACCCACCCCTCTCCCACCCACCTCACCCACCCATCTCCCAACAACACTGCCTTTGCTGCTTTCTCATCACGGTGCCTGCCAACTGGACGTCGGGAGAGTCTGAGGTGACAGAGTGGGAGATGAAATGGATGAGGTGAGGTTGGGAGGTAAAAGGACCAGTACTGTAACCTCAGCAATGAGCCTTCGAGGCATTTCTCTAAAAACACTGTAATTACATTCTCTCTTGGAAACAAAATGGGAGGCCGGGACGCAGAAAGGGGGATAATTTTGTGGTGTTGGGGCCCGGTTTGTGGCGGGGAGCACCGGGGGTATAGTGACTGCTCTATGGCTGAAGGCAACATTATTGAAAAAAATTACTAGCAGAAATTCTGACATCCAACAGAGGGGGTAATTAGTCTGTAAATTTCAAGTAATATATTTAGCAGATCATTAAGACATTACCTTGTGCAAAAAGAGAATTTAGCACATATTACTCTCTAAGTCAGATTTGCTCACCTTTGCTGAAAAGCATTTTAACAAAAGTCTCTGCGGCAAGCACTGAATGTGATTAGGCAATTGGAGTGGTTTGCCATTCAAAGGCCCCAAAAGAGACCACCCACTGTAGCCCTCAGAAAAACTTACCAACAACAACTCCCACATACTGCATTTTAAGGCCAAATGCACTGCTTCTAGAAGAGGGGATGCAAAGTTTCATGTCTTTTTCATGTTTTGCACAGACCTGGCAGGTCTTTTTTTTTTCCTCTTGCACTGTTTCATTCAGCCAGCACAGTGACTGTGCCTAGGGTGATCTCCATGAGGGTTCCATTCTCATAGCGGTGATTTGAAGGAACAGTTTGTTTGTGTCCAACTGGTTGTAAACAATAGAGTGCTTTGGAGGAAGCATCAGTGGTTGGAACTATGTAAAGACAAACACAGTTAATATTAGCTTGACTCCAAGCCCTTGGCAGCATCATACAAACCAACTAATCCCATCCTGATCCCTGCTCACTAATTTCAAGTTCTTTTGTAGAGAATTTTGTAGGCTCATTTGAACAGTTTACACCCCTTTCACAGATTGACGTACCCATCAGCTCTCACCAAAAATATTTATCAAATAAATTATCGTTTTATTTGGAGGAGCAACAGATTCTGACCCATGAGCCACAGCCCAGGGGGCCCAAGCTTTCAGTTACTTGCTCAGAAATGTTTGTTTATTGAGTGTTTTCTGCCCTCCAGTAATCCCCCCAAACTTTTTCCAGGCTATTTCCTGTGCATCCCCCAGAAATGGAGAAACATCCTAGAGCATGTGGGGGAGGGGGTGGCAAAATAATAATAATAATAATGATGTTAGTATTTGTTAAGTGCTTACTAGGTGCCAAGCGCTGTTCTAAGTGCTGGGGTAGATACAGGGTCATCAGGTTGTTCCATGTGAAGCTCACAGTCTTCATCCCCATTTTCCAGATGAGGGAACTGAGGCACAGAGAAGTTAAGTGACTTGCCCACAGTCACACAGCTGACAAGTGGCAGAGTCGGGTTTCGAACCCATGACCTCTGACTCCCAAGCCCGGGCTCTTTCCACTGAGCCACGCTGCTTCTGCCAGTGGTTTTAAGGCACTCAACATCTCTTGTCCTCCCTACTTACTTACTCATATTTATACTGAAGGTTTGGAGCAAGAACTAAGACTGGAACTCGTATACGCCAAATCTGCCAAAATTGGACCCTCTGCCCTTTCAAAGCCACTCCTTCAGGAGACATTTCCAGATCATTTCCCTCCACCATGCTTGTAGTAGCCAGCCTTAGCACTCTTGGGACTAGTTGAGAAGCAGTGTTGCCGAGTGGGAAGAGCCCAGAATTAGGATTAGCATTGATTGGCCTGGAGAGTTGGCAGCAGCCATATCAAAGGAGGCTCAAACATCTTCAGGGGTAGCTGGAGAGAGTTGCGGCAGAAGGGTGCCGTCTTTCACGTCTCCGGCACTGCTCCCGCCCCTTTCAGTTGCCTCTTCCTTCCAACCTTAGAGCAGTTCCCTGCTGGAGACCAGTGGAAACCCTTTAAGCTCTTGATATCCACCCCATCCCCACAGCATTTATGTACATGTCCATAATTTATTTTAATGTCCATCTCCCCCTCTAGACTCTAAGCTTCCTGTGGGCCAGGAATGTTAACCAACTCTGTTGTATTGTACTCTCCCAAGTGCTTAATTCAGTGCTTTCTACACCGGAAGTTCTCAATAAATAACATCAATCGATTAACCCCAACTTTGTTACCAGTCTGCTGTGCGACAGTGGACAAGTCATCTCATATCTCTAGGCCTCAGTTTAATCGGTTGAAGAAGGAGTGTGGCTCAGTGGAAAGAGCCCGGACTTGGGAGCCAGAGGTCATGGGTTCGAATCCTGGCTCTGCCACTTGTCAGCCGTGTGACTGTGGGCAAGTCACTTCACTTCTCTGGGCCTCAGTTCCCTCATCTATAAAATGGGGATGAAGACTGTGAGCCTCATGTGGGACAACTTGATTACCCTGTATCTATCCCAGCGCTTAAAACAGTGCTCTGCACATAGTAAGTGCTAACAAATACCAACATTATTATTATTATCTCTCCTAATTTCTCTTTACGTCTTACAATAATAATAACGATAGTATTTGTTAAGCGCTTACTATGTGCCAAGCACTGTTCTAAATTTTAGGACACAGTTGAAGCAGGGAGTGTGTCTGATCTAATCTTCTTATATCTACCCCAGCACAGTGTTAAACACTAAAATCAATTGAAAGACGATAGGGAAGGTGTGGGCGAGAAGACTGCGAGAGCAAGAGGAGGGAGAGATGAAAGTAAGGCAAAGTGAATTGATTGGCTTGTAAAGAGTGAAGTCTGAGAATGGGCATGCAGGAGAAGAAAGTGGGTAAGTAGGGAGGACAAGAGATTTTGAGTGCCTTAAAACCACTGGTCAGGAGTTTCTGTTTGATGTGGAAAGGAAAGAGCAATTACTGGAGGGTTTTGATGTGTTTTAGAAAGATGATCGAGGCAACAGAATGCCCTCTGGAAGCATGCAATTAAATCCATGTTTTATTTCATAACTCATGACATAAAACTTGTGTGTGATGTCAGGTCTTCTAACGATGATAATTATTATGGTACATGTTAATTACTTACTATGTGCCAAGCACTGGGGTAGATACAGTATGATCAAATTGGACAATCCCTGTCCCACATGAGGCTCACATTCTAAGGTAGAGGGGGAACAGCTATGTGATCTCCATTTTCCAGATGAAGAAACTGAGGCACAGAGAAGTTAAGTGATTTGCCCAAGGTCACACAGCAGGCAAGTAATGGAGCCGAGATGAGAACCCAGTTCTCCTGCCTTCCTGCCTGTACTGTTTTTACTAACCTTTGCTGCTTCCACTGTTGAAGAATACTGCTCTTCTTTGAGGGCTGCTTAAATGTATAGTAGGATCTTGGATCTGGCCAGTTTGGAGGAGCTCAAAAATGTATGGGCTTTCTGATTGAGATCAATGTGCAAAAATCCCCATTCTTCCTCTCCATCCTTTGCTAGACAATGACAATCCCATCACTTTCCGGCTGGAAGACAGTATTTTGAGAACAGTCCCGATATTTCAGTACTATATTTCAGAGAGTGCACTACCCGAGTTGAATCCCAAGAAAGTATGCATGAACCTGCAGGAAAATCGTACCTTTTTTTTTCTTTGAGACCTGCTGTTGCAGCTAAACAATTTCTTTATAAATGAATTTGCCCCCTGGAGTGCAGCCCCCCTCCTTGCTGCCCCTATCTTTCCTTCCCCTTCCTTCCATACCAAATAGCAAGTGTGTTGCATGGTAATTTTCAAGAGCCTGCTTCCAAGAACAGTGGAGACAGCAGAGCATGTTGATGTGGCTGAGTGGAGGGGTGGGGAAAACAAGAAGAGCATGCTTCCCTGAGAGCCACAGTCCCGAGGTTAGGTCATATCTTTGGCTCCTGGTGACAAATAAGGATTCTTAGTCATTTCCAGGGTTCAGCCTCACACCCACCCTGTATGCTGCTCCAAGCCCTGCAGGCAAGATGGTAACATTCTGTCCCAGTATACAGATACAAAACTGCTTTGCAATCCAACATGTTGGGGACAGAATGTGTAGTCTGGTATCCTAAGAAAACATTGCAACACAGTTGTACTTTCCACTATGAAAAAAAAAAGGTCCCTTAATGAATCACATCTGTGGTTAATTGGTTCACTCAGCCATTTATATTAGGTTGGTGCATCTGTGGGGAGAAGTGGGGCTAGCAGCCCTTGATGCCTGCCATCTTACAGATCAGCATTCAGTTGCGAAGCTTTGGCCTCCACTTCCTCTATTCCAACTACCTTCTTGACCCTCACAGGCCTCGCTGATTCCAGTCTCTTGCTTCTCCAGCCAACACTTCACTCTCCTGCCAGATCATTTATCCTGACATGTCATTTTACCTCCATCTTCCTGCTGTTCAAGAACCTCCAGTGGTGGCCCGTTCCTCTCCCATTCCCGTAAAACTTCATAACATTGGCTTTGAGGCATTCAGTCGGCTCAATTCCCCCTTCTTATCCTTGCTGCTCTCCTACCACTCCCCAGCGTGCAAGCTTCAATCCTCTCCAGCCAACCTACTCCCTGGGCCTTTCTTTCATCTCTCTCACAGCCGACCTCTTGCTCACACATTAATAATAATAATAATAATTGTGGTATTTGTTAAGGGCTTACAGTGTTCCAGGCACCTTACTAAGCACTGGGGTGGGTACAAGCAAATCGGGTTGGAACATGGTTCCTATCCCAAAGGTGGCTCACAGTTTCATTCCCATTTTATAGATGAAGTATCTGAGACACAGAAAGTGAAGTGACTTGCCCAAAGTAGCACAGCAGACAACTGACAGAACCAGGATCAGAATCTATGACCTTCTGACTTTCAGGCCCGTGCTGTATCCTCCAGGCCATGCTGTTTCTGTATTTCATTCTGCCCTGCCTGGAATTCCTCCCTGTTTCTCATCCAGCAGATTTTGATTCTCCTCTTCTTCAAGGCCTCTTCCCTGATTAATTGCTCATATGCCTACTACGTTTCCCATACCACTGCCATCTCAGCACCTTCAGGTCAATGAAGCACTTAGAGCACTTGTCCCCAACGCCCGTCATTGGGCAGGGATTGTCTCTGTTGCCGAATTGTACATTCCAAGCACTTAGTACAGTGCTCTGCACATAGTAAGCGTTCAATAAATATGGCTGAATGTACTCCCACCCTCTAGTACTTATGTTCATACTTTTATACCCCATTGCTTCCTCCTACCTGTAATACATTTTAGTGTCTGACTTCCCTGCCAGACTTCTAGATCCTTGTGGGCAGGGACTCTGTCTAATACCTCTATTGTATTCTCCAGAGCCCTTAGTATTGTGATCTGTATAGAGCAAGCACTCAATAAATACTCTTGATTCATTAAAAGTATACAGCTGAATGGAAAGGATAGTCAATAGTGTTCATTGGTTGCTTACTGCGTGCAGAGTACTAAGTGCTTGGGAAAGAATAACAGAGATGGTAAACACGTCTCCTGCCAAAAAAGGAGCTTAGAGTGCAAACTCATTTTCTAGACTATAAGGTTGTTGTGGGCAGGAAATGTATGTGCGATATTGTATTTTATCCTCCCAAGCACTTAGTACAGTTCTCTGCTTTCAGTAAGCACTTAATAATTATAAGTTCTTCACAGAGGACCTTACAACTATCAAGTGTGCCTATTTGCAGTAGAGTATATTGTTTTGCCTTGATATTACCATAGCATCACCCATCAATTGTAGCATCTATTTCCATTAATTTCACTAAGATAATTATCCTTGCAGCACACTAGTGTGTAAAAGTCTTGATTTTTGTGAAGAAGCATTGACAACCTCTGAAATTTTTTACAACTGAATTTTGAAAATAATCATTATTCCAAAGGAGAATTTTATGGTTATGGTTCTGGCCACGCAAGGCATTGAGGTTTCTTTCTATAGTGAATTCTCTAATCTGAATCGTGTGTGCAGTTTCTTACCTCATTCTGCTTATGTCATCTTGGGAGAGTTCTTAAGGGGAGAATTAGAGAGGCACTGATAGCTTTTTTCACTGTATTTTCAGAGTTTTCCAACTCCCCTTATAATAATGATAATGGTAATAATACCAATAACAATTGTGCTATGTAAGTGTTTAGTTTGTGGCAAACACTATAAAGTGCTGGGGAAGATGCAAGGTATTCAGTTTGGGCATAGTCTGTGTCCCACGTGGAGCTCACAGTGTAGGGAAGAGGGAGAACAGTTATTTAATCCCCATTTTACATATGAGGAAACTGAGGCACAGGTAAAATAAGTGGCTCTACCAAGGTCATACTGACCCCCAAATGGAACAACTGATTACCGTGTACACACCCCAGCACTTAGAACAGTTCCTGGCACATAGTAGGCACTTAACAAATGCCATTATTATTATTATTATTATTATTATTATTATTATTATTATTTGAAGTCCCAGCCTAACTTCAGCCCAAGAGACAAGTTCAAGGTTCACTCGTAACATTAGGGTCTCAGTGAGCTAGCTCTCCCTCTCCTGCCTTTCCCCTTTCCCCCCTTTCTCTTCAAGAAACCAGAGAACAGGCCACAGTGTGCACCAGGTGTGTGGAATTTCAGATTGGGTTGATTGCAGGCAGCTGTTTTGAGAACCTCCTGAATGCATGGAACACTGGGTGGGGTTGAGATCTGTCACTCAGTCAGGCTAGCCGGGAAAGTTAGTATTGTCTCCTCCTCATCTCAGCAACTCTCAGGGGAAGAGAGAGCCCTCTTCAGAAAAAGTTCTGGGTTTCAGGACCCTGCTGAGGTGTGTGATGTGTGGGTTTTGTTTTTTTTAATGAAATTCTAACACTGAATCCCAGGTGCTGTTGGGTTTGGGGGTTAAATTCTGAAGAATGAGGCTGGCCACTTTTGTCTGTAGAGTGCACATGTAAAAGGACAAGTGTTGGGGAAAGGAGCTGTTGTCCTAAGGGTAACAGCATTTAGCATGGTATTTAGGGAACCCAGTAATGATAATTGCAGTCTAGTGGTTAGCTGTTTTTACCTGTACTGCCTGTGTGGTTCAGCTCCTAAGGACTTTCTGTAGGTCTTAGAAGGTTCTTGCCAAAAACATTTTCAATTTTTCTCTGCCCAGGAATTACTTAGAAGTTGTTTGTTGCTAGCTAATTTTGCCTTTCATGTTACACGCACATCTGCTCGATATTGGTGGGTTACGAGTATCCCACATAAATGATGTGAATTTTTTGATGTGAATTTATTTTAGTTTAGAGCTCTAAAATATGTGTTTTAAGGAGAAAAATGAAACCCCTACATATGAAATACATGGATCTGGGACCTAAGAACGATGAGGCTAGACATACAAACCAAAACCCTAGGAAGTCCAGATTGGGGTCTAAATGGTATTCCTGCACATTTTCCCTTGAACCAATATGTTTCTTTATGCTTTCAGATTGGAAACATCATACTATGTGTTTGATGTGACTAGGTTATAAATGTCTCACTTTAAAATGATCTCTTCCAGTGTGCTGGGACCAGCTGTGACCTTCAAAGTGAGCTCCAATGACCAAAACATCACAACTGCAGATGTTGCAAAAGCTGCAGGTAAGAATGTGTTTTTCTCACACAAACACATATACACACAAACACAAGACATATACCATGCAGGTGGGTACAATTCAGTGGAGAAAATTGTAAGCAGTTAAAACAAAGTCACTTTCCAGGTCAGATTGACATTTAATGAAGGAGACAGTTGAGGGGTTAGGCTTGGCACGGAGGGGAAATTGAAGTGTAACATCCCTGAGTCAATTAAAACTGCCTGAGACTTCATTGTTTGTGGAGGAACTGGATTAAACAGAGCAACAAGGACATGGTCTAGAATAGTGAAAAATACCCAAGGGCTGTGTTGGAGGGAAAACAAGATTGACTTTCACAAAAGCAATGCTTTGGCATCTCTGGTAACCTCCGTGTTGACACGAATGATGTTTTATAATGAACTTTTTTTTTTTGCTGCTCCCCCTCTCCCCCCCATAAAAAGCACCAACTAGTTTCACTTTCATCTATGACTTGGACTGATAAATCCTATGACCCAGAAGTCTTGGGATAAAAACATTCCGTAACTGACTCAATGGCTATAAAAATTGCAGGGAAGTGGTCACTGCCTACCATTCACTGTCAGGGCAGAAATGTTTAAATACCAGACTTGATTTTTACTTTGTTGTATTGTTAGTGTTTCACTGAATGGAAACCTTTCCACAGCACAACCTGGGGGTTAGCGGTTGCTGTTGTATTTAATAATAAGATCTGAAGACTAGTAATGGCCCTTCATGGCTGAAATACAGCGGACAGATGAGATCAACTGGAGGTCTTAGGTATCCTGTTAGCTAATGGAATTTTGCTGTGTCCATCTCTGTTGGTGAGCCAAGAGGTTCTGGTTGAGTTTGATTAACTTTGGGAATTTAAGCAGAAAGATTGATTGGAAAATCTTACTAAAGATTTTTTAAGCTTCTCGGTTCTTTGAATTCCAGTCTTCTGGAAACAGCTTTTGGAAAGTAATTGTCTGGTCAGCATGCTGGGGTTGAAATTTCAGAGAGAGACAGGAGGCAATTATGACACAAAAACACATGGTAATAGAGTAACATCACATTAGCAAACAAGACTCAAGTGCTCTTTTTCACCGAAGGGCATATATACCACCTAAAAAAAGAAGAGAATTGGTGATTTGGGTATAGTTTGTGTTTATTCAATGTATGGGACTCAACCAGTTGCAGAGGACCAACCTCCCAGGTCTTCATGGACCAGAAAAGGGGGGCAAGCATGGTTTGACAAATGCCTAAAACAGGCAAGTTAAAGATCACTCGTAGGTCCAAGTCCACTAGTTTGAGTCCTCACTTTAGCAAATTTGTGGGAAAAGTGGCTCCATCCTGGCCTTCCTAGTCCAGCCCTCTGGATTCCTGCAGGTGTCTGGTCCTTTTCCAGCACAGCAGGCTCATCCCTCATGTCCTTACTTCTGGCAAAAGCAAGGCAGGACAGAGGGTGACCAGGTGGAGCCTGTGACAAAGGAAGGAATGAAGGAAGAGGTCCCCTCCCACATCTTTCCCACTGCCCTTCCCTTGCCACCAACCAAACCCTGGGATCCTGCTGCCTCCTCAGCCTCTTTCCAGCTGGACCAGTGACTATGCTTGTGGCTACTGGTGGGGTGAGAGGCAGAGTTAGGCAGGGAAGAGAAGATCTGAGGGCGGGGAAAAAGATGATGCACAAACAGGGTTGGGAGGGCCATCTTTGCATAGTTTGATGAGAAAGGAGTCTGGTAGATAGCTCCTTAGAAGAGCAAAGCTCACTAGTTTGTTGGGTAATTCTCTCATGGGAGGAAAAACATTCATTAGTACCAAGAGTGATTGCTTTTGGTTTGGAGTTTCTCAGGTCTGAAAGTTTCTGAGTAAACATGAATATATGAATGTCATATTTATTTTATCTGTGTCTATGCGTAATTATCAAATAGTGTTTTCAGGTTTGGCTACTTTGTCAGGTAAATCAGACCAATTATCAGAAAAATTTACTTTAAGTTAATGACATTGTGTAAAAACTCTGAAACAGGGGAAAGTGATCTATTTACACGTATACTTTGATCAGAATTCATGTTAAAAATAGGCTTTTATCCTGGGGAGTCTTTCTGACATTTGTACACTGAGCAGAATTCCATCAGCATCTCATTGTCAATGTTTTCTTTGGAACCATAAATGTACTTGTTAATGTGTGATAGAATAAATATGCCAAGCTGGACTCCATCCCAAAAGTGCTTATAGTGTTAACCTAATACTGAATCTCTACATACATATTGATTTACTAGCTCTACTGTTTACACTTGCATTCATTTTTTTATTCTCCTGCTATGACCGGTCCACCCCCTCCTACCCCTCTTCTCTCTCTCTCTCTCCTCTCTCTCTCATTCATCTTAACTCTAAAAACTTTTAGGGCTGCCTTTCTCCCTCTTTAGATTGTATGCTCCTTGAAGGGAAGAGACCCTGCCATTTACTTGCATTATACTCCCCCATGTACTTTTCACCAAGGCGGCACCCAATCAATCATTGATATTTGTTGAGCATTTACTACATGCAGAGCACTGTTCTATGTGCTTGGGAGAATACAGTGCATCAGAGTCTGTAGATGTGATTCCTGCCATCAGGAGCTCACAGTTTAGATTGGGAGAGTGACATTGATATAAATAAATTACACATATGTACATAAGTGCTGTGGGGTCGAGGGTGAAGTGAATAATAGTAATGATGGCATTTGTTTAGCGCTTACTATGTGCAAAGCACTGTTCTAAGCGCTGGAGAGGATACAGAGTGATCAGGTTGTCCACGTGGGGCTCGTAGTCTTAATCCCCGTTTTACAGATGAGGTAACTGAGGCACAGAGAAGTTAAGTACCTTGCCCAAAGTCACACATCTGACAAGCCGCTGAGCCGGGATTTGAAGCCATGACCTCTGACTCCCAAGCCCATGCTCTTTCCACTGAGACTCGCTGCTTCTCTGTATCAAGTCCAAAAGAGTGCAGATACTCTCAATAAATATTTACTTTGTAAATTATCTGAGCATGTAGAAAAGTTGGTGTTTTTTTTAAAATCTGGGTATTCTGCCTCATATGACCTTGATTTTGAACATAAGGTAATAGTGAATAATAAAGAATAAGTGGAGGTTGTTTTGTAGGACAAAGATATCTGTACCATGTCACCTCTGTATGCAATTATAATGGCAGGGACAGTTGGTTTCTAATCATTGCATTCAAGGCATCTGTTCAAGTTAGGTGGAATTAAAACTGATACTCTTTTGAACTCCACTCCTGCTTTTCTTTTAGCTTAAATATAAAAGCACCAGCAACCTGCATTGTGAAAATGCAATTAGTCACTTTTTTTTTCAGAAAAATGTGTGGGTATATTTCCTCATTGATGTGTGCTTTAACAAGGTTTTTGCTACTCGAGGTTGAGGCCAGCATACGTTGGTTCATCGTGTGATTCATTCTTAGGCCTTACATGTCATTCCCCATCCAAAATAATCCCATTCCCACTAAATTCTACATGTTCATTCATTCAGTTGTATTTATTGAGTGCTTACTGTATGCAGAGCACTGTACTAAGCACTTGGAAAGTACAATTCAGCAACAAATAGAGACAATCCCTGTCCCACAATGGGCTCATATTCTAGAAGGGGGGAGACAGACATCAAAGCAAGTAAACAGGCATCAATAGCATCAGTATAAATACATAGAATTATAGATATATCCACATCTATAAGCTCCTTGAGGGCAGGAATCATGTCTACTAACTACTGTTAGTCTCTCAAGTTCTTAGCATAGTGCTATGCCCACAGCAAACTGTCAGTAAATGTCACTGATTGACTTCTAATCAAATCGGGCAGTGCTTGAAGGGAATCATCCTTTACTGACAGAAAATGGACCAAGTGAACTTTCATTAATTCAGTTATATTTAGGCACATGCTCTTCCCCGCCTAACAGCCGCACAGCACTTATGTACATATCTGGAATTTTATTTTTACTGACGTCTGCCTTCCCCACTCTAGACTGTAAGCCCGTCGTGGGCAGGGAAGCGCTCAGTAAACACAATTGAATAAATGAATTGAGTGCCCACTGTGTGCAAAGCACTGTACTAAGCGTTTGGGAGAGTACAGTATAACAACCAGACACGTTCCTTGCCCACAACACATTTACAGTCTAGAATGAGAATCAATCAATCACTAGTATTTATTGAGCACTTACTATGTGCTACTGTATTATTATACTAAGTGCTTGGGCGAGTTCAGTACAACAGAATTAGCCCATAAAATGAGCTTACAAGGTCATTTTCCCCTTTGACCTCCATGAGCCTAGGCTCCCAGCTACTTAATCACAGTATTATTGGAACTGAGGAGGAGCAGTGAAAAACATGGGCTTTCCCTGAAAACCAACAGAAAATCTCCCCCAGCTGTGCATCTTTTATTTCCAAGGCTCAAACAGCACTCATGTAAATCCTGATGGTCTGATTTCAGGACCATTTAAAACTCTCGAGAATCTAGTATTTCTCAGATTTTTCCTCAATAGTTTCCAAGTTGCCTTCCCACCTAATCCTACATGTTCCATCTGTTGCCTGAATAATGCATGTTCTCTATATGTTGCAGTTTACATCTGTGTAGCAACTACTTTGTTTCAATCGCTCCCTGCTCAGCAGATGTTATATCCTTTCTCGCCATTTTGCTCCCTTACTGTTCCAACCAGCTCTGTTCCAGGATGACCTTCCTAAAGTTTTGCCACCTTGACAGACATTGTCACCTCTGCCTTTGGTAGTCTCTGAACCCACCATTTAAACAGATTTCTCCTTTCCTTAACTAAAAGATGACAATGAGGTCATCTTTTAAATGCCCTGCAACTCAGCTAAACTATCCCCTTCATTTCTCTCTTTTGATTGCTAAATTATCTTTTCAGTTAAGCGAAGAGTTTTTCTAAGAGAAGACCTCTGCACAGAGTTACTTGAGTTGAACCACTTTTACCCACTATATTCAAAAACTCATCTTTTAGAACCGGGTTCTGATTGATGTCTTATTCTTTTCTCCAGATTTGAAGATGTTTTTAATATTCCAGCCTTCTAAAGTGCCCTTAACCTCACTGCGTTAGTCATGGTTTTACAAAGTTTAGCGGTTGTTACTCCACAACGTAAAGTCAACCAAAAGTACTTTACTAATTTCTCTGAGGAGATCTCTGTGAGTTTAGCTGATACTGTAGATTAAAATTATGCTCCGATTTTTCCCTATTTTTATTTTTTCATTTAAGACTTGTGAGACTCCACGAACGCAACTGAAACATCCGAGTTTCACCTGTTCTTGTTGAAGCAGCTGAGAGGTTGAGGGACATATCAAAGCTTTTCAGATTGCCCTAAATTTCCGAACACCTTCCTCGTAAGTAAGGTGGCAGAGCTTCTGAGCCTCATGGAATAATCTATAGAGTAAAAGCACTGCAGCCATCGTCCACGTTCTCTAAGAGAAACAAATGGGAAAGGCTATTGATTCGCTGAATTGTATTTATATACAGTACATTAAAGATTGAACCAGGTTGGCATAAACATCCATTAGGTATTCTGGGTGCTTGAACAGGGTAATGGGGGGAAACACATAAAAAGAAGAGGAGGTTCAAGGAAAAGATGAAGAAGGAGAATGAGTTTCAAAGACACGCAGTAATGAAACTCTAAATGGTGTCCTGCATGAATGAAGCTCTAGTCTCGATGAATGAGGTGGTTATTTATTGTCAAGCCTGTATGTATTTTGGAACTCGACAAGTGAAGCGGAACACTAACGGGGCAATTTTAAGAGAAAAATCGATTACATTTGTGACTCTGGTTGGTCTGTAGTCCATGCTGATTATTGTTTGGAAAAGTATAGCACAGTCTGTTCTTCACTGGCCTGACCTGATCGATTCTAGGTCTCGGAAAGGAAGAACACACACAGCAATGCTATCCAAGATGTATTCTATCAGAAATAATGTCTCCAGCCATTGATATGAGAAGAAAACTCTTTTAAAAGTACCAGAATATATATGAGCAGGAAACTCAAACTTGTTGCAGTGTACCTAAGACCTTGCGTTTTGTTGGTGAGAACTTAGTTTCAGGGTCTGGGTGTTCTTTAGGTCTGCTCCCTTTCCCGAGCCACCAAAATGGCCCTTGGACAACCATTCAGTATTCTGGAGTTCAGACTCGTGGAGTTTGATCCTTATCAACCAAGCCCCATCCCGAAGCATTCTAGTCAAGGCAAAGCAGTAAGGAGGGGTGCATGGGGATAAAAGAGGTTGCATTCCTGCCAAGTGAAAGCCCTCCGTCTAGGGAGAGGGAGTGTATGTGGGTATTGGTCTTAGAGGACTAGAGGGAACATCAATTGGGGGAACAGCTTATCCTAGTACTCCATTGGGAAGATCTAGACCAAATGAGCTCAGCCCCCGAGTGTGATTCCAGCCTAAGACTATAAGAGAGTGGAGGGAGGATGGAGTGGGTGAGCACTGTTTTCACTGCTTAGTCCCTGGTTAGTACGTGTCTGGCAGACAGTCACCACCATTGCCCTGTGGGGGAAGTTTTTGGGTGGGCTTTCAGAGAAAGGAGAAGTAGACAGTAGATAGAGCTGGGCCTGTGTGTCAGAAAGACCTTGGTTCTAATCCTGACTCTACCATCTGCCTGATGTGTAGCCTCGGGTAAGTCACTTAATTTATCCATGCCTCAGTTACCTTATCTGTAAAATGGGGATTAAGACCGTGAGCCCCATGTTTTGAAACAGACTGTGTCCAACCTAATTAGCTTGAATCCACCCCAGTGCTTAGTACAGTGCCTGGACCATAGTAAGAGTTTAACATCCACCATTTAAAAAGAAGTGACAATTAGAGCCCCTCTGTGATCTATTAAAAAAGCCATTGAAGGAAAACTGCCATTGTTTTCTTTTCTGGAGTCTCTAGAAAGTCTTTAAAGTAGAGGAGGGGAGTGTATTTGCTTTGTGCCATTGTGTTTACCTTGGCTTTCCAGTTTAAAAGTTGGGGGTGAGGAAACTTACAGTGTACCTTCCTGCAAGTATTAATTTGGTCCAGCTCCATTCAACTATGGAAGTCTAGAACTTTTTACCCAATTTGGTGCTCTATTATATTCATTCAATCGTATTTATTAAGCGCTTCCTGTGTGCAGAGCGCTGTACTAAGCATTTGGGAAAGTACAATACGGCAATAAAGAGAGACAAGGTGGGGGGAGCGGAATATAATCCATTCTTTACATTTTGGGGGATTTAGTCTTTTCCTTAATTGGGAAAATCAAAGATCCTTTGCCAACCTCCCCAAATACTGTTACCTTTCCACCGTGCACTGAGAGAGAATCGGTTACATGGTAATATTAATAGTACTAATTATTAGGCTCCTACTGTGTGCAAATCACTGGAAATATAGTTCACGGTTGAGAATCCCTGCTGGCACCTGCCTATTCATAGCTCCAGCTTGCACCCACCCACCAGACTGCTTCTGGTGTCCTCAGGATCACACAGTGCAAATGTGTGGGTACCATCCTGGTGCCTGCCTTTCCCACATAGCTCTGCAAGAGTGATCCTCTGAGGAATAGAAATTGAATTTAGGACTAATACCTTTAATGATCATATCTCCCATTTTCTTAGCACTTTTAATTTTCAAAGTGCATTTCCATTCATGACCTCATCTCTCCTTATAACGTGTCTGAGAGAAAGGGGAGGACTTCTATCATTTTCCCCATTTTCCAGAAGGGGTTACTGAGGCAGGGTGAAGTGAGGCTAAGTCCCAGGATGTTCGACTTGGATCTAGGGCTGCTCTACTAGAGCATGTCCTCCAAAAAAGCATGTCCACCTTCTTTTCTTTAATATTTCAGAATAATTTTGCTCTTGGAGGTGGGGAACCACTTCAATTAGAATGAATCTGTTTATCCTTGGCCCCTTGATTTGACATCAGAATAATGGGCAAGATTTTGGTTCCAATATACAAGGTTTCATCAATAAAAAATGAGGGACAGATTTTTGCATTCCAGAGAACACCAGATGCCTAATGGCTAAGGCTTCCTAGATGTTTTGGTTAACAACAAGAAAAGGTAGGTAGATACACACCCCATTACTCCTTCCTAAACATCCAGGTAATTATTTTTGGCATTTTGACAAGTGTTTGCTGGAGTGAAGGTCAAAGCTGTCAGCATAGAAGATCTATGCTAATCTGCTCAGCTGGAGAAGACTCAGGTAGCCAATGTTTCTGTAATTAGAAGTTGTGAAAGCCAGTTTTCATCACAGCTTTACACTGAGCATAAATGAGCCAATAATATGAAGTAATTTCATTGTCATAATTTACAGGTTGCCTGTGTATAGGTTCATGAACAGGGTAGTAGAAGATTAGGGAATTCTGGGTGAATTAAATATTAGAGTAGGTAAGGAAGTTGTGATGGTCAAGAAGTTTCACTATGACAAAGTAGCATTTATGGAAGGACTACATCTCCACTTGCAAATAAACCAAATGATGCAAAGCACACTTGCTGATGAGAAGTGTTTGGTTTCACTCTGTTTTTAGCAATCTAAGAAATAGCTCCAGGCATAATTGTTGGGGGCTATAAATTTGTTCTAGAATCGGATTGTTTAAGTTTATTTTTAAACAGTCAAGTAATGGGAGAAATTGAGACAGTTCAGTGGTCGACTCCTTACTGAATCTTTAAATTTAAAAATAAGGCTGGAAATCCACTCCTCTGTGTGGGAAATCACACCACTGGCAGGCTCAGTTTTGAGTAGAAAGAGCAGCTTTATATGTAGATATATATATATATAAGCTATGCATGTTATAATTGATTTTGGATATGAATATGACAAACTGTAGGAGAAATAGTGGCAAAGAATATTTTTTACCTGTATGTATGTTCAGCTACCCTCACCAATAAAACCTCTTGAATAAAATCTCACCATCATCGTCAAATACAAAGGTCAGCTGAGCTTGTTTGTGTGGACATAACAAAATTAAGTACCTAATACTTCTTTGAAATCAAGAGTTCCTGTTTTAGCAAAAGACATTACTTTGAATTGTTGTTCCTGACCCCAGAGTATATATGCAACCTGGGATTTCATTTTTAAAGTGAGTGGCATTATGCTTCTTTTTTTTCCCCTTTATCTCCTGGTAACATCATTTACCCAAATACAGCTGCTTTCTTCTCTTTCTTCACTGCCTTTTCACAACTCCAGGGCATATCCTCAGCCCAATGTGCAGAGATTGAACTGGGTAAATTGCATTAACATCAGTGGTGAACGGCCTGCTGATAGAGTCTGCACGTTGGTAACAGATTACACCCTTTGGCTGTAAAGTAAAATGTTTACTTTTGAGAGTTCAAATTTAAATTGTTTTTTAGTGGTGGAAATTAAAGTGGGCTCTAATTTGACATTAAGATACTGAGATTTTTGTCTTCAGTATTCAGTCAGCAGGCTGCCCTGGTCATTCATTACAGTATATAACTCATTAAAAAGTTACCTCACCTGGAAAAGCACGATGAGTGGTTCCTTTTAGAGTTTACCAAATTCCTACTCACCGTTCAGTGGTATTTCATCATGATTCACCATTTATAGATAAACAGCATTCCATTTGCTTCCATTGTCTTAAATCACAAATGACTTTGCCATTAGGTTTAGCTACCTCCTGAGAGTGATCTATTTTAAACTGACTCTCATAATGCCGTGGAGCTTCTTTAAATTAGTCTTGTATTCTGAGAGAAGACGTAATACTTTCTAAAGTTAATTTTTTTTCCTGCAGATTGGTTCCAGATCATCTCTGGGTCTATACAAATTTTAACCATTTTCTCTGTTAGAGTGTATGCTCTTTTGAAGGCAAGGGTCATGTTTACTAATTCTACTGTAAATGGTATTTAAGTGCGTACTGTGTGCCAAGCACCCTACTATGCATCTGGTTAGCTACAAGATAATCAGATCAGACATGGTCCCTGTTCCACATGGTGCTTAAGTCCAAGTAGGAGGGAGAACAGATATTTAGAATAAGCGCTTACTATGTGAGAAGCAGCGTGGCTTAGTGGAAAGAGCAGAGGCTTGGGAGTCAGAGGTCGCGGGTTCTAGTCCCAGCTCCGCCACTTGTCAGCTGTGTGACTTTGGGTAAATCACTTAATTTCTCTGTGCCTCAGTTACCTCATCTGTAAAATGGGGATTAAGACTGTTAGGGGATTAAGATGGTTAGCCCGTGTGGGACAATCTGATAACCTTATATCTATCCCAGCACTTAGAACAGTGCTTGGTACATAGTAAGTACTTAAATACCATCATTATTATTATTATTAGAAGGATGTATTCTCCCAAGTGCTTAATACAGTGCTATGCACAGAGTAAGCACTGGATTGATGTAATTTTCACCCACTGCCATGACTTCTAACTGCATCTCTGTCCTTTCTCTCTTGTCCCCAAATCATTAGGTCAAGGAAATGCAAATATCTGCCCAGCACTGGGCTCATTGGTTGTGCCTCCTCAAGTTCAGATTCCTGTTGAACAGGGGGTAGAATTCATCATTACGTTTTATTTTAGACCCATTTCTGTTTCATTTAGACTATGAGCAGGTGCTAATTTTACAAGACTTGAACATTGCAATATGTAAATGCAGTGGTGGAAGTAGTATTCATAAGATTGTCTAGACCAGCTCAGAGCATCTAGAATAGAATTCTGTATACATTCAAATCAAATAGTAGTGCGTAGTCACGCGCCTGTACAATTTCTATTATTATCTATGAACAAAAGTAGGATATGGATTTTTAGAGTTTACTCAATTCCTATTAACCATTTTCCACACTAAGTATGCTGTAATATTTTCATTGACGAAAAGTTGATTTTCAAATTATTCCTAATTTTTTAATGATTTGTGTGGTGAATTACAAAGTGTCCACTGCAATCAATAAAATGAGTACCTGTTTAGAAATAGGGTATCAGATCATTTGATAGTTTTAAGTGTCCTAAATATTTTTTTCAGAGATTTCCATTCTCTGTTTTAATATCAATTTTTGCTTGTCTTTTGCACTTACACCCTTATTCTCCTTGCTCTAGCATATAACTCGCACTTTTAAAATAGGATGTGACATCAGCAAAGTTGAAACAAGGTTGCATTAACACCAGGAGGTTGAGATGTCTAGTTTTGGTTCAGTAATTTGTAGATACCAGAAGAAAGTGTAAGCACTTTGCGGGCAGGGAACGTATGTCTTCATTCTGCTGAACTTTACCAAGATGAAATGAGATGTGTTAATGCCATCTGTTCTGGTTTCACTCTCTTGGCATATCCTGCTTCTGGAATTCTGAAAGAAAAAGAGCTGGATGATATCTCCCAAAATTCTGGTCTCAAGGTAGTTTCTTGTCTTCTGGGAAATATCTCAATGGTGTTTATTGAGAACTTATTGTGTGTAGAGCACTGTACAAGGCACTTGGGAGAGTACAAGACAACAGAATTGGTACTTGTGATCCCTGCTCACAAGGAGCTACCAAAGTCTACAGGGGTAGAAAAGCATTAAGATTAGGGGTAAGGAAAATAGAGTATAACCCAACATTTTGGATAACCATCAGAAATGATTTATTAATTGTTCCTATGTGCACACTGGTATGCTCTGTGCTGAAGAAAGCAGTCATAATAACTTCACATTCTTATGCTTATGACATGTTACAGTATGATTTGTAGCTTGGGTTGGAACAAACCCATGGATGATAAAGTATTTAGAATGATATTGTGATTTGAATGAGCAGAAAATTCAATTTAGGAAAAACCGATGGATGAATGAGTTTTCTCTTATTTATTTTCCTTGGAATCAGAATAATATTGATGTTGCTGTCTTCAGAGTTAATCGTTCCATGCCTTTGTAACTCCTTATTTACACAGGTACTGATTGTGTTCTGAATGAAGGTATGCTTTATGGTGTGTAGAAGCAGGAAGATGGAAGACACTCTTTTAGAATTCAATGAAGCATAACCTCAAACGATGTGGTCTAACAGTGCCTCTCCATTAGGATGGAGATGGATGGATGTCCCAAATACTGGATAAAGAGATGCATGAGATACCACATACATTTCAATGGACCCATCGGTTAACGTGATGATATAACAGCCATCTTGGGGAAGGATGTGGGTTTTGTAAGACCCAGAGTGTTTCTCCAGTGATGCCTGAGGCCACCCTGTCCTACCACCCCTCCCTCACCTTGCTTCAGAACCTTTGCATTCCCCTCCCAGGACTGTATGAATTATGACCCTGCATTTGAATTACAAAACTCGACTTCCAGGGCTGCAGCAGAAGGAGGCCCGGTGTCGAAAAAAATAGGCAAATGAGCACATGGTATTGTATCAGGACCAGGCAGTAATCAATCAATAGTATTTATTGAGCCCTTACTATTTGGAGAGCACTGTACTACTGTACTAAGCGCTTGAGAAAGTAGAGTATAACGGTGTTGGTAGAGACGTTTCATGCCCTCAAGGAGCTTACAGACTAGAGGACAGGGTCAGTCAGGGACAGACCAGCAGAAAATTGGACTCACCAGTATAAAACAGGGTCACTGCTCTCCTGCTCACCATAAACTGACTCCCATTCATTTATCTGCTTTCTCCTCTCCCTTTCCTCCAGATCTTGCTCGATACTTCTCCACAAAATGCCTTCTGATTGTTCTCCCATCTGTTACCCAATGCTAAGGTCTTTTCCCGTTCCTAGAGCATCCCCTGTCACCAAAGCAACATCACATCATTTCCTCTTTCACCAATATTCCCTCTTTCAGCATCCTCCCCAAAACTTACTTTCTGTCAGGAATGGATTGGTCTTTCACACATCAGTAAAGGGCCTCCTCTTTGTTTTGAATGTGGAGAAAAGCTGTATGGATGCCAGTTGAACTAATGATTGCAATTTCTGAATTGGTGAAGTCATCATCATCATCAAGGCTATTTATTGAGCACTTACTGTCTGCAGAGCATTGTACTAAGTGGTTAGGAGAATTTACTGCAACAGAGTTGTACGCATGTTCTCTGCCCACAATGAGCTTACAATAGGAGCACAGCAAAGAATAACCAGAAATTAATAAGGTCATTTTAACTATTAAAGAGATTGTAGAGCTGCTGAGACACTACTTCTTCAATGTTTGTGGGCCAGCTAAACCCCTCCTGGGGTGGAAGTGGCTTGCAGGTAAGGCTGATTTTATCCATTCTAGGTAGATTAGCATCTGAAGTAGAAGCAGTGTAGCTTGGTGGATAGAGCATGGGCCTGGGAGTCAGAAGGACCTGGGTTCTAATCCCAGCTCCATTACATGTCTGCTGTGTGACCTTGGGCAAGTCATTTAGCTTCTCTGGGCCTCAGTTACCTTTTCTACAAAATGGGGATTAAGAGTGTAAGCCTCATGTAGGACAGGGACTGTGTCCAACCTAATTAACTTGTATCTACCCCAGTGCATAGAACAGTGCTTGGCACATAGTAAAGGCATAACAAGTTTTATAATTATTATTGAACTGCCCTATAATTAAAGATTGACAGGGAGGAAAGTACCAGTAATAACCCTTTCTGGTGGTTATGATCCCAGACCAGAAAGTGACTCCTCTTTTTTTATCTCATTTAACTCCTTTTTGCAATTTGACCTGATTTTGTCTTTGACGAATATTAGAAATGGATATTGTTTGGGAAGTGCATTTTATGTGAAGGCACTGTCTTATGTTATCTAAACCACAGAATTCCCAATTAAACACTTGATATTTGCCCCCGAGCACTTATAGAAGTGTGTGGAACTTATTTTAATGCCCATCTTCCCCTCTAGACTGTAAGCTCATTCTGGACAGGGAACGTGTCTACCAACTCTGTTGAATTGTACTCTTCCAAATGCTTAGTGTAGTGCTCTCCGACGGCAAATACTCAAATACTATTGGTGAATTTTTTTCTTTCCACCTCTTCAATAATTAGATGTGATTCTTTTTTAAATGTCAAGTCAAAATTTCCAAAGTAAGGAATTGAGGTTTGTTTTGTGTAGTGATTGGTAAAGTGATAGCGCAGTTGTTGGGAAGAAGAATAATACATTTTATTAGATTGATGGCAGAGAGTTGAGCTATAAGTCAGTTTGGTGGGCATGTGGCCTAGTGGAAAGAACATGGGTGTAGGAGATATAGGTTGTAATCCCAACTCTGCCGATGTCCGGCTATGTGATATTGGCAAATCAGCTAACCTCTCTGGGCTTCCATTTTCTCATCTGTAAATTGGTGTTAAGAAACCTATTCTTCCTACCTCTTATTGTAATTTCCTACCTCTTAGCAAGCCCATGCTCCTGCTGTGTCCTGTCTTGTATCTGCCCAAGCTCTTGGTGCAATGTTTGCCATCTGGTAAGTGCTTAATGCTATATCAGCTATTAATAGTAAGGTAGCAATAGAAACTTAAGCTGTTTGAGTAGTGTTGAAGTTGAGATTGAATGAGCTATTGTATTTCATTAAACCTTCTTTTGTATAAATATTGAATATATCTGCTTTTGGCTGGTGTTATGATAGGCCAGATTGCAAGGTTGTTGAAGTTCATTTGAAGGGCCAGCACACACAATTAACAAATCAAGTGGGTAGTGTATGGAAGGCAAGTTACTCTACCCGTGTTGATACTTTAAGACTGATTAAAGGTGAATTGTACAATTACACCTTTTAAATTTAAAGGCATCTCACACTCTATCAACACTTTGTCTCATTACAGTTGCAAAATATGAAAAGGCACATTCAGGATGAAATAAACTCAGTAGGTGCAATTAAAGAATTTTGGTAGTAAGAAAGCCCCCCCCCACACACACCCTCCCCCCGCCCCCCCAAAACAACTCTGTTGTGGCAGACTGAACAGCCATCTTTTGGGGACTTGTCTGTGTTTTCAGTTTAGGAGGCCCAAGTGCTGATAGCTTTGTGAAAAAAAACTGCTGCAGGCTGACATTTGACATCCACATTATCACCCAGCTGCATATTCTTTATTTCATTTTCAAACTTTATTATTATTTATGATTATGATCATTATTAATGAGGTGCCACCAGGTTGGGGAGTTCCAGTCAGGAGATGGCTAACTTCCTCCCTGAGGTCAGTTTTCTCCCTCACAGATGGGTTAGCACAGGAGAGCTGGAATGCGCCTGGAGGATCACATCTCAGTCTCTACTCTGACTTCCCTATGGGAAGGGCCTGTTTTTTTGACATGCTTTTTCTCACAAAAATGAGGTCGTTTACTTCCTCATTTACTCTGTGGTTGTCAGAGGAAGCGAGAGAAATATCTGAGGAAGATTTTTTTTTTCCCATTTTGATGGGGGGGGGGGGAAATGTACGTACGTACGAACACCCTAAGGGAGAGAGCATTTGGAAGCACCAACTTCATCTAGATTCACAAAAAGGGTGTTTCCTCCTGTTTTGTGAGTTTGCTTCATTTGAAAGGAAAATTACTGGAAACACAATATCAATCCATCCCTCTCTTTAAACCTAGTTTAACCTATCACTTTGATGTAGGAAAAGAAATTCTAAGGTGGGCCGTCATTCATTCAATAGTATTTATTGAGCACTTACTATGTGCAGAGCACTGTACTAAGCACTGGAATGTACAATTCCATCACAGATTTGTACTTTTAAAGGTGGCTCATTTTTATCTCCAACTCCTATTTGAAAACATTTCCTGTTTGACTTTGAATTTTTATTTTATACCATACAGAAATCTGTAGTACCTGGAGATGTTGAGGGGAAAAAATCATCAAAGTGGTATTCACTGAGCTCTTACTGTGTGCAGAACTCTGAACTTGGGAAAATACAAGAGTTGGTAGACACATCCCTTGTGCACAGTGAGCTTTCAGGCTAGAAGGGGTGACAAACATTAATAGAAATAATTTATAATAATTTATAGATACCTGTTACGGGGTTGAAAGTGGGCCGAGTTCTATTTAGTGTGTTTTTTAACCAATGTATTTTACACCAGTTGTTTCAGTTTACCCCTCATAACACTTCCATGAGGTAGGGTTCAGATATTATAAGATCATAAGGATTTGGAGTGGGAGAATTTTTGCTCAGAATCCTTGTACTTGGGCAGTAGTCCTTTAAGTTGTCCTACAAGGGACAGGTTCTATGTTTAATTTTCACCTGTGTCTTCTCTCCCGCTGTTTAGAACAGTCCTCTGCCCATCTCTCACCCACATGCTACCTCTCACCTGCAACGCCCTCCCTCCTCATATCATACAGATAATTGCTCTCCCCCACTTCAGAGCCTTATTGGAAGCACATCTCCTCGAAGAAGCCTTCCCTGACTAAGCCCTCCTGTCCTCCTCTCCTCTTTTCTCACTCACTTCTGTGTCCTTTCTTGCTACCTTCATTCATCCTCCCTCCCTTCCCCACAGCACATATGTATATATTTGTACATATCTGTAATTTAATTATGTATGTATATTAATGTTTGGGTCCCCCTCTAGACTGTGTGCTCATTGTGGGCAGAGTATGTCTGTTGTTATCTTGTATTCTCCCAAGCTCTTAGTACAGTGCTTTGCTCACAGTAAGCGCTCTGTAAATATGATTGAATGAGTGAATGAATGAATGAATGATATATGCTTAATAAATACTATTACTACTAGTCATAATGTCTCAGCAAGAAAAATGATTTTGGCAACAAGCCTCCAAATGAGGAGTTCATAATTACTCCAGCTTGTTCAAGAGCCATATTGAGGAGAGCTTGGTCAAACTCTGGTTAGTAAAATGATCCCAAGTCCAGGTTTATAGCCCTAAATTTGAGGAACAGGAGCCAAACCCATTGGAAACTCAGCAAATTGCCATTTTGCCCAAGGCAGTGAAGGCCAGCCTTCCAAAAAGTATCATCACCTCATGGTGGGGGCAGCTGCTGAAGGGAATGCCTCAGTGAAAATCTCACTGGGTGAACATGTTTCCGTGCCCAAACCCATGCGTTCGTAAAGCTACCCTTCATTTTCAAAGAAGATATAACCGAGGAAGAAGCCCTATGTGTGAATGCAGCTTTGGCTGACAAATGTAATGGGCCATCAGGACACCCTCCAATACCATTTACAGAGCAAGTGTAGAAACAATCCTGACAGGGCACAGCAAACTTAATTGCTTTTGAAGGAACAAGAGAGTTCTTCTACAAATAACTGAGTGTCCACAGGGTCCCTAGCATGTGGTGAGGAGGGGGCTGGAAACAATCAGAGTCCTTGCCTTTAAGCAGCTTTCAGTCCAATAGAGACCTTGATGTAACTTCCAAAGAAGAGGAACTGGAACACGTGGTTATTCCTATCTTTCGTCTAAGTGCTATGTTTCCAGAAAATTTTCTTCACGTTCCTTTTCATCCATTGACTTCTTTTTCTTCTTTGAAAACATTTTCAAGAACCGAATGACAAACTAATTTACTTATCCTTTCCCTTTTTTTCCCCTTCTTAACAGACTTTGCCACTTCCATGCTCTATTGCAATTTCCATTTTTAGGGCATAATTTCTCATATTTTTAATGAAAGCCAGATTTCTTTTATCTGTAATTAAATCCACAAGTTGTTATTCTCTGAAAGTCCTTGTGGATTGTAACTTGATTGTTCCTGAAACGAATGACTTAAAGAGGTTCTGAGTATCCGTTTAGTGTAAGATTATCATTTATTTCTCATTTATTTGGAATTCATTGTATTACCACTAATCGGAGGGAACTCATTGCCTGAGAATATTGGGTACTGCTAGAGATCCATGGGTACTGTAGTTAACCCATCAACAAAATGTACTATTTAAAATCAAGTGTTCCTCTTCCAGTGATATTTCAACTTTTGTGTTCTTTTTTACATTAATAGTTTCAGAAAATGGGCTCTATGGAGAGCAAAGCATTTATAAAGAGAGGCGGCATAGCATAATGGAAAGATCACGTGTTTAGATTTGGAGGGTCCAGAATCTAGTCTCTACTCTGCCTAGTGCCTGCTGCGTGACCATGAGCAAGACGTTTAGCCTCTCTGTACCTGTTTCCTCATCTGCAAGATGAGGACAAAATCAGTCTTTCAGTGTTTCATAGGAAGACAAATATGAGCTAACCAATCTGAGAGCACTTTGGGAATAAATATGTTCAATAAAATCAAGATATCAGCGTAAAGACTCTTCTGATTTCCATGGGTTGGACATTGTATTTAACTTTCTCTTGAGTAGCAAATTTATTATTGTTGTCATGTATTTGAATATAATGTCATCATAGGGGTTAAGAATGTAGGGAGCATGTTATGGGCTTCTGATGTACCAAGCTCTTAGAACTGGAATGAGGGAGTGTGAGTGATACTGCTTGAACCCCTAGTGCTGTGTTTAATTCCTCTGTGCTGGTTCTTGGTCCTGAAGTCTCAGGTTCAAAAATCATCTACATTTCTGCCAATGAATTTCATCATCGTGTAGATGGTGTACTGTGTTCATAAATGGCTTTAGTCAGCAGGCAGTGGTATTTATTGACCACTTACTATATGCAGAGCACTTTTCTAAGTGCTTGGAAGAAGACCATCCGGTTGCAGAGTGGAGAGTGAATAGGGTGGGAAAACGAAGGGCTAGTTATGAAAGGCCCCTTGGAGGAGGTATGATTTTAATAGGGTTTTGAAAGTTGGAAGAGTGGCGGTCTGTGGGTTATGAAAAGGAAGGGAGTTCCAGTCCAGAGAGAGGAAATGAGCATTATTGGAACAGATGAGTTAGAGGTATAATGAGTAGGCCAACATTAGAGGAGCGAAGTGAATGGTTTGGGTTGTAGTAAGCGATCCATGAGGTAAGGTAGGAGGGGAAGAGCTGTTTGAGTGCCTTAAGGCCTGTGAGCTCACAGTGTTGAGTAATCTAGTGGAACACAGGTCAGGATGAATCTTCCTCTTCTAACTTTCTGGGTAGCCATAGGCAGATGCTCTGTATCTTGTTTTCCTCATCTGAAACATGGAGCTGTTACCTGCTTCTCCTTTCCTTGTTGGGCTCTGAGGACAAATGATGTGATAATGCTTTAGAAACTAAAACTGGCCGTGTAAAGTCAAGTGGTCAGGGTTATTATTAGGAGGCTGGCAATTTTGGTCAATAAATATTTCCTCATGTCTGTCTGACTGTGACTTTCGCAGTTTATTCTCAATGCATATTTTATCTCTTCCTTGATATCGTATGCTGCTCTCTCTGGTGCAAAAGCTCAGTCTTTAGCAAATAGTTTGAAGAATGGTTGCAGAACCCCAAGTCCTCACCCCTTTGGGAGATTCATCCCAGAGCTGTGAGGAGGGAGCAGGAGAATGCTGTGTGGTGTTTGGGTCAACCTATCATTTGACACCCACTTTGGGGTGGAACTGGTGTTTTGTTGTTGTCCTCTTCCCCAGTCACAGTGCTTCCACATTATATCACCTAACTCTAGTTGTTACCTTGTTCTTTGCTTTTGAACTCTTTCCTGGAATAGATTAGGATTTGAGGGTTGGGTGCCTGGAACAGGATTTGCAGTTGGTCCTTCTGCAGCTTGCTAATGTTGTGGTTAGGTGGTCATTTGTCCAGCCTTCTGCTGGTTTGCCTCTGCTCCCCCCCAGGTCTGGTGAAGAAACAGCACTGCTTGCCTGGCATCGCACATGTGGCATCCTGCGCATCTCACTGTAAGGTATCCACAAGTGCCATCGACGGCCTCCACCTCTGTGGTTTCTGGGCGACGCTGCAGGGCAAGCTACTCCCTGCCCAGAGTACATCTGGGCAGGAAACTCCCACTATGGGAACTAGAGTGTTTTCTAAAGTTTGGCTCAAATGAGCAGGAGTTGGACTGAAGGTGATTTTTCTTTCCACTGAATAAAATTAACTCCAATGTCTCCCCTTTCAAACCGTGTGGCAAATGTGTGCTTATTTGGTGAGCTGATGCTTTGTATTCTCAAGCTCGATGTCTGGGATCTCTCTCTCTCTTTCTCCCTCTCTCTCTCATTGAGATGACTCCCTTTGATGGGTTTGTAGAACCTGGATGCATAGGTTCTGTGAGACAGAGCAAATAAAGTTATGCATTTGCTATAAATGGTCATGTTTCCCAATTATTTTTTCATTCATTCATTCAGTCATATTTATTGAGTGCTTACTGTGTGCAGAACACTGTACTAAGCGCTTGGAATGTACAGTCTGGCAACAGATAAAGACAATCCTTGCCCAACAACGGGCTCACAGTCTAAAAGGGGGAGAATTTAAAATGATAAAAATAAAGTATTACCTTTGCAGCACAGAGTCTCCAGTATCAAAACCTTGCTTGAAGTTTGGCAATTTTTTTTAAGGTTAACCACTCTTTAAATTCCCACCAAGCTGAAAATCCCTAAATGAATAATAATAGGTGAAGTGTTGTGTTCACTTACAGCAAAGCCATGTCAAAGAGTCAGTAGTAATGTGTTACCTTTAGGCCCTGAAGAAAACCAGGGCCCAAAATTTGTTGAGCACTTAGTACAATGGTAGCACTTAATAAGCACCAAATTCCATTAAATACCATTAAAATTACCTTTTAAAAAAACAACAAACAAAAATCCTCTCTGACCACTGGCTGCCTGTCTGAATGAGCTGAACACAAGTTTACTCTTTCCACCCTAGGGAAATGCTGAACAATTGAGGAAGATACTTTGCACTGGTTTTTAACGAGCTAAGAGGAGAAGCTCTGAAATCAAGCCCTGTAACATGGGATTTTATGCATTTTTAAAAAATTCCTAGGCTTGTAGGGGAGGTGTTTTATGCCTCTCCAGTTTGCAGTGTTTGAGTGGGTGTCTGTGATGAATTCAGAGGGGTCTCCAAATCCAAGTAATAATTATGTAGAATGAACATTAATGACTAAAGCAAAATGGTTTTCCTTTTCTTCCTATTCTGGGAGACTTCTGTAACTACAAAAATAAGAGAACCGCCACAGAGTTTTTCAGAATACAGAAATATTTCAAAATAGAGTTTTACAGGGCAATTTCCTTTCGCTTTTCAAGCATCACAGTGTGCTGCCTTCTCAGTTTAGTGCCTTCTTTCCTGGAGAGAGGTTTCCCCAAAGCGTTTTTGTGCCCCCAAACATAGCCCTAGAGAAATCAACTGTGATGACTACATTCACTGTTGCCCTTGTCCTTACACCAAATAAGCATGCCAACTTCAGTGCTGGCTTGACTTTCTATATAAACCACTCATTTTCCCAAGTGATCACATTGCAAACTCCAGAAAATAAGTATTACAGAGCTCCCTGAAAATTGTTCTACTGAAACTGCATTTGGAAAGCACATCAAAGTAGAGAATGTTTCCTCTTTGTGAAGGGAATTGGTGTAAGGAAAAGAGGGAAATTGAGCTACAAGGAGAAAGGATGCTACCCTAGTAAGGAGGAAAAAGAAGGTAGAGGGTGGTGAAGGAATTTCATGATCTTTGGGGATCACTGCATTCAGAAATTATAAGGAGCATGGGAAGAGAATTCAATTATGTTTCAGAAGTGAAGATGCTGGTTTCCCAGTGCAGTTTTATATCACACTGAATGTCATGAGAGAATTTGCAGATGGGGGGAAAATTATGAAAGTTCTCAATTCTGGGGTCTGCATGTGTTGTCTCAGGGAAGAGCCAAATAATGTGAAAAGGGTAGGTTTTTAAACTGAGTAAATTGGTTCATTTAGGAAAATGCAAAAATGGGATAGTTACAGGAACACTTCCCTAAATCCCCTTGGAGCCCATGGAGGAATGTCTTGGTCCTAATTCTCTGATTTTAACCTACAAAAATTGCCTCCTCCAAAAGGATCCTCTGAGGCTACCATTTCCATCCCCCTTCAGCTAAGCCAGCCCAAACACAATGGGATTTTACAGGGCCCACCAGGAGAGGGGTTCCACAATCTCCTGGAACTCATTTCAGTATTTAATCACTCACGTGGCACCGGATGTGGGTTGAGTACTCTGCTGCCAGTTTTGCCTTATGCAAGGTTCTTCCAGAATGCAGCCCTGCTTTCTAGCAGAATAGAGCATAGTTCCTTAGTACAACTTTGGGTTTTCACTTGGATCCTTTTCCCTAGATGCTTCAAGTTAGCCATGATATCCTCTCTAACTTCAGTTTAAGGGTGAGGCCTCACCTCTAAGTCTTGCCTGGAGGCCTCTCCTACCTGGGCTTCGAAAAGGAGCCCTTGATTGGACTTGTTCCACATACATCAACTAAAATCCCTCACTGTGGTATCTGAGACTGAAAAAGGTGCAAGAGGGTTGCCTTTAATGTTGTTTATTACACAATTACTGTGTGCTATTTATTCATTCATTCATTCAATAGTATTTATTGAGCGCTTACTATGTGCAGAGCATTGTACTAAGCGCTTGGGATGAACAAGTTGGCAACAGATAGAGACAGTCCCTGCCATTTGATGGGCTTACAGTCTAATCGGGGGAGATGGACAGACAAGAACAATGGCAATAAATAGAGTCAAGGGGAAGAACATCTCGTAAAAACAATGGCAACTAAATAGAATCAAGGCGATGTACAATTCATTAACAAAATAAATAGGGCAATGGAAATATATACAGTTGAGCGGACGAGTACAGTGCTGTGGGGATAGGAAGGGAGAGGTGGAGGAGCAGAGGGAAAAGGGGAAAAAGAGGGTTTAGCTGCGGAGAGGTAAGGGGGGGTGGCAGAGGGAGTAGAGGGAGAAGAGGAGCTCAGTCTGGGAAGGCCTCTTGCAGGAAGTGAGTTTTTTAAGTAGGGTTTTGAAGAGGGGAAGAGAATCAGTTTGGCGGAGGTGAGGAGGGAGGGCGTTCCAGGACCGCGGGAGGATGTGGCCCAGGGGTTGATGGCGGGATAGGCGAGACCGAGGGACGGTGAGGAGGTGGGCGGCGGAGGAGCGGAGCGTGCGGGGTGGGTGGTAGAAAGAGAGAAGGGAGGAGAGGTAGGAAGGGGCAAGGTGATGTAGAGCCTTGAAGCCTAGAGTGAGGAGTTTTTGTTTGGAGCGGAGGTTGATAGGCAACCACTGGAGTTGTTTAAGAAGGGGAGTGACACGCCCAGATCATTTCTGCAGGAAGATGAGCCGGGCAGCGGAGTGAAGAATAGACTGGAGTGGGCCGAGAGAGGAGGAAGGGAGGTCAGAGAGAAGGCTGACACAGTAGTCTAGCCGGGATATAACGAGAGCCCGTAGCAGTAAGGTAGCCGTTTGGGTGGAGAGGAAAGGGCGGATCTTGGCGATATTGTATAGGTGAAACCGGTAGGTCTCGGTAACGGATAGGATGTGTGGGGTGAACGAGAGAGACGAGTCAAGGATGACACCGAGATTGCGGGCCTGAGAGACGGGAAGGATGGTCGTGCCATCGACGGTGATAGAGGAGTCTGGGAGAGGACCGGGTTTGGGAGGGAAGATGAGGAGCTCAGTCTTGCTCATGTTGAGTTTTAGGTGGCAGGCCGACATCCAGGTGGAGACGTCCCGGAGGCAGGAGGAGATGCGAGCCTGAAGGGAGGGGGAGAGGACGGGGCGGAGATGTAGATCTGCATGTCATCTGCGTAGAGATGGTAGTCAAAGCCGTGAGAGCGAATGAGTTCACCGAGGGAGTGAGTGTAAATGGAGAACAGAAAAGGCCAAGAACTGACCCTTGAGGAACTCCAACAGTTAAAGGATGGGAGGAGGAGGAGGCTCCAGCGAAGGAGACCGAGAATGACCGGCCAGAGAGGTAAGAGGAGAACCAGGAGAGGACGGAGTCCGTGAAGCCAAGGTGAGATAAGGTATGGAGGAGGAGGAGATGGTCGACAGTGTCAAAGGCAGCAGAGAGGTCAAGGAGGATTAGAATGGAGTAGGAGCCATTGGATTTGGCAAGAAGGAGGTCATGGGTGACCTTAGAGAGAGCAGTCTCGGTAGAGTGGAGGGGACGGAGGCCAGATTGGAGGGGGTCTAGGAGAGAATGGGAGTTAAGGAATTCTAAGCATCGATTGTAGACGACTCGTTCTAGGATTTTGGAAAGGAAGGGTAGGAGGGAGATAGGGCGATAACTGGAGGGGGAAGTGGGGTCGAGAGCGGGTTTTTTTAGGATGGGGGAGACGTGGGTATGTTTGAAGGCAGCGGGGAAGGAGCCATTGGAGATTGAGTGGTTAAAAATAGAAGTTAAGGAAGGTAGGAGGGCAGGGGCGATGGTTTTAAGAAGGTGAGAGGGAATGGGGTCCGAGGCGCAGGTGGAGGGGGTGGCACTTGCGAGGAGGGAGGAGATCTCCTCTGAGGATACTGCAGGGAAGGATGGGAAAGTAGGGGAGAGGGTTGGTGGGGGGGAGGGGAGAGGCGGAGGGGTGACTTTGGGGAGCTCAGACCTGATCCTGTTGATTTTCGTGAGGAAATAGGTGGCCAGATCATTGGGGGTGAGAGATGGGGGAGGGGGAGGAACGGGGGCCTAAGGAGAGAGTTAAAGGTCTGGAACAATCGGCGGGGGTGACGGGCATGGGTGTCAATGAGGGAGGAGAAGAAGTTTTGCCTGGCGGAGGAGAGGGCAGAGTTAAGGCAGGAAAGGATAAATTTGAAGTGTGTGAGGTCGGCTTGGTGCTTGGACTTTCACCAGCAGCGCTCAGCAGCTCGAGCATAGGAGCGTAGGAGGCGGACAGAGGAGGTGATCCAGGGCTGTGGGTTAGTGGAGCGAGAGCGGTGGAGGGAAAGGGGGACGAGAGAGTCGAGATGAGTAGAGAGGGTGGAGTTGAGAGCGGAGACCTGATCATCGAGAGTGGGAAGAGAGGACAGGGCGGCAAGGTGAGGAGAGATGCTATTGGAAAGACGGATGGGATCGAGAGAGCGGAGGTCTCTGTGGGGCAGTAGCGAAGATTTGCAGGGGGAGGGAGTGTGAGAGATGAGGCAGGTGAGAAGGTTATGGTCAGAGAGAGGGATTTCAGAGTCGGTGAGGGAGGAGATAGTGCAGCAGTAGGAGATGACGAGATCGAGGGTGTGACCGAGTCGGTGAGTGGGCGCGGTATGGTGGAGGAGGAGGTCGGCAGAGTCGAGGAGGGATAGCAGGTGGGCGGCAGAGGAGTCGTCGGGTACATCCATATGGATGTTGAAGTCTCCAAGGATCAGAGTGGGCAGAGAAGGAGAGAAGGAAGGTGAGAAAGGGGTCAAGGTGGTTGAAGAAGTCGGAGGTGGGACCGGGAGGGCGGTAGATGACAGCGACAAGTAACTGGAGGGGGTGGTAGAGGCGAATGATATGGGCTTCGAAGGAGGGGAAGGAGAGGGAGGGGAGAGGAGGGATAGTGCGGAAGCGGCAACGGGGTGAGAGGAGGAAGCCGACGCCTCCTCCCTTACCGGTGAGTCTGGGGGAGTGGGAGAAGGAGAGGCCTCCGCTGGAGAGAGCTGCGGCGGAGACCGTGTCTTCGGGAGAGAGCCATGTTTCCGAAAGGGCGAGGAGGAGGAGAGAGCGGGAGAAGAAAAGGTCATGGACGAAAGGTAGCTTACCTGTAATTACGGGGGTGTCTTCCAGTGAATCAGATTGGACACAATTCCTGTCCCACATGGGGCTCTCAAACTAAGAAGAAAGGAGAAAAAAAATCTTATCACCATTTTAGAGGAGCGGAAACCTGAGTCCCAAACAGGTAAAGTGACTTACTCAAGGTCACCCAGCAGGCCAGTGTCATTACTGGGACTAGTTTCTGCTGGCATTCTTTAAGAGCTATCAAGTAACCACGCTGCAAAGAGCGGCTCATGAAATGAGAGAACTGAACATTTGTTTCCTCGGAGCCATTCTGAGACAGTCAAGACTTAGATGCTTCCACTGAGGTGGTTAGGTTGGGTTGTTTGGCTAGTTGGTAACAACTACAGAAGACCCTGCAGTTTGGACCAAGATCTTTGCTCGTTCAGTCTGAGAGTTATATCGCCAGCTTTGCAGCGGACTGGTCCAGACTTCTTGTATTTCCTAACCTTTACTGTCTTCACTTCATCCATGGGATTTTTTCCCCCCACCCCTTTACAAAGAAGGTCAGAATGCAATGAGAAAAGTGTCAAGAAACATCACTTAGGAGAAGTGGATGCTCTGCATAATAAACATTAGCACATGTTAAATAAAAAAAAATTTCCTCCAGTAGAAATCATTCCCATATTAATTTAATCCTGCTGTCTAAGATAATACAATCTCTTTGAAACAGTCTTGATTCTTAGTGCAGAGGGACCTTTTCTGGATCAGAGGCCAAATTTCCATTACCTGATGAGCTAATCTGACGTGACAGCCTCATATGCAGATGGGAAATCTCTTGTCAATAGTTTTTCGTCAGAGACAAAGAGAGACAAATGTCTATATTCATCCGCTCACTTCATGCATGAGTAACAGTACCTTTCCCATCTTCCTCACATTCTATCTTTGTTCAGGTAGTCATTGAGAATTTAAATATAAGCTTTTGTGTTCCTGATTTGGCTTAGGCATGCAAAGCTGTTTACAGAAGGCTGGCAACCTTGTCTATTTGTTTAAGTACAGTATGTATTTTGACATGTAAATTTGCATGAGACATATTTAATCAGTCACAGTGATATGCTAATTGGATTCATCTGTGAACTACATGAAAAAAGCATTTGGAAAAAAAATGAAGGGAACTTATTACCAGCTGAGACACTTTGTAATCAATATACTGCGTCATCAAAATGCAGAAAGATAAAAGTGCTAGATATTTGCCTGAAAATGAGGGAGGCATTATTAATGAAACTGATTTTCTGAAATTGGGCCTGTTTTCTTGCTCCACTGAAACAAATTTATTATTTGGGGGCGGGGGGGGGGTCGATTCTTCCTGGGCCTGAATAGCAGGAGCTACTGAGGTTTCCAGCCTCTTGTGAAGGTTCCGACCACCACGGCTTTGGATCTCCATTAAATTGCCATAGCTCTAAGCATAATTGATCAGAGTGGGTGTTTCCCGACAACAACAACTGTTCACCTTTAAAAGTCGACCTGCTTTTGCAATTAGTTGGTCCTTTTCTACCCTCACTACTAGATTTTCATTCTTCTGAAAGAAACAGGAATTTAGAAATGGACCACTGCCAGAAGGCCAAATACAAGGTCTAGATCTGTCTCTTTCATCTCTTAATTCTTTCCCATTATTCTTTGCTTCCAACAGAAAAGGAAATATCTATTTTATTTTGGTCCCTGGAGAATAGAGCGCTCAAATACTGGGTATGTGTTAAGTGCAATTATGGCATCAGGGTGTTGATCAAAAATGACACACTTTAGGGGGACAAGGTGGACAAGTTGAACTCTTACTTCACATTGAGCCCTAGGAACTTATTCTGATCCCTTGGCCAACCCTTATGTACATAGCTGTAATTATATTTTTATTAATGTTTGTCTTCCCCATTAGACTGTAAACCCGATGTGGGCAGGGAATGTTTTTGTTATACTGTACTTTCCCAAGCGCTTAGTTCAGTGCTCTGCACACAGTAAGTGTTCAATAAATGCAATTGACTGATTGAGTGCCAATTTATCAAAAATTCAAGAAGTCTTGAATCCCAATCCTTTCCCCAGCTTTGGGGTAAGGAGAGTAATACTAGTGATGCCTCACTTGTCATTATTTTTAAATGCAGCACTTTTTTCTGCTTCTGAATTGGTGGTCAGTGAGGCCACAGACATATTGTGGGGTTTTTTTTCCTACTTTTGGCCCAGTTAGGAGAATACCGAGCTTGAGTGGTCATTGCTTTATGATGGCTCTTATGCCAAGTAGTGTGTGAATATCACCGTGAGACGAGGACATGTAATGAGGCATGTGGGTGTACGTGTCCTAGTGGATTACTTTGAACATTCCCTCAGGATTGTATTATAACTGTACCTGAAATTTTTCCCTAAGGGAATTTTTTTCTACCTCCAGTTTCCTTTGTTCTTTGGGAAAAAAATAAGCCTAGAGGGAATGAATTGTCCAAAGGATGCAGTGAAATACAACTGTGTTGAATGATGTGCTTAAGTTAAAATTGAGGCCAAGCAAACCCAAAGGAAGGGGGATGATGGAATGCAGGTGTGGGGTATCTAGCATTCCTGATCAGTCAGTGGTACTTGTTGAACACTTACTGTGTACAGAACACTGTAGTAAGCACTTGGGAGAGTACATTACACTGGAGTTGGTAGGCATGTTCCCTGCCCATAGTGAGCAGGGACTGTATAGTCCAGAGGGGGAGACCAATATAAATATAAATAATTTGCAGGTATGTATAGAGATGCTCTGGGGCCAAGTGTGGGGTGAATACCAAATGCCCAAAGGGCATCCTTAAAAGCAAGGAAGATCCATGTAGGATCAATGGTACATATATGAAGAAGTTTAGGGGAGGAGTAAGCATGCTAATCAGTTTCCCCCAAATGCCTGGATTACTTTGGCACAAGTCATGGTCCCAATTGACTGCTGCTGTCCAAGGGTATTGACAACCCTGGTCTCCCCTTGCTTGCACCACATTTACTCCCACCACCAGCACCCCTGCACTCTCAGCATTGACCTGGAGTAACCTAAAGCAACCTGAAGATGCTGTAGGGTTGAGGAGATTGGGCTGTGGGTGAAAAATCCTGAAATCAGATATTAGCATGTCCACCTGAAGTGCAGATCAAAGTTCTCAGGGCAGCTTGAAGTTATGACTAATGGAACAAGGCAAGAGAAATGTTTGCTTTGTACATTGCAATCCTGCTTGATATGTTAGTGTCTGAAAGATTTGGGTCATTCGGGAATTTAGGATTATAGACAAGACACATCGAAAATGTGACTTCGGACATATGAAATGGCTTTGCCAAGAGGATAACAACCAGTTGCTCTCCTTGCCCACCGAAGTCAAATTAAGAAAAAAAACCACATTAAAGTAGGAGAGATTTGGAATAGGGATGAGAAAACTTCTTGCCTTAGGGAGATGAAACAGTATCCCAGGGAAGGTTATAGAGTTTCTGTTCTGGAAGATGTTTAAGGAAAGAATAGCCATCTATCCATCCATCCATGATTGCTTAGTCCCTTTACCCAGAGTACCAGACCTAGCCCTGGTTAACCTAGACAGTTTCTTAAGATTCCCTTCCAGCTCTGTGATTCTGTGTTCTGGCCAAAAATGCAGTTTTCTAAAGAAAATTATGTTCCATATAGAGCTAAGAAAAGAAGATTCAACTGTGATGAATCCTGCAGAGGATGTGCATTTGCTTCTTGTGTGCTAGTGAAAATATCTAAGTCCTTTTCTTTCCATATCCATCTCCCCATTCTTCATCCTTCTACCCTGTATCTTTGATTTGACATAAATATTTAAAATGGTGTCATAAGGTCAGGGATGTGAAGGGGATTCAGCATGCTTTCAAAAGGTGGGATCTCAGGCCCCAGATCTTCATGTTGAAAGCAGAAAAAACATGATAAGCCTAAACCCGTTTGCAGTACATTTCATTTGTGTCCCAAGCCAATAATCTCTGTCCCTAGAGAAATAGGCTGAATAGGTTTCACTCAGTCGCTTTGCTGGAGGCTGGGAGCTGTAATGGCGCAAGTTGTAGGAACTGCTCTAGCCCTCAGTCATTAAGCAAAACTAGCTTGTGCTGTTCCTGGCCCCTTCAAGGAAATTTTCATCGGCAGTGGTAAACTGGCCGTGACAGGAGATGAAAAAGTACCTAGGTGGGAATTAGGAAGATCCAACAGACCAGTATTGGATCACGGATCTACTGGATCAAGAATCCTGGTAAGATTTAACTGAGAAGTACTTTACTCAGGCTCCAGTGAAACTGAAACGAATGCTGGGATTGGTGAAAACTCCATCATACTAGTGCTTTTTGCTCTGGGGCCTGAGCAGTGTTATTTTTTAATATCTTTCTAGATGGGCGTGACACTGCTTTTGAAATATACTCTTGTGGTTTTCATTACAATTGCAGAAAAAAATCTGGGGGCCAAAATGTTGAAAACAAAAAGGCAAAAGTGTACAAGTCTGAAAGGAAGGTGGTAACATGGGCTCCTCTAGCGCCTTTTTGTAGGCTATCCCTCATTGTTTTTGGCAACAGTCTGTCATCTCTACTAACTAACTCTGTCTACCTTTTAAGTTTGTTCCCAGGCACCAATCAATGAGTAGTACTTATTGAGGGCCTACTAGATGCAGGTTACTGTACTAAGGGAAGCAGCGTGGCTCAGTGGAAAGAGCCCGGGCTTGGAAGTCAGAGGTCATGAGTTTGAATGCCGACTCTTCCACTTGTGGGCAAGTCACTTCACTTCTCAGTGCCTCAGTTACCTCATCTTTAAAATGGGGATGAAGACTGTGAGCCCCATGTGGGACAACCTGATAACCCTGTATTTACCCCAGGGCTTAGAACAGTGCTCTGCACGTAGTAAGCGCTTAACAAGCAGCAACATAATCATTATTATTATTAAGGGTTTAAGAGAGTACAATAGAATTAGGAGACACAATCCCTGCCTTCAGGCTTTGAATCCTGGAAGGCTTAGACTAGAAAGAGTAGGAACCCAGTAGTCCTTGCTCTAAGCCTGAAGCCTCCCACACATGACCAAATTCATAATTGTCATTAACTTGTATTGAGTTCTATTGGAGCGTATGGCATTGTACTTGGATTCTGAGTTAAAGAAGCGGGACAACCCAGCTTTCAAGGAGTTGCCTGTTTGTGGAAAACTCAGAAATGAGCATGATGAGCTAATATAATGATCCAAATGGGATGTATATACAAATATATATGAAAATCATCATCATAACAGTATTATTATTGTAGTTAGAGGTGCTTTCAATGTACCAAGCACTATACTAGGCACTGGGGTAGATCCATGTTAATCAGATCATTCACAGTCTCTGTCCCACAAGGGGCTCACAGTCAAGAGGAGAGGGAGAACAGGTATCTACCCCAGCACTTGGGGTAGTTATGTACTTTGTTCATTTCCAATATGTTGTTTTGCAAGGTTTTACTTAGCTGTCTCCACAACACTGGAGAAAGAAGATTTTGGCTGTTAAAACAGGAGGTTTGAATGTGTTTTCTCGAAGTGTCAACTGTTTCAGTGAAGTGTGCTCACCCTTTGGTTTCATAGAATTTAGAAGAAAGGCAATGTGGGTGTGTGTTCGAGTCAAGTTGCTCTCCATGACACCATACTTTTGTGCTCTGGAATTGGTCTTTTGAATGCAGATGGTCTTGGAGCTGAGGTCAAGCACTTCCCACCACTCGAGCCCCAACACCAGGCCCTCAGCCCAGACAGACTTAATGGTGTTTCCTTCTCAAAATGGCCTTTTGTAAGTTCTGACCATGTAAGGGCTGAAAGTATTATCTTCAACAGAAAATTGTGTTCTCTTAACTCTGGAGAAGGATGAATCAAATGCAGACTCTCCTTTAATAGATAAAATCTTGATAGAGAATGGATATACCACATCACTGAATCCTTGAAGCGGCACTGTCAGGTCACTATAAGGTTGTTTCACACTTCTTCATGCATGGAAGATCCTCTTTTTGAGCAAGCTGTGCACTAATTCACATGTATCATCGAGACTCACTGCGCCCCCTTCTTGCCTCGCTTGTTACCGTTCTCATGCTCACCTCTTCCCTCCTGTAATTCCCTCCGCCTTTTCATCTGGCAGACCACTGTTCTCCCCAACTTCAAGGCCATTTTGAAATCAGGCTTTCCCTGATTAATCTCTCATCTCTCTGTCCTGCTTCTCTCCCTAGTACCACTTCAACACATCTGGGCCACTAGATCTAAATATATCTAAACCTTTGGGGTTCTCTCACTCACCTGTAGCACAAATTGCTTTCCCCTCCCAGCAATTTATTTGATTATCTATCTCCCCAGCTAAATTGTAAGCTCTTTGAGGGCAAGGATCATGTCTATTAAGGCTATTGTACTCTCCCAAGTGTTCAGTACAGTGCTCTTCACAGAGCAAGCTTTTAAAGATTACTATTGATTGGTTAAATGTTTTGCTAGACCATTTTTCATTTGCTCCATGTCTCATACCTAGGGAATCATCTTTTCTGTTGCCTTTCCCATTTTCCCTGAAATTTCTGCTCCTAGGTGATATCTAATCATCTCATTTCATCATTATCGTATTCAGAATTTATGGAAAGTTTACTGTGTGTAGAAAAGCATACTAGGTGCTTAGGAATTGGTAATAGAAGAAACAGCTGTGCTCCCTCTCCTTGAGATTACAACTTAATTGGGCGGGGGGGGGAGGGGGGTGAAGAGAGAAGCAAGTGGACCCACATTGCAAACAGAGGGATAGAAGCTTCATCTTTCCGAAAGAGTTGAAGCTTGACCAAGCCCAACTTGGGGTGAGATCCTGGAGTCTCAAAACTGAAATCTGAAGTCCATGAGGGCTCAACATGTGAACTTGAGAGAAAGGTGTTTCCTTTAAAATGCCCTTTCTTAAAATAGAACTTTCCCCTTTAATGTTCATCAACATACATAGTGTGAATGAAAATTTATAAGTGTGTGCTGTGGTAGAATGCATAGGTATATATGCATACCTACAGACGTGCATATAATTCTTTGAAACTTTGTTCTATTTTCTTTTCTCTCTTTTGAAGTAGATACAGAACGATTTCACATGCTGTCTTTTCTGTGTTTAATGACTTATACTCAGATGCTGTATTCCCAAGAGTAAAAAGTTCTGATTTCTCTTATCCCAATTTAGTTTTATTACAGAAAGCTTTCCATTAACTAAAGTTTTCTACTAGAATCAAGCAGTTACTATCTAAACAAAAAGAACTCAAGCCAATATGATTAGTAAGAACTTTTTCATAATAACTGAAATTAATAAAGGAGCCAGACATCCCTTGAAGGAAGTCTACCTTTTCAAGTGAAGACTTAATCATCTAAATTAAGGGGAGCATGCCCTCTGAGGTCCTTGGTAGAGAAACAGCGGTGAGTGAAAATTCTAAATGGAGCATAAAGACCAAATCCCTTGAAAAAGAACCACATTATCTGGAACCTAATGCTCTAAATTTGACTAGATTAGCATGGGAATAAAATTGGGCTTTACCCAGCCAATTCTTAATTAGCCCAATGAGTCATTTGTTGTAATCCCTTTCTTCGTTGAACCTGTTTACCAGAATTGCTAAACGGTGGAGGCTTTAAGGAATAAGGGAACAGCCAAATGGTAGGAAATGGTGGGCATAGAGCTAGAGAAGCAGTGGCTTTGGCTTACACTGAAAAATTGAGTGTCAGCACTATATGAATATCGAGTGAGGGTTGGAGGATGGTCATTGTCTTCCTGGGATAGATAGAACTTGGAGGGCATCCTTGGTGATTTCAGTAGCAACACGTAACCTGCTCTGTCACCACTTAACTGAGTCCTGGGCTGGTGTCAGGCAAGGTGGGCCCTGGAAAGGACTTCTGTGGTGGGGTAAAGGGTCTAAGAAAAGGACCTGCTTGTGGGAGCTCAGCAAGAAGAGGGGCAGAAGCAGCAAGAACAGGTAATACTAAAACTAGATACCTATTACTGAATTTTGGCAGTAACTGATGCTTGAACATTTGGCCATTGATGTGATGACAATTGATCTCAAAGGGCTTAGTTTCCTCATTTTAGTGTAGCTGCAACAGCCACTACGTTCTGCTGATGACTTGTATGTAATTTGGCAATTGGAATCTGACTTGCTCTTTTTCTGGCTCATTTTAAATGAGAGGAAATGGGGAGCAGAGGTTATTAAAGAAATGTTTTAATTAACCAGAGGCAGAAGCCTGTTTTATCTTTTAAACAACTAGACATATGTTCTCTTTCTTCTCCTTGAACTCTGAGAGTTTCTATGGCTAGGTGCTTGTTGGTTTTAGCATTTTGGCCTCTTGGAAATGAAGTAATGAAGATTTAATTTTTCTTGTTATAAATGATCCTCAAATCCTAGTTGTTCAGGTCTCTTGAACGTTGACCAAATTGGGTTTGGAGGCCCTAACTTTAGACATTCTCAGCCCGTGATGCTCCAGGCTCTCTGAGGAAATGCATTGGCATTTACTTTGGGAATATATGGGCCCATGTGTACACGCTATTCACAGGACACCTGCCCCTGTGGGGTGGGGGAGGAGGGAGAGGAGGCAGCCGCAGCCTTCAGTAGGATAGTTCCAGCTCTGCCCCTTGGTTCTCATAGACTTTCTTCTGCTTTTCTCCTGTCACCTCTGTGGCCTATCGGTTTGCTCTGTGCTACCACTGCTTTCCAATCACCTAGGGGAGGGCCACAATCCTGAGTGTTGTCTTTTACTCACCCTGATCCTGACCCAGCGTGCAACTTGCTACCTACCAATGGGTAATTCCCTAGCTGCAGTTTTTCTTTAAGAAAGTAAACCATGTCCAGACAAAGTCTGGTGAAGAAGATGCTGAACTGATTCTGAGGCCAAGCTCTCCCTATCCAGATAGGCTTCTGGATAGCCAGTTGGTCTGCCGGCCAGAACAGTGTTGTCCTCTGATGTCTGGCTTGGAGTCTCCTAACATGGGATTCGAAAAAGCCCGAGGAAGATGTAATGATGACTCACACCCCTGCCTTCAGTCCAGTGCAACCCTCGTTCCGCTCTCCTCACTTAGAGATTCCCCTTCCTGTTCTGTCTGACCTATATTTTCATATCACTTTATAAATGTCACAGCGACAGATGTTTTTGGCTGAGATTCTGTCTCTTGGTTCACGATGTCACTTTCTCAAAGCACTGTGGGAGTTGGGGGTTCCAGTAGTCATAGTCACAGCCGCGAGAGTCCCCGTCACTTGCTTCAACTTACAGGCAAGCTTCCGCCTCCTCCCATCTTGCAAGGGACACGTTTCTCATTCCTCCTCCTCTAGAGGACGAAAATGCACACAGTACTATTTCAAGAAGGCATTGAACCACCGCCAGATAGAATTTACTAGCCAAGGCCCCCAGAGATAAGGCAGGGAATCTAAGATCTCCTAGCTGCTCATTTAAACCGCTCAGTTTTCTATCTCTGGCTTTGCTTCTACCAAGTCATGACTGGCTATCTGGGCTTCCTGGGTCCCATGTCCAGCTTGTTTCCTTGCTCTTTCGAGTGCTGATCCTGATTTGCTTTTTCCACACCTCAGAGCCTCATTTCTAGCTGGCTTTCTGAACCTGGTTTTCTTGCTCTGGAGTGTCTTGTGGGTCGCTCTAGCAGTGACTGTGTTGTCTGCTCTCTTCCCTCACAACCTTCCACCCTCATCCGGGTTTCTGTAAGACGTAGGTTTCAGCTAATAGCCATGTGTTCTGCCTTGGCTTTTATTTATTTCCTGAGTCCAAGTCCCTTCTTAATTTTCTAATAATTCTAGTATATTTCAGCTAATGTACAGCAGTTGCTGTGTTCACAGTTTCCGTGTTTTTTCTCTGTTTTCCTTAGAAGCTTGGTATGCCTATTTTTTCTTGCTTTCAGATGGCAGCGGTTTTTTTGGGTTTTTTTCCTGCCATGCCTCTTACCGTTCCCCATTTTGTGTTTCTCCTTCACTCCACCATTTCTCTCTGTTTCCCCAAGCGCTCTTGTGTCTTTCCACTGTGGTGATTTCTTGCTCTCCTCTATAGTGGTGTCTGTGCTGACCTAGCCCCATTGTTGTCAGTTTCCCCTAGAGGCTCTTGCATTCCTTCAGCATTTCTCGAATCCTAACTTTAAATGAGTTGAAAGGCATGTGGACACAAATGGAAGTTCCATATGACTGCGTGAGAGGGGTGTCAGGAGTGTTTCTGCAGTACCCGCGTGTATACCCACTACAGTCTTGCATTAGGCTTGTCCGCTCTCTGAAGCCTCATTTGAGGATCTAGGTATTTGCGGCCTGGTAATGGGGGTGGGGAGAGAGAGCCAGGAAATAGAGATGAGAGTAGGAAGGAGGGGTGGGGAAAGGCAGAGTCAAGGTTGAGAATCAAACTGAATGATGGACTGAGCCTCACTCATCCTTCTGCCCCTTACTCTAACTCCCTCCTTTTCACAACACTGCCTTGACCCTCTCCAGCTGTCTTTCCAAACACCACTGGAGCTGAGTGCAAAGAGTATTCCTTGAGTTCCTTTTTTGGGTGTTCTGCAGAGAGCAACAATAAAGGATATTAGCAAGTGCTGTCCAAAAACCACTGTCAGCAATGGTTTAAAACCATTATCTTCTCTTATCCAATTTAATCACAAAATCAGGGTCCTCTGCAGCTATGAAAATCAGCATGTTGTAATTTGAGTAGATTTTTGCAAAATATCGAGTCGATGTTGGCAGTTTTTTGGATCTGAACATCTGTTTCATTTTATGTTTTCTGAAGGACCCTTAAGCCAGTCTTGTTGAAAGGCCAGTTGAGAGAGGGAGATAGTGTGTATGTGTGTGCTGTGTGCGTGTGGTGGGCTTGTGTCTATAGTGTATTTGAAGGTGATTGGGGGAGGTTGAGAGAATTGACTTCTCCTTCTGGGGCAAAAATACCGACACTCCCTTTTGGTTTGCTACTGCAACCAGAGCTTGGATGAGCAAGGGTGGTAAGTGCCTTTTGTTGGAGACTGGTCAGGACCCTTTCCTTCCCCAGCAGAATTCATGAGGGAAGCAGTATATTCTCCTGCTGGATAGAGCCCTAGGAGCATGTGGCAAAGGGTCATTAAGCAGAGGGAAAGGCATAAAGACTGTCCATATCAGACCATCATCCTTCCCTTGACAGTGTTATTGGGCAGGGGATGCCCAGTGCTTCTTGTGGGCAAGAAACAGCTCTCGTGCTTCTGTTGACCCTTCCCATGCTCTTCCTACTGTGAGTTGCGCTCAGTGTCACTCAACAAATACCCTTACTGCTATTAATAATTGTGCTATTTGTTAAGCACTTACATGCTTACTAAGTGCTGAGGTGGGTACGAGTAAATAGGGTTGGACCCAGTCCCTGTCCCACGTGAGGCTCACAGTCTCAATCCCCATTTCACTGATAACTGAGCCCCAGAGAAATGAAGTGACTTGCCCAAGGTCACACAGCAGACAAGTGGTGGAGCCGGGATTAGAACCCATGACCTTCTGACTCCCAGGCCCTTCTGACTCTCTTCACAGTGCCATGCTGCTTCTCACATTACTACTGCTGTCTTGCTGGACTGTCAACGAATGGCTCTGGCGACAATACCCACTGCTCTTTCCGAGTATGCCTCCTTGGTTGGTGTTCAAATAAGGCCACCCATCCCTATGTACTGGACCTAAGCCAGTCTATCCATCACTGTTGCTTTCCAGCAGACTGCATGTGTGCCAATTGGTGAAGCCATCCATGATATTTATTGAGCACCGAGTACAAAATCTTGTACTAAGTACTTGGGAAAGTACAACAGAATCAAAACGTATTTCATGCCTGCAGGAAGCTTATAGTCTACTAGTGGAGTCAGGAAGGCAAAATTGACAAATAGAGGGACATAACAGAACAAAAATAAAATTGGTAATAGAGTTAATATGCCAATATGAAATATCAAAATAAGTAACTGAATATCAATTAAATGACAGTCCTGTGTGTTGCACACCTGCTGTGTGCAGAACACTGCACTAAGCACTTGGGAGAATACATTAGAGTTAGTAGAGATGGTCCTGGCCCTCAAAGAGCTTAAAATTTAGTGGGGAAGACCGATCTAAAATAAATTACAGAATGAATGAAGTAATAGAGTATAAAGATATGTACGATTGGGAGCTGTGAGACAAGTGCTTTTTGTGGCGTGGGAGTCCTCAAGGGTCAATACTGAGATTACCATATTGGGAGGGTAAAAGTTCATCAGGGAAAGTCTCCTGAAAGAGACATGCTTTCAGGAGGATTTTGAATATGGGGAGAGAAGTGGACTGTTGGATGCGAAAGAGGTGGAAGTTCCTGGAAGAGAGGAGTGTAGAATTGAATAATGAAATATATGTAGTTTATATAATGTTTTTAGCCATATTTAAAGCTAGAGTGGCTGGTTTTCAGGTGGTCAGTTCCTTACCCGATACTGTTATGGCACTGGACACCTTCATGCCCAGTGCTGTTATTAGAAATACAAAGCTTCACTCTGCTTCTGCTCCTGCTGCCGAGTGCTGCGGCTCGGAAGTGGAGCCTCTCTTCACAGGGACCAGGGAGGGGAAAGACCAAAGACTGTAGCCCACCCGACCACATACTCTAGTTTCTGTGGATTTCCCCAGAGAACCATTTTTCCTATCCCTGTGACACCATTTGCTGCTGCTGGCCAATGAGAACTGAGAAATGGAAACACCCTAAAGGGAACTTTAGTGCCAGGGTTGCCTCGACTTTCTTGTCTCTCATTCATTTCTCTGTGCTTTCTGCCCCCTCTTACCAAGTTGCCTCTGTGCTCCTTAAATCAGCTTTTGATTTTTAAGGACATGAGACAGCTGCCCATCAGGTTACAAGTGTCTGTGCCTCCATATCATATTGGCCAAAGAGCCAAGGCGTTAGCCAGGGAGCCCCAGCTATTCTAAATGATGCTTAAATACCCAGGCAGCCCCCTGGCAGGATCCCCAGACCATTGAGCTTCTTGGCCAGGCTGAGCCCACAGCTGAGAATCAGCAGAGACTTATGGTCTGGCGTCTCATTAATGGTGAAACAAACAGAAAAAGGTCCCTTGAAAGTTAAAGCTTAGCTGCTCCATAGTGTCCTCATGTATTATGAGTGAGAAACAAAGGGAACCAGAAACTTCAAAGCCGCCCGTGGCATTCAGAGCTTCCCATCTTCAAAGCGCCTCTCCCTTTTGTAGTTTTTCTTGTGGTATAATTAATGCATTTTAAATATATTGTTACTGTAAACAGCAGCATCTTCGTTTTTTGCCCTGGTCTTTTTCTGGTTAATTTCAATTATTTTACGACTATCTGTCATCTTTATTTAGTAGCTCTTAACCCTTTTTTCTGTTCTTGTTAACAAATGAGTAGTCACCTCCAGTGGAGATTAAAATATTTCAAAGGTTTGCGTGTGTGGAACCAATCTTTAGGAAATATCCTTCCCCTGCCCTTCAACTAAATTCTCTCAAGCCAGTAGAGGTGTGAGTCTTCAAATTCCTGCCTAAATCTTCCAATTCCTGCCCAAGTATGTTAATATTTTCCAACAGAAGAATGAATTTCAAATCCCTTAGGGGGCACTTTTTGCTTTCTCAGTTCTGCAAACAATTCTTTACTTAAACCAACCATAAATATTTGTGAGGCTAGAGAGGCAGCTAAGGCACACCCACCTCTGGAAGTGGCTTTTTCAACAATCTTGCCCCTTCTTTCACACTATCTAATGTCTCATTCCTTAGTAACCTGGGGAATTCTGCTCTGTGAAAGAATGGCAGCACCCCAGGACCTCGACTGCCTTCCCCTGATGGAGTCCTGAACCCCACTGCCGGGAGATGCCACCGTCTCCTCCACCCCTTCCTACTCCTTGCCACTTCGGCCACCTAGGTGGGTCCTACCCTATGGAGAAGGGTTGGTAGCTGCACCCTGGAAACATTCCGAAGGTTATGGTTGTTGTCTTTATACCCAAATCATGTCCTCCACCTAAATTTCCCATCCCAGTCGATACCTCTATGATCTTCCCAGTTTCTCTGTCCCATAACTTTGCCATTATCCTGACTCCGCCTTCTCTTTCAACCCTAGTGTTTGATCAGTTGCCACAATCTGATGGTTCTTCCTTTGCGGTACTTCCAAGGTCCTCCCCTTCCTCTCCAACCAAACAGCCACCCACCCTGGTCCACAGGTTGGTCAAATCCCGACTTGACTACTGGATCTGGCGCCTCGCTGACCTCCCTGCCTCTGTCTCTCCCCTTTTCATTCCATGGTTCATTCTGTTGCCCACTAAACTAAAACACCACTCTGCATACATCTCCCCACTCTTCAAAAACCTCCACTGATTGTCCCATCCCTCTCCACATCAAGTAGAAACTCCTGGCTGTCAGCTTTAATAGAAGTTGAAGTTCAATACAAGTTGAAAGAAACCTAGAAGGATATGACGTATGAATCACTATCTTGACACTTCTGTTTCTATTATAGGTTCAAATATCTTCTGGTTGTCTAATGTAGGATTTTGTAAAATTGTGAAAAATGGGTATATAATACAACTTTAGTCCCTTCTAAAGTTGTATTTTGGCATTAAGTAGTATATGGTGCATGAGTTAAATACTGCTTATTGTCTTTGAAATCCTGCGGGATTCTGTTACTTAACACTATTATCTAGTATGGTTTCTCCTTCTCTATTCACTATTTAACAGCAGCAAGGTGTTGGGGAAGAGATTTCCAGGCAGAGAACGTGAGAAAATGATGCCGAAGAATCTTTGGATGTAGATCCTTTAAATTGTATTTTGGCACCCTGTCAAACTTCCCAGTATTCATCCTACATACAAGGACCCAATTTTATTTCTCCAAACATCTATTGCTTGGTCTAGTCTCCTGGCCTCCAGGACATGGTAGAAGATCTGTTCTTTCAGGTGTTGACCCCTGGTGAATTTATATTATTTTATTAAAAATAAAAAACTCCCACAAATCAATGTATACAGATTTCAAAAATTTTGAGAATTGGGGCATTTTCAAAATTAGGTATATTAAAATAATTCCTCTTTCATTCACATGAAGCTTCTCCATTTGATATCACTGATATTCCATGCCCTTCCTTGACTGAACAATGTTTTCTGTCAATATTATTCCAACCCTTATGCTGCTGCATATAACTTTATTAAGACATCCAAACAGGTGGCTACTATGACTCTCAACTCTGGTTCAGTTTTTTCCATGTTCTGTTAGAAAGATTACTTGGATATGCTTACCCACTACTATTCTGTTGATGCTTCCTTTCACCATTCCTTCATCCCCTCGGACAGTGATTCCCCCAAACTAACTTTAATTGTGCCTTCGGGGAGCTGGAATGAACATACAGCAAGAAATAGCCCCTCCCTGCCCTCTCAAAGATTGCAGTCTATTGAACCACAAGAGCAATATGAATATTGTGATGAGGGAGGGTGTGTTTTCAATCATTGCTTTTGAGCCTCTTCTCAACAGTGCTAAGATTTGCTGACCAGAACTATTCAAGCTGTTAAGTAGACTGGGGGCCCTACTTAGTGCCCTATGCCATAAAGGAAGTAGCGTGGCCTAGCAGAACAAGGCCTGGGTTCTGATCACAGGTGTATGACTTAGGTGAGTCACTTCTCTTCTCTGTGCCTCAGTTTCATCGTCTGTAAAATGGGAATTCAATTCTGGTTCTCCTTCCTACTTAGGCTGATAGTCCCATGTGGGACAGGCACTATGTCTGTCCTTAACTGGCCCACAGTAAGTGCTCAACAAATACCATGATGCTGCTGCTGCTGCTGCTAACAAGGGAAGCCCTTTAGTGCTGACTAGATAGTAACAAAACCCTGTAAACACAGGATTTTAGAATTTGGGGGAGGAGCCCAGACTTGTTGCTTTCCCAATGCCAGAACTTGAAAGGAATTTTTAGTAAGCTAGGAGTGTTGAGTGATGCTGCTGTGATAGATTCAGAATGAAGGGCAATGGGCCTCGAGCCTGCCCCAGGCCACCACCTATCTTAGTCTCCTAAGTGCAAGCCTGCAGTCAGTGAGAAGAGATGGGAGGGTAAAGATGTACTCCGGATGCTACACTCTCTTGGGGGAATCAATCAGTGGTATTTATTGAGCACTTACTGTGTGCAGAGCACTGTTGGAAAAGTACAGGGCAATAGAGTTGGTAGACATGATCCTGAGGGATCTCTGGCTTCCATCATCCTGGACCTTTAAACTGGTCCAGGCCTGAATCCTCCTATTTGACATCCATGCTATCAATCAGTGGTATTTATTGACCACTGAATTCTTGGGAGAGAACAATACAGTTGAGTAGGTAGACCCCATCCCCACCCTTAAGAAATTTACAGTCTATGTTGCCTGCTCATAGGCCATGTCTCCATTTCAGCATTGACTGCCCACTGTGCTCAAATCACTGGCTCCTGGGAAGGTAAAGCAGAAGTAAGATAAGGATCCCTTTGCCCCTCCACATCCTCTATAGGTTGGGGAAAGCACATCAGTATTGGGAAGGGTAAGTGAGTTTGATTTTGCATTCCATGGAATTTAGAATCTCAATTCTTGGCACAAAATTCTTATTTCTAAGTATATTTCATACTCTTGGTAGAAGCCTTCGTAAGTACAGAATTGGTATGCATTTGTGCATTCACCATTCATATGTCTGTTTCCATTACCCAGGACAGCCTATTCCTTCCATCAGCTTTGCTTTTTTGGTGCTTTCATCATTCTGACTATTGATTAGTTCATTTTTTCTTCCTCTACTGTGATTTTTATTGCTACATTCCCTGTGTCTGTTTGGGTTTTAGTTATTATGATTTTTCTCCCTTTTTTTCTTGCTTTCTACCCAATTCTCAGGTCTCTTGCTAGTGCTCTTGTTTCATTTTCATCTCCTTGGCTCTTCTTCCCCTTCTCTCTCCTACCAACTTCTCCCTACAGTCGGCTTTCTCACCTCCCTCTACTCTCCTGTTGTTTGTGCTAGCTGACTGTCATTCAGAAGTCTGAACTAATATAAGCTGATCCCATGAGATAGGGGTGGGGGAAAATCCAGCAAAAGCAGCTGTTCTTGTTCTGCTTTCAGCCATACAAGTGCCGGGAGAATCCCACCAGGGCCCAGAAACTGAATTTCAGAGTTCGCAGGCCAACTTGTTTGCTGTGAATGTTACAGAATTTAGGGTGAGCCTCAAGGGGAGTTCAGCAGCAAACTGGAAACCCTTCCTCATCTGGAATTACAACGAGCAAGTGTTATCTTTTTCAGGAATTTGAATTATTCCTGATTCTCAAATTAAACAGGCTAGTTTCTGCCCAGAGAATCTTTGGTTTGGAGATTTTTTTAAAATAAAAACATAAGGGGAAAATAGTGCTAAATGTAATTTATTGGTGAGGTGTTGCAGAAGAGTATGGAAAAAATTCAGAATTTTTACACCATGTTAAAATTTCACAGCCTGTGAAACCGCGTACATGTATAACCTTCGATTGATTAAAGGGAGGAACGGGATGGGAAGTTAGAAGCTTTTTTAGGCTACTCTGACTTTCTAGGGCTGGCTCTACCTGTCTATTTATCAAGGACATGAAGGTTCAGTGGTCCGTGTTGGTGAACAAGAGAAAGTGCTGAGCCTGGCTAGGACATACAGCCTCTACATTATACCTTGTTTTGCTTAGGGTCCAGAGAGATATAGCGTAGTGCCTTTGTGAACTAAATAGCAAGTGAACAATTTGGAATATATCAGGCAACATTTGCTGGCTTTGGTAATGGCCTTGGTTTTTGGAGGTTTTTTTTAACCAAATAAAGGAGATTTACGCAAGTGGACTGTACATTTTAGGAATATTAAGAAGTAAAATCGGTGTAAAGAATAAGTACATTGTGTCATTATAACCCTTCCTAATTTTAACCGTGTTAGCCTCACTAAAAGTCATGTAAAAATCTTACCAAGTTTTCGTGGCTGCTGCGGAAAGATAATATCCATATTTTGGTTTTAATGCCATCCTAATTTGACCAGCTACTATCATAAGTGTTTGAAGAGAATGCTACTAACTCTGAATTTTATCCACATCACTGGCCGTGGCTCTCCAATATTCCCTCCCGTACTGAAACACTTTGCTGTTTCTATTGCATTTTCAGTTTGTCACAGGATTCGTTCAAGGGAAACATTAAACCTTCACAATTCACCTACAATATGTCTGGACTTGTTTGCCGAGAACACTATGCCTTAGTTTAAAAAAATGCTTCTGGGCAGTTTTCAGTTTTTTGATACTTTCATTTTTTCTTTGTGTTTAATTGCACTGCCCACTTAGTTAATAATTTCTCCAACACTGTGGCATTGACTTATTACCTATCTGAATTCCCAGTTACACAACTCTGCTCATTCTTTCCACCCGATGGAGAATTGCATTATTTGGCCAAGTTTGGGCAAAAACCCATTCTTTTTTGGAGGGATCATAATTTATGTACAAATCTGTAATTTCATTTAATATCTGTTTCCCCTCTAGACTGCAAGCTCCTTGTATTATATTGAACTCTTCCAAGTACTTAGTACGGTGCTCTGCACATAGTAAGTGCTCAGTAAACACCACTGATTGGAAGCAAATATTGGTCTTTTCCTCCGTGGCCTATCACTATCCAAAGTCCCATTTCAGAGACTAGGTTTAAAATGGGCCTATTATGCTAGAGGTCAGGCAGTGAGTAAAGCAAACTATCCTCATTTCCCAGGAATTCAGGGGTAGTTCTCTCCTTCATTTATTCCTAGGAAAATCTCATTCTTCTCGTGTCCCTCACCCCCTCGGTGTATATTCATGAGACTTCAGTTGTGTGTTCTTAAAAAATCCTCTAGTGTTTAAGGAATCCTGAGTTAACAGTGTTAACGGTGTTTTAAAACTGTCCCCTGGCCCAGCTCTTCAGGAAATTTTCCTAATGACTGTGACAGTGGTTTGATGAATCAGTCCAGCAATCATACCTTGGGGCCAACTAGCTGGGCCCTGTCGATCTTGGACTTGACTTGCTCTCCAGCACACATTACTCCACAACCATCAGCCAGTTCACCAAGCTATCCACGCAGCAAAATCACCCGCCCTTGCCTCTTTATTGCCAACGTAATTTGTTGTAACTGTATTGACAACGGGGATACCGATTGTATAATGTTATCTAAATAGGCACTAACTTCAAATGAAAGTATGAAAGCTAAATAATACATAAGCACACCGTGCCCTTTCCATCTTCCTCAGCCCTCTGGTTTCTATCTAAATCGATATCTGTGTACTGCTGAGATAGCTCCTAGCATGCTGTGCATTTGGCATACTGAAACAGTTGCAGCCTTTAAAGCAGCAGAGAGAGCCTCATATAAAGCTGCTTTCCTCTCTCTCCCCCGACCCTGAAATGCTCCAGCCTTTGAAGCCTCCTATTAATTGTCAATAACAACTGCCACCTCTAGTATGAAAGACACTGAAACCGAAAATCAACCCAGAAGATGAAAAATAAACTAAAGAGTAAATCCTACTCTGGATTTAAATGGGCTGTTCTAGCTTGTTAATCTATAAGACCTGGCACAGGTGGCATGGTTTGATTTCTTTTCTTGGTCTTTGCTTTCTGATCTCTGTCCGCAATGACAGAAAGCCACCGCACAATATGCTGAATCCTTCTTTTTAAGGATTCTGATTATTTCCTGGTCAATGATTTGGGCTTTTCCTTCTAAATTTTGTTTGACAATACTTGTTGAATAGAGAAATGAAAATTTCCTTTAGAAACATGCATAGAAAGCTTTGGGCCTGGGTATTTTTAAGCCCAAGTGAAGTTATTTGATATTTGTATTTCTTTAGTACAGAGTTGGGCCCTAGTCCTTTATTACAGCTTGCATGCCAACGAAGCTACTCAGTGAGTAAACAAGCAGGGCTAAATCATCCAACTTTGAATAGCTGACCCAGTCTCTGGGGATAAAATGCCTCAAGGTGTCAGGAGCAAATGCAGAAACTGGTCAGTTGACCTCTGTGGAATTGATATCCCTCTAGACTATAAGCTCCTTGAGGAGAGGGGACATGTCTACCAAACTTTGTTGTATTGCACTCTCCCAAGAGCTTAGTTCAGTGCTCTGCACACGGTACGCACTCAAATACCACCGATTGATATGGCCCAAATCAGTCTGAATATATATGGTATTTATAGGTCTATCCCTATAATTATCTATGTTGGGTATTGGATGTAAACAACCCCTCCTACTCCACCTCCTTTCTTCATTTCTTCATTGTAAGTGGGAACTGGATTCACTTGTACCATTTTCCAAATTCTGGCCTAATTACTGAATAACCGTGCTACCTCTTCATCTTATTTCCAAGACGGGAAAAGGTAACTCTATCTTACTCTGACATGATGTTCTTCTCATCTGGGCTCCCAAAGTACAGGACGTTTGTCATGCTCAAAGGTCAATCAATACACAAAACAGTACAAAACATCTCTCTCTCTTTATTTTTTTCCTTTTCCCCATGTTCAAGTTTTGAAAACCATTATCCAAGCATTTGTCTGCACCACTTGTAGGGACACTAATCACTCTAAAGATTTGGTGGCCATCTGAGCCTATTTGAAGAGAACTTAAAATAAAGATTTTTTTTACCCTTCCTGGGGTCTCTTGCATGTTTTGCAGCAGCAGAGAGAGCTGTTTGTAAGGCAGACCTTTTAATGAGAAGGAAAAAAGGAGCTGATTGCACTCGTCCTGTGCCATCTGAGGGCATGTTTTCTGGCCAGCTGCCCTTATCACAGCCCTTGAGAAAATGGTACTCGATAGTAAACTGAACTATCAAAAATAGAGAGATTCCATTTCTCTCTGATGAAAACCCTATCTTTAATTCTAGCTTCAGAGAAACCAGAAAGACAGTGTGGCCTTTTAGAAAGAAAATGGGCCTGAGAGTCAGGGGACCCAGGTTGAAGTCCCAGGTCTGCCCCTGGCCTGCTGTGTGAGTAACCATGGGCAAGTCACTGAACTTCTCTGTGCCTGTTTCTGTGATTTTGTCAAGTGGGAATAAGCTCCCTGCTCTCCCAACCACTTGTGAGCTTTGTGGGGGACAGGAATTTTGCCTGACCTTATTATCTGGTATCTACACCAGACCTTAGCACAGGGTTTGGCACATAGTAAAAGCTTAACAAAAACCACAATCAGTACTATTATTACTTTTCACAGTTAACAAAGGAGGGGAGCCATTCCTCACTGTTAAATGCTTCACCTTCCTCATCCAGGATGGAGCAGCTCAATTTACATGCTGGAGGCCTAGCCACTTTCCCTGCTGTTTGAGCTTAGGCAAATAACTTTCTTTGTGACTCACTTTCTGTATCTGTACAATGGGGATAAAATATCCATTGGATAAGCCCGGGCAACTGCCCCTAAACCTTTCTGGACCTCAGTTTTCTCATTGGCATTGTAGGGGTGTATAATGTCTACTTCTACTTATCCCATAGAGATGTTGCGAAGATAGAGATAACTGATGTGAAATCACTTTGGAAAAGAAAAATACCATTAAAAAAGCAAGATATTATGGTTTCTCAACTAGGTAGGAGATAATGCAGCCTGCAGAGCAAAAACAGGTTGTCACTGGAGCATAGGAAATCCTTACTGCAAAAGCGAGTTGAATTGTAACCTGTTAGGAACTGCAGTATCCCAAGGGACATCACACTGTCATCTGTGTTTGGAGGCGGATTAAAAAAATACTCTCAGTAACTTGTAAATTACCAAATATTTCCAGGTACCTCTTTTCCTCCTGGCCTCTAATGAGGCAGCATTTCTCAAACTGTTTTTTTTTCTGGGGGTGGGGGATCATATCATTTATTCATTTCTCATTGCTTCATGGTCTTCATTGCTTTCAGTTGGAATAGTGTTTTATTGTCCACTGGTCATTATCTTGATGTCTTTCATTTTTCTCTCACTTGTAGTTTTGAATCAAGGCTTTCGAACTTGTTATCCATTATAATTACTGTAACTTGAATGGCATCCAATCTTTCCCAGTACCTGCTGGGTTCTAACAAAGTAAATATAGCCATTTAAAACCTTAGAAGCAACAAATTGGAGGGAATTCAGAGAAAAGCAACAAAAATGATGAAGAGGCTGGAAGGATTTATTTGTGAGAAAAGAGTACAAGAAGTAAATATATTTGGCTTGCCTGAGCAATGGCTTAGGAGGTATGTAAGTGTCTTCAAAGGATTTGAAGTGGAAAAAAAAAAGACCCAAGGAAGGAGAAATATTGGTTAGAGGGTAGAAGGAGTTTAATTAGAGTATTGGAATGCTCTTGAGGAAAAAGAAAGTTTAGGCAGAATACCAAGGAATGGTCTATGACAGTAGAGCCACACTGTGGAATTTTCTCCAGAAAGGAAAGGAAAAAGATGTGACAGGAATGTCGTCTTTGTGAAAGTATAGTGAAAAGTATATTTGTTGTAGGGTTTGTAATCATTCTTGGAATGTTATTCTGTATTTTTGAAGGGTTTTTGCCCAAATCATTGTCTAAGGTTTTGTTTTTTAATATGCTAAAGCTTAATGCATTCTCATTTTGGAATACATTTCCTGTTTGAGATATCCTTGGGACAAGAGCTTTGGTCTGCCTATTATCCTCACTGGTCTAGAAATAGTGTCTCTTCTTTCACAGAGGAAATGATTATACTTCAGGGGAACCCAGAGCAACGTCTGAAGCTCTCCCCTATTGACACTTCCCAAATGCCCCAAAGCAAACTTTGCTCTGTATTGCTGCCTCCATGACGGGACACTTCTTCCTTGGGTTATTTTAAATCAGTCTCTTTTTTCTGGCCCAGTCCACTGAGTCAGCCTGCAAATGCAAAGTTCACTGTGATGGGAGAGTGGTGCTATTTGTTTTGATCATTTGTATTTATGCTCCTACCTGCTGTATGGATGACAATGGATAATGCCGATTTGTACATTCCAAGCACTTAGTACAGTGCTCTGCACATAGTAAGCGCTCAATAAATACTATTGAATGAATGTATTTTTGCCTCCCACGTTAGATTTCAAGGCCCTCAAAGGCAGGGACTGCATCTTATAAACGCTGACTTTTTTGGAATGTTTTTATATTGTTTTAGCACTTAAGTGCCTGGCTCTGTACTAAGTGCTGAGGTAGACATGACAACCAGGTTGAATACAGCCCCGTCCCATAATGGACTCTCAGTCTTAATCCCCATTTTACAGATGAGCTAACTGAGGGACAGAAAAGTTGTGACTTGCCATGCATCACACAGCAGACAAGTGATGGAGCCAGGATTAGAACCCAGGTCCTTCTGACTCCCAGACCCGTGGTCCATCCACTAGCCCATGCTGCTTCATGGTGGTGATGATGACAAGGAAGCATTGTGCTCAAAATGAAATTTTAAGGGACAGTGTGCCCAGTGGAAATACCCCAGATTGGGAGTCAGGAGACCTGGGATGTTGTCTGCTGTGTGACCTTGGAAGGATAAAATACCTGTTCTCCCTCCCTTTTAGACTGGGACGGTGACTGTGTCTGATCTGATTATTGTTCATCTTCTCACACAGGAATCAGCATGGCTTAGTGGAAAGAGCATGGGCTTGGGATTCAGAATACCTGCGTTCTAATCCTGGCTCTGCCACTTAGGTGCTGTGTGACATTTGAAGTTAGTTACATGCTCTGTGCCTCAGTTCTCTCATCTGCAAAATGGGGATCCAATGCCTGTTCTCCCTCAGACTGTGAGCCCCATGTGGGACCTGATGACCGTGTGTCTACTCCAGCACTTAGTATGGTGATTGGTACATGGTAAGCACTTAACAAATACCGCAATTATTATTTTACTCCTGAGCTCGGCCTGTAGCAAATGCTTAATAAATACCATAATTATGAATCATATGTAAAAGCAGCGTGTCTGGTATCACGGCATGGTGGATTAGACACTCTTCTGCTATGTCGGGCACATGTTTACGAATCTCTCAGGTCCCAGTGCAACCAGAAAGACAGTTAAGAAGAAATAGGGACAAAACCACAGCATTATTTAAACCAGTCACTGAGCGACTGAAAGCATTCTTCTACCCCTGTCTTCTCATGCCTCTCCCAGGGCAGAAATCCAGGGCTTGCACTGTTGCTGAACCAGCAGCGATTCATCCGAATTGTTGGGCCCCAAACCGGAAATGGCCAGGAAGACCCTCTTAAGGGGCCTTTGAGGTTACCCCATAAAGCGACCTTACCAGCTCCCTAAGAAGTAAATTTCCAGACACTTGCAGTTTGTAACTCTGCAGTTCCCTCCCTAAAAAGGGTGGCTGCAGGGAGCCAGGAGGCCTGAGTCTCACCCATCCCATCCAGGGGTTGGCTCTGTCCAGGCCCCATGGCCTTGGAACCTACAGCCAGGGCTCTGTCTCCTGTTTGGAAGGACATGTAGCTTCAGGAATCTGACTTCTCTCTCCCCTTGTGGACTAAGCTCCTTGCGGAGAGGGCTCATGTCTACCAACTCCGTGGTATTATACTTTCCCAAAAGCATGGAGCAGTCTTCTGCATAAAGTCAGTGCATAGTAAATTTGATCGAAGTGACTTGTGAGCAGGGATCATATCTACCAACTCTGTTTTTCTTTACACTCCCAAGTGCATAGAATAGTGTTCTCCACACAGTAAGCGCTCATTAAATGCCATCAATTTCCTGGTCCTCTCCTCAGGTTTAAGGCTAGTAAAGCTGTGGTTGTGTCCTTCCTCTTCCCTGCTTTTATGCTCTTGTCCCCTTTTCTGAGATTCTCTCCCCATCTCCCTGCTGTTTTTCACTGTTTCTTGCCTAAAAGTGACCATTTCCTAAAAATCCTGTTTTATACTGAGAAACCTGTTAGTGCTTTTAATTAGTTCCATAAAAATAGTGTTAAGCAAAAAAAGCGCAAAACAAAGAATGATAATTTCCCATAGGAAATAAGTGCATCAATGCAGTCCCAACCGCCTCCCCCAAAATTGATCAAGACATTATAAACCTGTGTCATACTGATGAAAACAATAAATAAAATTAACACTTTATGAACTTACATGATCAAAGAGCAATGCCAAAGTGTATCAGTAATAAAAGATGAATTTAAATAATTAAATGCTAAACTATGAATCCATTAAAAATATCCTCACCAGAAGCTTTACAAACATTGATTTGCTGCTCAACTGAATCCAGACAGTTCAGCACAGTTTGCCTGACAGACTTAAACCCATTTGACTTTTGCTACCTGTAGCAACTGACTCTGCTCAAGGAGCCACCTGTTGCTGCATACCAGTCTGTAAATAATAATAATGTTGGTATTTGTTAAGCGCTTACTCTTTTCAGAGCACTGTTCTAAGCGCTGGGGTAGATACAGGGTAATCAGGTTGTCCCACATGAGGTTCACAGTCTTCATCCCCATTTTACAGATGAGGTAACTGAGGCACTGAGAAGTGAAGTGACTTGCCCACAGTCACACAGCTGACAGGTGGCAGAGCTGTGATTAGAACCCATGACCTCTGGCTCCCAGGCCCGGGCTCTTTCCACTGAGCCACGCTGCTCCCTGTTGCTTCCCAGCGGAGCCCCGCTGTTGCATGATTTCAGCTTCACTTTGAGGTTTTTTCCTGTAACGTAACTATTAGAGGTGTAGCTACAGTTACGTCACTGTAAAATCAGAGAAGTAGTGTTGCCTAGTAGAAAGGGCATGTGCCTGGGAATCCGAGGAGCAGGTTTCTAATCCTGGCTCCCCAACCTGTCAGCTTGGAAAAGGTACTTGACTTTGCTGGGCCTCAGTTAAATTGTCTGTAAAATGAGGATTAAAGCCATGAGCCCCATGTGGGACATGGACTGTGTCCAACCTGATTAACTTGTATCTACCCCAGTGCATAGTACAGTGCCTGGCACATAGCAAACACCTAGCAAATACCATTAGAAAAAAACAAATCCAGGGGCTGTAAGACCAGCACACTGAACTGCCCACAGGCTCTGCTTGGCAAAACTGGATTACTAATGTAAAATAAGAGAGTCCTGTGAGGACTACTGGCTTGAAAAGTCAGTAGTTCAGTTGTATGAGTTATAGGAAGAAGATTATAATGGGGGAATTTCTTTGAGGTGTTCTCTAAATTACTTGGAGGAAAGCCCCCTGCTCCGCACCCAAATATATCAAAGAAAATAACAAATATCGTCATGCTTTTAAGAATGTTATCCATCAGTCATTCGTATTTATCGAGTACTTACTGTGTGCAGAGCACTGTACTAAGTCCATGAGTACAATACAACAGAATTAGCAGACACTATTCCTGCCCATACTGAGCTGATAGTCTAAAGTGACTGTATCTTTCTCCATAAACTACATCTGTTACCTTTTCTAGCCTGTTCTTTGAACTACCGATTAGTCATTTATACTATTTATCCTCATGGCCACCCTGTAGTTTCGATTTCAAAAATTGCTTTGGCCCAGTGCTTTCCTCCTCTTTTCATGTCAGCCACATGGGATTGCTGATCATGAGATTTGTTGGTTCAGCAAATATTTGCACTCAAGAGACACTTGGCTTGGAATGTCTACTGCTCCCTGATTGATGGCATCCTATCCTAAAAACAAACCCACCCACTCATTAGTCAGTTGGCGTGGGTTCTCTTTAGGAAATTATTCTGTCTATATCTACACCCCAGTCCAGACTGTGTAGTACGGTGGTGGAATCCTTTCTGTGAGCTTGATGTAGGCTATAGAAACAAAAAATTCATTTGAATGTGTATTTTCACAGTCCCTTGCTCTTTTGCATTGAGCTGAAAACTTCAACGGCCCAACACGTAACCTGACGGCATTTTGAGAGCTCGCTGAGAGGCGACATTGCCCATGTGAATGGACCCAATGTGGATGGAATTGCAGTTTTCCAAAACGAGCTCAGTGTAGATTTTTATTTATTTATTCCCCCTCATGACCATGAAGATTTCATTTGACCCCTTCTCAGAGATTAACATGGTGATAGAAGATTGCCTAATCAGCATTCCGCTTTGAGCTTACGATCCCATTGGTTGTCATTGTCTAGGGACCATGATTTAGTTTCAGAATTCATTTCCCTGCAAATCTTCAGAATGGGTATCGCCAGACATTTCCTTCCCAAAGTGGAAGGGGACACCCCTTTTTCTATGAACAGTCACTTAGTGTTCTTATGGTTTAATGACAATTGATTTCCAGTAATGTTCGGTGATATTTCCTTCGCTACTGACGAGTTCTCTTCTGGCAGTGTGGCTGAGTGTAAAGAGCATGGGCTTGGGAGTCAGAGGTCGTGGGAGCTAATCCCGGCTCCTCCACTTGTCAGCTGCGTGACTTTGGGAAGTCATTTAACTTCTCTGTGCCTCAGTTACCTCATCTGTAAAATGGGTATTAAGACTGTGAGCCCCAGCCCTTAGAACAGTGCTTGGGCACATAGTAAGCGGTTAGCAAATAACGTTATTATTATTATTATTATTATTATTATTATTATTATCTGTTGCCATTTATGAGTTCTACCAAACCTTGACCCCCCCCCCCCCAAATCTTTAGTCTCTGTATCTTCAGTGTTCCAACACCATTAGGTTAACTGGTTGACAGAAACAAGCTTGTCCAGCAGGGAGAAAGTATCCATTGCCCAACCCATAGTGAAATCTTTATGATTAAAGTTTAACAGTTGCTAGTAAGAGTATTTATTGAGTGCCCATTTGGTGCAATGAACTGCACTAAGCACTTGAGAAAGTGCGACACAAACACGGGACACATTCCCCACCTCCTAGACCATCACACTCTAATGGTTTAACTGTACGGTCTTTTTACCTCCACATACTGCCCTGTCGGCCTTCCACCCCATTCCCTTCCCATCACCTTCTCGTCTTCTCTGTAACCATTTCTCCCTTCCCCCATCCCTTTTTTTTTCAATTTCATACCATTTCTTAGTGAGGGTGTCTGAGATGAGTTGGTGTGTGATCTTCCCTAATCCCATGTGCAAGGTGAGGGTCCTCTTCTCCCGAAGTGAAGGATTGTCAGACAGCTACCAAAAGTCTGGGGCACAATCAGTTCAACTTTTCCATTCATTCAAGGATGTCCCCTTTACTTGATGTCTCTAGTTAGGCCAATTGGCAGCCGCTAATTATCGTGGCCCGTTTCCCCTAAAACAAGGCAAGTCTAAGATGTTTCATTTGGAGCTGAACATCACAGATTGTGCTGTCTTGGATTTTAGAGAAAATATTATTGTGTAATTTTAATACAAAAATGAACTTTAAAAGCAAACGTGTGAAAGACCTCGATAATATTATCAATCGGATTTCTCTGGGCATTATCTTGACATTTCTTTCCCCATCCCCAATTTTTTTTTTTCCCCTTTAAAATTGGAAGGTTACCCCAAGTGGTATGTCTTCCCTCCCTGGAAAGATTTATGGGCTGTTTTAATACAGATTAGTGAAAGTGCAATACCGAAGCACCGTAGGTGGTAAAACCCAGTTATCATTTGTATGATTAGTTTCACCTTGTAGCCGTGTCTCTGAAAATGCAATTAACAGTTTCATATTCAGCAGAGCTAGCTTTTATTCTAGCTGCATGGTGTGCAACATTTGCATCATAAAAAAACTAATTGGTAAACACAGCCCTGCCAGGTTCTCTGCAATTCACCCAATTCTCTTAACGTTAATTGGCTCAGCTTCAACACACATTGGATGGGCTTTCAAAGGCTGCCGCAGATTAGAGCGCTTGCAAGCACTTGTGTTTCACAGAACTGACTCCAAGGAGACTCGGAGGAAAAAAAAATATTTTAAATTAATGCTGAATGCAGGCGAGCTCTCTTGTCCAATCGTTACCATGGAAACCGTTTTGTCTGCTAATCTGATAGCAGTGTGTATGTTTATTGGTACACATCTCTAATGACCTTCAGAGACTAACTCAGCTGGATAGTACTATTCTACCCCTGTGGTCAGAGGCCCCGGCTAAGCGATTACATCCTTAACTCAGCCACTGGGGCTCTCGGTGAACTTTTCCTTTCCCTTCCCCTTCCCTTCGCCCTCTCCCTCTCATGTCTGGGTCCGGGATGACTGTTCTCAGTTCCAGAGGTTTCGATTTCAGTGTGGGAGGAGGAGAGGGGGTGAAGGAGTGCCATCTCTGTAAAGTGTGATTGGCTCACGTTCTCAGCTAGAAATGTTCAGTGGGGGAAACTGCATCATACCAATTTTCAGGGCTTGAATTTTGTCATTAAAATGCTCCCCTAAATCTTTCTCTTCCCCTCTCTTGACTCCAAAGAGTTACCTTTTACCTCAGAAATTAAGCTCGCCAGTGCTATGGAAAAAATTGTCTTCTGATCTGTCGGCCAGTGGTAGTGAATGAACCTATTTAGTTTGAATTGGGAAATGCTTATGAGAAGGAGGTCATTATTACAACAGGGGGAAAATAGGCTGCAGACTTTTCTGTGCATTTCCTCACTTCCTATTGAAGTGGAATCTAAATGAGGATGTAAGTCCTTTCTTTATGACTAAAAACAAATTGCACATGTGATAAAGAGGTGAATTTGAATTTCGGTGGCAGCATGGCTGAGGAGATATTAACTAAGGAGCCTTTCTTTAGAGCCCAACATCTCACTGTTGATTTTGCTGTAATTACCAGGACCAAATGCATGGGTGTTTTTCCCATAACCAATTAACACAGGAACTGTCAGACAATTGCAACATGCAGAATTGTTCATGATTTGTTTTGAAATCCTACAAATAGCTAGGTACTTATATTGCAGGACAGAAACTCAGAGCGACACAGCTCGCAGTCACAATTAGCCCTTATTAGTTCAGTATTTACAAGATGATCCATTAGCTACAAAAATAAACAGCGTCATGTTTCTGCTGAAGCCGAGGATGGACTCAGTCTGTATCCTGGAGTCTCTACTTTAGCCCGAATAATCATCATCATCATCATCAGTACTTGTTAACTGATTACTATGTGCCAAGCACTGTCCTAAGCATTGGGGTGGATGCAAGTTAATCAGATGGGACACAGTCTCTGTCCCTTGTGGGGCTCACACTCTTAATCCTCATTTTACAGTTGAGGTAACTGAGGCCCAGAGAAGTAAAGTGACTTGCCCAAGGTCACACAGAAATGTGGTGGTGTTGGGATTAGAACCCAGGTCTTCTGACTCCCAGACCCATAATCTATCCACTAAGCAACTCTTTTCTCTGACTGTCTGGACCAAAGGCAGGGGTCCCAACGGCTCCGAATGGACAAGAATTACATTTGTGGAGTTGGAGGATGGTAGAAAAAGGCCACTGGTTCCCAGGATCACAGCCTCTTAATCTCATTTCACAAATGTGGACTCTTAGACGAGAAGCCGCATCTTCCCCAAGCTTGGAGACCTACTGCTCCTTTTGCTCACTACTGGGGAGGACAGAAATCGATAGCTGAACAAGAAAGGATGAAGAATGGTTCGTCAGAGATTTTTTTTAGTCAGGCCTCCTGCACAGCCAGGGCCTATTTGGAGAATGAATCAGCCCACAGGATTGTCACTCACCTTAACACAGCTACACTGGGTGTGACATGAGAGAAATGAGCAACAGTGGGATACAGTGGAGAAGCAGTTTGGCTTATTCGATAGAGCCCGGGCGTGGGAGTCAGAAGGTCAAGGGTTCTTATCCCGGCTCCACCATGTGTCTGCTCTGTGACCTTGGGCAAATCACTTCACTTCTCTGAGATTCAGTTCCCTCATCTGTAAATTGGGGATTAAGAGTGTGAGCGCCAAGTGGGACAGGGACTCTGTCCAACCTGACTGCCTTGTATCTATCCCAGTGCTTAGAACAGTCCTTGGCACATAGTAAGCACTTAAGTACTATAATTATTATTATTATCATTATAATTATTATACCCAAATTGCCACTGTATGAAAAGCTGAATGTGGGAAACTGAAAGGTGGGAGGGGAGAGGAAGTGTTTTAAGGATGTGGAAAACAAACCCTCCAGCAATGCTGTATCCTGTCAGCAAACTAGGCATCACTTTCTGGGGACAGACATGCATGATGCACTGCCGACAAAAGGGAAATGGTTCTCTTTAAGCCAAAATTTTGCAAGAAGAAATAAGGGAGAGGGCAATAGAGAAAACAGCACCATACGCTGAAAGCCTTAAGAACATCACCACAACGAGGGACAACCTTTTTGTTTGTCTAATGTGGCCAGGGCTGCAGATCTCACATTGACCTCTTCGCACACGCTCACAAACGTGTGTGCGCTTTCCCTCTCTCTCTCTCTCTCTCTCCATCTGTCCATCTGTCTGTCTCTCTCCCTCTCTCCCCCTCTCTCCTAGGGGAAACCTCCCCATCCATGGTGTTTTCTCCCAGTACAATGGATAGCTGTATTACCAGTAAAGTGTTCATCCATCAGATGGACTAAGCTATTTCTGAAGAAATAGGATGCCCTCATCCTAGGGGAAGGCTGCTGCTCTCCTTCTACCTGCCAGCCTTGAGGATTTTTAATGTACTCATCTTTTTAGATTTATGTTGCATTAAGTCCATTTGCACCTTTTCTGTTGTTTGTTTTAAGTAAAAACAAAATACAAAAGAAGCAAGAACCTGGAAGAGAATTATGAAGGACTTCCAGTGATTCCCTCATCCCAAATCCCTGAATTCTGTAAAGATGATTGAAAATGGGAAGGTCAAGTTTGGCTTATCATAGCGAGTGGGTACTCTGCATGATTATTGGTATTTGAGGTTTAAACAGGGCTTTTTCTACACCCAGCCCTATCTCAATACTGCCTAGGGGTTTCCTCCCTCTTTATTGTGCTGCCTCTTCCTTTCCCTCCCCAACCCTTCCAACAAAGCACTAGGAACTGGAGGGGGAGAGGAGGGAAAATCCTCATCATGTGACTTGACGATGATAAGCATGGCTAGGCCTCTGCCATTGACATTTTAAAATGTTATTGGGCTAACTCCAAAATTTTCTTCTAATGTGATCACCCCTGGCCTGCTCATAGGTGGCCTGAGGAATATTCCCTGGACTGTAATTTACCTGATGAGGGATTCAAAACAACTAGTCTTCAATATGCTTTTTTCATGTGTCTGCAAATTCTGTGGCATTTTGCCTTCCTAAGTGCTCAGTACAGTGCTCTATACATAGTAAGTGCTCAATAAATGTGATTGATTGATTCAACATTCTTTAAGGGTCAATAATCATTTTAAGTGACCCTTTCCCAAGCCTTTTAAATAATATTTGTTAATGTATTGTGACATCGTTATTTCAGAAACATCACTGCCTGTTTTATGAGTTTGATTTCAGTTACCAATTTCACCCACATCAGGTTGATGTAAAAGTTATCATTAGACTCGATTCTGAGTGTGGTATCGGTGCTAGAATGGACAGAAACCTCCAGAGGAACAAACAAAAATCCACCGGCTTCTGGCTCCCTATCTCGATTCCTCCCTTGTTGAACCTGAAAACCTTGGCAGTCTTTGGAAAACGTTCCCTGGTTCTTAATGGAGAGACTGTTTTCAATCGCTTTGTTGCTATAGATTCCTGATTATGCCCCCTTGAAGAATAATGATTTGCAGTGTCAGTGTCTGAAACTGCATCTCTGCCTTGCTGGAGGTTAGCTCAAGAGCCCCACAGAACCAGTTATGGAGGTTTGCGTTTTATTGAAGGATTATTTTAATGCTAGCCGACATCTGTTTATTCGTTTGCGGTCAGGGCGGGTGGGGTTATTTCCCTCTCTTTCCCTGGCCTCCCGATCCCCAGCTTCTCTAAAGTGGCTTCCCATGGGTTGGGCCGTTGCCCACCTCTTGGAGAGGTGGCCATTAAGTCCGGGGTCACACCTTCCCCGCACGCCCAATTGTCCACCTCCTTGGCTTCGGTGCTCAAAGAAGACCCCATTAATCTTGGGGTACCCTCTATTTTTCCCTCATTTCTATATGTGTTTAACCACAGTGACAGATAACTGTGGAGCACAGTTGTTTCTTTTGCAGTGTCTACAAGACATCATTGTCTTGTGCTATAGAGAGCTACATCATTAGTTTGGTTATGACATCAAAACCGCCCAGTTGCATCTACCAACAATGAACTTGCAAAATCAGAGATCACTTAATAATGGCCTCTTCCTTCGAAGATAAGAAAACTTCCTGGGGTTGGGTATTTTTAGTTTTAGACTTGGTCAGGCAGCCAAGAATTGGTCTGACAAGCTGAAACATGATTTGGCCGAAATGGAAAGGAACTCACCAAAAAGAAAACTATTCCACTCACTGGAAAAAGTGAGAGGATTGGTTACAATGTGCCCTAAGACTCACATTTCTCCACCGGGTTCCCAGGTGTAAGTTAGATGCAGGATTTTCCAGACCCACTAATCAAGGTTTCTCTAATTGTGATATTTGTTAAATGCTTACTATGTGCCAGACACCACTGTTGTAAGCCCTGGGGTGGTTATAAGATTACTGGGTTAGTCACAGCCCCTGTCCCTTATAGGGCTCTTTCTCTTAATCCCACTTTTCAGATCAGGGAACTGAGGCACGGAGAAGTAAAGTGGCTTGTCCAAGGTGCCACAGCAGACAAGTGGCAGAGCAGGGATAGAATCCAGTTCCTTCTGACTCCCAGGCCTGTGCTCTGTCAACTAGGCCATGCTGCTTCTCTAAACTGAGAATTTAGATTTGTCAGTTCACTAAATTGAGGTCTCATGAACTTTGGAGCCATGCATGTATACCTCTTTAAATAGACCTAACCCGTGGTACAGTGGCATCTGGTGTGTAGAGCCCGCTCTGTGCCACAGAGCCACAGACCAGCCTGCTGCCACAGTGGCTCAACGATAAATGGCTCAAAATGATTCGTACTTTGCTGTGGGCCAGGCACTTGCTCCTTTATTCCCTTGTTGCACCCTATGGGGAATGTGACTGGTGAGGAGAAGAGTAAGAGTACCGAGCCACTAGCATCCCTCTGAGGTAGGGAGAGCCAGGTAATAATATCCCCATTTTACAGATAGGGAAACTGAGACCGAGAGCTTGTGACTTGTCCAAGGTCATAGAGCAGACCAGAAACAGAGCTGGGATTAGAATGCAGGTCTCCTGATTCCCAGGCCTGTGCTTTTTCCACCATCAAATCAGTCAGTTGTATTCACTGAGCACTTAGGGCGTGTGGAGCACTGTACTGAGCACTTGGGAGAGTACAATATAACAGCATAACAGAGTTGGTAGATGCATTCCCTGCCCACAGTGAACTTGGAGTCTAGAGAGGCTGACATTAATATAAATAAATTGGCATTTATTAAGCACTCTCTGCACAGCACTGGACTGACTGCTTGGGAAAATATGGTTCAGTTGATAGGCATGCTCCCTGCTCTCAAGGAGTTTGCAACCTAACAGTGAAGACTGACACTAAACATGGATTTTACAGAAACTTTATAGTCTTAATAATAGTTATCATCTTTATGGTATTTGGTAAGCGCTTACTATGTAGCAAGCACTGTAGTAAGATTGAGAACAATCAGGTTGGACACAGTCCCTGACCCACCTGGGATTCACAGTCTAATTATCTAGATAGTCTTGGGGTGTGTTAGTACAATTTTATGTGCATAGTCACAAGTCAAACATAAACTGGTGAGGCTTTTTCGTGGAAACAGGGAAATAGAAGAAACCTAGGAAGACACTCAAGGCGCCGGTGTCTTCACAATCACTTTTTATTTATCCTCCGCAGCAGGTAGAGTAGTCATTGTTGAAAGACTCACCACTACAGAGAATGAGCGTTCGACTCATTGTTGAAAGATGATTTGCGCATGAGGCCGCCGAGCGTGGTCACATAGGAAATCAATAGCAGAATTGCAATTAACAACCATGGCTGCTGAATTATAGCCAACTGAGTGACACTGCTTCTTGTACTTAACGATACTTCTCGAACCTGCAAGTAGAATTACCATCACAGGTTTATGTCTCTCACCGCTGTGCCCCACTAACACTGGACCGCTTAGCATTTGATTGATTTCTGTTGTGTTCTAAAACAAAACAACTTGTTTTTCATCAGCAAGTATCACTTCAGAGAGAAGACCTTCTTTCCTTTTTGTTACTTCACTCATTTGTAAAGAACTTATATTAGGGTTTGCTGCTAATCATAGTGAAAGTCTGAGGCTCATTTGGAACTCCTTGAATTTAAATTGGTGGGATAACAATTTGGTGATTAATGAAGGCATTTTAAAACCTGGTCTGGAAGGAATGCATTTAAAGTGTCTGAAGTACTGCTTTGTGTGGGGCGGGATTTAACTAGTGCACACTATGCAAGGTGAAGCCTGTTTAATTGAGTGCTAAATGCAGCTGGAATAATCGCATGGTCAGGTGGAATGAGGAATACGCTTTTGCTTGAAGTTAAAAAAAAAAAAAAAATAATGAAATGGAGCCGTTGAGGGGAGGATGTATTTAGGCCAGATCGGACCCCAAAACCCTTATAAAATGAGCTGAATTTCTGCCAGTCAGACAGACCATTGTTTCATCATTCTGGAAGAAAAGATACTGAATTTAGGAATTTTGGTGAAAATGTTAGCCTGTCCTGGGTTGTCCTGGGCTACAACAGTTACATATTTAAATCCCTCACCCCTCCTCACTTTCTCAATTTTCCTTTGTTCCAAAAAGCAGCGCTGACATTTTATTAAACAGTAATAGCATTAAGCTCTGCATGCACTTGAGAAGAGGTTCCTCAGGTTATAGTCTCCCAGCTAACTTCTACAATACTACTAGACCAACTGTGCATCTACAACTACCTGGGTAGAGGTGAGAAAGCAGCATGGACTAGTGGAAGGAGCTCAGGCCTGGAAGGCAGAGGACTTGGGTTCTACACAGCAGACAAGTGGTAGAGCTGGAATTGGAACCCATGTCTTCTGGCTCCCAAGTCCAAGCTTTATAATAATAATGTTGGTATTTGTTAAGCGCTTACTATGTGCAGAACACTGTTCTAAGCACTGGGGTAGATACAGGGTAATCAGGTTGTCCCATGTGAGGCTCACAGTTAATCCTCATTTTACAAATGACGTAACTGAGGCACAGAGAAGTGAAGTGACTTGCCCACAGTCACACAGCTGACAAGTGGCAGAGCTGGGAGTCGAACTCATGACCTCTGACTCCGAATCCCAGGCTCTTTCCACTGAGCCACGCTGTTATCCATTGGGCCACACTGCTTTCCACCTTACGATCCAGAATGCCTGGGATTTTGAAAGGCTCAACACAGGCCATGAATGAGAAGCCTTGATTTCTGGTCCACTGAGTTGAAGACAGAATGGGTGGGAGCCTTCTAACAGGGGAGAAAAACATGCTGGATCTCCAGTGATTTGACCCTAAATAGCAGTGAAACCTGAGTAACAGAGTTATCAAAAATCAAATGGAATTTCTTCCTTGTAAAATCATCCTCAAGCAGATTGCAATTTACTGAAGTTTAATAAAGTAAGCCACTTTTGTTGTTTAAAAGGTGCATTTCATTCATTCATTTAGTTTGATCATTCAGTCGTATTTACTGAATACTGTGTGCGGAGCACAGAACTAAGCACTTGGAAATTACAGTTCGGTAACAGATGGAGACAGTCCGTACCCAACCATGGGCCCACAGTCTATATTTGTTCCTCTTCTGCTCTAAATACATTTAAGATTCTGTTTATAACGTTTTTTGATGGCTATTTTATGTTTTATTACAGAGCAATTACTAATCGTAGGAAACTAGACTTTCCCAGAGCTGCAGTTTTATATTTTTAATCCATTTAGTCTGGGCTAGAAAAGAAGATTCTGATAGAGCCTCAACACTTGCTGCATGGTTTCAAAGTCACCATTCTGAAGAAAATCATTTTTAGGCCAAGGCCAGACCTGAAAAATTTCAACCCCTCTCAAATGAGTTTTTTTGCAGTGGGTTTTGTGGTTTCAAGACAAGATTTACGATGGAAATGCAATCGCAAACTTGACTCACAGTCCTGAACGTTATAGTTGCTGGATTACGTTCACCGCTTTAGCCTTTAACTGTAACATTCCCTAGTGTGATCACTGTTAGTATCAGGTGTAGCTGGGCACATATGAATGGCTGTGGCCTTCCCTGCGAGAATCAGTTTAAAGTTGGCCAGTGTTAGAAAGAGATTTCTTTTTCTCTGTAGTTGACAGATTCTTGAGTTATTCACTGCATTACCCGTGCTTATGGTATATTTGGGTTGTAAATATTTACTCAATGATCAAAGTTTGGGACTTGCTTTGTAGCCTGTCCTCTTTCTCTGTCCTCCCGCCCCTTTTTAACTCTGTAAAGAAAGAGTCTCATCCGAAATGCCACTTCTAATCTTATTTTATGTGTCTAAAGTGTATTTTATTAACCCCTTTTTATTTTTCTCCGTGATAGATTAGTGAATTCCAAACTAGCTTAGACACATTGCTTAGTGACCTTTTTGTTCTTTGCATTTTTTGGAAGAAATCAACAAAAGACAACAATAGTAACCTTTCCATATTCATTATCATAAGCTGCACTGACCTTAAGAAACAGTCAATGAGCAGCTTTTCGATTCCATATGCTTATCGTGGGCATTGAATTTGTGTAGCTGTTCTGATTTCCTGAACTTGAAAACTCTGTGGACTGGGAATCAGGGAAGAGAGAATTAATTTTTTTCTAATCTTATATCATCATTTTGTATAATTATTTGTACTAGCATTTGGGCACCATTTTTTATACAAAGAAACTTTAAAATGATCTGACATGTATACGATCATTGCTGCAAAAAGGACTGAGCTAAAGATGACATTTTGGAAAGCGAAGAATCACTTTTGAGAAAATTCTTCTATAACTGGGTATATAGGTGTAGGCATGTGATTTGCATTTATTTGTTCAAGAGTCATGATTTATGAAACCTCTCGGGACTAGAATATTGTTGGGAATTTTTAAAAATGAAAACAAATTTCTGAAGTGGAAGGAGCACTGGGATAAATATTCCCCTCACAAACCCGTTGTGTTATGAGGTCTTGAAAATTACATTGTCGGTAAAGGGCTCTGACTTGCCCGTTTTCATCATCTGAGTGAAAGTAAACAAGCAGCACAAATGGTGAGAAGTGAGTTTAATTTTTCAAACCTCTTCTAGCTTGTAACCCCCTAAGACGCTGAGAGTCAGGGAGAAGAGATGATGTTTTTTTGAAAATTCAAGTTGATAGGCTTTCTCTTCGCAGTCACTCCCTTGTTATAGACACAAAGGAAAAATGAATGAACATGAGAGTGAGGAGAGGTTTGGAAGCCCACGGTATCTTTTAAATGTTTGTGCCGGCTAGCCTGGAAAGGTCACATTTCATCATTGCTCTGGGTGCCTGTCCCTCAGGACGGGAAAGAAGATGTGAGCATTTTTTATTCCTGGTGCTCATAAAACATAATGGATTATGACTTCTGTAGTTCAGAGAGCTCACCTAGGTCCCCTCTTTCCTGCCCCCTCCTCCTTGGTCCTGTGTTTCTCAAGCAGTAGCCTACGATATTCTCCTCCCTTTGTGTGAGCATCCATTTCTCTTCCCAAATTGGATACCGCGAGTCTCTCCTGAACAATTTCTGCCATCTCTCAGGCCCTCTGAGTAATCCAACTTTTAAATTAAGGCCTGGAAACATCATCAACACAGCCTCCATTTTACACCAAGTAGAAAGACGTCCTGCACCTTGGCAAGGTGAGAAACTGCAGCCGAGTTTACAAGGTGCCAATGCATTTCCTGGAATCGTACGAATTGCAAAACCACCTTTTGCAGTTTCTAGAACTGTGAATTAAGTTTGCTGGTTAGGTCAGTCAGTGATGGCATGAATTTATAGTTCCATCAATAGTTTGACAGGTCTATTAGGATATCCTGTTTAAAATCAACTCTTAACTCTATTGCAACTTATCGACGACCAAAGAAGTGCTTAGTGAGAGGCCTAATAACTTCATATTCTGTCCAATAGGTTTCTGGGGTTGTGTATTTTTTTTTCAGTCTCTAGAGATGCTGCCATTGCGTGTAGAATAGTTTCCCTCCCGTCCCTCCCTCTCCCCGCCCCCCCCGCCTCAAAAGTCATGTCCATGAGTCTGCGCCTTTGCCAACAGTGTTTCAGCAGAGTTTACTTGGCTTTTAATAACTGTTTATGTGCTTCTGCACTTTCCACTTTGGGCCAGAATGAGAGGAAACATTGCAAGGAATAGAATGTGATTGATCTCTGGAGGGTGGTGGGCTGCAAGAGGAGATGAAGTCACACTGTAGAGAGTGGGGAAGGCTGGGAAGGAAACGAAAGGGAAGAGACCCAAGATTCTGAAAAGGCATCTCTTGGGATTTTGTTTGGCTTCGTCCCGGCCGGGACACAGTTTAAGAGAACCGTGGGAGGAAAAAACTGACAAAATCAGAGGAAATAGGTAGCCCTGAAAATGGGACTAAGAGTTGAAATCGCTCCTGCCCATTAACTATTTTTTTTCCTCTTTTCAGTGCTAGGCCCACATTGGACAAATGGAATTTGTTAAAATATTTTTTGAAAAACCAATTTTGGGTCAGAGCTACTGAGGCAAATCAGACTCAAGGGCCTACCTAAGTCTAGTGGCAATTACCCCATCGGGAGCAAACCACCATTAGGCCTTCTCTTTGCTCACTTGGGAACAGCACACCTGGCTGTCCAACACAATAGGCTCCAGGCTCTTCTCCTGCTCTGGCCTTCATGCCCAGAGGCAGAGCTGATTGAGTTGGAGTGAGGCCATGTTTGGGCGGAGACTGTGTCTGACTGTAAACCACCACTGATCGGGCCACCCCAGTCACAAAGACCAGAGGAAAAGGTTGATCTCCAAGACCCACTTGCTAAACTCATACAACTCCCTTGTATATCCATCTTTAGCCGGGGTGGTGGTGGTGGTGGTGGTGGTGGTGGGGTTGGGGGGAGGTGGTGGTGGAGGCTTGGGACCTGCTTACAGCCTCCTTGGGAGGTGAAGGAGAAAAGAAGGAAGGTGTACTGGTGGTAAAATTCATTGCGTAGGAGGATTGAAAGAGCTGGAACCATTCTACATGGATAATGCTTTTCTGACATCCACTGGACTTACTGAAGGAAGTATTCCACAGTAAACCTCCATGCTGAGATTCAAAATTAGGGGATTAAAATCCAATATACATATAGCTCTACTTTATCCTTTTTTTTTCTTTTTTAATGCCAATTCTGTTCAGACAACAAGCTGCCATTCCAGGCTGTCAGTGATTCACAGGCCGAATCCTGAATCATATCCCTCAAGAGAGCGCCAGCCCCAGTTACGAACACTTTAGAATGACCATGGCAGGCAATTAGTCTCAAAATCAAGGGGATGGAATTCATGAGTGAAATAGCTGGAGCGGAATTGGGGGTGCCTGTCTTGCTCAACCTTGCACTCATCCCAAGCCCCTCTTTTTCTAGTGTCCAGGCAGTTAAGAGGTGATGCAATCTAACGAGAGCACAGAATCAGCGCTGAATTTCCAGCTCCTGGAACTTTTTATCAGGCCCCACCGAGGAACCAACTCTGAGAGAGTAATTGCAAGCAGTAGATCTTTCCCTTGATTTGATAGTATGGATTGGGTAATTTTCCAAATCACTAATTCCTCAGTACACCGCATAGCACAGGTGGCTGTTGATAATTCAAGCCAGCAAGGAGTCACAAAAGCTGACATTCTGGGGCCATGACTGTCACTGCATATGTTGGGATAAAATACTCAGTGACGTGCGTGAGTAAGAAGGGAGTGAGAAACGATAACGTGAAATCAATAATCTTTATTTGACTCCTTTTATCTTTGCATGGTACGGCAGTGTGCGCAAATGAAAGCGGTGGGGCTTTGTGAGGAGTTTGGGTCGAGCAGACTGCTCAGCCACCATGAAACTAATTTCATTTTGGGAGATGAGTTGTGAAAACGGTTTTGCTGTTTACTTAGAGAATAGACCAAACGAGACAATCTGAGTGGAAGCCATTGGCAGCTTCAGAGTGGAGGGGCTGGGTGTTTTTGTCTAGGGGGACTCAATATCCTTGTTCTGTCCTTTCCTTGAGAAACTCCGCTTCAATCTGTAGCATGAGAATAGGGTCCGGACAATGCCAGAAGTTTATGTGCTGAACGAGAGGTCATTTTGTTTTGATTTGGTGGGGTGGTGAGTGGAGGGAGTAAAGGATCAGAACAAGGGAGGGTTTTCCCACCTGCCATCTCAGAACTGTGTATACACAGCCATCCATAATTAACATTGATTGAGAGTAATAGTATTTTTTAAGGGCCTACTACACGTAGACCACTGTACTGAGCACTGAGAGTACAACAAGCGGGAACTAAACATGGAAATATGGACATTTTGATTTACTTAATGTACTGCTTGTGCACTTATTCACTTATCCATCATTATATGCTCTCGATATAACCAATTATTCTTTTTTTTCACCTAAATGCAAATATGGCAATTTTGTATCAACATGTCTTTCCTGTTAGACTGGAAGATCTTTGAGGGCTGGAATCATGTCTCTTACATCTATTGCATTCTCCCAAGTGCTTATTACAGTGCTCGATACACAGCGCTCAATAAGTGTTATAGATTGATTGGAGTCCCAGAAGTAGGGCTGTGTGATTTCCGTGACAGTCTGCTCAATAATCTCGTAGCTCTGTGATTGCTTGCCAGACCCTATCCTGGATGCTGTGCTCTTGCTGAATTTCACTGAGTCTTTCTGTCAAGATTTGACAAATAGGGGTGTTGTGATTAATACTTTGTACCAAGGATAAGGCCCAACCTCAACCATCTCAAAAGTCAGGCTCTGCAGTATGCCCCCTGTGCCCAAGAAGTTGCTGTGGAATTAGATAATGGATCTTTCCACAGCTCTGGACCCCTTTTGCCATCTTGGATACCAAGCTTCAGGCTACATAATTCCACTCTGGAGATCGTGGTTGTTCCAGAAACCATCTCTTCTCGAGTGGTGACCTCTTGGAAGGGGAACTCTTAGCAGTTCAGGGCCTGAGAATCCCATAAAGACTCTCTTCTACCCTCTGACCAGTGAATAGATATTTTCCTGACCACATTTGGGGATAAAACCAACATTAGATGGAAGCAGGTTCGGGGTTTGTTTACACTCTGGCTGAGATCATATTTGTATCTTGAAATTAAAACAATAGGAAGAGGCAGTTTTAACTTTTGGAACACTATTTAAGACCTGCCTGTCATGCTGTGATCGTGTATTATTCTATAGGGAAATAAGGTGAAAGAGGCCAAAACCATATCTCCTGCCAGCTGAGACTATTTAACCTGCCATCTGTTTCTGTGCGGCAGCAATTCTTCCAGTTACCAAGAAAACTGCAGTTCAGTTAACCTTAGTGAACAGTGTATTTATGAACTCAAGCTAGCAGACGCCGAGCAGCAAGATACACCTAGGACTAATGTCTTCGCCTTGGGCTGTTCAGCCACTTTAATCGGTGACGGTAGTAGTCCGAGTGACAGCCAAAAGCCAAGTCCCTCGAGTGAGGCTTCTTCTATTAGACTACATCACGAATGTTCCATCTAAATAGCCTGTGTTGCACTAAATTTGGTCAACATCTGAACAAAAAGTGTATTTAAGTGTTTATGGTAAGGTAACAGAAAGAGTAGCTCGGTTCCACAGATGACAGCAACAGAGTAGCAGCATGGCCTAGAGGAAAGAGCATGGGACTGGGAGTCAGAGGACTGGGTTCTAATCCTAGCTCTGCCAATTGCTTGATGTGTGACCGTGGACAAGGTACATACATGCTCTGTGCCTCAGTTTCCTCAGCTGTAAAATGGAGATTCAATATCTATTTTCCCTCTTACTTAGACTGTGAACCCCAGGTGGGACAGGGACTGTGTCCAACCTAGTTAGCTTGTGTCTCCCCTAGGACTTGGAACAGTGTTTGACCTAGAATAAGCCCTTAAAAAATACCATTAAAAACAGACAAACCAAAACAGCTCTGCTATATTGGGCACTCCTACGATAATTCAGTGTCTCTTCTGACTTGCTGGGGGTTCTGTGCTCTGGATGCTCCATGTATCGTTGGCAGGGAGAGGCTGTCTGGGCAATGAGCACATCACATTCTCTGTGGTCGGATTTATTAGATCCTTACATGCTCCCTCATGGGTAGCTCCTCTTTTCAAGCATTTTTGTATGTTCTGGAAGTGACAAGGAGTGTGTTGCTTCTTTCTTCTGTACTTCCAAAGTGCCTGAAACAGCTCACCACATCAAGTGGATGCTCAATAAATAATATGCTACTGCTCCTATTATTACTAGAACAGTTTCTACTCCTTGAGCCCCTACATCTATTGTTTTCTCCATTTTCTTCCCTCTTGAACTGCTTCCTGCTTCCAAGACACCTTTATTTGATGTCTGCCTGAAACATATTGAAAACTCAGCTCAGTATCTTCCTGCCTAATTTTCCTATCACTACACCACTGACTTTCCTGCTCCTCATGCTTTTGTCTCACAGTCCTATTTGGCTCATTTCCCTTTCCTCTCCCCCACCCTCAATCTCCCAATTTTCCTTCCACATTAAGTCATGGATGCATTTTAAGGATGCAGTAAAGTAAAACCTCAGACAATATGGTATCACAGCCAAAAACTTAGAAAATTGCAGCAGTCAGACCAGTGTGCTACCCAACAAAAGAGAAAGGAGCTACTCTTTTATAATGGAAGCTTCAAGGAGAACATGGGGCAAGGAGACCACATGTAAAACCACAAAAACAAGAGTATGGAAAAGGTGTGTGTGTGAGTGTATAGTATGGTTGCGAGCCCTGTTTTGGCCCTTTCAGCTATAAATGTAGATGAACTTCTGCAGCAGTAGCATCATTTTCAAATACAAATGATAGCTTTCTGTGGATCTTGGATGTAAATTTCCTTGGATGGCAATATGGTCCTCTGAGCACAGGAGCCATTCAATAAATAAGAATGAATGAAAGAATTCAGTAATGGAAGAGGTCATAGATATTGAATAAAATGAAAATATTAAATCATGGGGTGCCAAATCCCCATATTTTAGGAGAATAAGGAAGGACAATATTTAATCCAAGTGACATTTTTCCTAGCTGTCATTATACTTGCATACGTGCACTAGACTAATAATCGTGGTAGTAAGCGCTTAGTATGTTCCAAACAGTATGCTAAACACTAGAGTAGTTGCAGGTTGATTAGACAGGACACAGTTCCTGCCCCGCAAATTATTTACAGTCTAAAGAGGAGGGAAAACAAAAATATAATCCCCATTTTACAGGTGAGGAAACTGAGGCACAGAGAAGTTAAGTGACTTGTCCACAGTCACACAGCAGGCAATTGGAAGAGCCGGGATTAGAACCGGTGTGGGCTACTGCTGCTGCTGAACTGCTGTAGATGGCATTTCATTTAGGTTTCACGGGATGACTTCATAATGGTCCCACAATCTGGTTTCATTGTAAAACTACAGAATTACTCCGACGTTGGGCAAAGAGCGATCTTGGTGAAGCACTGATCAAGCAGTTCACCAAAGAGCAACACACAAGGAATTCCCATTGAAGTTCAAAGATGGTCTTATTAGTGGAGCTGTTCTGTCAGTAGCCTAGGTGACTAGTGAGAAGACTGTGACTAACAATGTCTTCTTTACTGTTCCTCATTGTCCTGTAATGTCTGGTACTATCAGTGCTGTACTCTCAAGGGCTCTGTTTCAAGAGAATTATCCACTTCTAGCTACTGTACTCTAGCCTAGACGGTCCCTCCTGTTGTCTACAACAATGCCGCGTCAGTTGAGCGTTTGCTTCATTGTCTCTTTTCTGCACTTCTTGTTTCCAGTTTCCCCATTTCAGCTCTACTTAGAGCAGCTGATTTGAAATTCTGCAGTTGCCCACTCTCCTTAGGTTTCCCACCCACTAACATACCTGCGCTTGCCCTCTTTCTCTTGTGTTCTCCCCTGTCTCTCACACACACACAGACTCTCCTACAGTTATGTGCAATCATGAGATTTCATTTACCACAGCAAAAATGAAACCAGCAAAGACCTGTGATGGAGAGCAGCACAAAAACTAAAAATCATGCTGCCTTCTAACACCAGGATCCATTCTCCCAACTCATTGGCATCAAGAGATGTCACACATAATGACAACTCAAAGATTGTAGCTTGTTAGCCTCAAGGGGGAAATTTAGGAATTATGGGTAACAGATATGTGGTGATCTCAAAGGTAGCTACTTGCCGAACATTAGGAGCTGTATTATAGGAGCAGTTCAAAAGGTATATTGTCTATAGAGATCAAAGTGAGACTTTTACTAACAAGGCTCAACATCCTACCTTGCCCCATTTTCTAGAAGCTCTTAACGCCTTTACAATATGTAATCATCTGTGGAATTTCAGTTGTCAGTCTCCCTGTTTCTCAGTTAAAAGTAGACCTTCCCTCTCTCTCCCCCACCTTCCTTATGCACGCACGCGCACACACACACACACACACACACACTTGTCTGTAAACCATCCAAACAGATTTTTCCAAGTAGAAATGCAGCTTGGCCACTTAGGTAGGAAACTTATTAAAAGCCAGTTGTGTATTTTTGCAGGGTGAATAGAGTTTCAGAGGAGCAGGCATCACCGAATGCACAGTAGGCTAAAACTGCCCCATTAAAGCCTGCCTGTGACTCTGAGCATGGGGAGAAAGCAGGTTTGCCTGTAGCAAGATAATAAGGGAATACAGAGAGCTTTTGCCCAGTTTTCCAAGATTAGGTTTCCAAGCAGTGCAGTCGCTGCCTCTCAAAATGGAGAGGGCACAACATGCACATTGGACAGGCACCCGCCTCGCACCGAATGATTCCGATGATATCGTGGCTTGCATCTGACACAGGTTGATCGGGCTGTTTTGAATTTCAGTTTGTGTGGGGTGTTTTTAGATTTAATTTTAGATACATTTATTTTGGGTGATTTAGGAAATGCAGCTCCTTCCTGGGTGCTTTGGGTAGGCATGGGGGTACACCATCAACAGAAGAGTTGCACACACAGAAACCCACGCTTTCAAATTCAAACTCACCCAACCGGTGCCACCTGCAAAATTAATTTGTGTCCCAACATCCTCCAATCTCCTTGTGTCTTCTTCTGATGGGTCCCGGCAGGAAGAAGAGATTCGGCCCCCTCAGCGTTTCCCGACCTCATACAGCCATTCAGATTCACAGAATCGAGTTCTTCTCTCTGCTGTCTTTCCAATCAGTGATTAACATTTATTGAATGCTTACTCTGTGTAGAACACTATGCTAAGCATTTGGTAGTAGACATGATCCCTGTCCTCAAGGAGTTTACAAGCTAGTGGAGGAGACAGATGCACTCAAATAGCAGGTAACAGGATCAATATAGTGTAAAGATATGTACTTAAGTGCATTGGTGGGAGTGTGAGTATCCAGGCGCTTCGGCGACGTGGAGTTGAGGGATGGTCAGTGGGTGGGGGAGATGAGAGATTAATTAGCTCGACCCTCATTTTACCCTCTAGCTCAGGAGATCCTCTATAACTTTTTTTCTGTTGAGAAACTCGTGACTTTTTTAGGGGCCCAGGCAACCCAGCCAAATGTTATTTTCATAACTAGTACCAGCTCTCATGGAACCCAACCCCCTCCCAAGACTGCCCACGCTTTGCTTTAGCCAGAGGCAGCTGGTGGCAGTGTCTGTTTGGGCGAGATTTTAGACCTATGGCTCCATATACCATTCCACTGGAATGGAGAGGAGCTACTTTCTGAAATCTGGGAGACAATGACAAGCCTTGGAGCCAGAGTGAGGGAAAACTGGCCCGTGAGCTGTATCCGCCTAGCCAAGTTCTTCCCGCAGTGGCTGTAGATACGATTAGTGACCCCACATGCTGCTTCTCTTAAGATTAAAGTGTCCTGGGGTCACTAGGGAGGCTGAAATTTGCTTCCCCTAGCCACGGTGCCCCACAGATTCTTATTATCTTTATGTTGTCTTAGTGTTCAGTTTCATCTCTCCCTTTGTCTATTTACTGTCCCCTCTCCCCGTTTACATTTGTAGATTGTGAACCTCCCAAGGGAAAGGGACTGGGACTATTTCCCACCCGTGTGTTCTTTCCCAGCAATTAGTACAGTGCTGTACACACAGTAACGCTTAGTAAATACTATTACTACTGCACCCAATAATGGAAGCAGCCTGGCCTAGTGGAGAGAGCATGGGCCTGGGATTCGGAAGGACATGGGTTCTAATCCTGGCTCTGCCACTCGTCTTCTGTGTGACCTGGGGCAAGCCACTTAACTTCTCCGTGCCTCAGTTACCTCATCTGTAAAATGGGGATTAAGACTGTGAGCCCCATGTGGGCCTGGGCCTGTGTCCAATCTGATTACCTCATATGTACCCCAGCACTTAGAACAGTGCTTGACACGTAGTAAGCACTTAACAAATATTATATGTCTAATGGGGACCTCTTCATTCCCAGTTATCTTAATAAATCAACCAAGTAATAATAACACTGAAAGCATCCCTGATGAACCACTCATGTCCCCACCCTATTTGTCCTTCCTTCTGTGTCTCCTACGTAATTGAGTCTGTACCTCTTAAGCACACTCACTGTATGCTTAAGCACTGTACTAAGCACTTGGGAGAGTATGCTACGATAGTATTGGTAGACATGTTCCCTGCCTGCAATGAACTTAGAGTCCAGAGGAGTATTGCATATATGAGAAGCAGCATTACCTAGTGGATAAAGCATAGGCCTGGGAGTAGGAAGGTCATGGGTTCTAAAGTTGGCCCTGCCACTTGTCTGCTTGGTGACTTTGGGCAAGTCACTTCACTTCTCTGTAAAATGGAGATTAAGACAGTGAGCCCTATGCAGGACAGGGGCTCTGTCTAACCTGATTATATTGTATCTACCCCAGTGCTTAGAACAGTGCTTTGCACGTAGTAAGCGCTTAACAAATACCATAATTATTATTATTATTATTATTATTGTTTTAGTCTGCAATGTATTAGGTCACTGACTTGGATCAAAAGTCTTAAAGTTGTCAATTTCTCCTGGCTTGAAACAAATTACTCTGAAAATTCAGTGAGTCCCCACCCCTCACCACCACCACCACCACACACACACACACACACACACACTCACAAACTTTCATCAGTTTTTCCCTCCCTAATAATCCCTACTGGGTTCACACAAATTACCTTAGGCCTTTCAAGACTTCGGCTTCACCTTTTAACACCCAAAAGATAATAAAGAAACTAATGAAAATGTAAACTCACTTTATATTTTGGATTAAATGTCAAATTTTATTGCTTTTCCACTTTGAAGGCTGAACATATTAGCTGTGTTACGGCTTTGGGCCTCCCACTTATTGCAGTATTAGTATCAAGATAACCTGCTGGCAGGCAGAACCTTCCTGCTTAATCAATATTTGGTGCCTTCTGGTGCCTGATATTCAACTTAGAAAGTGAAGTGGACCCAAATTTTGGGAGAGTTTGAGAAATTGGATTCCAGCTTCTTGTCATCTTCCATGCCGAAATGTAAAGGGATGAGTCTGGTGTTCGTTTTTGGTAGTTTTATGGGGGAAAATGACTTCTATCCCCAGGTAGAGTACAGGTCTGGACAATTCTGGGCTCTTCCTTCTCTTTCTTCTTACAAACATGTATATCTCCCCTTCTATTTCCCTACTACAAAGCAAAACGCTGAAGATCCAGGGGAACCAGAAAATGAAGGATTTAAGTGTTTCATTTTGAAAGCCATTTCTCTTAGTGAATGACATGATTAGTTTCTATCCACCATGATAATCAAATGGGCTCTTTTTTCGACCTTTGGATAAACTAAGACATTTGAAGCCGGGCTGAGTTTTGGTTAAGATGGGTCCTATCTGATTATATCTTGTTTTTACCCCAGTGCTTAGTACAGTGCGGGGCACATACTAAGCACTTAACAAATACCACATTTATTACTATTACAAAATACATTTAAGTTCTGGATCGAGATTACCCACCTAATAATAGTAATAATAATTGTGGTGTTCATTAAGCACTAGACCAAACGTTAGGTTAGGTACAAGATAATTAAGGAGTACACTGCCCCTGCATGAATTTCACAGTCTAAGTAGGAAGGAAAACAAATATTGGAGCTCCTTTTTACAGATGAGGAAAGTGAGGCCCAGAGAAGTTAAGTCCCGCAGAAGGCAAGTGACAGAGTTGGGATTAGAACCCAGGTCCTCTGGCTCCCAGGCCCATGCTCTTTCCAGTAGGCCTCACTGCTTCTCATCTTCTCTTGTCTTCCATCACCTGGAATTATTTCCCTTTGGGGGGTATTAATTTCCATCTGGAATAATGGTGGTGCAGAATAAAAGGCAGTGCTGCATGAGCAACATTTAGAAGCCCCTCCCTGGGTCCTCCAAGCTCCCTGATTCCAACCAACTGGACTTAGTGGGAGAAAGGGGAACTTTCCTCTTCCGTGTTTTCTGAATTGATATACCTATGGGACAGTGTGCTGATGATCAGTCTGGGAAGGCGGTAGCATTGAGGACGGGGTTCTCTCAATCAGGGCTGGGCTCCTGCTGGAGAGTGTGACGGTTCCAGCATTTTCAGCTGCCACAGAAGAAGGAGAACGTATATGACAAAGGCCAGCAGGGAGTCTGATTAAAAGCAGAGTTCAGGCCACATACAGCGCTTTCATTTAGCTGTGCACCGAAAGGGATACGTCCTTCGGTCTCTCCTGTGTGCCGAAGCAACCAAAAGGCCATAACGGAACCACAGGCTTGCTTTCAAGGCCAAGGGCTCAAGAAGCAGAGCTCCTGGCTTGGGCCCACCCTCCTCTTTGACAGGAGCAAATCGAGTTATCCCTATCCCGACTCCCCTGCAGGGGTGATGAGCTCAAGAACCATAGAGCCTAGTGCGTTGCTGCAGCAGCTGAGCTCTGCCAGCAAATTAGGATGTAGTGTCATACCAGTGACTTCCTGTCATGCAACTAATCCTCAAGGGGGAGGCGGAAAGGGAATTAAGAATGCCTAAAGGCGGGAGGTTGCAAGGGAAGGGGGGGAGGGGCCTTTGAATACCAAGCAGACGTGGAACAACTAAAGCTTCCCAAGTATATCTGAATGGGCTCTAAAGCCACTCACCTTCTCGAATCGTACCTGGGCTACCATTTCTCTTCCCGATTTTAAAAGATTGGTTTCGGGAGGAAAATGCAACCACTATAAAGAAAGGGGGCTTTGGCCCAAACGCGCTGACAGAAAGAGATCATGCCAGGTTTGGCATTTCCACAGAGTGGGCAGGAGAAGTGGAGAGAGCAGAGACTTCACCCTGAATGAAAGCAACTGGTTTTGACAGCAGCGGGCCGACACCTGCCAAATTCAGAGTCTGTCATTATCCCTAGGTTCCTTTTTCATTTTTCACCGATGCTACAACTTCCTCCAAAACTGTTGCTCTGGAGGAAATGACACTTGGAGAAAGAAGGAAAGGCTCTTCCTCATTTTCTGGTCTAGTTGCCTGTCTGTATTGCCTGGAAGTAAATTAGTCACCATCAGGACTGACAGAGTGAGGTGGATTATTCTGCAGGTTCATTCGGCTTGGGTCTCTGCACAGGTCAGCTCGGTTCAGATGGCCCACACAGATGGTACAGTTTATTCTGGAAGGCGCAGCCGGTGAAAAAGAAACATCCGAAACAAATTCTGAAATTCAAATCCCCATACACATATTGGCACGGAAGAACATTTTTGCTGTTGTACTGCCCAGTAGTTTCTAAATGACTCAGCTGGGCATTTTGGAGAGTTTTCATTAAAAAAAAATTCAGCAGGCTTAGAGAATTGTCCGAATCTATCTTGTTTAGATTTGGCTGCAAATCAGCACAGGTTATTTTATGAGTACAGACCTCTATCCAGGTACCTGGTTTCTGGTCTCCTTACAGCACATTGTGTTAGCAGTTTGAGAAATCCACTCACCAGCCATGAGTTGGGTGTTTAGGAGTGACGTCCCCACAGTGGCTATTACTGCTGGACTAGATATTCTGAGATCTCAAAGTCTTTGTCTCCTGTGACACCCCCACTTGCTCAGCCACCGCCGGAAATCTGTGCTGCACCGCGTAAATGTGAGTTGACTTGAATCGAACCTGGCCATTTTCCATGTGTGACTGGTGTCTGGCCATTTTAATCTCCCACCTGAGGCTGGACCAGCCCAGTGAACCCATGGGTGAGTGAAAACCCTTTCAAGAATCTCAAATGAGAATGAAATCCAATTTTTTACATCTCTGACCTATCTCCTCGCCTACTGTTTGACCCTGGGCCCTAATTTGTGCCCCATGGGATGGGATGTTATTTTTCCAATAAGCTTATTCATTTTCAATTTTAAGACAGAAAATTTGAGGTAAACTCGTATCAGCAAATTCACTGCTGATCTAATAGCAGAAATGTGTCCTTATTAAAATAAATTTAAAATAAAATGTAAAGGCAAAATTTTAATTGCCTCTAAATAAAACTGGCTCAATGCACTGCAATCATAGCAGCCTGCCCTTTAGCAGTATTTTTGTAGAGTCAGGACAATACTAATGTCACATAGTAAAGTACTGCTGAGTTGAAATTTTTGAAAGAGATTATATCCCGCATATCCATTTATAATCTTGATGTTTAAAAAATACTTTTAGATATCAGTTCTATAGAGGCGATGGATAGAGTATTCTAGTTGCACTTGTATTCAGTAAATTTTGCCTCTAAAGTGTTATTCTCTTAACCAGGGTAGCATAAAATTCATGTTTGCCATTAAAATGGCACATAATGGCTTCTCCAGTATGCTATGCTTTCTGTTCCATCGGAAGAAAAAATTAAACATCCATGCTTGGGACTTAGAATAAGTCAGGGTGGTTTTAAAACAAATAAATCAGAAAATGAGCATTGAGAGCATAAGATAAGTCATTCTGGGTCCTTCCAGTCCCTTGGTCTGCCTGTGACAGGGACATCTAAGGAGCTCTTGGGAGCAATGTGATGGTGGCTCTCAATATTTATCTCATACTTTTAGAATATTCGATCTAATACAATCCCTACCTCTTCCCCTTAACAGTCCTATATAGGCCCGTTGACCCTGAATCTATCTAAACTCTCTCTGAGACTTGGGCAAAGCTTTTCCGTGAATTTATTTTGAACCTCCCACTTGAGGCAAAAGAAGGCACCCTAAAAACTGCTCTGCCTCCCTATTCAATTTCCTTTTCATTTGGTTTTCATGGGAGTTTGTGTTTGTGAGAGAATCACAATTTGTTTTTTGACTTCCAGGCAGAGTCTTGTCTTTACCCTCATGGTGTGGGGAGAAAGAAGAGTAGGTGGTAATGGCCAGGAAGGCATTGGAAAATATAATAATAATAATGTTGGTATTTGTTAAGCGCTTACTATGTGCCAAGCACTGTTCTAAGCGCTGGGGTAGATACAGGGTAATCAGGTTGTCCCACATGAGGCTCACAGTTAATTCCCATTTTACAGATGAGGTAACTGAGGCACAGAGAAGTTAAGTGACTTGCCCACAGTCCCACAGCTGACAAGTGGCAGAGCCGGGATTCAAACTCATGACCTCTGACTCCCAAGCCTGTGCTCTTTCCACTGAGCCAATGGATTGAGTTGAGTCAGTGCATAATTACACATTGAGTGTGATTCTTGCCACTTTAATGGATTGTGAAAAAAGTCTGCAAGGCTGTCTTGTGGGTGTATGTGGGAGTCCACCCCTAGAGTGTGAGCCCAGTATGGTCCAGAGGGTGCCTGATCTATCTCACATCCACCCCAGTGGATGGCACTTAGTAAGAGCTTAATAAATACCATCGTTATCATCTCATGTCAAGGACACTTCTGTCTTCAGATGAGCTAAAATAAACTCTGAAATCCCACTGCATGTCTTACAAAAGAAGGTGCAGATAACCCTGACCTGTGTTTCCTCTGTCACTTGAATTGTGAATGGTCAGAACCTTTGCCTGGGTGGAGATGTAGCTCTTTGCAAAGCCAATTCTGAAATAGCTGAAGAGGGCACCAGCCAGGAGCTGCACTTACAACCAAGGGAGCCCATTGAATTTCCATCTTGTGTATCCCTAAGGTCTTATTGTAATAGGAGAGTCTGGGATATATGCTTTTAAATTCCACCCCATGTTTTGTTTCTCAGACCCTTCGTCAGCTCATCATTCTAGCTACCAGTCTGTCCAGTACCTACTTATGGGCCTCACTAGCATCCACAGGCAGGCCTATCACTCAGCAAAGCAGAGCATTAGAGACTTGGCAATTGTGAGGATTGTGAGTTCTAATTCCAACTTTGACATCCACAGTCTTCTCTGCTCTGTACAAAACTTTCAAACAACCCAGCACCCTCTCTCAAAAGACCAAATGATATTTTCTATGCTTAATGTTTCCTCCCTATAAAAGGGAGATTTCATGCTGACTTTATTTGCAGGGTTCTGTGAAGAATAACTATTAGTAATGCAGTCTGTCAGAACAGAATATAGGCTGATTTTTTTTCTTTTCGTTTCTGTCCTTCTGAGCCCTCACCACCTTGATCAAACATTGGCAAAGACTCAGCTGATATCAGTGAAAATGAAACTGGTGCTTTGGGCCATCATTTCCCTCTCTGTTTTAACCCAGGCTATTTTTCAGGTTTTGAGCTTGTCGGCCTGGGCCACCTACCCGCCTGAAGGAAGCTCTATCCAATAGAGAGCTTTAAAATCAAACGTATTTATTGAGAACTTATTGTGTGCACAGCTCTGTACTAAACATTTGGGAGAGTACAGCACAGCTCAGTAGGTAGACACCTTCCCTGTCCACAATGAACTTAAAATTTAGAGAGTCAGTTATTGGTATTTACAGAGCAACTACTCTGCCTAGAGCCCCGTCCTGGATGCTCATGAGAGTACCCCAAAAGAAAAACACATGGTTCTTGCCCTCGAGGGTTATATAATCTTTAGACAAGAAAGACTGATAAACATTACCTTGAGCGTGAAATATTCAGAACTCCCAAGAGACTGCTACCTATACCTTTTTTTGAATCTTGAATTTGAAAAGTGATTAGCATTGAGATACTGAGGAGCTACTTAAATTCTCTTAATTCAGATAGTTGAAGACTTCTTAACCTGAAAATGCCTTAATATAAAAGGGCGTGCACCTTGACAGCGCACTGGGTGTGCCAAACAAGAAGCAGTGTGGCTCAGTAAAAAGAGCCCAGGCTTGGGAGTCAGAGGTCATGGGTTCAAATCCCGGCTCTGCCACTTGTCAGCTCTGTGACTGTAGGCAAGTCACTTAACTTCTCTGTGCCTGTTACCTCATATGTAAAATGGGGATTAAGACTATGACCCTCAAGTGGGACAACCTGATGACTCTGTATCTCCCCCAGCGCTTAGAACAGTGCTCTGCACATAGTAAGCGCTTAACAAATACTAATATTATTATTAATTTTAGATGCAATTGTATTCCCCCCACACTCCACCACCATCTTTTTTGTAACCTAATTTTAGCTTCAAAATTTTAGCAGGTGAGGACATTTAGACTTTTAGACTGTAAGCCAATCATTGGGCAGGGATTGTCTCAATCTGTTGCTGAGCTAAAAGAAATGTAGTAACATAGTAAGCGCTCAATAAATGCTATTGAATGAATTAATTAATTTAGACAATTTGGATGCAGAAAAAAACTGGTTCCGAGTTGCAAAACCTTTTCATTTCTTTTGATAGTTTCCTCTTTTATTTGGGTAGTTATTTATTTTTTCCTTTAGTCACACACTCGATAGTTCTCTAAGAGCTATCCCTGGAAACAATAATTCTGCTCTTCCTGAAAGGGATATATTGTAGTCCAGATTGTCGGTCATCTGGAGGGTAGGCGTTGCTGCCCACTGGTCAGCTGGAAATTCAGGCCAAAGGGAGGGAAGCCCTTAAAGGAGAATACTTACCTTTAGGACAGTTTGAGGTCGTTGATTTTGGCCCCTAATGATTTCGTACATTTCCAACTCTTTCCTTCAGTCCATAGTCTCACCCCTCCAAAACCAACATCCAAACAAAACAGGGAAACTTCTAGATGAAAGGTCCAGCTTTTTATTTAGAGATGGAAAAAGTTTGATATGACTGTAGTCTTTGAATCCAGATGTAGGCAAAAAAAACCACCCAAATTTCTTGAGAAAAGATTTTGTGGGGCTGGAGGGAGGGGCTGGCCCCACCCTTCCCACAAGGGGTCCCATGACCATGCCCACAGTAGTTTCTCCTATGGTCTTCTACCTTCCCTCTCTTCTGCCCCAGTGATCTGGGCCTACACCCAGCCCCAGCATGGCTGGCAATGAAGCATGGGCAGGGAGTAAGAGTGTACTTGTGACTGAGGAGGATGAGAGGGGTTCCCGCTGTCGACCTCTGGCCCATGTCCTACTGCTGTCCTGGAATGCCCTCCCTCCTCACCTCTGCCAAACTAACTCTCTTGCCTTCTTCAAAGCCCTAGTGAGAGCTCACCTCCTCTGAGAGGCCTTCCCAGACTGAACTACCCCTTTTCCCTCTGCTCCCTCTTCTCCCTCTCTGCTCCCCCTCCCCCCCTGCCCTTCCCCCTTCCCCCTTCACCTCCCCTCAGCTTAACCCCCTTTCCCTCTGCTCCTCCCCCTTCCCCCTCCCTCCCATCAGCACTGTGCTCATTTCTATATATTTTTATTACCCTGTTTATTTTGCTAATGAGGTGTATATCCCCTTGATTCTATTTATTGTGATTATGTTGTCTTGTTTTTGTCCATCTGTCTCCCCCGATTAGACTGTGAGCCCATCATTGGGCAGGGATTGGCTCTGTTGCTGAATTGTACCTTCCAAGTGCTTAGTACAGTGCTCTGCACAAAGTAAGCGCTCAGTAAATACTATTGAATGAGTGAATGAATGAATGAATGACCTTTGGCCTGGGGACCTCCTTGGTCGTCGTCTTCCTTGGGTCTATTGGGACTTGACCTGGCCCCTACGTTTTGTTGTGAAACTGAAGAATGAATAAGTCAAAGAAAGGAATTTAATCTTTGAAGGGTCCTAGGTGATTAGTGTGCCCTTTGCCATGAAAGCTGACTGTGTTCAACCACCCTGCTGTGGGGCTGAGAGGGAGACAGCAGCCATGCCTGTTGGTGACAGCCCAGGACTGGCCATCAGAGCTACTGATCTGTGTCTGGCTTCCTGACTAGATTTGGATAAGTCTTCCTTAGATGAGGCAGTCATCCACTTAAGCCTTACTTCTCCCAATGACACCCAGAACCAATTGTGCAGTTTGCAGGGCTTAAATTAAGCTGGACCATCAGGAGATCTGGGTTCTGTTCACAGCTCGGCCTCTTACCTGCTGCATTGTCATTGGCAAGTCATTCAACTTTTCTGTGCCTTAGTTTCCTCATCCTTAAAGTAGGGTTAAGATATCTGTCCTCCCTTTTTCTTAGATTGTGAGCCCCTTATGGAACAGGGACTGTGTCTGATCTAATTTTTTTTATAGCTACCTTAACACTAGAGAAGCAGCGTGGCTCAGTGGAAAGAGCCCGGGCTTGAGAGTCAGAGGTCATGGGTTCAAATCCCAACTCTGCCCCTTGTCAGCTGTGTGACTACGGGCGAGTTACTTCACTTCTCTGTGCCTCAGTTCCCTCATCTGTAAAATGGGGATGAAGACTGTGAGCCTCACGTCCTCATTCCCCTGTATCTACCCCAGCGCTTAGAACAGTGCTCTGCACATAATAGGCACTTAAATACCAACATTATTATTATTATTATTATTCAGCGCAGTGGGGAGTGAGATCTGAAACTGTTTCTTGCCTGGAGCCCAGAAACATCCCCTGGGGGGTATTATATATTGGCAGGAGCAGGGATGGCACAGAGGGCATACAAACACTTTCAGTATAATAAAGATACTCTAGGAAACTCAAATCAATAGTTTGGAAGCACCCTTACTCATTTAGGAGCTCCTACACATTGAGTTCCCTTAGACTATGAGCTCCATGAGGTTTCAGGGACTGTCACTTTTGATTATCCTGAATCTACAAGATAGTACAGAGAAACAGCATGGCCTAGTGGAAAGAGCCCGGGCCTGGTAGTCAGAAGGACCTGTGTTCTAATCCTGGCTATGCCACTAGACTTCTGTTTGACCTTGGGCAAGTCATTTCACTTCTCTGTGCCTCAGTTACCTCATCTGTGAAATGGGAATTAAGACTATGAGTCTTAAGTGGGACAGGGCCTGTGTCTGATCTGATTTGCTTGTATCCACCCCAGAACTTATTACATTGCCTGGCACATAGTAAATGCTAAATGAATGCCATTATTATTATCATTATTATTATTGCTATTATTATTCCAATGCTTGCCCCATAGTAAATGCTTAACAAATACCACGGATATTATCACTGATACTCTGGAAGTCCGAAACTTAAAGATACAGCAAAGCTAAACCTCAGGTGATGTACCACAGCAATGGACGGTTGGGAAAGAGCAGGAGACGACAGATCAGCCTGACATATAGGCTGTGGAAAAGGGAATGCCTGCCTTGGAACAGAGACTTTAGGAGACCATGACACCAAGAGGAAGAAGTGAAAATGGCACCATTTTCTGGGTAACATACAGTAGTGCAGCAAAGGACAATTTTTACATACACACATTGTAGATGGGATTGTTGGTCAGGAATTGGTCTTTTCAGTCACATATGCATGCACACAAACACACACACCAGAGAAAGATCACTGACAGGGTGCTTCATGAAACCTATAAGATAGCAATATTGTACATGCATGCTCACATCTTCATTTCATTATCCATGAGAATTTTCCAGGAAAAAGAAATCTACCCAAAATTGACACCTGGTATATAGATTTGAAAAAGCGGGTTTGTGCTCATGAGGTTTTGCATTAGTTGTTTGGAGCCTTCTTGGATACTGAAATTAAAACCCATCCCATAAAATCCAGCCTATCTAAATCTATTTTCCTATTTAGTCCTCAGACTTAATGTTGAAGTATGCTGGTACGCACTGATACTAGAAACTTGCATTTCAGAGACATCTGAATCTATTTATGTTTTGATAGAAAATCTTGCAAGAGGCCCATAATATATTGTGGCAAAATGAGTTCCAGCTAGCTATCAGAAAATGGAAAGTTGCAATACATGGCCAAATAGAGGCAAACCACCCAGCAATGATCTTTGTGAGAACTCCATATGCATGCTTATGAGCGAAGGCATGACCTGGGTCACCATGCCGGTTTCTTTCATGTCCTTCTATAATAGAAGCCTAAAAGCAAGATAGGAAAGGTACTAGATGGGAAACTGCTATTATCATATCAAGCTTTCCATGAATCACCTAAGATGACTTTGGGGATCCCTGGGTATGTATTTCCTTTCAGGTCTAGTGGTAGGGAACATGCAGGCAATGTTTGCTGCTGCATTCTCGATGGGAAAAGCCAAAGGAGATATTTTTAAAGGAAGAGGAAGCAAACTTTTCTGAGAACTCAATCCCTGACATAGAGCCTTTGCATAGGATCCAGAGATCTTTAAAAGTATTCCTTTGCCCACTTTTCAAAAGTGGATATTAGAGCTCAGAATGGGCCATTTACTTGACTGGGATGTTCAGATATGGTGGTAGTGGAAATAAGAAGGAAAGATGTGGTCTAGGCTTTCTGTTCAGTCAGTCCTAAACTACTTTCCCCTGAGAAAACCTCCACTAAAGTGGGCCTGCAGTGAAAAGCCGCATAAAAGACATTTTAGCGATTCATTCTTTTTGAAGGGTTTTCTCTAGAAGGGAACAGTTCTGATCTCCTTGAGTAGTTCACCATTGCTGTAGTTGTTGAAACTCACGATAACGGTGTAGAAATCGAGGGTACAGAACATTGAAAGCTCACCCTCTGAGATGAAAGGTATTGATGAAATACAGTTTCTTCAATCAATCAATCAAATGGGGTATTAAGTCCCTGCTGCGTGCAAGGCACTGTATTAAATGCTTGATAGAGAACATCAGAAGGAAACACATGTTCTGTGCCTTCATGGAGGTCACTCTCTAATGGGGAAGAGAGTCACAAATCTGCAAAGAGTGGGAGCAGGAGAAAGAACAAGCATATAACAGTATCTAACAGTAATAGTAGAAATGTTGGGATAAATAGTCAAAGTGTGCATAAATATGTAAGTGCTGAGGATGGGTGTTAATAAATACATAAGCGCTAATGGGGGCTGCTGAGTTGATGTGACTTAGGTGTTTGGAATGAACCCTTCCAGAATTGTATCCTTGAGGTGGCTTCTCCCTTGGTCTGAAAGAATCATTTGCAGGGTAGTTAAAACAGAAGCGTGCCTACCCCTGGAAACTGGGGGCTTGGATCAGGCCAGGTAGCTTTTCCTGATGCTGGGCCCTGGGACAGAGTACACAGCAAGTCCAGCCTCTCCGCAGGACACAGCAGCAGAGTGGGCCTGAATCGGGCTGGGAGGGTGGGGCGGGAGCCATCCAAACCACACTATGGTCCCTCTGCCCTCTGGATGCCCTGACTAGCTGGATGCTGATTAGGACCAACAATTTGTTGACTCTAGGGATGCAAATGATTCAGGAAGGTAAGCACAATGGGGCTGGAGCTGAGCACTCTGACCTGCTGTTTAGGTTTAGATCTTCAGAGAGCCCCGTCATCTAGTCGGATCTGGTTTATGACTTGGGAAACTTTATTTCAGAGATGCCCAACATTAATCATCCTACTCTGTTTTCCAGGCACATGTTACTATCATCTTCTGCCCTTGCTTATTTAACCAGTAGCAGTTAGTTCTCTTTCATTCACGTTTCTCTCAAGAGTGAAACGGGTCTCTTTTCATGGGGGCCAGAGGAAGAGATTTATTGGTAAGTACAGATTTAGTTTTGTTCATTTCAGAGTAATGATTTTCAGTGTCAAAGAAAAGGCCCGGTGCAGTTCTAGATTTGACACGCAAGTACAGAAGCAATTTTCTTTCCTAGCTAATGAAGAAGGTCAGCTGAGTATCGTGTCCCAAAAGAGGCAGCACAGCAATTTGAGTAGTGACCAACCATGGGTGAGGTGCACTGCTACTTTCCTTTTTGCCTCCTGTCATCTTTTTTTCCCCTCAAAAGATAAGTCAATTTTCTGTGAATTACATGTTCAGACAGTAGAAATGCTCATTCTTGACCTGGAGAACTTCAGCCTGAAATTCCACAGACAGGAATTTAATTCCCAGCGCCAGGTCAATAATTTATTTTTTTTTCCCGCTTTGTCCCCTCACCCCCACCCTCACTCATTTCTATACCTCTTTCTCCATGTTTTCCATTATGAAACATTTCTCATGTTACACTAAAGGTCAGCTCAGATCATGGTCTTTCAATAAACTCTGCTCTGGGTTGTCTTGTTATTTTTATTTATAATGTCTGTAATCGTTTTCATTGGATTATTATAGTTTCCAGCCTTGGTTTCCCAGGGGATTTCAGTTGGTTTATTCTGTCAGCAACTTCAAAACTATGGGGAGTGCCCTGTCGTGCAGAAGGCACATTGCTCAAGGCCAAATGCAAATTTGCTCGTTTGCTTGTACTCCCAGAGGTTTTAATTGCTGTAGTAAGGCCCTCCCCACTTAATAAACAAGCTCTTGGAAAGCTTGGATGAGCGAAGAATCAGTCATTTTGCATCAAGTGAACAACAATTTCTTGTCTGTTTTTTTGGTTCTCAGATTTCTCAAGAATTAAAAATATCCACTCTGAGCATCTTTCCTTATAACTAATATAGTGCTTTCTTTTGGAGGAGGAGTTTGACAGTACAGGCAGTTTTGATGTGGATCTTTTTGCCCCACTGCTTTCAATTTGGTATATGTCGATATGGCAGCAGCAGTGAGGCAATGTTGAGGAACTCTGGGTGGAATGTGTATGTGTCCCAAATGAGATTTTGGAGCCAGCTTTCAGGCTGTGCGATGCTTCTGAAAGAATTGCAGTATCTTAATTGTATTAGAGTATTTCATGCACTCATCTACGAAGGTGAGACTTCCCTTTAGAGCCTAAGCAATCATTTTATTGAAAATGGTACACTCTGAAGAGGCATCTAGAGTACGTTATTCAAGAGTGTTCTGATAATATGAAGGTCAGAATCATTCTGTAGGTTAAAATCAGTCCAGGTGAGAAAAAGGAGGGGGAAAAAAGCCAACTATAAACTAGACCCTGGGATTTATGAAAAGTATCCCTTTCTTTTTCTGGTCTGCATTCTACCTTTACTTGGAATTTCAAGGAGGAGGAAACATTTTGACCCCAGGCATTGAGTGGGAGAAAGAAAAGAAGAGAGGAAGGTGTTTGTTTATATATATATGTACCTGGTCCTTAATGTTGATACTCCTCTCTCTGGAGAGTAAATACCCCCAGAAAAGCCTGCCCAAATGATCCGTGAAGTATTTTAATTGGTTGTTTTATTGAATTGAACTTAAAAAAAAAAATCCAGAACGTGAAGCAGTAAAAACAAATCAACCTCTTGGGTGTTGCCTCCCTCCCTTACCCTGTTCAAAAAATAAGAAAGTCTGTCTTCATTTACTAGAAAATCTTCCCTCCCAAAACCTTAAAACCGCTGCTCATGGTAAGGCACCGGGACCTGCTAGCACAGCTAGGGAGCCATTTTCGGGGTTTAGTGTGAGGGTTATAGAATTGACCTTTAAAGTGTTTGTTGAGTATAAGCCAGGTGCCCAGGCTGCTCACTCTAATGATCTAAGGCCCCCTACCACCGCCCCCTCGCTATAGAATATAATACAGGAGAATGGGAAGAAGTGGAATTATTCTGTAGAGTCAGTGCAGGAATCTCTTCAAGCAGGGCTAATGCATGGACCGATGTTTCCACGGACCTTTGGGTGGGAAAATGAAGCACCCAGTCTGCATCTTACATGTCCAAATGAGCATCCATAGGTTCACTGGGGTCCTTTTGACAGTGGATAGGTCAGGGAGGTGTATTTGGGAGCAAGGAAATGTGGATATGGATTCCCCCACTTTCTCCCGATCACAGGACCCTATTGAGTCCTCATGCTGTCAGAGCTCTCCACCCGGTATTTGGGAACCAAGAGCTGGCTCGCAGCAGTTCTCAGGGGATTGTAATTGATTGGCTTCACACTGTTGGGTGGAAGAGTGGCCTCTTCTCCAGGTCGGTTAGGGTGACCCAGCCTTGCTGGCAGCCTTCCTCCTGATGATGGCTATAATGCCCCTATGGCTAATGATTCCCTTCCCATGCCCCTGTGTTTAATGATTCCCTCCCCACCCCCAAAGGCATCTAGACTGCAAGTTCACTATGGGCAGAGAACTTGTCTACTGACTCTTTTGTATTGTTCTCCCCCAAATGCATAGTACACTGCTTTGCATACAGGAAGGGCTCAGTAAATACTTTTGATTGATTGGCTGATTGTAGCCTCTAGGCTTCTCTAGTCCGATTCTACTTTAGGGACATTGACCTGGAAAGGGAGGAAAAGAAGTTGGGGGCTTGATAGGGCTACACCTTATTTTTTATTTATTGCCTTTGTCAAATGTTCAGAAGGTGGAGGGGGGTGGGTGAAAGCCAAAAGTGAAAGGATCCCTGCCCGAACTATGCCATAATTGGTTCAGATTGTGCAAACTCTTGCTTGCACCTTCCCCCCTCCCCACCCCCCACCCTTGCCTGGATCTCCCTCACACATCAAATCTGACAGACCACAGGTCTCCCTTTAAACCCCTTCTGCAATCACATCTCCAAGAAGCCTTCCCCAATTTATCTCTAATCTTCCCCACAATTACCACGTCACCCCTTTTGCACCACTTAAACACTGGTGTTCTCTCCGCTGCTCAGAACGTATATGTCCAAATCTTACAAACTCTCTTGTTTAAGCACTGACTCATGTCCATAGCCCCTTTTCCTTCTTCTTCCTATCAGTTAGTGAGTGTTCATCTCCTCCACCAGAATGTAAAGCCCTTGAGGGCAGGATAGTGTTTGCCTGCAGTAGTATTAAATAAATACTGTTGATTTATTGATGACTAGAACAAAGCTCCTTTACTGTTTATGCTGGGAGATGCCATCATAATTTGTGCAAAATATTTTACTGGGCACAGAAAGCTGTCACCTCAGTTACTTCAATCTCTGGTATGTATTGAGCACTTCCTTTGTGTAGAGCAGGGTACTCAGTGCTTGGGAGAGTACAACTGAGTTGCTATATATAATCCCTACCCTCAAAGAGCTTATATTATCCTCACAGTATTACTGGAAGGTAATCATTTCCCCCAGTTTACAGATGACATGAAGAGCAAACCGAGGAATACTAGTAGGAGTAGTAGTATTTTTGTAGTCTAGGAGGTTGTGACTTGTCTGAGGTCACGTGAGAAGTGAGTGTCAAGATTTGAGATGAGAACCCAAGTCTCTCGACTCCCAGAGCTGTGCTCTTTCCTCTAGACTATGCTGGTTTTTATCTGTCCAATTATAAATTATTAGAAGAGAGAGGTCTAATCATGCTCTTCGTCACTAGTACGGTGCTCTGAAAGTAGCAAGGGTGGTAAGTAGTCCTGAATGAGCTGTATAAATGAACAAAAAGACTAATAGATTATATAGAGTCTAATGCAGTGCCATGTACATGCTTCAGAAATAGTTAATGATACTGACTTAAAGGTATCCAAATTTGATGGCAACAGAATGGGGTCTTCTCAGGAAGCATCAAGGTTTAAGGGGGTAGCGAGTCAAATGACCTGAGTCCTAATCCCAATTTAACCACTTATCTGCTGTGTGGCCTTGGATAAGTCACTCAACTTCTCTGTTCCTCCATTTCCTCTTCTGTAAAATAAGGATTGAATGTCTTTTCTCCCATTAGAAAGCGAGCCCCGTGTGGGATCTGATTGTATTTTATCTACTTCATTGCTCTTAGCACAGTGCTAGGCATAAAATAACTATTATCATCATTATTACTCATTATCATTATTTTGGTTTTTCTAGAACTTTGCATTAGTCTTCAGTAAGTATTAAAAGTCTGAAATCAGGACCTCAAAGTTAGACTTGTGTTATGAGGGCAGACTGGTGGCTCTCTGGTTCCCAGTAATGGTCTGGATGTTACCTCCCTTTCTGGGTGTTACCTCCCTCTTCAAAATCAGCAGTTTGGTTTCTTTCCAAATGCTGGGGCATTCTTTGGAAATCTTGAGTGGGCAAAGCCAGAGACTTTGAAAAATTAGAAAAGACAATTGTGCAAAATGTGTGAGTCTCTTAGGATCCAAGATAGGTGTATAATCTCTGTTGTAAATTGCAAATATCTGTGGTAGTTATAGTGTTCTCTGGCAGACAATCTTGGGATTTAAAGGAATTACCATAGTCAATTCATTTTCACCTCTTTCTCCAAATGGGCCCTATGCTTTCCTTTTAGTACAGTATCCTGTGAATCTGCAGTTCAGGCCTATAAAAGCCATAACGTCAAATTGCCATGCTCTGTGTAAAATGGTAGAAATTGAGTTAAGACTCACTCTCATCACATCAAAAATGCCAATGTTTTTTCTCATTTTTAGCAGTGTCAGTCTACCCAGAAATCTCTCCCAGGAGTTTGCACAAGAAAAGTTGTCCAGTGAAGAAGGTTGACTTTGCAATACAAAGAAAAGATGCGGCCTCTTGTACAGAAGAAAAATTAACAAGTAGAAAAAGAATAGAGCCATAAAGACTGTAGTGACAGATCTGAGTTGTGATTGAATCTTAGACATGATACATATATCTTTCCCACCAAGGGATTTTTATAGTATAACAGTATTTTTCATCTCTAATCACTGGTGCAGTGTGTCAGTATCTCTTATTTCTTTCCCATTTTGAGTGACACAGTGTGATATGTCTAATGACAACTAGAACAAATTTCAGTAATGAGGTCACCTTGGGCCTGTATTACTGTCTGACTGCTGTTTTCCATAGAAATTATTTGTGAAAGCCGGCCACATGCTCTGAATAACTTCCTCTGCTTTAGCAAGAGTGACGAGGGGAAGATATGTTAAAACTTGCAAGATTCAGATGGCTTGCATTGGCCTCTCCCAGGTTTCGAGCTGGAAAGGGGCATGTAATGAGAAGGCTCCCACTCTGAAGATGAGAAAAAGGAGTTGGTTGTGATGGCGATGGTTCATTTTCCTCTACAGCAAGTCATGAGTTGAGTTCGGGCAGAGAAAGTATGGGTAAATCAACACCATCGAGAAGTTTAGAGCAAGCATTTAAAATCCATTTTAAAAGTGGATAAATGAGGATTTCCCTTTTGCTATAGGTGCAATGAAAATTCCAAGACGAGCATTCGGGAGGAAAAGTAATGAAGGAATTGGGTACGGATATATGGTGGTGGTGGTGATGATGGTAAAACTGATGACGAAGAGCTACGGAGCGATCAATCAAGAGGTTTTGTGGGGGGTTTTGTTTTTTAGTGCTCTCTGTTTTTACACACTTGGCAGAGTTCTAAAAAATTGGTATACCTGATTTCTGTCCTCAACGACCTTACAATCTAGAGATCAATCAGTATATTAATAATAATAATAATAATGATGATGGCATTTGTTAAGCTCTTACTATGTGCCAAGCACTGTTCTAAGCCCTGGGAGGATACAAGGTAATCAGATTGTCCCACATGGGGCTCACAGTCTTAATCCCAATTTTACAGATGAGTTAACTGAGGCACAGAGAAGTTAAGTGACTTGCCCAAAGTCACACAGGTGACAAGTGGCAGAGCTGGGATTAGAACCCGTGACCTCTGACTCCCAAGCCCGTACTCTTTCCACTGAGCTACGCTGCTGATCACTAGAATAAACACCTGGACTCCTTGGCCCACTAGATATGAAAGACATATGAGCCTAGATCTGGAGACTTAAGGGTCAGGGAAGAATTGCTTTATAAAGATGGTGACTTGTAAAGGCTACTTAAACTCTCTCTTCCCGCCAAGCTATGTTCCCACTGGGGCAAGCACTGCAACAAGGGAATAGGCGGGCAGGAGTGCAACACATTGTGAAGTGTGTGCGAAGGTTCTATTCCAGTGTGGTGTCTGTGTATTGCTGAGTGACCTGCAGCATAGTTCCAATACTGTATCTCAGGGCCAAGGCAGTTGCCTTGGTGACGGCTGCAGTCTCTGCCATCCCAACTAGCCAATAATTTTTTCAGGATTCCTGCTGGACATCCCCACCCCTCCAAATGTCCTTGTTGGTTTTTTCAGAAATCTACATTCATCAGTAATAGCACAGTCACAGCAGTTAGAACCAGAACTAAAATCCCAGTCTTCTGATTCCCAGAACCTGGCTCTTTCCACTGGATGGACAGCAGGGTTGGGTGCAGATATAAACATCTAGGAAAAGTCAAAGGGGTATTTTGTTCAAATCACATCATTAAAGGAAGCTTCAAGTGCTCATAGGCAAAGGAAGGTTTGGATTTTGACTTCCACCCTCTTACATGGGACCTGTAAAGCCCAAGCCCTGGATAGGCCCTCCGGGTATGGCATGTTAGCAGCATTTTGAGAAAAGTGATGGTTTCTGAGTGGATTCAGCAGCACCACTAGTGCTTGGTGCAAAAAAACAAGCCAAACCAAAAAAAACTTCCATTAATGGGAAATACAAAGCTGTAAATAAGCAAACACCTTTTTAGAAAGCTCTGTGGAGCTTACGTTTATTCGATAATAATAGAGCCTTAATTCTCTCTTTTTAGACTTAGACAAAAATAACCTCTCTTTAAGCTGTGTTTTCCTGTTTCCTAGTGAGCCTGTGAGCTTATATTAGGGCTAAAGTAACTCTTCCTTCTCCAAGATCCTGGTGTCTAATTAATATTACCCATAAGAGGCTGCCAGAGAGGGCACCCTGCAGTGCTGGCTCCTGAGTCTACACCTGAGAATCATCTGTTCATCCAGAACATCTGCTCTGCTTCTCTTGCAGGGCCAGATTTCTGCTTTATTCATTAACAAGGCCCATTATGTGATCATAACGGGCTGGCATCACGTTTATGACCATACATAAAGTTGACCACTAGACCAGCAGTCAAATGACTGCTAAATCAATACATCAATGGGAAAGAACAGTTCTTAATTAGCCCAGCACATACTCCCTCACAAGGAGTGCATGGGAAATGCTAATCCTAACTTTTAAAACTTCCTCTCTCTGCTGTAAAAGATTGACTCCTTAAGGCAACCCGGGCCACCATTTCCAGGATGTGCGGGTAGTATCTTTTCTCCGAGGAAGTCGAGGCCATATGTTTAAAACAAAGGCTTCAGTAAATCCTTCAAAGGGCTAAAAAAAAATCCATGTAGATATCTGCCAATAAAGATGCCCTTTGGCACCTACTTTGTTAAGGATAGACAAGAGTTTAGAGACTTCAAAGCAGGTGATTCTTTTTTTGTGTGCTATTATTCATTAAGCGCTTACTATGTTCTAAATCCTGGGGTAGGTATAAGTTGATCAGGTTGGACACAGTCTGATTCTCGTGCCCAAATCACTCCCTGGGGTTGCTAGAACAGGATCCACTGATGTCCCAGCTGACTTCATGAACAGTTTCCTCAGAAACACCATACCGACTATCAAATGTGAAGGCAGGATAAAAAATTACCAAGTTGCAGAAGGTAGCTGTCCACTAGTACCAAGGCAATGCTAACTTCTCTGAGTAGCATGTGAGTGTGAGGAGAGCAGGGACCAGCGAGATATCTAAGCAGTTGTAGATTGGTGAGCTAAAGCTGGTGACTCCGATGGAAGAATTAGGGAATATTTTCCCCCTCCAAGCTCACTGTGGGGTGAATGTGTCTACCAAGAGAAGCAGCATGACCCAGGGAATATAACATTGGCTGGGAAGTCCGAAGGACCTGGATTCTAAATTCACATTCACCACTTGTCTGCAGTGTGACCGTAAGCAAGTAACTTAACTTCTCTTTGCCTCAGTTCCCTCATCTGTAAAATGGGGATTAAGACCGTGAGCCCCATGTGGGACATGGATTGGGTCCAACCTGATTAGTGTGTATCTACCTCAGAGTTTAGTACAGTTCCCAGCCAATAGTAAGTGCTTAAATGCCATAAACAAACAAACAAAAAAAAACCCTCTGTTGTGTTATACTCTCCCAAGCACTTCATATAGTGCTCTGCATATAGTAAGAGCTCAAAGTACCATGGATGATCATTACCACATGAGTCTATTTGGATTCTAGAACAATCCACAAGTGATGAAAGTAGATTTGATAAATGAAGAATGGCTCTGCTCCTGGCATTGGCTGAGGTGTGTTGCTGTTAGGTTTCCTGGCTTCTGTCTCAGGTTAACCATACTCTGCCAAACAATATGTGTGTTTTTTTTACTGTTTAGCAATTTTGCAGTAGTTAGTACGGTAACATAACCATGAGTTGGAAGCATGTAAAGCATTCTGCTTGCAGTGGCCATAACAGTAACAAAGGAATTTACTGAAAAACTCCAGCGTATGTGTTTTAGAATAATAATAGTAGTGATATTTGTTAAGGACTTACAAATATAGATATAGATACTTGGAATGGTTCCAGACTACTAGTCTCTGTGCCCTGCAATTGATCCAACCTAATTTCTGTTTCCTAGAGATCAGTTATCTCCAACTCTCCTGCTGCTAGCAGAAGAGCTCCTAAGGTAGCTTCAGATAGACACATCTTATTCAAACTCATGGGGCCAGCCTGACCTGGGCCAGTGTCCAGAAATCAGTGGTTTGAGCAGCTGGTTTTTTTAAATTATTTTATTTTATGGTATCCATTAAGTGCTTACTATGTGTCAATCAGTGTTTTAAATGCTGGGGTAGATATAGGATAATCAGGTTGGCCACAGTCCCTGTCCCACACGGGGCTTACAGTCTAAATAGGAGGGAGGAGGATTTAATCCATATTTTACAGATGAGTAACTGAACCACAGAGGAAGTGAAGTGATTTGCCCAAGATCTCACAACAGATAAGTGGCAAAGCTGGAATTAGAACCCAGATCTGTTGACTCCCAAGTCAGCGCTCCTTCCACGAGACCATGCCGTTGAATTAGTGGCCTGCATTCAGCTCTACTTCAGGCACCTATGCTTTTCTTTCTGTTTACCTGACTCAGACTGAGGCCCCTATTTGGGAGAATGTGTGAATGCTGCCAGATTTATGCTTTTTTTCTGACATTTACTGCAACTCTCAAGTGGAAAAGCATAGGATAAATAGGGACCATAAGCATGCTCTGATGATGACACAGGAAAGTAAATCAGGAAGCGACCTAGGGAAATCCTTGAGCTTCTTAATGGAAAAATATTGGGCTTAAAACATTCATGGAGGGAGGTATTCCCTAGTGATCAGAGGTTTCGTCTCAGTTGGTGGGATCCTTATACAAAATGTTTTGGTCTGTTTGGGTTGAGGTAGAGGGGTTTGACTTTTGAAGAAAGGATACTTCTTTCCCCTTCCCCACCCCCACAAAAAAAAAATAGTTACAAATAACAAATTAGCATGCAAAGTGTGTGTCCACTTGCTGCAAGTAAGGTTCTGGAGCACTGGGATGGAGGTGCCCTGAGAGGCAATAAAAACCTTTCGAAGACCCTTCACTGGCAAAGACATTTTCTTAAGTACTAGAGAATTTTATCACTCTTTCTAAGACACCATCATCTGGAACACAAGTGCATCTAATATGCTTCATTTAGTCTAATTAATGGTAAAATTAAAATTCATTTGGCCTAGCAATGACCTTTGTATAAATACATTTTTTAAAAGTCTCAATATCAGTATTTTTGTTGCTCAGCAATTCTTTGGTGTTGCTGAGGGTGTTGATAGAAAGGAAGACTCAGAAATCAAAATCTGAACTGAAACTGCTTCAGGTTTCATGCTACGCTGGTTCAGAGTAACAGCTCTACTGAAAATCCAATGACTTTTTTTGTGTTATTTGTTAAGCGATTACTATGTGTTAAACACTGTTCTAAGTGCTGGGATATGTACAGGTAAATTAGGTCGAACCCAATCCCTCTCCTGTGTGGGCCTCTAAGTGGGAGGGACAGAGTGTTTAATCCCCATTTTGCAGTTTAGGAGACTGAGGCACAGAGAAGTTAAGTGACTTACCCAAGGTGTCACAGCAAGCAAACTCCAAAAGTGGAAGTTGATAGTATTTTTTGAGCACTTACTGTGGGAAGAGCACTGTTCTAAGCGCTTAGGAGAGTACACACTTGGAGAAGCAGCCTGGCTTAGTGGATAGAGCACGGGCCTAGGAGTCAGGAGGTCATGGGTTCTAATCCTGACTCTGCCACATGTCTGCTGTGAGACCTTGGGCAGTCACTTCACTTCTCTGGGCCTCAGTTACCTCATCTGTATAATGATTGAGTCTGAGCCCTATGTGGGACAGGCACTGTGTCCAACATGACTAACTTGAATCTGCCCCAGTGCTTAGAACAGTGCTTGGCACATAACAAGTACCACAATTATTATTATTTCAATACAACAAAGTTGGTAGATGTCTTCCCTGCCTTCAGTGAGCTTATAGTCTAGAGGGGAAGACAGACATTAATAGAAATAAGTAATTTATAGTATTTAGTTTAAAGTCTAGATTTACCAGCCTCTGGCTTTTCTCTCAGCTGGTTGTCTACCTTCTCAGCCTCTTGGGGTTCCCATCTGGCGGCTTTGACCTTATGGCCCTCTGAGCCACCCTCTTACTGCTGTCTTCCGGGATAAATCCTCTTTCATTTCTTCTCTGTCCTCACCTCTCAACCCTAGCATCCTCCTCTTTCTTTGCTTTCTGGCATACGAAGCCTCCACTCTTGCCCTTTCTGGTCTTTCTCTAAGCTCTCTGACTGTCTGAGGCCCCTCTATTGATGTTCCCCATTCATGGCCTTGGATTTAGGCCAGACCATGCTCACTTATCAATCGTTCTCCCTTCTCCTCCCCTCAGTTGAGAGGGCATGACAGAGTGGCCTCATGTTGATATAATTGTGCACAGATAATGTGCTGCTGGCCCTCCATCAATGAACTCACTCTGTACATTTCTCGTTTACGTCAGTACCATCAAAAAGCCATGGCATGTTGATCCTGATGCTTGCTATGCCTCGGAAGATAGCTCTTCTCAAACCATGACTAGAATTGATGATTTTGAACTTTAGCATCTCTGAGCCACAAATCACTAGAGAATCTCACTTTCTACAAGGGTCTATCATTCCACCCCTCCCCCTCCGCCCAGACCCTTCCATCTTACTTTTCCCCCCTTCTTATCTTCCTTTCATTCCTGTTACTGAGGTTGAATTTTCTCTGCACGGTGTCAAGATTAAGTCCCTCTCCCCCTGTTGATCGCCTGGTGAAATATCACCCAAATGTGTTTCTGCTGGTCCTGGCACCTCACCAAAATGAGTGCCTTGGCCTTTGTGGTTTTGTAAGGCGACAGTGAAATTTATGATGAACAAGATGGCCACCTGAAGGTGGCAGAAAGCCATTTTAGCTTCCTTGTGTCCTGCTAGGGAATAAACAAGATTTCCCCCCCCCCCTTCCTTAAGATCCCGTGCATGGGCAGGAAATGTGTGTTCAAAGTCTATTGTATTATACCCTTCCAAGGGCTTAGTTCAGTGCTCTGCACACAGTAAATGCTCAATAAATAACATTGCTTGATTACACATAAACATAGCTATCTTAAACTTTCACTGCTCCTATTACCTGCAATTTAGTTTAGTATCTGTTTCCCCTGCTATATTATAAACCCTACTGATTCTATTGCACTCTCCAAGTCTCTTAGTACAGTGTTCTGTGTAGATTGAATACTTAATAAATACTGTCAATCAACTGATTATGAGCTTGGTAAAGGCAGTGACTAGAGAGGCTTGGCTTAAATGGGACTTTCTGCTTTTTTTGTTCCAGCATTTTTTGTGTCTGACTAAGCTAAATGGGAGGTGGGAGAAGCATGGGGAAATCTTCTTTTAGAGGATGTGTGTGCACGTGTGTGTATACATAGTTCCATATATATAGATAGATAGGTAGATAGCTGTATAAATGTATGTAGATATCTATATAGTATATATGAATGTGTAAGTAAAAATGAGGGGTCAAGATGGCCGGGTTATGGGACTCTGGCAGCCCCCCCCCTTCTCTATCTAGGATTAAGGTCAGCATAACTAGAACAGCAGTTTCTGCCCCTTTTACCCCATCATTGATACCTTAGCATCCCAAGAACTTGAGCAGTGAATTGACAGCGCTCATACCCTGCTAAATTGCAACCATTCTGGGACCCAGAAGCCTCTTCCCCTTCTCCCCAACCTTGCCAGAAGGATGAACTCCCTCCAGATAAGCTCTGTCTGGGACACTGTCACAAACCCTCCCATGTTCCTCCATGAGAAAATAGAATCCCGATTGATGAAACCAGGAAAACACAAACACCAAAGAAAAATCGCCCTCACAAAGCAGTAATACTTGAGATGTATCAGTACCCTTGGTTCACACTGGACATTGAAAGTATACAACCCAATTCTTCTCTGCACCCTTAGCCTTCTTGAAATTGATTGTTTAACCCTGAAAAAGGATCAGAGGAAAGAACCAGAAGTTTCCTACACTGCGTTCAGAGGAAAACTTGAGCATCAGAATTACAAACAAACTAGAGACCTTGTATTTAAAATGTAAGATTAATTAGAGTAATTGCAACAAATGACTGATTTCTTTTGGAATTGTTGAAAATATTATCCAAGTTCTTGTCTGTTCCTGTGTGGAACAGATAACTGACCTGAGAATATCTGAACCAACAGCACCCATAGTATATACCGTGTCAGCCATTCCACAATTCACTAATCAACAGTGAAAGTGTAAGCTGCTTAGCACACTGATCAGGAGTTGGGACTGCATGTCATGTCTGTGTTTTCTACCTCTGAAACCTAATGAGGAATGGTCAGAGAGATCTAATTATAAATGTGTCATTCAGTATGTATTCTAAAAGAAAGCTCACTGAAGGACCCTTAATGTAGATGACAAGTGAACAAACTGAAATGTACCCCAAACTGATTGCTAACAGAAAGATTACAGGATTAAAGGAACTGTGTTCCTTCACCCATTATCTATTAGAAAATATACTCAATCACAAAAAAATCCTTCATCTGATATAGTTCTTTAACCTTTTACTTTATGTTTCTCACAGTGACCTAGAACTTAATGGTTAAGGGGAGTATTATGCTTTTAGTGAACCAGGATAGACAAATCAGATCATACTTTAAAAAAAAATTAATCTACATTTGTGATTATTGTGGGCCAGGAAAAGCAGTGTGTCTAGGAGTTATCCATCGGATAATATCGTCTTCCCTAGGTATGCTACTCCCTATTTGCTCAGCACACTGTAACTCTTTCTCATGAGCTGCTTGTTCTATTTTATTACTCTGAGGAATGTTAATGTGGCTCAGTGGAAAGAGCCTGGGCTTCGGAGTCAGAGGTCATGGGTTCGACTCCCGGCTCTGCCACTTGTCAGCTGTGTGACTGTGGGCAAGTCACTTAGCTTCTCTGTGCCTCAGTTCCCTCATCTGTAAAATGGGGATTAACTGTGAGCCTCACGTGGGACAACCTGATTACCCTGTATCTATCCCAGCGCTTAGAACAGTGCTCTGCACATAGTAAGCGCTTAACAAACACCAACATTATTATTATTATTATTAAATAGATTTTGCAAATGTCCAGTAGATAGCTTTCATTCCCAACCAAGGAAAGGTGGAGAACTAACTAAGAGGAAGAGAATGCAGGCTGGTGGGGAAAGTTTCATGTTTCATTTTATTTCATTAGAATGGAAGCTCCTTGTGGACAGGAAGCTTCTGTTGTTCTATGCCCGGTGTTTACTATATCTAGTGTCCTAGAGAAGGAGTCTCCCAAAGGGAATAGCTGATAAATCTTGGTCATGATACCGAGAACCCACACAGTGGAATTGAGTGTTATGCTAATAGTTCTGGCAGGATTTCTCGCATGATTTCTCATCTCTGCCAGGGACATTCCTGCTGGGGTTTGCAGTGGTGCTCAATAAATGCCATGACTACTGTTGAATCCTTGAGTATCTCTGGCCCTTTTGTTTTACATTTTCATGCTTTCCATCTCTTTCCCACACCAAGAGTCTCAATCTGGTCACTGGGGCTCATTAGCCCAACTACTACCCTTTTAGCCAAGGGTAAGAAGGGCAGGGTGGCATTTTCTGCCTCCAATTAGTACCAGCCTTTAATCTGTGAAAGATTTGGTTGTTCCAAGCTGGGATAGTATGGTGCCTTTGTGTCTGGGGCAACCCACATTTTGTCTCACCGTTCCGCTCCCTGCAGAGAGCTCAGTTATGCCTCACGGTGGGCTTGCACCCCTGGAACAAAACGGGATGTTTTTCCCGGTGAATGCTGGTCGGCTTCAGTTGTTTGGGTGATGTCAGCATTCTCTTATCCTTGGATATTTGTCAGTCAGCACTTTAGTACCTCACCCATGTGCTCTGGCTTTCATCTTTTAAGGATGGGGATATTATTTGCTATATTTCATGTGCTTCTGTGAGCATTTGTCATCCCTAGAAAGATATGCATTTGAATTATATCCGGGGGCGAGAGGGGGGGAGGAATAGAATGATTGACATGACTCTTGACATGATTTTTGTCAGGACTTTGGCATGCCATTTGCTGGAAAACCTATTCTAATGAATGCCTTTTACACTTCCAAGATGTGCAATCTAGTGATAGGCTTGCTTTTTTCCACCTTGATATCCAAATGTCAATCATCAGCGAGAAAATTATGCTAGTGAATAAGGTAGCATGCAATTTACCCTCAGAAATTGAACATCTACCTTAAGTGGGAAAAAGGGTGTTTTCCTTACCCTGATGTAAGTTTGCATATAAATCTGTGCCTGCCTACGCCTCGTTGTATACACTTAACATCCAGCCTTGTGAGTCACCATTTTTATCATTTGAATGGAGTATTTAATACACATTTTAAAATTACCCTTGTACATATGCAGTTAATAAGTTAAAGTGTAGGGAAAGGTATTGCCAAAAGGTATTGCACTTCCCCAAGGACTTCCTTTCCCATTGAGTTAAATGGGAGAGGCCTCTGTTGCCGTGGGCAATAAAGACAGCTATTTTACCATAGACTTCATTACTGAGACCCCACAAGGATTTTCTTTTCTGTTCTTTCTTCCTTCCTTCCTTCCTTCCTTTCTTCCTTTGATCAGGACTTTTGTCTTAATCACAGTGGGCAAGACATGCACTTCTTCCTAAAACAGGGTGACACGTTCACCTGATGCTTCAGTTAATTAATGCAGAATTAATGTGGAATGTTCCAAGAGAACTCGTGATCGTCCCAATTCACCAAATGAGTTCCCTGTGATTAATGTTATCATAGGAAATACCAAAGGAATTAATAATGATTAGGTCATTATTTCCAAGTGTTGCTGAAAACTGAAAGATCTTTATTCATTACAACAAGGGCTTTTAAAAAATCAACAAACTTTCTATTTTTTTCCATGTGTGTCTGTGTGCCTCTGTTTTGCAAAAAGTCTTCTCAATTCTGAGTTTCCTCAGTTGGATAAGCTTCTTTGAGAATAAAAAGTTGAAAGTTTTCAGCTAATGTTCAGGGGAAAAAAGGAATTTTTGTGTGTGTGGATTCAGCCAGTACTTATTCCATGTTACAGCAGTTGTAAGCCAGCACCTTGAGGGCAGGGATCCTGACTTTTATGGTTCATTCATTGTCATATTTATTGAGCGCTTACTGTGTGCAGAGCACTGGTACTAAGCACTGGGAAGTACAGTTTGGCAACAGATAGAGACAATCCCTACCCAACAATGGACTCACAATCTAGAAGGGGGAGACAGACAACAAAACAAAACAAGTAGACAGGCATCATTGCCATCAAAATATAGACTCCTTTGCAATTCTCCACTTGGCCCAAGATGATGTTGAATGTATGCTGTGATTATAATAAATAACACTGGTTTCCAGAAAACTGTATTTGTGGGCAATGACTGTTGATGAATTGTTAGCAAAGTTAAGGAATGTTAAGTGGTACATCCCTGAACATCAAAATGAAGGATGAGAGCAACCTTCATTCTGTTTCCTTCAGGAGTCTGTTGATTCCAGTGTTGGAGACAGAATATTGGCCTTAATAGGTCAATGTTCTGACCCAGTGTTTCCTACATACTTGTCTTTGAATAAAAGAAGGAAAGATTTGATTCCTGGACTCTAAGGCATAGGAGCTGTGTAAATATAAACTGATAGAGAGACCGTCACTGATTTGAAGCCAATATAGTAATGTAGTTGTGGGCAGGGAATGTGTCTACCAATTCTGTTGTACTGTACTCTCCAAAATGCTTAGTGTAAAGCTCTGCACATAGCAAGTGCTCAATAAATATCATTGATTGATTAATATAGGCAGCTGGGAAGCAAAATATTTAATTGCTATGTCTTTCTTGATCTTCACCTGAGGTAACTGCATCCAGGGTCTCTTTATGATTCTAGGACCAGTCCATCTCTGATCTTTCTACTAGGTTGGCCAGCAGACCTCACAGTCAGGGCTAGGTAATAATAATCATAATTTTGGTAGTTAAGTGCTTACTGTGTTCCAAGTACGGTACTAAGTACTGGCATAAATACAAGATAATCAGGTTAACACAATCCCTGTCCCAAGTGGGGCCATTGTGTAGGAAGGAGGGAGAATAGTATTTAATCCCCATTTTACAGATGAGAAAACTGAGGCACAAAGAAGTTAAGTGACTTGCCCAAGGTCCACAGCAGAGAAATAGCAGAGCTGGGATTAGATCCCAGGTCCTCTGGCTCCCAGGCTCGCTCTCTTTCCATTAGGCCAGGATGGGGTGAGTGTTGCGGTAATAAACACATTCATTCAACCCAGCAATCAGGAAACAGCCAGGCAACCAAGCAATGAATCTAACTAAAGTCCAGGATACTACTGGAAATGTGTTTTGATTGAAAGAAGGTGCAGAACTTTTCCATGCTAAAATGGAAAGGGAATGATTGACGTATTAATGCATGTCAGAGGCACACACTCGAGACCTACAGAAGGAATGTGATTTTTCAGAAGTCAGGAGAAAGAGGTCATTCTCCTTCTCTCTCCTACCTCCACTATCCTTGCTTTCTTCCACTTTATCAAAAGTGAGTTGGCTGATTGTATTCGAGGATTTTCTTGGGGCAAATACAATGAACCCAGAATTGCAGATAATATTCATGAGATAAAGCTCATGCACACAGTAAACATTCAATAAATACCACTGATGGATTGATTAGGGAATAATAAATGCAAGGTGTAACCGTGAATGTGTGGGCCTGCTTAGCAGTGATTCAGCATAGTGGGAAATGCTGGAACAGCTAGCAACATGAGAATAATTTGCTGCCTCTTGTTTGCCTGGTGCTGACTTTGGGATATTAGGAGCACGAGTGCTTCCCTTTTTAAAGCATATCTCAGGGAGGAACATCAAGACCTTGACCCAGATTTGCTTCTGTCTTCACCTTTGTGTTACAACAAACATCCTATCATCCTATCAGTATTGGCTTTTCACACACTTTCCAAGGTGGGTACCAAAAGTGGCTGGATGATTCCCATCATCCTTTGGGATGAAATGATACTGGTGTGCCCATTTCTAGTGTTGGTGTTGCTGTCATTTTAGGATGTCTTGGGCTCTATCTGCAACTTCTCTTTACAGTCCTTGTTTTTGAAATTCAAAGTTGCCCCTGGAAACTTTTAGAGAATGAAAGATAGTGACAGAGGATGTATAAAGCATGATGGTTGGCAGAGTTCTGCATTTTTCATAACCGCTAGTTCCTCTGGGAGAAGCTTAACATGGTTGCCCCCTATTAGTGGTAAAGAAATAAATGTTCAGAGAAATCAAGTGGTTTGTCCAAGGTCACACAGCATATTGGGAGCTCCTAAGCAACCCTTGATTGCTGCTTTACCTCCTAGGGCCAGCCAAGCAAACATTGCTGAGCTAGATTTGCCCCTTCAGAAGGAGGCCGTGATTCCCGGGCCCACCTGGAGGGTTAGCTACTGCCAGGTGTATCTTGGAAAAGTTTGGGTTGAGAGAAAGCCATTACTTTGTTGCCTTTGCTTCAACAATCAGAAAGGGGGAAGGACTACTCCCAAGATTGATATTAATCACGAGTAGGCAATCAGGAAAACCTTTCTAGAGACTTAATCTGTTCCACTTCCACTGTGAATTCTCTGTCAGTGAAAACCTCCGTTAAGGGGAAGACTGTCTGAGCAGCATATGTTTCTGTACAAAACAGAAGGCTCCTTTACAGGACCCAGTAATACTACACTGAAAGCCGAGGAAATGCTTCTCTCCATAGGTGGTAGAAATATGAAATTTGCTGTACTGTGAGCTGGAGTGGCAAGTCTGTAAACAAGAAAGACAGAAGATATATTTTAAAGACACAGTGAAGCAAAATTCAGGTATTGCAGCATGCCTGTGGACAGGTGGATCCCGACACAGCAGAAAGATCAGCCTGGCTAGTAGCAGTTAAGACTGGGATGAATCTCTTAGAACAGAGGCTTCAAGATAATTCCAAGACTCAGAATTGAAAATGGTACTAGCCATGGTAAATTCCATGTCTAGCAGCACAACTTCAAATACAAAGGATCACCATGTATACTGGCCTAGGTCTGTATACAAAGTAAATGACAAGAAAAGCCTTGATGGTTTCTTGACGGTAGAGGGTTTAAACTCCATCAACAACAATATCTGGTTTGCCTTTAAAAAGTATGTAATGTTTGAACTTAATTAAGGAAAGTAATGTATAGATAAGTGTATAATAATACAAAATTAAATTTGATACATGAAGCAATTACTGCCGCTAAATGGGAAAGGTAAATGAAATCCAATTAGTGACAGGAATTAATAATTATTTGCCATTTTAAATGGGGATTTTCCCTGCTGCCAAGAAGGTGTCATGATTCTGACTCTGAGTGGTTACAAGTCACCTTGGAAAATTTGGGGGTGGGAATTAAAGTGCTTAGGGATCTTACCTTAAAGCTCAGCAGCCTCTATTGACATCAGTCCCTCCCATGGAGCTACCCCATGTTCCAGCCTATGTAGCAGATATATCCTGGGAATGCAGTGAAATATCTAGGGCATCAGCGTCCACAGAGAAAATGGGAAATAATTAAATCTGAGCTAATGATATGCACAGCAACTGAACTGATGGGAGGTAAAGTGCATTCTGTGCAACTTTTTTTTTTTATGTCTGTGTCAACTCTGGGTCCAATAATGTAAACCGATCACAGTTGGGAAAGGCAATTCATTGTACCCTCTCCTCTTGATTATCCGTGGTCAAGGAGTTCAGTGAGTGGCATGGGTAATTGAATTCCTCAGATGGATTACGGGTGAGAGTCAGGCTCTGTGTAGGCAGTGGAGAGAACCAGGTACAGTTGTTTTAGGTCTTAATACTGACCCTCTGTGGTCCAGAGCATGGGTAGAGAAGGGAGATGGGGAGGAGTGGTGGAGAGCTGATATCAACCTTCCCACCCCACTCTCACCCCAGTTGTGTCCAAACATCTGTTAAAAAATTTGAATCGACAGCTTCAGCATCTCCATCAGATCTTTCTCTAGACCCAAACGAATTGGTGTGTGCTTGAACCCCTCTTCCTTTCCCTCCCAACCTTACAGTGGAAATGCTCTGAATAGTGAAAAGACAAATGCAGCCAAAAAAGAAAAAAGAATAGAGAAGAAGAAACAAAGGGGTCTGACTAATCCCAAAACGAGGTAGTTGACCCAAACAATAAGCCAAGAATAATTACAGCATGTTTACTTTAGCAATAATCAATCAGTGGTATTTAGTGTGGGCAGAGCACTGTACAAAAAGCACTTGGAAGAGTATGTTAGACTAAGAAGAGACACGATACGGGTATTAGGGAACTAACGAACTAATATGGGGGAGAATGACATCAAAATGAATTACAGGTAGGGAAAGCAACCAACTGTAATAAGGATAGGTACATCAGGCTATGGGTGGGAATCAGGTTAGGACCTAAGTGCTTAGGGGATAGGACTAAGTGCCTAGGCATACATGAGAGAGGGAAAATATGGTGGGGAGATAAGGATTATTTAGGAAAGATATTTATTTTACCTGCACATTTATTACCCTATTTATTTTGCTAACGAGGTGTACATCCCCTTGATTCTATTTATCGTGTTTATTTTGTTTTGTTTTTGTCCGTCTGTCTCCCCCGATTAGACTGTAAACCCGTCACTGGGCAGGGATTTTCTCTATCTGTTGCCAAATTGTATATTCCCAGCACTTAGTACAGTGTTCTGCACATAGTAAGCGCTCAATAAATACTATTGAATGAATGAATGAATGAAAGGCTTCCTGGAGAAGATGTGATTTTTAGTAGGGCTTTGAAGATGGGGAGAGTGATGGACTGTCAGATATGAAGGGGGAGGAAGCTCCAGGCAGGAGGAGGTCGAGAGCAAGGGATTAAAACAGATAGATGAGGGTGAGGTAGAGTAAGTTAGGTTTAGCACAGTGAACTGGGAATGGGAGAGGAGCAAGGAGAGGTAGGGAATTGCAACAGCAATGCAATAATAATAATGATGGTATTTGTTAAGTGCTTACTATGTGCCGAGCACTGTTCTAAGCACTGGATGTGAAGCAGATCCTGAGTTAATCACTAATGATGCTCGTATTGGGTTTTGGACATCGTTTCTACCTTTTGCTTAGCAAATTCATCAGAAACAAAGTCAAGATTGGAGTAGCCCACTGGTCTCAAATGGGGTACCAGAGCACACTGAGGTGCTACAGAAATATTCAAGGGGTGCCCCAACTTCTAGAGCCCTTGTCCCTCATCAATAAATCAGAGTGCTTATCGAGTGCTTACTGTGTGCAGAGCTCTGTACTAAGTGCTTGGGAGAGTACAGTATAACAGAGATGGTAGACTGCAGTGAGTTTACAGTCTGTCTCAGCTGCAGTCATGGCAACTTGGAGTTAAAGGAACCATGTAGCCTTTCCAGAGAGGCATCGCCATTGGATCACCACTCTTAATTCTCTATTTCCAGGCAGGCAGCAGAAGAGGGGCCACAACACCCTTGAGAATCTCTGTGGTAGTCGGGGGAAGCCTCCCACCCCACTCAAGAAAGGGCACCACCATGCGAAGAGGTTTAGGCCCTGATAAAAAAAAGGCTGTCCTGCAGAAAGGCCTCCAAACTATAGAATAAAGTACATCATGCTGAGACTTGATTATCACCAAAGGATTTTAGACTTCCCAGTCTCAGCACAGCCTAGGTCTCCTTCTAAACCTAAGGAAGTTCTATTTCTTTTAAAGGGAGTGAGCTCCGGGTGAAGAGCTCTTATCAGCAAACACAGACTTCCTAGTGAAAGAATTTGACAATCTTGGCAGTTAGATTGTGAAGAGAAGCCAACACCAAGCAACTGGCATACATACATGGACAGGCCCAGCTATATAAACCGTATAATTGTTCCTCACATCCAGATATGACACTGTAGATGATATTTTTTGCCATCAGGATCATGCCTCGGTATTTATGGTCACATTTGCTTTTGTTAATCCGCTCTAGGTCTCTTGACCGTGACTCGATGACCTAGCTCCCGGCATATTGAGATGGCGAGTGGGAGTCGATGTAGGCTATGGCTTTCTGGGTGGGATTTCTACAGGCATTCTCTGGGCTAGTTAGAAAGATGTGAGCCTCTCCCCTCTAAAGAATCTTCACCCATTCAAGAGAGAGTTTGCACTATTTAACAGAATTCTTCCTTCCAATGCATGCCTTTCCTTTGAAGGATAGGTTGGCGACCACTGCCTCCAGATAACACTGGTTGTAAAAATAATAGAAGCAGGGTTGATTCAGCTCGTACTGGGTGCATTACCCTGTAGTCGCTGCTTGGAAAAAATTCAGCAGAAGAAAAATAGTAATAATTGTGGTATGTATTAAGTGCTGGCTGTGTGGACTGGGGTAGATACAGTAGTCAGATTGGACACAGATTGGTTCCAACGAGGTTACAGTGAGGAAACCGAGATTGGGAGAGATTAAATGATTTACCTTAATTGGCAAAGCAGGCCAGTGACATAGCTGGAACTAGAATCCATGTTTCTGGACTTCCAGTTTGATAGTCATTCTACTCAAGTTCCCTGTCCACAAGGAGCGTACAGCGTATGCTTTAGATTCATAGTCCATTCACTGTTTTTACTTGGGGAGCAAGGTAAACTGTGGCTCTTTCAAGTGCAGGTTTAGTTGCTGGAAATGTGAAAGTCTACAGTGGGGGTCTATTGGGGCTTGACCCCCGCCCTCAAAAAATCAACTTCCTTTTCCCAGTGATCATTCAAGGCAGAGTTCCTGGGTGCTTCAAAGGGAACCTTTTTTCCATTTACTGGTTTACTGAAATCTTGTTGTCCATAGAATCTTCTCCCAGCTCCCTTTATTTCTTGTTCCATCATGTCCTTTAAATCACCCTCAAACATATTTCTTGAGCAGTGTAGTTCTGTGATTTCAGCAAGAGGCCTATTATCAATAAGGTTTGGTGTGGGTGATTGGGGTCAATTCTTACTATAAATTATTAATATGAGTTAGGCATACAGTTTGGTTCAGGTTCAGAGGCTCAGGGTTTGAGAGAAATTAGGGTAGGTCTATAAGAAATATTCCTTTGGGAAAGCAAAATTAAAAAAAAAAAAAAATGAATGTCAAACACATTCACACAGTTATTTCTGTAGGAAGCTGGATTTCTCTACCAGTGAATGGATTGTTACCATGTATTAATGCCTCACCCTAAGATTGAAAGCTCCTTGTGGTAAGGGAACATGTCTACCAACTGTTGTACTCTCCCAAGCATTTACTATAGTGCTCTGCACATAGTAAGTGCTCAATAAATATGAGGGATTTACTTTGGGGAGAGGTAATGAAACCTAAGATGAAAGATTTTTCTGAATTTATTTGTTAAGCTGGAGTAAACAATACCTTATTAGGCAGCAGCAGAGAGTGAAGTAGAAGAAATCCAAATCAGCTTCTTGGGTTGAAGGGTTTTTTTGTTGTTTTTGTTTGTTTTTCTCCTAATGGGAAGAAACGACTTCATGGAGAATTAAACTGGTAATAAATAATGAAATAGTTCATTAAAACATGGTGGCAGCATTCCCTGGTTTGCTGGCCCATCCCTCTGTTTAAACAGATGAAAAGAAAGTCGACTGCCTCCCCAGTTGAAAATTGCACTGGTTTTACAAAGGTGCTGTTTGGGGGTTTCGTAACCTTTGTATATCGAGACTCAGAAGCCTCTGCTGCATGCTGTGGTTACTGATCCTCAACTGACGAGGGAATTGGGGGTTGATGTGTAACTCCACCGTACCTCCGTTCAATAGGGTTCCCATGATAGTTCCCCACCAGGCTTAGCCGTTGTGCTGACCTTACCTCTCTGGGTCCCTCTTTCTCTTCTGAATTGTGTTCTCCTTTTCAAACGAAAATGATTGGACATTGTCTGGAGGAGGTTGAAAGCCTTCAGGATATTGTTTTCGCAGATGCAGAAAATTCCATCCGGGCATTTTCCATTCTGGGGGGCAGATGGTTTTTTGTAAGCACAGGATGTTCTTTCTATTGTGGGGACTCGAGAACTGCTTACGTGAGTTACGCGTTGTGCCTTTTAAGGAGCAAAAATTGGTTAAGGATCAGCACCAAGGCCTGATCAGGGTACTACTGCTCAGACTTAAAATTGCAATCCCTGCCAGGGAAACTATGAGCCACTTTGTCACATTCTTTGATATCGTCCCCCGGTGCTGCAGGGAATTTTAATAAGCTCACATTTCTGTACCTCTTCCTTTACTCTAGTACTTAATGCTGTGTTTCCTCCTTCCGTTTGCTCTGATCATGCATAAATTCTGAGATTTTATTATGAAAACCATCGCTTAATCAGAATAGCATTTTCTGCCTAGTCCAAACAGGGCAGCCTTTCCTACTGAACTTGTACACACATCTTTATGCTCTATTACCCCTTCCAATCTGTAATTTATTTTCCTGTCTATCTCTCCCATTAGACAGTAAGCTCTTTGTGGGCCGTGACCATATCTGCAGCTTCTGTTGTACCGTTAATCATTTAGTGCTATGCACAGAGTAGGGACTCAGTGAGCACTATTGATCTATGAAAATTAATCGGCATTGTATATTGATGTTGTAGTTTGGTACTGTAATAAAATTTTTCAGATAACTACCCTATATAATGAAGGAGGTTTATGTGTATTACATGTTTCTAGCCTTCATTTTCAAAGGCGATGCTTCTGATACTGAATCAATAACTATGGTGGTATTTGTTCAGCATTTACTATGTGTCAAGAAGTGTGTGTTTGTGTGTGTGCATATATGCGTGTGTGTGTGACATTGATATACAACTGACACACTCCAGTTCATATTTTGTGCATCTAGGGAAAGGTCCTTGCATGTTGATCCATGTTTGCCCAATATGGATCCTGTCTTTTCAAGATTGCTTCATGGTGTCCCCATCTTGGCAAAGCTCCCCTGAAAGAGAGTCGGTGTGGCCTAGTGGAAAGAGCTCAGGCTTGGGACTCAGAGGACCTTGGTTCTAATCCTGGCTCCATCACCTGCCTGCAGCGTGACCTTGGGCAAGTCACTTGGCTTCTCCGGGCCTCACTTTCCTCGTTTGTGAAGTGGGGATTCAATGCCTGCTCTCCCTCTGCCTTAGACCATGAACTTCATGTGCGATAGGGACTGTGTCCAGTCTGATTAACTTGCATCTACCCCAGCGCTTCGTACAGTGCTTGGTACATAGTATGTGCTTAACAACTATCATTGTTATTGTTATGGTTATTATTATTGATGATAATACTTATACTAATAGAAAGCAACCCCTTTCCTGATTGCTGTCCACCAGACTGGTGTGTCTGCTGGGGTGGTTGGCCTGCCAGTAGACCTGGACTTAATCACATTGTTTGAGACTCTGCTTTTGGTCCTCTTCGGGTGCTCACTTCCACTTCCCCATCCAGTAGCTGCCTGGGTATCCTGATGGGAAAATGTGAAAATATGCAGAGCTGAAAATCAGAAATTTTCTAACCGACCAAAGCAGAAATTTGAAAAGGATCCCAGAAACCAAGTCTGTTTTCAAAACATATCCAGTTTCAACCTTGAGAGTAATCAGTCCCCTCCATACTTAGAAATGGAATTGAAAATGTTTTGTGTGTTTTGACCATCTTGCCATTAGAGAGTACTCCCTAACTCTGATATGAAGAAGGTTTTGAGCCCCTCCTCACTGTAAAGGGAATTTGCCTGTATACTTAACTGGAAGGTGGGCGATTGAAATTGAATAGTTCACAGTGTTTCAGCTGAAAGGAACAAAGTCTCTTCTCTTCTTCATAGACTAGTCCTTTTAATAGCCTTCTTTTGAGTATAAGTTGGCCTTTACATAAAGTATCCTTAAATACCTGGATATAAAGTATCAAGGTATGATCAAAATTCACAATTCCAGCTTTTTTTTATCCCAGAAACTGCAGCTAGATTCCTTGTTAACTACAATCCCAACTAGCCTGGTACTTTAAGCAAAAACATCATCCCTCTTCTTGTATTGACTTTTTAAACTTCCGCATGTGACACTGCTATTGTGAATGTGTATTGCACCAAGATAGGTGCCTGTCCAGGGCCGGACGACATATATAATTATAGACTTGGGATATTTAGACTGAGATACATCTACATCAACATTTAACTTGTCCTATTATCTACACCGCCCTCCTGACCCTCCTATTTATCTTCTGTCAAGTCTATTAATGACCTCTTTCTTTCCTTTAGCTCCTGATGATATCATCTTCTATCTTTGATTCCCATTTCTATCCTGTCATTCTTTCATATGAGTCTATGGAATAATGTGGAAGAAAGTATTATACCCTATTCTGTGGAGTGGGAATAATTCCTGTCTCTGGCCATTAAAACAAGCTTCCTTCAATCAGAGTATTTATTTGCACCCCACAGGATGCTTAGAACTATATCAGGTGTTTGGGGTAAATAAGAATAGTCATGACACCAGATAAAAATGACAAGAAAAAAAAGAAAAGAAAGTCCTTGACCCAATCAGGATAAACACAGACATATGTAAGCAGAGTTACAAGAGTAATTTTAGCAGGAGGAGAGAAGCCATGAATCTTGTTTAGCAAGTTGGAGAAGGCTTTGTCATCAGCCTCAATTTATTCCTGGCCCAGAAGCCCTTTGGGGGCTTGCAAGTGTTCCTTGGAATGCAGAATTGTCACTGGTTGACCCTCAGGTCCTAATTGCTGCCTATATTGGCCAAGAATAAATGGTCATTTCTTCCTTCTGATTTTTTTGTATCTCAACTTTGCAATGAAAGGTACAGTTACTAGTGACTCCATTATTTTTCCCAGCACAGCATTGGTCATCGGGAATCAGCATAATGAGCCTGCTGTATGCTTCCTTAGGCAAAGAGAGAGAAGGTGCTAATACAAAGAAGTGCAAAGATGGGATTGGAAGTGTGGAGTGACCCAATGAAAGTAGCCAGACCAGAAGTGAAATCAGTTAAAAACAAAAAACAATACAGAGGCCCTCAAAACCCAAACCCCAGTTCTTTTGGTAGGGTTCCGACTTCTCGGAGCTCTAAGCCATTCTGCTAAAGCCTTTTCACCTACAAAAGGATGGCTGTGGTCTTCTCCAAAGGCAAATGATTCAACCTCAAATGCACAATAGCCATCTTTTTGGCTCCTGCACATCCCTGGGGCCCAGCATCTCTTTCCTCTCCCCTCCACCTCTCCCCTGAGAGTGGCAGAGCTTCTCCTCATGGCTGCAGAAACTCTCTTTGGGCATTAGGTAGCTTCCCCAGCTTTGCTGGGGGCAGTTGGACACAGACCCGTGGGAAAGGGAGTTGTGTAACTCCCCAAAGGGGTTTTTACTGGGCTTGTGCCCACCTGTAATGACAACATTTCTCCCACCACACCCATCTGCATTACATTCCTTGGTGGCCATGAACTGGGATATTTTTCTCACCCTTCCCATGTCAGGAGAGATGCAGTTTCACCCTGGATACCCGGGAGTCTTTCTCTTTGAGTTAAGTGTAAACCTGCTTGACACAGAGGGAGGGTAATCCAGTCTTAAAGTTCTGTGTATATCTGGGTGAGGGACGGCAGGCAGAGCAAGAGGAACTGGCATCCCTAGTCCGGGGAGGAGAGAATCAGGCCAGTCAAAGCTAGCCCTTCTGCCCAGAATTGCACCTGTGGAACCCATCCTCATGACTCTGAGCTAGCGGTCTCAGGCATTTGTTCTTTTATTTCCTTCTTCCTTGCAGTGATAGCACTGCCTCTCACATTTTCAAGTCCCTATCTTGGAACCTGTCTCAGTAATACCGGAGTAGATGACAGATTCTCTCTCTTACATCTAAATGATTTAATCCAGAGAGATGGGTAACCTGCCACCTATTTAATTTGGAGAGCCTGAATATGCCCCATAAATATGGAAAATGTGATCGAGTCAGCTTGAAACGAAACAAATGTTGTTCAGAAAAATTCAGCAATCAATTTTGAATGCCATCACAAATTCCCTGCTGGTCTCCTGCCTGGGGTTCGTTCAGTTGAAAGAACTTTTTCAAACTCTCTCCCCATGTTTCTCTCCTCTCTCCTTTCCTCTCTTCATCTGTCATCCATCTCCAAAGTTTACCTTTCTGCTTCTAACTTTCTTGCCTCAGTAGCCGGCAGCAACCAAGAGAGGAGTTTGTTGTTCAGGAACAAAGGCCTCTAGAAGATCGGACACACAAGAAGGAGATTTGAAAAATGTGTCCGGTGTTACAAGTGATGAACAGAGCGCCTGGGTGCTTACATAGAGACCCCTGAACCTGCAGGTTGGGCTCAATAGACATGTTCAGGGCAACCTCTTTTGATTAAGGTCTTGTTGGCTCCCATCTTGGTGCTGTCAGGATTTCTCCTGACTGACCAGGTCACCAGATTCGGGGCTCAGTTTTGAGGTTTGGTTAGGTCCTTCTCTTCTCAGAAGAGTATGCTGTGTCTGCTGAAGATTGAGACTACCAGGCATTTGGCAGACAGCTCCTGAGCTTGGAGGTGATTCGGACAGAAAACAATGACACGTGGCTCAGGCTGGAAAAATGCAAACCTAGCGTATAATCAGAAACAGAAATCTTAAGATTAAAAGCAACCTTCGTGGATGTGGGAGAGTTGATGGAACGGGCAGCCAAACATTTCTTACAAGTGTTAAATCAGCCAGTGTCTTGTTACATGTTATGTAAAGGCTCATCACAACCAGGACTAGAGAACTCTGAAATACTACCGGAGATTCTAAAGAATAGGAGAGGTACAAATTTGAGTTTATTGGCCAGATTAATTTAAGGGTCTATATGTGTTGTATATTAAATCATTTAGTCTGATACCTTCCTGAAGTGCTCATACCACTGCTTTAATAATGATAATAACAATAATAATAATGGTATTTGGTAAGCGCTTACTTTGGGCCAGACACTGTACTAAGTGCTGGATATGTCCTTGTTCTTCCTCCCGCTCTGGCTTTGTGTAAATATTTTTTCTATCTTCCCCCATTAGACCGTAAGATGGTTTAGGGCTGTGAATGCGTGTTTAACTTCTGCTGTGGGGTCCTGTTTGCTCGGTTCAGTCCTTTGCATCAGTGAAAATGCTATAAATATTATTGATTGATCCACTGCTCCAGGAGAGAAGTAGTCAAAAATACTACAGACTAAGGGCTGCCAACAACAAAGGTGAAACTCAAGTTCATTTTGCTGTTATTCAAGAGCGCTGTTAAAATTATGCAGGGGAGGGAAATGACAAGCTTGAAATCAGTGACTAAAATTGGGATTTGGATCATTTGTGAATTTCCATTATCCAAGAAACATTTGTCACTTAATATCACAGGTATTGAGAATTGACTGGAAGGCAAAAATGGAAGGGAAAACATTTCCTTGGTGACTTGCCAATTTGTGCATTCCATAGTATGGATATGGAGAGTAAATACAGTCAAAATCCAGTGATTCAGATGTCTGTAATACAAACTGACTGGTTGTCCAAACTGAGACAGGCTCGGGTAATCAAAACGAAACTCGGCAAACCAAACAAAATTGAGAGAACATCTGTCAAAGCCAATTTCATCCACTTACCTGACTTCTGATTATCCCAACTAGCCTCCGTCACCACTAGTTTGAGCAATCAGCTTTCTACCGAAACCGAATCCTCTCTTGGAAAAATACACAATCCCAGCCTGTGAGAGGGAATTTAGCCCCTCTCACCAACAGTCAGTATTCTCCAATAAGCGGGTCACTGTCAATTTGAACGATGGTTCCATGATGAAACCGAAGATTTGAGTAGTGAGGCCTGGTGCATAGACCACGGGCCTGGGAGTCAGAAGGATTTGGGTTCTAATGCCGGCTCTGCCACTTGTAAGCTGTGTGACCTTAGGAAACTCACTTAACTTTTCTGTGCCTCAGTTACCTCATCTGTAAAATGGGAATTATGACTGACATGGACTGTGTCTAACCCGATTATCTTATATCTATTTCAGTACAGTGCCTGGGACATAGTAAGTGCTTAAAAATGCCAAAAAAAAAAAAAGACTTCTCTGTGTGCAGTGCTCCATGAGGAAAAGAATGGAGAGGAGGAATATGACACTGGGGAACATTTGAGGTCTAATAAACTGTTCAGGAGGGAGTTTCTCTTGTTTTAACTCCCAGTGCTTGCTTGAAAGACCCAGGCAGATGGTAATCTAGACTCGAAAGCCAGAGATAGTATAAGGCTTTGCCGCATCTGTTTCTACTTTATGTGGAGAAAGGAGTCTGAAAGAAGTTCAAGTCACAAGTGAGATAAGCAGCCTTCTGCTGTTTGACTCTCTGGTTCCTGGCTGCAGGAGAACCGCCTGCAATACTAGTGTTTGATTTAAAATGTAGTTGGGTTGAAATCCATCAATGGAATCAATGGATCAACGATACCAGTAGTGTTATTCATTCGATGGTATTGAAAAAGGGAAAGACAGCCTGGTGAAAGGCGAGAGGGATCTTCCCCCAAATGATTGTCCCAGATTATGATTGGGAGAGTTAGAAAATAAGAAACTGGTAATAATATTGGTATTAAGTACTTATGGGCTTAACACTGAGTTAAGCACCAAGACAGATACAAGGTAATCAGATTGGACCAGTCCCTGTCCTACGCAGAGCTCACAGTATAAGGAGAACAAGTGTCATCTCCATCCCCAGGAAAATGAGGGACAGAGAAGTTAAGGGACTTGGCCAAGGTCACGCAGGAGGCCAGTGGCAGAGCTGGGACTGGGACTTAGCTCTCCTGACTCTCATCCCCAGTTAGGTCATGCCATCTGTTTAAAGAGTTAGAGTTTTCTAATCACCACATCACATTATCTGAAATGTGTTGTCCCAGCCACCCAAACTGTGGCCATGGTCTGGATAAGGCAGTTCAGGCTCAGTGGTGATGGCAATAGTCAGTCGCCTGCAGTTGCTTCCATTTGAGAAGAGGGTCCCTGAGCCTTTCCTTCACTGAACTCAAAAATCGCAGTTTCTTTAACCTCTCACCAAGTGTGTGGTTCCATCATTATGGGAAGTAGCATGGCATAGTGGATGGAGCAGGAACCTGGGAGTCAGAACTTGGTTGGTTCTAATTCCAGCTCTGCCACTTGTCTGCTGTGTAACCTTGGGCAAGTCACTTCACCACTCTGGGCCTCAGTTACCTCATCTGTAAAATGGGGGTTGAGACTGTGCGCCCCATGTGGGACAGGGTTTGTGTTCAGTCCTATTTATTGAGTGCTTACTGTGTGCAAAGCACTGTACTCACACCTGGGAGAGTACAGAATGGCAACCAACAGACACATTCACTTCCCACAACAAGCTCAGAGACTTGAAGGGGAGACAGACATTAATATAAATAAATATCTGATATATACATATGTCCTTTGGAGTTGGAAAGTAGGATGAATGAAGGGAGCAAATCGAGGCAGTGCTGAAGGGAGTGGAAGAAGAGAGGAGGGCTTAGTCAGGGAAGACTTCTGGGAGGAGATGTACCCTCAGTAGCACTTTGAAGTGAGGGAGAACAGTTATCTGTCTGTGTCCAACCTGATTTACTTGTATCCACTCCAGCACTTAGTACAGTGCCTGGCACATAGTAAGCACCTAACAAATACCACAATTCTTAGTCATTGCCTTCTGGAATGATGGCCATTCCAAATGCCTGGCTGCCATCATCCTCCTGGGTTGTGTGGGGTGGGGTGGCTTGGAGGGAAAAGTTCCGGTTCTGGGCCAAGCTCCATTGGTTCAGGTCAGAAATGGACCAGCCTGGGATTCTGCTGTAGGACCTGGAATGTGGCAGGAAACCCTGGGGAGCTGAACAGGTGAAAATTTTCCAGGATTTTGGAAGCAGTTTTGGGATGGCTCTGGGCTGTTTCTGTGATGGAAGGGATCCTGGTTTTGCAGTTACAAGGGTCCTGGATGGCCTGGCCAAGCTGGACCTCTGAGGCCATAGAGTTGTGAATAAGACCCATGGGAAAGGGTTTCCTAAGGGGTTCAGATGCCAACCTGGTCCAAGGGGTTCTGGTGGAACTACTCTCAGCCTGGAGACCCAGAGAGTTGCCAACTTGGGGTCCACCTTTCTGGGATTGCTCAATGAGGGGTACTGATACTACAGCCTACCCCCCACAGTTCTCTACTCTTAATGGCAACCTGCACACTGTACCTCAATCTCATCTGTCTCACTGCCATCCCCTTGCCCACATTCATTCATTCATTTATTCAAACGTATTTATTGAGTGCTTACGTCATGCAGAGCACTGTACTAAGCACTTGGAATGTACAATTCTGCAACAGATAGAGACAATCCCTACCCAACAACAGGCTCACGGTCTCTCTGGCCTGGAACTCCCTTCCCCTTCATATTTGTCTCCACTCCAACTCCACTCTCCCCACTTTCAAAGCCATCCTAAAATTACATCTTCTCCAGAAGACCTTCCCCAGCTAAGCCCTCATGTCCCCTATTCCCTTTCCTTTCTGGGTTGCCTATGCACAAGGATCTGTACCCTTTAAGCACTTGGTATTTACCCCACCCTCAGCCCCAAAGCACTTATATTCATATTTGTAATTTATTTTAATATCTGTCTCCCCCTCTAGCCCGTAAACTCCTTGTAGTTAGGGAACACATACACCAACTTGTACTCTCCCAAGTGCTTATTACAGTGTTCTGTCCACAGTAAGCACTCAGTAAGTGTCATTGATTGGGAGGCTCTTTGGCAGAGAAGGAAAAGGCAACATTCAAGGCAGAACAGAATCTACCAAGAACTTTGGTAAGGGCCAAAGTGAGGGAGAGAAAGGCCTTTGGAGGAAGAAGGGATATACAATGCTAAATAAGGGGAAAAATAGCTTAGGAAAAAAAAAGGTAGGTGGAATCTGTCAACGTTTTTGAAGTCAATGCCTGAATCCCTCTGCTGGGGATCTGGCCCTTGTTTGTATTCAGCACTGAAGTCGTACTGGAACTGATGCTAACACGTAGGGCCTGTGCTGGCAGTTGTGATGCTTGTTGTTGGGGATGTGAGGATTAGGAAGTCAGGAGCTCAGTTCTGCCTTGCTTTGATGTTATGCTCAGGCAAACATTTGACTCAGATCCAACTACCTGAGCTCTTGGTGGGAAAAAGAATTGCAGATGGCACATTCACCCTTGGGTGCAAGATTTCACTCCTCTTTGGGTATGGCAGGAGGGGAATTGTTCTCCTCCTGGGGCTGTCTTCATTTACATAGGTAGGCATCCTTTGTTATTCAAAGACACCATTGACAGTGAAGTTCACCTGTGAGTGAGGATGAAAAGGCCAGTGCAGGATCCACAGTCCCATCTGCATTGTGCCCTAGGAAGGTGGTCCCTTGTGTTATTATCTTTAATGTTTTACAGCTCCTGATGCTGTTTTCTCTTGGCATCCTGTCTCTCTTTTCTTATGAAGCTTTTACTCAAAAAGAGCCACTCCCTTTTTGTTGGCAGTGCACCATGCAAACTATCACTATGGTTTTTGTTAAACATTTACTGTGTGCAAAGCACTGTACTAAGCACTGGGGAAAATATAGATTGGACACAGTCCCTGCTCCACATAGAGCCTAACTCGCCACTGACCTTTTTCCCACAGCACCCTTAGCCTGAACCCCCACCTCCCCCTCCATATACACCAGACCAGCACTGTCTCCACCTTCAGAGCATTACTAAGGTCACATCCCCTTCAAGAGGCCTTTCTCGATGAAACCATCTTTTCCCTAGCTCACTCTCCCTTCTGTGTCATCTATGCACCTTAATCTGTGACCCTTGGACACTTGATATATAATGTTGGTATTTGTTAAGCGCTTACTATGTGCAGAGCACTGTTCTAAGCGCTGGGGTGGAAACAGGGTAATCCGGTTGTCCGACGTGAGGCTCGCAGTCTTCATCCCCATTTTACAGATGAGGTAATTGAGGCACAGGGAAGTGACTTGCCCAAAGTCACACAGCTGGCAGGTGGCAGAGCCAGGATTAGAACCCATGACCTCTGACTCCTAAACCTGGGCTCTTTCCACTGAGCCATGCTGCTGCAGGGGATGTGTCTGTCACACTGTACTAACCGAAGCACTTAGTTTAGAGCTTCACACTCTAAGCGCTCAATAAATACAATTGACAGAGTGACAGAGAAGCAGCGTAGCTCAGTCGAAAGAGCCTGGGCTCGGGAGTCAGAGGTCATGGGTTCGAATCCTGGCTCTGCCATTTGTCAGCAGTGTGACTGTGGGCAAGTCACTTAACTTCTCTGTGCCTCAGTTACCTCATCTGTAAAATGGAGTTTAACTGTGAGCCTCACGTGGGACAACCTGATGACCCTTTATCTACCCCAGCGCTTAGAACAGTGGTCTGCACAGAGTAAGCGCTTAACAAATGCCAACATTATTACTTGGAACAGAAGGCCTCGCTGCCCTGCTTAGCGCCCTCTAGTGTGCACAGAAGGGATTGGAAAATAAGTTGCTTTTAACTGTATCCGCTGATTCATTCAATAGTATTTATTGAGCGCTTACTATGTGCAGAACACTGTACTAAGCGCTTGGAATGTACAAATTGGTAAAAGAGATAGTCCCTGCCCTCTGATGGGATTACAGTCTAATCGGGGGAAACAGACAAAAACAATAGCAATTAGGCCCTGTGAAATTGTCAGATGACAGCAAATGTTTAGCTCAGTCCTACCAAAATAAGCAGGGGCAGGCTAGCCTGATCTTCTGTTAAAGAGTCTTACTGAAGAACAAAAAATATCATCCTGTTTAGCCCTCTATAAAGGGATGTTGAGAGGATGTCTGAGTAGTCCCAATTAAATCCAGTAATAGCGGTTAGATTTCCTCTCGCGTGCACTCTCTCCATAAATTCCTGGCAACTAAAATCTGTACACTAATTGGGGGACTTTTTTTTTCTTTTTAACTTATCCTAATGGGAGAAGAGAGGACTGGTAAATGTTTGATTCTTAAATGTTCTTTCACATTTTTCCTAAAATAGGATTTCAAAATTCAGATCATCAAAAGATCACACCAAAGAAGTATTATTCTTTCTTTAAATATCCTAGTTCTTTTCTTACCTTTTGGGGGTTGGAATATCTATGTTACAGAGATGGTTACATGAATGGATTATAATTTTAGCGGTATTGATATGCAGTGGTGAGATGAAATGATGGCAGCTTTTCAGCTAGGCCCTCCAAAGGAGCAGAGGAGCATTCTAATGTGGGAAAAATGGGATAAAGGAGTAGAAGTCTGCCTAAATTTTGTGCTCCCAAAATGAAACGCTAATGCAGCCCAGAGGGTTATTATCTATTCAAGCCGAGGTTTTAATCTAGGGTGTGTAAATTCAGGTTGGAGAATTGAGGACCCTAGAACCCCTTTCATTTAGAAGAAAAAAGACACAGTACAAGGTAGATGGAGTCTGGACATCGTAGTGCTTATGGTATGGTTTTCCTTATTATGCAAATGCTCTGTCTGATTTTTCCTCCCCCATGCCCCCAAGCATTTCTTTAGCACAAACCTAACTGCAGAAGAAGGTGCTGGAGTAGCAAGGAGCTAGGCCTCTGTCCATTTCTCAAGAACAGTTCTTTTAGGGAAACTTCAAAATGTTGGTGGCTGTAGAATTAGCAATAGTCCTAAAAAGGGACGCTTTAACCATGGGCTTGCAGAGGGAGGCAGTGAGCAAAAATCCTGGCTGTAAGACATTTCTGGCTGGTCTTCCCAGGGAGGGAGGTGGCAAGTCCCTAACCATCTGTAAGCGGGTAACAAGGGCTGTCGGCAGGCAACGAGAAGCCAAACCCAAGTACTCAAAGCTAATATCCAGCTTAGCCAATTACCAAGATGATCTGCTCTAAATGGATGGATAAACTTGGCAATGCCAGGCCTGGATGTCTTTTAGTTTGGTCCCTGCTGCCATATGTGAGAGCTTTGACTGTCTTGCAAATGGGATGGAAAAATCTTTCCTTGGAAGGATCACTTGTATTGGGAAAGGTCTGCTGCATCTGTGTAACATGTGTGACCCTGGAAAAGAGTAACTTTCACAAGGATGAGCCAAAGAAGTGAGAGATTGGCTAGAAAGATCAGACGCAGATCACTCATGGGCTCACTAAAATGGCATGACAACCTAGACTAAGCAGATTTCCTCTAAGCCTTTGCATTTTCCTTAATTTTTCCAGCATCTGTTCTCTGAAGAACTACAAAACTTCCTCCATGTTAACGACTCCTCCAACCTTAGATGAGTTGAACTAAAGTCCTTTAGACAATGGCCCCAACACACTTTTAAGTGAGGAGAAGAACAAGCTAGTCATGCAGAAGGGTGATGGTGGTTTCTCCCCATCTCTCCCCTTTGGACCTTCTGAAGTGTGAGCACAATCATGGGTACAATGACACTTATGGCTCCTTCAGGTTTTGATGGTGAAAGCCACAGAACTGCTTCTGGCTCTCAACGATCCAGTGAGCAAGCCACTAGCACTGTAATCAATTCCTCTCCTCAAGTGCTCAGCCATGAAGTCTCTAGATTGAGAATCCTCTATCATTCTGAATACTACTAATACTACTACTAATAATAATGGTACTTGTTAAGTGCTTACTATGTGCCAAACACTGTTCTATGGGCTGGGGTAAATACAGGTTAATCAGGTAGGATACAGTCCCTGTCCCATTTGGGGCTCACAGTCTGAAACCCCCTTTTGCAGATGAGGTAACTGAGGGCCCAAGAAGTTAAGTGATTTGCCCAAGGTCACACAGAGGACAAGTGGCAGAGCTGGGATTAGAACCCAGGTCCTTCTGACTCGTGGAAGACTACATTATCCCCTTAGAGCGGTAGGTGCCGGGTTTCCAGCTGTACAGAGAAAGCTTGGCTCATGCCAAGTCAGTGCTATTGATTGAGTGCTTACTGTGTGCAGAGGACTGTACTAAGCACTTGGGAAGGTACAGATCAATAGATGTAGGAGACATGGTCCCTATCCATAAGGAGCTTACGGTCTAGAGAGGGACCCAGACATTAAAATAAATTTCAGGTAGAGAAAATATGTACATAAGTGCTATGATGCTGGGGTGGGGTGGAAATCCAGTGCTTAAGGGTACAGATATGAGTGCATAGGCGATGTGGAGGGGAATGTGAATAGGGTGGGGGAAATTGGGGGTTTGTCAGGAAAGACCTTTTGGAGGATGTGGGATTTTAGCAGGGCTTGGGAGATGGGAAAAGTGGTGATGTGTCACTGAAACCCAAGAGCCTCCAACGAGGGCAGAAAAGACTCCAAATGAGGTTTTAATAGCTTGTTACCTCTTTAAAGCCTGCTTATCCCTCTGACTTTTCCCTACTTTAAAGCCTCACCTCTTTTTCATCCCCATTCTCAAAACAAGACTTCCAGAAACCCAAGCAAACCAATGGTAGAGTTTGGCCCCAGGAGTTCACATCCAGATTAGACAATCCCCTCCAGGTTTTGCTCTGAGATGACTCTTGAGTCATTTGATTTGGGCTGTAAGCCTGGAAAAACCCTCTCCTCCCATGGGCGTGTTCAGTGATTGCTGGAGTATGGGGCCCCAATTGATTGTTTTTGTCCATCTGTCTGCCCCGATTAGACTGTAAGCCCGTCAGTGGGCAGGGATTGTCTCTATCTGTTGCCCAATTGTACATTCCAAGCGCTTAGTACAGTGCTCTGCACATAGTAAACGCTCAATAAATATCACTGAATGAATTAATGAATTGACCTTGTAGACTAGATGTACTTGTTGAATTCTGACATTGTCACTCGTCACTCATCACTTTTTTCTCATGATTGAGGTTTTGGTGGCATTGGCAGTAGACCCCCTGACAGTGTTTTTGGTGCCACAAGTCTAGCGAGCAATGCTGTTTACTTCCAATGTCATTGAGAGGTGGATCTCAGATCTCAAGCAACACAGAGAATTTTTAGGCTGCTTTACTTTTTAATCTCAGATATTCTAATGAAACAGGCAGCAGAAAGTGGGGCTTGCATCCTGATGATGGCAAGAAAAAGACTTTTCTTTGAAAGTAATGAACATGGCTCTTTTGAAGGTCTATAATACGTTATAAAATTTAATAATAAAACAAGTGAGGGAAAAGTGAAATCCGGCACCCTACTTCAAAAAAGTGCCAGTACCAGACCTAGGATCCGGCTGAGGATGTAATTACCTGACAGCTGCAGGAACGGAAGAGATCAGGGCAGTGGGAAGCAGGTTCCTGGAATCTTAAGGGAAAAGCATCCTGGCTATTCTGGGTTTTTTTCAGTATTTGCAGGGTAAGTTGCGCACCTTCAAAGTGAGCCTCCTCGGGAAACCACTATGTTTGTGGGAGAGAGAGAGAGAAACAGAGGAGGATGCCCCTGGGAGCAGAGAAGATTAATTTGGGTTGGGCGTTTTACATGAGATCCAGAAAGCCCTTTGCTCGCCCCTTATTGATGGGTGTGGCACCCTCATGGATATGCCTGTGTGCCACCTCTCTGCCCTGCAGCTAGACTTCTGCATTGAGCAGCCTCTAGCCCCCGTCACCCAGGAGGCAGTCGGCATGTTTGGCACCACAGCTGGCCCTGAGCTATCTTCCTCGGCAGACTCAAGCCGCTGCCCTCAGAAAGACGGGGTGATCCCTTCCACTCAGTGGCTTCCTCCGTTCGGCTGAAGCAGGGAGACGGCCGAATGCGTTCAACATCATCCGATGACGGGCCCCGCTTTGATGCGGCTCTGCTCTCCCAACCCAAGAGTACTTCATGTTCCTGGGCAAAAGCGATACTCTGCTTTGAACTGCCAGAGTTCAAACCCTGCATGGAAAAGTTATTTAGATATCCTCGTTGTGCTTTCCTTTTCAGGCATGTGGAGCTCTACCATAGCGTGGCTGCATTTTAACTTTCACAGTGTCATTGCCGAAAGGAAAAAGGGCAAAAAATATTTTCAATTAGCTAAGATACGGTGTTGCAGCAATTGAAAATGTGGCCAGAGAAAGGAAGTGTTCCTGTAGCTCCTTCTCGGGAAGGTTTTGAGGATAGAGCTCTATAATGAAAAATAATTATTATGGCACTTGAGAGCCTATAGGCACTGCTTTAAGCACTGGGTTTGATACAAGTCAATCAGGTTGAACAAAATCCCTGTCCCTCGTGGGGTTCACATTCTTGGAAGGAGGGAGAACAGGTACTGAATCCCCATTTTACAGTTGAGGAAACTGAGGCCCAGGGAACCTAAGTGATTTGTCCAAGGTCACACATCAGACAGTTGGCAGAGCTAAGATTAGACCCAGGTCCTCTGACTCCCAGGCCTGTGCCCTCTCCACTGGGCTATACTGATCCTCCATCTAACTTAGAATCAAATTATATGGGTATTTAAAACCTTTCATCCAGGCTTACTGGGATCCTTTGCCAGTATTTACCCACTCATCTAAACCACAGCCCTATAGATTAAGGTTGGGTGTCAGGGGGAGAGAGGGCACCCCCTCCCATGCTCCCTTTGCCTGTGAAGTGTCCCACTTTCTGACAAGCCGACTCTGAAGATCTCATTGGTTGGAGTGGATGAGTTGCACAGAGAACTCCTGCCTGGCCAGGGAGTGCCTGACTGAGTTTCAGGAGTGGGGAAGAGCAGAATTGCTGAGCCCCTGGTTCTTGCATACAGGATGATCTAAACATAAATCATTACTGTTGCTGTGTCGATCGCATTTCACAAAGCAGAAGCATTTAAAAGTTTTGGTCAGATAAATATCGCTGTAACACACAGATCTTGGAAGTTAGTGATATAGGCAGATGATCAACGTAGAGCACATGAGATATAGCTGACCATAATATCAGAGAGGGAGATACAGAGATCTGATTCAAATGAGACAAAGGGGTCAGGATGGACAGTAAATGGGGAAGAAGATAGCCTTGTGGCTCAGCAGCCAAATTGGCTAAAGTGATCTCAGGCTGTTTCTGCAGAAATGTCAAGATTCAAATGAGAGGAGAGGTGGCCCATCTGCTGTGACCTTAGTGAGATCACGACAGCTTCGTTTCATTGGGGGCAGGACAGAACCTTATAGAGATACAAAAACTGGAGGGAGAATTCATAGAACAGTCAAATGACTAAGGCACTGGCAGAACTGATTCCTAAGAGAAATAAAAAAAGAAAAGTTTCTCCCCAGGTAGAGTGCTAAAGCATGAGAAGATGAAGAGGGAAGCAAAGTACCTGATGAGATGGCTCAATGATGGAAGAAGTAGATTGATATAGGCCAAAGACATGCAGTAAATTGGAAAAGACTAGGAAAGGAAAACATAGAAACAGGGCCCAGAAATCCACCTCAATCAGTGGGTTTTATTGAGTGCTTACGGTGTTCAGAGCACTGTTCTAAGCACTTAGAAAGAACAATATAACAGAGTTCCTGCCCACGAGGAGTTTACGTCACTATGCCAGCCGTATTTTGAGGGTTGTCACAGCCTTTGATGCCAAATCTGCACAGCCCAAAGAGTCGTTCTGTGTGTTTTGTTGGAGTGAATGTACTTTGTTGGTTTGGGCTTTGGGCTTTGTTGGTTGGTTGAAGGTGGTGACCTAGTAATGATGGCATTTGTTTAGCTCTGTGTACTGGGGTAGATACAAGCTCATCAAGTTGGCCACAGTCCCTGTACCATATGGGATTCACAGTCTTAATCCCCATTTTACAGATGAGGGAACTGAGGCCCAGAAAAGTAAAGTAACTTGCCCAAGGTCACACAGCAAATAAGGGTCAGAGATGGGATTAGAACCCAGGGCCTTCTGACTCCCAGCCCCATATTCTGTCCATTAGGCCCTGCTGAACCCCCAAATACTTCCTACTCTTAAATCAACAATTCACTAAATTGGCCCCTGGGTCAGTTCACACAGCATCTGGTAGAGGTGGCAGCTGAATGCAAAACTGAATGGAATTCATAACTTTAATATGTACATATTCATGCACAAATATAAAAATATGCTTACATCTATACATCAGGACACTCATGGGTGCTAAAAATGTATGTCTGATTATTAGCGTGTGTGTGATTATTATTATGGCATTTAAGTGCTTACTATGTATCAACCACTGTTCTAAGCACTGGGGTAGATAAAGGCTAATCAGGTCAGACACAGTCCCTGATTCTCGTGGTCTCGTAGTCCAAGTAGGCGGAGAGAACAGGCATTGAATCCACCTTTTACAGATGAAGAAACTGAGGCATAGAGAAGTTAAATGACTTGCCCAGGATCACACAGCAGACACTTGGTGGAACAGAGATTATAACCTAGGTCCTCTGAAGCCCCGGCTCTTTCTACTAGGCCATTCTATCTGCTCTACAAAAAATGATACAATTTTAAAATTTAACATTGGTCTTTTAGATCTCCAATCTTCGGTTGGTCCAGGAGGAGGCATTAACAGTTACCAACTGGGTGGGGAGAAAGTGTGTTGTGTGTGTGTGTGTGTGTGTGTGTATGTCTGTGTGTGAGAGAGAGAATGAATAATGAATACAGTAGTAACATTCTAAAACTCATCTCTCAGAACTTGGGCTTATTTTGATCAGTTATTCTATTAGTTTAAGAAAATTCCATAGCTGTGGGCATCATTATCATCTTCACGCTGATTTTATTATTCCCCTACTATGTGAAACCCCCAAATGAAGGCCCAGCCTTAACGATGAGTTGGAATTAATTAGCTCATGTTCATTGTAAAATCTTTTTTCAAACTTTGTCGGGCTTACACTTAAAACAAACTCTAGAATCAGAGGAAATTTGGCCCATACTCTCTTCTTATATCCCAGACCCTCCAATTACACTGCTGTGGGTGTTGTTCTTGGTGTCTTACATTCAATCTATCAGTCAATGAACTGTAATTACAATGCTCTGTCCTAAGCACTTGGGAGAGTACAGTACAACAATTAGATTCATTTTCTGCCCATGACTGCCTTAGAGTGAGCGGAAGTCCTTAAGATGTTTAGGTTATTTACCAAGCATGGATCATCTTGGAGTTTAGCAAGCCAATTCGCTACCAAATACTTCTGATGGTTCTCCGACCAGCCAGCATCTGAAAGGCAACTATTTTTTCTGGCACTTTAATTCTCCTGTCCTTAGGAACCAAGAATAAGTGTGGCAGAGGAAAGGGGTTGGGAGGGAAAGGACCGGGGAGGGGACAATCAAGAGCTCTTTGGCCAGAAAGCCACCATTTTAGGTCTTTTTAGCCTGGAAGATCCCAGGTCCAGGTCTTGTCAGAGACCTGAGATGTGTGAGTGTAGGTATCTAGCCCAAAAGGCTTGTTGTCCCATGCCCTTATCCCCCACAAGGAGCTGGCACTTGGGCTCCTGCCCTATAAAAGATCACTGAGTTATTGACATCAATCCCAATTCCAGTGTCAGCAGAGAAGATCAGAGGGAGTATTAGGGTGATGGAACAAAGAATGATTCTTCACCAAGGACAGAAGTACTGGGGGAGCCTTTCTGAACCCAGACTTTTATATTAAAATCCTTTGTCCAATCATCCTCATGTAAAAATTCTTATACCTTACTAACTTCCCACTCGCTAATCTGTTTTACTGTCGATCTACCCCAGTAGGCTGTATGCTCTTTGTGGACAGGAAATGCATCTGCCAACTCTGTTATATTGTACTTTCACAAGTGCTTAATACAGTGCTCCCCACACAGTAAGTGCTCAATAAGAGTCATTGATTGCTCTAGACTGTGAGCTCTCTGTGGGCAGACATGTGTTCTTCGTTTTGTTGTACTCTCCCAAGCACTTGGTACAGTTCTTTGTGCACAGTAAGCACTCAATAAATACGATTGAATTCATTCATTCAATCGTATTTATTGAGCACTTAGTATGTGCAGAGCACTGTACTGAGCACTTGGAATGTACAATTTGGCAACAGATAGAGACAATCCCTGCCCAGTGACGGGCTTACAGTCTAATCGATGAAAGAATGGTTTAGAATTCTGGGTAATTATATCTCATGTAAACACTCTATGGACTTTTCCCACTCACAAACTGTTATTGAACATGCAGGGAAGATAAAACAGTTAGAATATGGTGAACAAGAAGTCAGCCAGCGAACCAACTTTAGCACTCACAGAAGGGCGCAGAACCAGGAAAAAACAGCACAGTGTAAAGTGACGGAGCAGCGCCCAGCCCCCAGCCAAGAATGGTGCAGCAATCAGATGATGCTGGGGAAATTTCAATTACTGATAAAATATTAATACAATCATAGCATGGTTTTAATTGCTGTAGTTTAACACACTGTACGCGATTAATATTTTACAATTGTGGTCAAATGAAGCACCAAGAGGGACAGCGGAATTTCCATCCACTTGTATTTTCAAGGAAGTGGGTTGCATCCCTCCAGTGGCCTAGCCCAAATCAAATGTCCAGGGTAAAAAAATGACTGCTGTCCATTAATCAGTCAGCCTCAGCAAAATCAATTGCTCGATGGTATTTTTTGAGCACTTACTGTTTGCAGAGCACTGTCCTAAGTGCATGGGGGAGCTTGATTCAACAGAACTGGTAGACATGATCCCTGCCCTCAAGGAGCTTACAATCTAAAGCAGTTTCATGTGGTTCCTTTTTAGAAACAGCCTTTCCCCACCACTCTTAATTCCCGCTCCAGTCCCTCTCCCTAGGCCCTCTAAGGAATTGCGAGGGAGGATTTAAAGGAATGATGGAGAGAGAAGGAGGGAATCACCCCACAGCAGCACTCAGACTCCTTGTTCTTGTTCCCGAGCAGCTTGTCCGGGGGCACTGGAGATAGTAGGGTTGCAGCAAGGCTTAGACGAAAGAGCAACAGCCTCAGAGTCAAATGACTTGAATTCTAATCCCGGCTCTGCCACTTGCCAGCTGAGTTACTTTGAGCAAGTCACTTATTCATTCATTCAATAGTATTTATTGAGTGCTTACTATGTGCAGAGCACTGTACCGTACTGTACTTATCTTCTCTGCACCTCTGTTTCCTCCTCTGTAAATTGGGTATCCGGTATTTGTTCTCCCTCCTACTTAAACTGTTTACCCCAAACGGGATAGGGACTGTGTCCAACCTGATTTTCTGGTGTCTACCTCAGCACTTAGTACTGTGCTTGGCATATAAGAAGCACTTAACAAATATCACAATTATTATTCCTGGGTTGGGGGCTAGAGCCCCGAGACCCTCTCTAATCTCCCTCCTTCTATGCTTTGCTCCTTCCTTCCCCATCCCCCCACTCTTTAAGCCTCCTCAGCAACAGTGAACTGGATTTCCCACCCCATACCTCTATTCTTAGACAGGGCCTGTTTAAAACAAACCCATTCACTCCAGTGGTTTTTCTCCTATCAGTGCTATAAGGAACACCAGCTCTGCTAGCAGTAAGTTTATTGGCTATGAGGGAGAAGAGAGCCCTGGGAGGGAAGCGGTGTAAACTAAAACTGGGAAACTCATGACCCTGACAGTGACTTGCTGCATGAACTCAACTTCTCCGTGCCTCAGTCTCCCCATCTGTGAAATGGAGATAAGAATGGTTCTCATTCAACTAACCCAAGGACTTGTGTGAGAAATTAATCAGTGATTATAATGCATTTTTCACACATCATGAACCAGAATAAATAATAAACTCATCCTGGTTTGCTCAGCTCACTCTGAAAACTCACTGGAATCTGTAGACTCCAAGCAAAACTCAGAGGAAAATATTATGATTCACTGCATTAAGATAAATATTTGCATTTTAATCATTCCTCCCACCACTCGCACACTAAACTAATGGAGGGAAGCCAGTTAATTAATACTTTGGATTTTGGGCTTCGCTCCCAGGAATGCAAACGTATTTTTCTGTCCTTGGGGGACTTGCTTGGAAGTGGCGAGTTGGCAACCGGACTTCTCAAGCCTGTTAGAGAGCCAAGTTGTGACATCAGTGACCTGAGGCAAAAGGCGTTCAGGGAAATTGTGTCGACTTTGCTGTGGGCAAAATTTTCTACTCAATCAACTGTCTCCCACCTGCTTATCCCAGTTCTACCACTTGTCTGCAGTGTGACCTTGGACAAGTCACTAAACTTCTCTGGGCCTCACTTTCTTCATCTGTAAAATGGGGATTATCTTGAATGTACCCCACCATTTAGTACGGTGCTTGGCACCTAGTAAGTGCTTAATAACTATCATCTCTCTCCTAGCACTGCCCTCTTGCTCACACCTTCCTTCCTGCCTGGAAATCCTCTCCTTAAAAATCTGGAGGAAAGGAAGCTAGATTAATCAATCGATCAATCATGCTTATTGAGCATTTACTACATGCACAGCGGTGTACTATACACTTGGGAGAGTACAATACAGCAGAATTAGCAGAAATGTTCTCTGGTAGATGATCACTACTCTCTTGGGTGAGTAGAATAGTTGCCCTATAGACTCTGATTAATGGTCACTCTTTCAGAAACTTGTTAACCAACGTAAGACATCACCATTTGGGAGTATTAAGACTTATTTCCCCAGTGATTCTTTAAAGTCTAGGTGACCATGGTCCTAGGCCCTGGGTGACACTAGAGAGTCCATCCAAATCCCAAAAGATGGTGGCATTCTGTCCCGTTTGGAAAGTTCTAGGGTAAGCTCTTCCTTTTTTGCCTAAATCTGTGGGCTAGAGTTCTGGGCCATTACAATCTCTAGACTGTAAGCCCACTGTGGGCAGGGAATGTGTCTGTTATATTGTACCCTCCCAAGCACTTAATACAGTGCTCTGCACACAGTAAGCATCAATAAAGACTGAATGACTTTCTCTTTCCCTTCAGTGGAGATAGAGAGCAGCTGCATGAATCATTGGACTTTTAAGTTGTTGAACTGATTTATCACAGCTGCCTTTGTGTGTTTGGTACAGGTTTTTCATCAGCTACCTGAAGTTAGACCAAATGCTCTTTTTCCTGTAAGAGAGAGGACAGGTATTGTTTATAGTCAATAAGACTACTGGACTATTTGGGTGTCTCTCTTGACTTTAACTAGATATCTCTGGGTGAAACTATCTTGAATGGAGGTTATGAAATATGATTGGAATGGTTTGGTGGGGGGAAAGCCAAGAATAATTACTGAAATATGATCCACCATCTCCTGACTTTGCAAATACTTATTTCTAATAGGAAAGCCAGTACAATTCCCCTGTCCAACCACAAATATCTCCTTAATGGTCTCTCTGCTTCCACTAACAAAAAGCTGGAATTCAGTCAAATCCCAAGAGATGGTGCAGAGATGGGGATGCAGAGCTGAGAGTGAATTAGAGGAAGCTTCAAGAGAAGAGATCTGGTGATTCATGCAAGGAGTAGCATGGCCTAGTGGAAAGAGCCCAGGCCTGGGAATCTAAGGACCTGGATTGTAATCCCGGCTCTGCCAATTGCTTGCTATGTGACCTCGGACAAGTCACCTAACTTTTCTGTGCCTCAGTTTCCTCAACTGTAAAATGGGGATTAAATACCTGTTCTCCCTCCGACTTAGATTGTGAGCCCTATTTGGGACAGGGATTGTGTCTATCCTAATTAACTTGTACCTACCCAGCACTTACAATAGTGTTTGACACAAAGTAAGCCCTTAACAAACACCATTAAAAAAAAAAGGAGTTTATCTGTCTTCCTCTTCCAGGACTGGAAGCTTGACAGATGTCGGAGCCTTTGCTATTAACTATTGATTCTACTTTGGCCCCAAAGGGAAACCCTTCAACTTTGAAATCCAAAGGTGCTGTGTTGCTGTTTCAGCTGGGAATGATTCCTTTTAAATGAGGAAACTTAAAATGAATGTTATTTCAGTAACCTTTCTAAATTGGCTGGCACATTATTGTTTCGAAATAATGTTGAGTAGCAACAATAGACCAAAGCCTGAAATGCAGCAAACCTGCTGTTTCAACTCATCCAATTTACAGGATGTATAGAACCATGAGTTTCTTTGATTAAGAATATCATCTTAATGATATATAATAAAACTCAAACAGGCATAAGAGCAGTTAGTAGATGAGAAGAAGGATATTCCTATGGGAAATGGTGATGAACAAATACTATTAAGAGAATGGAGCTTACCAATCTGTTGGCCTGGCTTCTGTCATTATTAGAAGTAGTAGTAGTAGTATTGTTAATATTTATATGTTTAATGCTTATTATATGTCAAGCAGTGTTTTAAGCACTGGAGTAGATACAAGTTAATTAGGTTGACCCAATCCCTTTCCCATATGGGACTCACAGTCTAAGTATGGGGTTAGAAAAGGCCCTGAATCCCTGCTTTTACAGGTGAGGAAACTGAGGCCCAGAAAAGTTAAGTGACTTACCTAAGGTCACCCATCAGGCAAGTGATGGTTCTGGGAGTAGAACCCAAGTTCTCTGACTCTCAGGCCTGTGCTTTTTCCACTAGGCCATACTGCTCCTCATTCTTTCCAAGGTCCACATTCATTTCCATGAATGTGTCTAAGCTTCAGGTGAGTCCCCAGTAGCTAAGGCAGAAGCTGTCAGGACAAAGGTTGTTCCAGGACTGGTGGAAAACTCAGAGTACTGAAACTGCCCTGATACGCTCCCTTTTACCCTCATATTGGAGCATCTCTGAAGCCAAGTATCTGATAGGGGATGAACAGCTGTAGTTTCAAATCTTCCCTGTCTTCCCTAGTTTTGCTGAAAGCTCACACTGTTGTTGATCCCACTATTTTGGGTCGGGGCAGGTGGCCTGGTCATAAACACCATGAACTTCCTCTGCCACCTTTTGAGGATAGTCAGTTTTGTGATCCTTTTGCTTTTTTTGGTTTAATGTGATCTGCATTTCATTGGTGGCATTCCCCAATGCTCCTTTAGGCTATTTCCAAGTTTATAAGAAATGAACAATAAAGAAAAAGAGTCCAGAATTTGTGGCACCAGCAAGGGCAAAACTCAGTATAGCAGTGGTAGGGAATGAATCAATGGTATTCATTGAGCATTTACTCTGAGCTAAGTACACCTGGCTATACCATCTGTCTGCTGAGTGACCTTGGGTAAATCCCTTCACTTCTTCGGGCCTCAGTTACCTCATCTGTAAAATGGGGATTGAGACTGTGAGCCCCACGTGGGACAGGGACTGGGTCCAACCTGATTTGCTTGTATCCACCCCAGTGCTTAGTACAGTGCCGGGCACATAGTAAACTCTTAACAAATACCACAATCATTATTATTATTATTATTGAGAAAGGAGGCTAGGCCTCATTAGGAGGGAAATCTCGTGGGTTAGGCTCCACTCCCCAGATTGATTAGCTTCTTGTTGTGGTGCTTCCTTCTAGTTTGATTTGGTTTTTTTTTGGTCTCTGGTTGTGGGCTGTTTGTCTAGTATAGCCTTGGGATTGATTTTCTCTAGTTGGCTGGGATCTGTGGGGTGTATATAGTAATTCTTAAAAACAAGTTCCTGCTGGTGTGCTCCCCTCTCCCCTCACCCCACCTCTTGGTATTTTATTATTTGCTCTCTTAAATTTCACCACCATTTAGTAATCCTCAAAATAGAGCTGTCTTTTGAAGTTTGTTCTGAGTATCCCTTCACTCTCCCAAATATTCCACTCTATTTTTCCCCCATGCTCCAAATGTCTCTCCCTCTCTCTCTCTCTCTCTCACACCCATTTGCACACACTTACACACATTCACAATCCCAGAGACATAGGTAACTGTAGTAAAACTAAATTTTAAATACTTACCGAGCAACTGCTCTTTACTTCGTCATTGTCAGGACTCCCCCCACTCTTCCTTTTAGCCATAATTAATGAGTTTTTCACCATTTAGTGTATAGGTGGCTTTGCACATGACTTTCCTTTCTGTCTTGCAAAGAATGAGACTTCCCCTATTTCAACAAATTGCACAGTGGAATAACCTTTTGAGCATTGCTTTGAAACAATACATGCAAGCCTTCACGCATTTATATGGCCATTAAACAAAAGATGTAACTCTCTTACAGTATGCTTGCCTGTTCCATTAAATAGTCATAAACCCAGTAGCCATATAACCTTTACATTAATTGCCAGCTGTTTCTCTACTCCATATTGGTTTCCCCAAAAAGGCTGAATTTATTTATCTGATTTGTATGGGATGGGGTTAAGGAAAAATTTCCCAGTGGGCCCCTACTTTAATATAGTGCTGGGTAAACTGTTGCGATGAAGATGAAATACCAGAGAACAATGTTTTATTTATAGATCTTTATTGAAACACAAACAGTTTATGCTGAATTTTACATTAAATGCAGGTTTGAAATAAATGCTTTCACCTGAGCAAACAGTCTCTGGAGTCTTTATTAAAATGGCATTACAGGGAGAAAAAATCTGCAGGTGATGAGAAACAGAGGAGTCGGTTGGTGTAACTCGTCTTCATTTCCAATGGAGAGAGTCTGTATGAGGCTTGTTACTGGTGGCATCGTTTGCAATATATATTTTCATTTTATTCTGAGGCACAGCAAATAGATTTTGTAAGCAAGTGACCTTGTGGATTAACTGTGTTATTCGTAACTTAGTGAACCAGTCAGTTGAAATATTGAAAATGTTTTCCCAACTCCGGCGGATTCCAGTTGTGTCACCATGATGACATTAAGTTGTTCTTGCTGATGAATAACAAATGAGATGACTTGTTACATGTGTTTTGGAGAGTTACAGAAATGAACTTACCTTGAATGTGCCAGCTTTTCTTTCCAACAATGAAGAGCTGAGGTTGAGACAGATGATTGAATCAAAATGACACCTTGCCTATTGGGATTAACTAAGAAGCAATATTTATTTACAAATTATGATGGGTACAGAGTTGGCTGAATTTCTAATAATCAAAAAGCCAAATATATCTTATCCAAAGCTTTTAACTGTCCTTAAATGGAAAGTTTCTCTGAGGTTAGGAATTGTGGTCCTTGTTACTGTGGTGAATTCCCAAGTGCTTAGTACAGTGCCTAGCACTCAGAAGGGGCCCAACAGATGCCACTGATTGATCAGTGAATGATTTAGATTTATATTCTGGTTCCCTTCCTCACTCAGTTTTGCAGAACTTGCTTTGAATTCAAGGTGCAGAGGAAAGGTGTGATAGTCGGGAGGAGAGGGACGTATAGTTTGATTTGGGGGCTTATAGTTTGTCACTGAAAAATTAAAATGTTGCATGAGATTTTTAGATTTTGGCAAGTCTTATGGTAACAGTGGGTCTGAGACTTGTAATTCAGATTTTTTTTCTGAAACAGTAATGGAAAATAAACTGGAGCTTGAAAGACACTTTACCAAGTTTAAGAGGTCTGCTCAAGTCATATTTCTATTTACCAGTGAAGACAATGGAGTCTTAATTTGGGTTTTGTGACATGTAGCATCTAAATAGGAGTCTTGCTCTCATTGATTTAGAAATATCTGGAATAATAAGATGAGGCAAAAAATTGTTGCTCCCAAGCATCCAATGTCGTGTCTTGCACAAAGCTAGTCTATAAATAGTGTTGCTTTTATACTGCTGTTGATACTACTGCTCCTGCTAGTAATAGCAAAAGTGAAGTGGAGGGATGAACTGCTAAATCAAGAACCAAGTGAGTGAGGAATCTGGAGAATAATTCCAACTTTTGCTTCCCTTGTGTCAGTTATAATTGGACTTAAGCATGACAACACAAGGGACAACCTTTTTGTGTGCAGTGTGACTGTTGCTGCCCATCCTGCATTGGCATTTTCAAGCACCTTCCCCCCGCACGCACACATACACACACACTTCTAGGTGAACTTCACCATCAGTGGTGTCTTCAACTAAGAAGGCAGTTCGAATTGGCTTTAGAGAATGTCTGCATTTACCTTGAAGTGTTTAATGAGGGACATCGACCTAAACACTTGTGAGATGGAGGTAAATCCTTTCATAGCACTCACTGGATCTCCTCCAGGATGGCTGTTGGGCACTTTAAAGTTGCTCCCTCTAACTGAAGAATTGTTTCAACACTACACGACCTTTGTATTCGAGCAGTCTCTTTGTCCCTGTTTACTTGTTGGTCAAGTCTGGAACCTTCTGAGCATGCTAAATGCTGATTTCTTTTTTTATCGAAGAATGCTAAAGTGGCTCATTGTTATGATATGGCAGCTGCCAAGTTAATGTTGAGTTTGGGACATCTATAATATGGCAGTATGATTTATCCAACTGCTCTAAAATACCACCATTCAGTGTGTCCTTCCCCTAGAGTCACCAAATCTGAATCTGTTTAAGACTGTTATCCTAAAAGTATAGTGTTCTGAGTGATATTTACAGGAAAGAGCCCGGGCTTGGGAGTCAGAGGTCATGGGTTCTAATCCCGACTCCACCACTTATCCTCTGTGTGACTTTGGGAAAGTCACTTAATTTCTGTGTGCCTCAGTTACCTCATCTGTAAAGTGGGAATTAAGACTGTGAGCCCCACATGGGACAACCTGATTACCTTGTATTGACCTAGCGCTTAGAACAGTGCTGGGCACATAGTAAGCACTTAACAAATACCATTATTATTAACACATTGGAGATAATGCAATTTTACCTTTTGTTTGAATTACTTTTTAATGAAGACTATATTATTGGACATAGTAGTAATAGTGTTTATCGAGCATGACTGGGTGAGGTGCACTGTGTTAAATTCTTGGGAAATACAAAACTAAGAAGTGAAATGTTCCCTGCCTTAAGGAGCTTACACTTTACCTGTAGTTTATTAATAGTTTGCTGACTGTTCTGCACCTGTTCTGAACCCAAAGGCTGCTCTGTAGCAGGGACTGTTGCTTATGGAGTTGATGCTCCGTGCCACAGACCAGCTTCAGCTTTGCAGGAGTGGGTTCCCTTAGAGGCTCAAGGTCTGAAAACCAGATTAGCAATATTTGACTTTTTTAGGCAGGTGTTTTGCTAAGAGATATGGGCTCCTACCTTTTTGCCTTTTGCCTTTTCAAGAGTCAATTGCATAGGGACTTGATGGAACATAATAATCGTGGTATTTGTTAAGTGCTTACTATGTGCCAGGCACTGTACTAAGCACTGTGGTAGATACAAACTAATCAGTTTAGACACAGTCCATGTCCCACATGGGGCTCACAGTTTTAATCCCCATTTTACCGATGAGGTAACTGAGGCCCAGAGAAGTGAAGTGACTTGCCCAAGGTCACACAGCAGAGAAGTGGTGGAACCAGGGTGAGAACCCAGATCCTTTTGACTCCCCTGCTAACCTGTAACATGCAGCCATGGCTAGTGAAAACAGATAGGCCAAATTACGAATATCTTTGGGGCAAGGAGGTCCTCTCTCTCCACCCTTACCTGGACGCTGCTGTTGGAAGTATCAGCTGCACCAGGTCCAGACTTTAGACATTTCTGAAGATCGACATTGCTTTAAATTACTCCCTGCAACAAGGCCGAGTGGGGGAAAAGAATCATTTGAGCAGATTGAATTGCTGAAATGTTACCAGAAATTAAATTAATGTAAGTGAAATTGAAACAATATCTAATTAAAATCATTGAAAAATGATTTGAAAATTGGAGCTGACATTAGCTTTTACCAGTCTGTCATGATTATCACTTAGTGACTTTTGCTTCTGTTTCACCAAAGGCCTAAAAGTTTGCCAGAAATTTCACCAGAGACCCTGGCAGATCAAAGACTGATTTATTTACCAGCTATTCCTGAAAAGCCAGGACTAGGCAGTCTTCCTTGGAAAGCTGGAGGCTGGTTGACAAACTGACCTTTAGGTTTGCAAAGAGAGAATGTCATTCTGAGTAACCCCTTAAGTGCCTCGTGCCATTTTGCATTTGAAGCTGGGTGCCATGGTATGTTTACCTCCTGAAGGACATTTAAAGAAACACCAACTCAAGCTAGGAGTGGAGAAAGATGTAAAGCAAGGATGGTCCATGGCTGGGATTTGTTTGAGGCAAAGGAAGAAAATATACAAGGCTGTCAGAGGCCTAGGTACTTGGCAATGGCTACTCAGAATTGACAGCCATTGCTGTGAACAAACAACCCGTTCAAGCAGCACTGCAGCAAGAATGCAGGAGAACACCCAGCACCTGTCAGCCTGTGCTTTCAGTAGTCACAGGAAACTGCACAGGAAATTTTGAAAATTGTTCACATTCAGACAGGTCAATGAGGGGGTGAAAGTCCATCAGGAAGAAAGGAACTTTCTCCCCAAAATATAGACAGGTGGAAAACCTGACCCCATTTTTCTTTTATGTCTCCCTAACATCTCCTTCAGGAGTCACTTCCTCATCTTTGGTCTTGTCCTTTTAAAACCTGAGCCTTATCTCTTTTGTCATGATGATTTAATTGCTCTCAAATGCTTTATATATATTTTCCAGGAGTCTAACACTTTAAATATTGTCTCTAGGGAAAAAGAAATATGGGAGACTCTGGCATTTAAGGACTCTCAACAGAAACATTGTAACCAATGTCAAGTTGAGGGTTATGATTAGTTGAACCCTAGCTGGGAAGAGGAAAGGTGAATGTACATATTTAGTTGACCACTCTGTCCCACTTGTTTTAGTAATCTCATCTGCGATTTTCTTTATCCCTACAGACTGTAATTGGCAAACCCTCTCCTGGTTGAATTTGGAGAAGGTCTGGGCTTCAGTTTAAATTGGGGTCCAAGGGAGGGGCTGCAGAAGAATGTTTCCAAAAAGAGGAAGGCCAAGGAATCTACCATTTTCTCCCCCATTTTCTATTTTCTGTGTCTAGAATTCAGTCTGAGATTGAAGCACTGGTCTGATTAAGTAATTTTCAGGAAAGCTGTTGTGTTCTGGAAACATTTAATCCTTTCTGACAGGGAATAAAATTAGATATCCAAACATTGTGGCAACATACTCCTTTTGGGTGACATGACGTTAAATGATTAACATCAAAATATCCCCCAGTGTTCTGTGGTTTTCCTGTGCAACGGAGTACAGAATGTTATGGAAACGTGGCCCAGTCACTTGGAAAAATAGAATAAAAAAGTGCATTTTGTCTTAGCACACTTTCACATTGTGTTTTGACCCAGAAGGCTTTGCATTGCTTTGCGACTCCTGAAAACCACAGAATTATGCCAGGTGGGTGAAGTAACTGGATAGGAAATTTGAAATCTGCATTCAGCATGGGTGAGTGTAAATGTTTCTTCTAAGGAAGATTCAGAGGCTCAATAAAATATTAGACTGTGGTTACAGATTGCTCACCTGTTTTGTTTGAGGAGGCTGGTGTAAGTTACACAAGCTTTTCTTAATGCCTCGGAAAGCTTCTGACCCTCCTGATACATTTGAAGATTGGGTGGTTTTGGTTAGGGAAGCAGAGCAATGGAAATGAGTCTTGATGTGGCTGTGTAGAATGAGTGAGGCTTTCTCTGAGTCTGGCAACACTTCCCTTCATTAGAGAAGCAGGAGCCCACTGACAGCCCTCTGTGTTAGAATTTAGGGAAAAAGAAGCTGTGTTTGAAAGAGGAGAACAGTTTGGAGAGAGCAGACATGTCTCTTTGCTGCCCCACAAGGTGTAGATGGCACCTCTTTTGAGTAGCCTATTTGGAAAGCTCAACTGTGGAATTCAGGGTGACTTTGGGAATCAGTCATGAGTATCCCCAATGGCACCTTTTGAGCATCTACTTAGTGCTTTGGAGAAAACAGCAGAAGTAAAATCACTGTCCTCCAGAAACGTATAATTGAATGGCATGGATGGATAGATAAAAGAATTGTTTATAAACAGTGACAGCTGAAAGAAGAATAAAGTTATAACAGGAAGTTGCAGATGGGATCATTATTGTAGAACATACAATAATATATAGAAAATGATATATTCATGTTGTAATCTATTTTATTAAGTGTAGTGTATAATGTTATAACATAAATATTGTGCTATCCTAAGTTTTTAGTTCAGTGCTCTGCACAGAGTAAGCACTCAATAAATATGATTGGTTGATAACAGGAAGTAGTTGATATATATCCGGATGAAATAGCTGAATAAATAAAAATATGCATACACAGGTAAAAATGCACTTGTCCATTAAGAAAATGCTGAGGGTGGAATAAAATGTGTCAGAGCAAGGGGTAGTGTTGTGACTGATGGGTTGAGGCAGTGGGTTTAAATTGCGCTTTCAGAATGCAAAGTTATATCAGCTAGATTTTAATGGTTAAGTGCTTACTATGTTCCAGGCACTGTACTAAGCACTGGAGTAGATACGGCTAAATCAGGTTGGACACAGTCCATCTCTCACATGGGTCTCCCTGTCTTAATCTCCAAGCGCTTAGAACAGTGCCCAGCGCTTAGAACAGTGCTGGGCACATAGTAAGCGCTTAACAAATACCATTATTATTTAACAGATGAAGCAACTGAGGCACAGAGAAGTTAAGTGACTTGCCCAAGGTCACACAGCAGGCAAGTGGCAGAGCTGGGATTAGAACCCAGGTCTGTCTGACTCCCAGGCCTGTGCTCTTTCCACTAAACCATACTGCTTCTACTGTCTTCGTGTGTGTTCCAAATTACATGTGCTTTGGCTTCAGCACTGTTCGTGGAGATTGAGGATTGGGGATTTAGTCCAGAATTCAGGTGTGTTTCTTCTTTGATCAAATATACCAGAGCAGAACTCTCTTAAAAATTGCAGTTCAATTTTCTGGAGGTAAAATGTTTAGATTTATATATAGCACTCGCTAATCGTTAGCACCATATATGACACCACCAAGTCCCCTTCCTGAGAGTGGGACTCTTAGAAATCAGATGTGAAAAGATCATTTCACTGGGTGAGACAGCAGAATTTGTAAATGACTGAGCAAACTGCTTATCCTGGACAGTCATTATCAGGTCCCAACAGAGATATTCCCCCTACTCGTCAATGAATAATGAAAAATCAAGGGTGACTAGTAATATTGGTGGTAATGGTATTTATTATTTGCTTACTGTGTGCAGTACTACGTGCTGGGAAAGAATACACAGGTGGGAATTAAATACTTCCCTGTCGTAAATTATTTTGTATAATTAGGGAACACGACAGCAGAAGGCTAAGGATTGAGAGATGACCTCAAACTAAATCAAACAGTAAGTCATAGCACAACCAGGTAAAGAGCATCTGAGAAGTAGTTATGTAAGTTGGGTGAGAGGAAGCGTGGCTTAATGGGTAGAGCATGGGCCTGGGAGTCAGAAGGATCTCAGTTCTAATCCCGGCTCCACCACGTGTTTGCTGGGTGACTTTGGGCAAGTCACTTGAGGGCCTCAACTACCTCCTCGGTAAAATGGGGATTAAAAGTGTGAGCCCCATGTGGGACAGGGGACTGTGTCCAACCTGATTAACTTGTTCCTACCCCAGCACTTAGAACAGTGCTTGGCACCTATAAATGCTTAGCAAGTACCATAATAATAATAATTACTCTTATCATTATTGTTAATAATAATAAAAACAATAGAAGAAGACAACAAGAGAAGCAGAGTGGCTCAGTGGAAAGAGCACGGGCTTTGGAGTCAGAGGTCATGAATTCAAATCCCAGCTCTGCCACTTGTCAGCTGTGTGACTGTGGGCAAGTCACTTAACTTCTCTGCACCTCAGTTACCTCATCTGTAAAATGGGGATTAAGACTGTGAGCCCCACGTGGGACAACCTGATTCCCCTGTGTCTACCCCAGCGCTTAAAACAGTGCTCTGCACATAGTAAGCGCTTAAGAAATAACATTATTATTATTATTATTATTATTAAAAACAATTTTAACTGAGCCTTGAGTGCAGCAGCAATATTATTTGATAGTCACCTTTCTTTGAACCAAGCCCAGCATTTAGGTCATGGGAACTTACAAAATAATATAAGGAGGAATCCCTGCCCTCGAGAAGCTTTCAATCCAACGGATGAGCCAAAACCAACACACAAACCTACATGCAGTCAAAAAAGCCAAAGGCCAGGGCCTAAAAGCAGAGGACAAATTATAGAAATATACAAAGATTTAGAACGATATGCTTAAGTGCTGGGTTCTGAGGGGTTAGCGGGTCCAGATAAGGGAGGGTTACTCTGGGAAAGTCAGTGTAGGAGGTGAATTGAAAGTGGGGGAAGAAGGAAGTAGTGAAGTGGAGCGGGAGACCCTGACAGTAGAGAGATCAGTGAGAGAGTCTACGCAGGGGACATTGAATGGGTCTGCCTGACTGTGGCCGAGACGCTCAGTCGGTCGTATTTATTGAGCTCTTACTGTGTGCAGAGCACTGTACTGAGTGCTTGGGAGAGTACAATATAGCAGTCACATTTCCTGCCCATAGCAAGCTTACAGCCTAGAGGAGAAACTGAGCTAGCAAGAAACAGAAGAATAGACAGTAATGTAAGGGTAGAGGGTAAGGGGTAGAGAGATTGCAGCCCAGGCTCAAGAGTTTTCATTTAATGGAAGTGACGACCTGAAGCCCCAGTTGGCTTTTGAGAAGGGGAGCGACCGATCAGATAAAACCTCTGCAAGTGTTCCTATCCTCCTTCATTGCTATTGATTTCAGTCCAGCTGATTTGTTCCGCAGAGTTGATTGGCTGGGCTTTTCATAGACTAATCACACAAGGGCTTCTCACCCACTCTGGGAGGAAATATCCCCCAAAATGATTTTTGCACCAAAAATAAATAAATAAAAGAGTAAGTCTGTATTTGATAAGGATTTCAACTGGTAATATTCTTATATCCTTAGCTCCTGCCAAGTGGCTGACTGTCCTTTAATATGCGCTGACCTTTGCTTCAGGAAAGAAATGATGCTACTTAGAAAGTACAGCAGGCTTCCTTCAGGTTACTGAGGCCTAGGCCTGCTGACAACCTATACCTTTCAGCTCTCAGCTTCTCTCTCCTCAGGCTCTCTAATAGAGCAAAGCCATTAAGTTGTCCCCATTGTAATTTAGATCACAGAAGAGACTTCCACAGACTCTTTCAGGTTAAAATAACTGGTATAAAGAGAGTAGGCAAAATTATTCCACTGTAGCTACGTGCTTAATTATATGGAATACTGCATAAATTGTCAAGTGCAAAGAATTATTCTGATAAATTAAAATACTAATTAAATAGGCTATTGCAGAATTTTGAGAACATTATAGGGTTCCGCTTCTTCAGATAATTTGCATATCCTTCATCTAGTGAATTTAATTTTAAAGGACTTCTTTTTTGTGTGTGGAAACCCTTTTTGTCTCCCATGAAGATAAAAAAGGGCTTTATACGTTGTCCCTTGCCTTTATTAAAGCGGCTCCCACTAGAGTCCTTCTTCTTGGGCGTTTGTCAGCCTTGGTTGTAAATGCCCAATTTCAGGGCTTGAAAATTGACCTTAAAAATGGTCTTGGGACTAAAGTTTGGTATTCAGACCTTCTTTCAGCCATTTATCTTTTCTATCAATCAATCAATAGTATTTATTGAGTGTTTTTCCTGTGCAGGACAGTGGACTAAGCACTTGGGAGAGTACAATACAGTAGACCAGAGAGATAAGATCCCTTTCCTCAAGGAATTTACAATCCGGTTGCGGAGACAAACGTTAAAATAAATTGCAGGTAGGGGAAGCAATAGAGAATAGGGAAGCATATGTACCTGTACATAATTGCTGTGCAGCTTGGAATAGATCGATCAGTGGTATTTATTGAGCACGTAAGGGTTGCAGAACACTGTATTAAGCTCTTGGGAGAGTAAGGTATAACAGATCTGGTAGACACGTTCCCTGCCCACAAGGAGCTCAGAGTCTAGAAGGGGATATAGACATGAAAAATAAATAAAATTACAGATCTGTCCAGGAGTTTTGTGGTGCTGAGGTTGGGGTGAATATCAAGTGTTTAAAGGGTACATATCCAAGTGTGTAGACAATGCAGAAGGGAGAGGGAGTAGGGGGAAAGAAGGCTTAATCAGAGAGGGTCTCTTGGAGAAGATATGACTTTAATAAAGGTTTGAAGGTAGAAAGAGTAGTAGTCTGGTATATATATGGTGGGGGAGGGAATTCCAGGCCAGAGGAAGGACGTGGGCAAGGGGCCGGCGGCAAGATTCTGGTGATGCTTCTGCTTCTGAAGCCTTAGAAACTGAATGAGAGGATGGGTTCTGAATGCTGACTGCTGTTTAGGAAACTCGAGGTACTTAGGGGATACAGATGAATTTCAGAGGTGTCTTATGCTTACTATCCTCATCTTTGTCATTGTCTTCCTCAGAAAACATCACAGGATCTAACAGGAGAAAATCACTGTGTTAGATACTAGAAAGAAGCATTGATCGCATCTCGAAATATTTACAGTCTGTGAGGGAGACAAGACAGAAAGACAAATCAGTACCTAATACATATTCCTAGCATTTTATCCACAAAGGCCTTAATGTACACACAGACCTGGGCGCACACACACAATCATAGTGGTGTAGCAAGACTCGCTTTCTCAGGGAAAATTTAATAGCAGAGTTACGGATATTTCCAGTGGGGGAATGGCAGGAGTGAGGTGGAAGGTTATTGGAAGAGTGTCAGTCACCAGAATCCCAAAAAGTAGTGATGGGTAGGTTTGGCAACATCTCTCTGGGGCCCTTAGGTGGGTAAGAGAAGCAGAATATTTCCCAAAGATGAATAGGGTCTGTAGGGAAAGATCACTTTCATTCAATCTTATTTATTGGGCATTTATTTTGCACTGTACTAAGCACTTGGAATGTACAATTTGGCTACAGATAGAGACTGTCCCTGCGCAACAATGGGCTCACAGTCTAAGCAGGCTCACTTCTTTCGTGTGAGTTAGGCTTCCTAAAAACTGCGCTTGCTGGGCAGGGTTTGAGTCTACCTACACTGTTGTATCGCATTCTCCCAAGCGTTACCACTACTGATTGATTGCTGATCAATCATTCAAGCAAATCCAGTTTTCTAGTAGTTGGAAGCTATTTGTGCCTGCCAGCTGCCCCTCAGCCTTCAGGAAGAGAGGCAGGAATGAATTGTAATTCCTTTGATATGTGCCATTCTAGAAGTGGATAAGGTCCCTGAAGCCAAATTGCCAAGACCTGGTTGGGTCATGGAAGTTAAACTGCCTGCTCTGAGGGATGATCCTGAGGTTGGGGTGAGAGGAAGGGGTCTGTTTATGTGTGTTTATGTGGTGATTTAAGTGGAGGTTTCCCACACACAGTGTGTTCCACATTCTCAGCCTTTTTCTAGATCCAAATACTCCATCGAACGTTCACTTTTACTTACTCTGATTGCTCTGCTTGTGAATTTTTTTTCTCTGTCTGCTGATTAAATTGTAAGCTTCTTGTGGGCAGGAATTGTGTTCTGTAAGCCCCTCCGCTAGACTGTAAGCTCCTTAAGGGCAGGGATCATTTCTACTAGCTCCATTGTATTGTGCTCTCTCAAGCACTCAGTACAGTGCTCTGTACACAAGAGGTGCTCAATAAATGCCATTGAATGATTGCTGGATCATGGGTCTTAAACGTCCCAAGTGCTTTTAATACAGTATATTACATTAAGTGCTCAGTAAATAAAATTACTGCCACTAAAGATGGGGTTCCTTTAAATTTTGAGTTATGAGACCATCAGGCCATTTGTGAGAGTTCATTGGCTATTCTCCATAGAAGTGGCATTGCCACAAAGGAAATATTTGTTTTCATTTATGTATACTCCCTTAAAAAAATAGATTGCTTTAGAAACCACCTGTTTGGGGTTTATTTTTTTTTTAATGGCCTTGTTTTTCAGGCTATATGTAAGCATATTGCTGTTAAATATCCAGATTGAATATCTCAAAGTCCTGTGTGAGGCTACACTGTAAACTTGATTGTTTCATTTCTCAAATGTCTGGTTTGGCCTTTTATGAAGAAGAGATCGTCACCTAAACAGAAAGATAATGTTCAGTTTTTCAAAGGGAAACTTTTCGCAAAACAATGGAAAGGCCTTAAAGGTGGAGATGGCAGGCTGTAGCAGGATCTCATTTTGTATTATACATTAAAAATATAATTTCATTAGCCAGGTTTATTGTATGTGGGGAGCAGTAAGAGGTGAAAGCAATTGCTATTTTCTTGCTTTCCCATTCCCATATATTAATCGCAAATCCAGGGCATGCTTCATTCTGGGGGTTCCATGCAATCCTGTTTTTTCTGGGTTTTCATATCCTTAGTGACAGGGGATTTGTCCATTGCAAACGCTCATTGGCCCATATTTTCTCAGCATCGTAAGTGAAGGTCAATTGCTTGGTGACACGCTTCGTTTGGGTTCAAATGGGGGCAGGTGGGTTTTCAGCATTAGTGTGCGGATTACTGAATTTTCATTTACATCTACTAATTGTTTCCCTAACCCATTTGTCCCAGAACTATTATTGAGTGAAATTCATTCCATGAAAGTCTTACTCCCACTAAATCAATAGGCTACTTGGAAGCTTCTTTTATTGGCGTTCAACTGTTCGAATACATTTTTTGTAGAAGGGGAGCAAAGAGTGTGTATCATAGCAAATGAATAAATACATTCCGTTTTCCCCTCTCATCGGGCTTATCATGAAAGACTAATCCCCCGGTCAATAGTTATATTGCTGCCCATGAAAGAAGTGCCATTGATAAATGAGAAATCGGCAGTGATTTTATTGAGTTGTTCCAACAAGAGAAAATAACCAAAGGTTATTTGTATCCTGAGCGCTGCAGATCCATAGAAGTATCTTTCCTTAACTCTGTATTTCTTAATTTTCTCAACAGTGGACAACAAAGACAAGCTGGAAAAACTCTCTGGACTGAAAATCCTGCAGACTGGAATCGGGGCGGTGAGTGACAAAGCGGGAAAGGGGAGATGTCATTCAGGACACTTTGCCAGTTGAGACTGTGCGCAGTGCCTTTTCAGAAGATTTGGGCATCAGAGCTTGCTATTCCCAGGTTAATACTCCTGTGGGATATGCATGCAAAAACCCGTTTTTGTTTCCCCCAGAGGAAATGGAGAAGGCTGTTGGGAAATGCACTTATTCTGGTTATCCAATGAAAAGTACATTTCTGGAGAAGAGTACAATGATCAGAGAGTTGTCTTTTGCTCCCAGGAATCAGTAGTTGTCTCCCAGAAGGGTTTGCCCTTAGGGTGGACAAAGTGATTGATAGCGATTCAAAGTGCCAAGACTAGGGTACCAACTCAACACTGTGGATTATTAGGGTGACCTTTTGTCCTGTTTTCAGCTGGCCTGTCCAGTACAACTATGGCATCAGGCACTTGGATGTCTGATATTTTCATTCTGATGGTGTGGTCTCCCTCTGCCACCAAAGTGTGCAATTCAGGGGCAGCATTCCAAGGACCGTGGCTCTGGAGTAAGAGCAGGTGTAGAGTGGGGTGGGAGTGGGGGGTTGAGTGGCTTCTCCAGAGAAATACTCTCAGTCCATTCTAGGTAGACTCGGGCCGACTTCCACAAAATGTTCTATAAGATATCCTTTCTGTCTGTTTGTGTGCCTGGAGTATAACCCATGTAATGTTGTGTGTCTGCTGGTCTAGGATCCCCAAGTACCACCACAGGTCGTGTGGTTCGCTTGTGCTCGCCTCACCAAATACAAACTTGGCACAGTTTTGCCCGGATCTTGGCTCCGCCTGGATGGCTATCCAAATTTGAGATCCAGTTAGTAGATATGTAAAGTGAGTCCAGCTGGAGAACAGCTGGTGCAGCTTGAATGCATTTGGAATATCACTGGAAGTATTTGTTAATGCCAAATGTCCAGGCTCTGTTGCGTTGGTGTCAGAAAGACACACTTGAAATAGCATACCCTCGTTAATTACAGGAGAGATACCATCGCCTTAGAACCTTGCCTAAAGTCTGTCCGATTTCTAAGGGTGGTGACTTCCCTGATTTTTATTCTTCCAACGCTAAACCAAAACAGTGGACCCAGTGGATCTCTAACCAAAACAAACATCTGCTAAGGTGGACTTGGGTTTGTAGATTTCTCTGGCCACACTATTAAATGCTACTCATCAGCATGGTATATATTCTCGGTGTAGGTTTCCTCCTAAGCATCTGATGTTTCCCTCATATTACCACTTCTAATCTCATGTAGTTTGTTTTAGACCTGATAGTTGCCAGTTGTACCTGCAGTCCTCCAAGTACAGAATGGGTTTAATTGACTGTTATTAACATCTAAATATGCAAAACAGTATTTGCTTAAGAACAGTCCTGGAGAGTAAGGGCACTGTATATTGAAAGCACCCATTCTGAAGCTTTATGGGTAGGGGGCAGAAGGGTTGGAAAACACATGATATAAACATTTTAAACAACCCTGGAAGAAGCTTGATGTATTATTGTTCTTGGTGTTTCTCCAATGCCTTTCTGACCCTGACTGGGTTAATGAAAGATTTCACAGCTGAAAACATCCTGCATTTTTTGCAAAGTGCTGCATCTTCAGCAGCCAAATATGGAGAAAGGAATAAGTCAAGAGCCTTGGGGGCTGAGAGGGAAAGGACCTACAACAATTAATGGAAAGAGAAAGAAAGAGAGGGATAAAGAAACACATACTTGCATTCAACTGTCCCTCTTTGGATTAAGTGAATTTACAAAATCCCTATAACTTCTTCCATGCTCCTCCACCCTGCCCCCAACCAACCCTATCAATTGTGATTTTAGATATTTTCCAGAACAATCACTCCTTCAGGAGGGATGGGGCACTGAAACTCTGCCAGTTCTCCAGCAATAGGAGTCAAATTCAAATGACTGCAGGTTAAATGTATTCATAGTAATCCAATCAGTCAGACTACCTCAGTTATCCCATGCACCTGCTTATTTAGACCACACTGAAGCAGAACTGAAATAAAAATGGAAAAATCTTTTGCCAAAGCTGGAGTTCCTTGGATGGTAGCTTGGAGGAGCATTGAAGATGAGTTAGAGTTAGAAATTGTTCTACTGAAAAGCTTGAACAGACAGAGGTGGGAATAAACTCCCATTACTGCCTAACCAATCTTTGACCCACTCTGTTTCAGCTCATTCTTATAATGATTGAGCCTAACCATTTATATATATATATATATATAAATTTATATCTATATAGATCTGTAGATATATATGGATATAAGTATTTTGTCTGTCACTTCTCCCCAGTTGGATTGTAACCTCCTAGTTAATCCTTTATTAGGTGATCCATGAGGACTTGCAGAAAGGAACATGATCACTAGTAGAGAGTATAAAGTGGTCATTCTTGTATAGGTCCCCTGAGTTGGACTTAAGGTGTTCTCTTCTAGTCACAGTCCTATCCACAATGTCTTGTGCACTGGAACATATCCAACTCTGCTGGACTTCAGAACTTCCTTCTCAACCACTACCCATGAGTCTGTAAGCTGTTCTCATCCAGATAGTAATTTTCCCCTTGTCAAAATATGGCTTTTCCTCCCTTATCTTTGAAATTCAGTTCCTGAATGTTCACTTGGAGATCAAAAGGGAGATCCAAATCCATGAACTCTATTGGTTTCTGTCCAGCTTTTTTGATAATCAAGTTGCCATTCAAAAAATATTTGGGCTCCATTTGACGGTGAAGAAAATAGGATTGGTGGAGTGGGAATTTCAGAATATTGGACAGTACTGTCTTTCTGATTCATAATTTGCATCATTTCTACATTATAAATTATCCACCTGATTTTTATGATTGTCATTGAAGGAATCGTGTCATTTTTTGTGAATACCTCAACTAATTTCCAACTGGGGAATTTAAAACAGATTCTGATTACTGGAAATCTAGCAGCATTTTTAGAACATTTGCCTGTTACCTTGAGTTCCATGCTTCTGACAGATATTGGAATTAAAACTTTTTTTCAATCAAACAGAACTCTCACCAATCAAAATTTAAAGGAAATGAAAGGCTAACAGCCCCTGTACACAAATCAAATAGATTAGTGATATTTTGACAAGTTTCTTACGTCATAGCTTCCGATATTTTGAAAGGTTGCATAATTATATCCAAATTACAGTAAACCATTTTACTTCAAAAAGAAACCTGGAAGTCAATATAGACTACAGTTCCATAAAAGACCTCGAGAAGCAAAAGTTCAGAGAAATACTGTTGTGAATCAGTATACTAGCTGTGTAGTCATCTTTTACAAACTACCCTTTCAGACACTTGGTTGGGATGGAGCTGTGTCTTTGAGAATGAACGATTCTTAACAGCCCTGTTCTCTGGAGGTGAGCAGCTTGAAGCTATTCCTCTAACCAGGATGTGTAATGTAGTAGCTACAGTATTCATTTTAGTCTTTGTCTTTATAGGTTGTTTTTCCTCTTTCACCTCTCCTTATGCATTCTTCTCCAACCCTCCCAGTCAATCAATGTTTTTTATTGCACGCTTACTATGTGCAGAGCACTGTATTAAGCACTTATTTTTATCCTTCAATTGTGAGACCCTTGAGGGCCAGGGACGAGACCAGTTCTCATCCATGCACATTTTTGTATAGTGCTTTGCACAAGGTAAATTCTTATGATTTACACTTAATAAGTTACACTGCTGCCAGTGCAGGAACAGAGAGATGACTCGGTACAGAAAACATGAGAGGTGCTGCCTCAAGCCCCAGATGGTGAGAAGCTGCTTGGGCAGGTGGGAGAATCCATTCCTTGGACACTTTTTTAACTTCCTCACCCTCTCTTCACCCATAGCAGCCCTATACACCCTCCTCTGTGGCTCCCCCAAGACTTCCTTCCTCCCTTTTGGCTCAGGCCCAGATAGCATAGGCAACTTTCGCGTCTCCCTACACAGGGCAATCTGGTTCTCCCCTTGGGGCCCATCATAGCTGGGCTGGGGATGTGACAACTGTGGCTTATGCCATGGGGACTCAGTCCCGGATTGGGAGGGCAATGTTGTCCAGCCTCTTGCTGCTAGGGCCCTCAGGCTGTAATAGCTTATGTCAGCCCTGATCTTCATCTTCTCCTTCTTGCTGGACCATGTGCCCTGTGCTCCCCTCTGGAAGTCCAGCCCAACCCTTTTTATTTGCCCCCTGACCTTTGAAGAAGCAGCATGGCTCAGTGGAAAGAGCACGGGCTTTGGAGTCAGGGCTCATGAGTTCGAATCCCACTCTGCCACTTGTCGGCCGTGTGACTGTGGGCAAGTCACTTAACTTCTCTGTGCCTCAGTTCCCTCATCTGTAAAATGGGGATTAAGACTGTGAGCCCCACGTGGGACAACCTGATTCCCCTATGTCTACCCCAGCGCTTAGAACAGTGCTCGGCACATAGTAAGCGCTTAACAAATACCAACATTATTATTAGAGAGCAGGATCGCCATTTCATTTCTCCCTGTAGCCCCACAGGGCTCCATTCTAAACTCAGCTGCCCGGATCTTTTTTTTTTCTTACAAAAGCATTCAGTCCATGTTTCCCCACTCCTCAAGAACCTCCAGTGGATGCCCATCCACCTCTGCAACAACAGGAACTCCTTACCATCAGCTTTAAAGCAGTCACCTTGCCCCCTCCTACCTCACCTTGCTATGGAGGGCAGGAAACCAGGTCTATTTGACTTACTGGGCACAACATCAAGTATCAACATTATTAATCAGTCAATTATATTTATTGAGTGCTTACTCTGTGAAAATTTTTCCCTACTCTAACTGAAATCCCCCTTGCTTCAACTTAAGCCTTTTTCTTCTCCTTTGGTTTTCAGCAGAGAAAAATAGACTCTGCCATGTTTTGAAAAGTGTGAAAGCCCAGCTCAGTGGGGTTATGGGAGGCAAAAGGGTTGTAAACATTCAGATGTCACCACTGTACTCTAGCCAATTATATTTCTGCCCCTCGGGATCTTGTATCCTATGAACTTATCCTTCAGAATAAGAGCAAATCTTATGTGAAATGGAATGGAAAAATTGTGATATTGTGAAAGAACCAATTAGCTGGACAAAAACTGTTGGGCAGGTATTGTGGTTAAGACTTTTTTCCTCTTCCTGAAACCTCATTATTATTGATATTTTATGTATATTCACCTTTTATTCTCATCTGCATCCCACTACAGAATTCTTCTTTCTGCCCACCCCCAACCCCTACACACACAAATGCACTATGCATCTGTCTAAAGAAAAACCCATTTTACTTTTAAATATATTTGATTGGTGGTTGAAAAAGCAAATGTCCATGAAACTGCGTGTAAGATCTTTTAAGCAGCTTTCCTAGTGCCACACCACCCTTGGACCAGGCCCCTCACTAGTGTATCCCTGACTCTCAACTATCTGGTGATGAAAGGTGAAAGGTCAACTGAATATTCCTTACTTTTATCTCACCTCTCCCACAGTAATGCATTTGGACTTCTGAACGACAAGATCTGTGCTTCAGCTTTGAACGCACTTCCGTTGAATGTCGTTTAACAGCTGCCCCACGGTGTTGCTCTCTCTCTGCCTTTACTTTTCCAGCTTTCTGGAAAACAGAAAGAAAAAATTAGCAGTAAATATAATCAAAGCCACTTGACATTCACAGGCAAATATAGGTTTATTATACCACATCTTTTTCTTCTGAGACACTGTATAAAGTACAGGCATCTAATGTCACATTGGTTCATGAACGGCTTTACGATAGTATTCTGTGATTTAAAGGCAGCCAAAGTGCCATGTGATGTGGCAGTTGCTATGGTGACAAATTCAATTTTTATTCAGTATCAGAGTAAATAGTCACGTAAAATGAAATAAGTAATGTCTGCCTCGTGGCTATAGCCGCTCATGCGTCTTTCCACTCCTCATCTTCCGCCCCTTCCCAAACTCCCCCACATTTGGGACCATTTCTTATATAAATGTAGGTAATGTATATGTCAGATGCAGGAACATGTCTTGTCCTTGTTTGGTGTGTATCATTGCATTTCACAATTCATAATAGTGACTAGCAACTTTTGCTTATGTTCTAATCTAATAAAATGGAAAGTGTTCCGGCCCTCAGCTTTCCCCACGAACGGAGCATTGGTCTGGGTACTCAGTAGTATTTTTTTCCTTTTTAAACTGCATTCCCTAGTTCTTTGAAGCTCAGATAATGTGAAATTCAGGGAATGTAAGTCTTTTCATCTCCAACCTCTTCAAGTGGAAATTGTTAGAAGAAGATCTGACCATTTTTGACTGGTATAAGCTGTCCAAGTCTCATTTGGCTGAAGAAGCAAAATTACTGGATAACCAAGTGGGTAATCCACCCCTACTTCCCCCTTTAGGATAAAGTCTAGTGAAATGGGGCTCTTTGGCTCAGGTGCTCCTAGGGGCTTTGTACCCCAGTCAATCGATGGTAATTACTGAGTCCTTACTCAATTTGCTGGGCTCTATCCTAAGCACTTGGACAAGTACAATACAGCAGAATTGGTAGACACATTCTCTGACCACAATGGGCTTTCAGTCTAGAGGGGGAGGCAGACATTACTATAAATACATAATTTATAGTATGAACTCCAAAATCTAAGGCTTATTATTTGCACACTTTAGGCTTTCTAGGGACGTAACACTTTATAGTGTGTTTATTTTTCCAACCTGTGAGAGAGGTCAGAATGCCCTTCCCTTATCGAGAGAGTATGCAATGGGCAAAGAAAAAACGGTGAAGAAAACATTACCCAGGGTTTCACAGCAAGTCAAGGGTCAGAGCTACGTTGAGATGCTGAAGTTCTAGTCCTGGTGAGGGCCATGCAGCCATGTCATCTTGAGTTCATTCACATTTTGCTAATCTTCAGTTTCTGCAAAACCAAAACCCAAACGTTTATTTCACAGGATATAAGGGGTTTTAGAACATCAATCTATCTTCATGGATCAACTTACATAGGCTATTATCATTTTTATATTCCCTGTTATCAACTAACATTACCTGCCATTTGGTCACTTACTCATCTACAAACAATTTTTCCTTTTTCTGTGTTCAGTATATTATTTCGTACCTGTCTCCCCTGCTAGACTATACAATCTCTGAGCTAAGGGATCATGTCTTCTAACGCTTAGTGTTCTCTCCCAAGCACTTAGTACAGCTCTGTACATGGTAGGTGTTCAGTAAATACTATTGATTGATCTTTGTGAACCACAGTTTACCCATCAAAAGAAAAAAAACATCAGAATGGAAAATTTGATTGCTTTGCAAAAGTGCATTAACTTATTCTCAGCAATACCATAAGGAGATTTGGTACCATACCGAGGAGGAGAATCTAACATTGCGTTTTTATCCAGCTTAAATATTTGTACAGTAATTTCCAGGCTGCCACTTGGGAGTAGAAAATCCAGCCCGTTATCTCCAGGTATTGCAAGGGAATTGCAATCCTTAGATTTCTGTTTCTTTTACACTTCAAGACCAAAGGAGATTGTTTGGGGAAGAGTTCCCAAGAGTTGAGGAGAATGAGAGGCAGCGATGCGCGGCTTTCCTCAAACTCGGCATGTTTGAAATAGTTAAAAGTACAGTGCAGCCAGGATCACCCAGCTGTAGTGGAAATAAACGTATGCGTTCATAGCATACGTTTTTGGAAAAGAATGGGCGCTCGGTTGGGGGTAAGAACTCGATTGTGTTTTCTTGCAGGCCTGATCCTGCCTTTCTGGTAGCACAATTACCTTGTGTCAAAGTGTTGTTTTCCTCTGCAAGAGGAAGAAAGACAAGATGGAGTAGTTTTGAAGCTTCAGAGTGTGATCTGTTTTCCTCCAACTAGTACAAGGGAGAGTTCAGGGGAGAAATGCAGAAGCAGCCAACTCCATCAGTGGCAAGGCGATCTTGCACTGGCCAGTTAGTTAATGGGTGAGCTTGGAAAAACTCTCAAAAATAAAATAATATGAATTGTGTTGCAATTTTAGTTCTCTGACAAGAGGGCTGTCTCTCTGTGAGTTATTAACTGATATCAGCCTTTTCATTTCTGTGTGGAGCAGGTAGAGTAATGAATTTATTTTATAAATGTCAGTGATGTTTTATGGTGCCGTTTTCAGTGGCGACATAAAAGGGACTGATTGTTAAACTGTTAATTTACAGATCTTCTCTAAGTGAATGCAAACAAATTCGGGTCCTCAAAGCTCTGCTAATATACAATGTTCAATTTTTAATTTCCAGTCCATCTTAGATTATGGTGATGAAAAACAATATTTAATCCCTCGTTAACACATGAATAAGCGGAAGCTGTCATTTTCAACCAGACAATAACGGGATTATCTCAAGAACTGTCAGTTTATGTGAAAACATTATGTTGCCCAAATTTTCATAAAAATTAGCAGTGGATAATATTCAAGATCAGAGCAATGGAAAGAGGAAAATCTGCATTCATGGTAATAAATATTCATATTTGTCTGCTCAGGAGATGAAAATCTAATCAAGGGGCTATTGATGCTGTGGCTTTTTTTTCTTTCTTTTTTTTTTTTTAAACCAAGACGTTTCATCTAAATTGGGTTTGATATGGAAATTAGTCTCACTCCAAGTCCTCCAGGCCATGAGCTTGCTGGGATAACACGGAGGGTGTCCACTGTATCAAGATGTTGCTGCTGGCGTCTGCTGCTGCTACCAACAGTCATTCCCTTCATTTATTTATTTATTTTAAATCGACAACATCTCAAGGGTTGTGCTCCCAGGGGCTTCGTAGGTTGTTGTGGGTTTTTTTTTTTAATTTTATACCAGTTAACTCCTAGTTACTGCAGGGTTAAAATCTTCTATGTTTTTGCTTTTGTTGACAATTACCATAAATCAGAAGACACTCTGCGTGAAGCTTAATGAAATATGTATGATTTTAAAAAGGGGAAGATAATAACTGCAATATGTTGCTTTGGGTGTGTGTGTGGTGTGTGTTTGTGTGTCCCTGTTTCAAACTGAAGAGAAGCCGCTGCCCTTTTTTGGCTGTGGCTTCATTTGGCTTCCGAATACATTGATTAAAAAGTGAGGCAATTAATAAATATGGGTAAAGATTTCCAGTTTAGGGAAGATGTCTGTGCCCTTTAGTGGGCTGGTTTCAGCATAAATAGAATATAAGGGCCGTGTAGCAGCTTATTTGAATATGAAACACAGCTCCGAATAGACCAAGAGTTTCTAAAGGACGGGGATATGTGGGCCTATGGGGAACAGCATCTTGGATGTATTGGGTGCCCACCACATCATTCCAGACTAAGTTTTTTCACATCACAAGTAAGTCCCCTTCGAAGTGGGTTATGAATTTCAAGATTCAAGGCAATGGCCCCATCTATAACAAGGACACAGTCCTCACTTGCAACATCTCTTGTCTGCCAGTGGGCCTCTTTTGCCACTTCTCACACTAGTAGGCCCATCACTCTCTTTTTGGCCCTCATAAAGGCTACTACTACTACTGAGACTTCAAAGTCCATCGGGGAATCTGTGGGTTCACCTGGCTCTCTGCTGTGGAGATCAAAGCCTGTCATGGATTTTTTCTAACCGTGTGGCAGTCTCCCTCCATAGAATTCAAACCACGCTGGGATTTTTCCCAACCACATGGCTCCTTGCCATTGCAGAGTTAAAAATTCACCTCCAGGGCTCCTGTCAAGTGGGCTGCTGCTGTTGAGACCAAACGAAGAGTTGTGGGAGAGACACCAGATGTGAGAGTGTGAGGGTGCTCCAGGGTGGGCGAGTGTATGTATGTTTGAAAATATTTGGGGTGTGAGTGGGTCATAATGAGGAGTTTGTGAAGGAGAGAAAGCATGCATATGTAACAGTGGAATTTACTGGGTTAAATTACTTTAAAAAAATGTGGTGTTAAGCACTCACTGTGGGCCAGGCACTATACTAAATGCTGGAGTAGATACAAGCTAATCAGATTGGACGAAGTCCATGGCCCACCTGGGGCTCACGGTCGTAATCTCCATTTTTCAGATTAGAAAACTGAGGCCCAGAGAAGTTAAGTGATTTGCCCGAGGTCACGCAGCGGGCAAGTGTCAGAGCTGGGATTAGAACCAGGTCTGAGCTCATTCCACTAAGTCACACTTCTTTTCTTATTCTGACATATAAGATTTTGAGGGGATCCTGTTAAATCCAGGGTTTTGAAAACTGTGGTCTAATAGTGATTATAAATTTCTTCAGCGGGTCATACTGTGTTTTTTGTTTTGCACTTTGTACAGCACCTAGTACAGACTGTGAGTTCCATATGAAGTAGCGACTGTGTCTGATCTGATAAAGTTGTACGTGCCCTAGCACTTAGAACATGACTTGACATATAGTAAGCGCCTAACAAATATCAATAAAGAATCATTTATCTAGAAACCTAAATATTTGGGTAATGATGATTGTTTTTCCCAAATATCCACCACACTGTATATCTGGGAAATATTTTCTTACTAATGCCCATCTGTTTCTTCATAAACATTAGGAGTCATTAGTATTGGAAGAATTTTTAACTCATTTCTCTCATATACCCCCCTTTTCTCTTCATCCCAGGTAACAATAATAATGATAATTGTAACATTTACTTGCTGTTAATTGCCTGGCTCTAAACTAAGCCCTGGGGTAAATACAATGCTGTAAGTACAGTGCTCTGCACACAGTAAGCGCTCAAATATGATTGAATGAATATCAGACACAATCCCTGTCCCATTTGAGGCTCACAATCTAAGAGGTGGGGAGAACAAATCAGTTGCAAATCGGGAAGCTGAGGCACAGAGAAGTTAGGTGACTTGCCCAAGGTTACATGGCAGGCAAGTGGCAACCTGGGATTAGAACTCAAGTCTCTTGACTCTGTCCTGTGCTCTATCCACTAGGAGATACTGCTCCCTTCAGTACAAAGAGAATGGCCAGGAAACCAGGGACAGTCATAATTGCTCATGGAAAATATTTCCCATGATACAATATAAAGTTTGCTTCCAAAGTTCCCTAGGCAATTTGATATATCGAACTCGTCCTAGAATCTCTTACTCGACTCAGTCTTTCCAATACATCACTCTCCTCGTTCTTGTGGTATTTGTTAAGAGCTTACTATATGCCATGCACTGTACTAAACATTGGGGTAGGTACAGGATAAACAGTTTGGATACAGCCCTTGTCTCAAACAATGAACCATATGGCTTGCTTTGATCTTTGACTGCCTATCAGGGTTTTCTGCATTTGAGTGGCAAGACACTTGGGCAGAAAGGCTCCACTGCTTGTCTGCTGTGTGACCTTAGGCCAGTCACTTAACTTCTCTGCGCCTGTTACCTCATCTGTAAAATGGGGATTGAAACTGTGAGCCCCATGGGGGACAGAGACAACCTAATTAGCTTGTACCTACCCCAGCACTTAGTACAGTGCATTGCACATAATAAATCCTTAGCGAATACCATATTTGAAAAAAAGGCTTACAGTCTAAGGGGGCGGGAACACCATTTTACAGATGAAGAAATTGAGACCCAGAGTTATGTGACTTGCCCATGGTCATGCAGCTGATAAGTGTCAGAAGCAAGGATTATCTCCCCATTTCTCTGTACTGCTCCATCTCAATTTTCCCACGCTGGATCTACATCCCCAGCCTCTAATTTTTGTTTTCCTGCAAGGCTCGGTTCATGTCCCTTACACTCATTCTCTTAGGGCACTCATCCACACAACATCAGTTGCCGCTTCAGTGTGGATGACTTCCAAGTCTTCATTTTAGCCCTAACCTCACCTGCTTTCAGTCTCGTGTCTCTTCAAACCCCCTGGACATTGCCAATTAGATGATCCACCAATCTCTCAGTGGTATTTGTTGAGTACTCTCTGTGCACTGTTCAGAGCACTCTACTAACCGCTCAGGAAAATACAATTCCAATGAGTCGTTAGATGTGATTCCTGCCCTCAAGAAGCTTACAGTTGTGTCTTAAACTCCAAATATCAAATCCTGAACGCCTCATCTTTTTTCAGTATTTTCCTCCTCCCAGCTTCCCTAGCACTACTGACAGCACCGTCTTCCTCCCAGTCCCCGAAGCTCACAACCTTGGTATCTTCTCCATTTCTTGACTGCCAAATTCAGTTACTGTCTAAATCCTTCTGTTCCTTTCACTATACAGAGAGAGTCTGTGAAATATTCATCGCCTGCCTAGTTCAAGCCCTCATTATCTCCTGTTGATATAACTGTAACAGCCTCTCTACCATTCTCCCTGCCTCAACCTCTACCCTTTTCAGGCTCTTACATCCATGTCATCTTAAAATACCCTAAGGAGCGATTCACCACCACCCCCTCGAAAACCTCCAATAGCAACCCATTTCTCACCCGAAAGCAAAACTCTTACCCATTGTCATATGCACAAAGTTTTGTATGCTCCCCAAGTGTCTAGGAGAGAAAGCAGCGTGGCTCAGTGGAAAGAGCATGGGCTTGAGAGTCAGAGGTCATGGGTTTGAGTCCTGGCTCTGCCACTTGTCAGCTGTGTGACTGTGGGCAAGTCACTTAACTTCTCTGTGCCTCAGTTCCCTCATCTGTAAAATGGGGTTTAAGACTGTGAGCCTCACACGGGACAACCTGATTACCTTGTATCTATCCCAGCGCTTAGAACGGTGCTCAGTACATAGTAAGCGCTTAACAAATACCAACATTATTTTCTCTGCCATCAATACTCAAACGCTGCAGCTGCTGCTGATGATGATAGTATTGGTAATAGTATTTATTAAGTGATTACTATGTGCAGAGCATTGGACTGAGAGAATTCCTTAAATTGGTCAGTTGCCCCCCAAATCGTCCTTGTGTTAGTTAGTGCTCGTTTGAATTTGCTGTTCCCAGCTGGATTTTCACTGACCTCAGAGTGAATGGAAACAAAAGCTGGGCTATGACATTGTCTGCTTTCTTTGCTCTGGCTCTGTGCCCTCCCACCCCGTGCGGACTTTGCCTTCTTCCTTCGACCACCCTCTCTCCATGATGGTCTAAATTGCTGCCATTGATTGTAGCCACTAGGGGTCAGACTTACACATCTGTTATTAATGGTTAACCCGATCCTAAAATTAGTGTGGCTTGATCCACTGCCAAACGACTTGGATTTGTAGATGCGAGAAACTTTGCAAAGAGCGTGAAAGGTTGGGTAAGCTGACTCATGGATTCGGGATTGCTTGGAAGAGAGTTAATAATAATAATGTTGGTATTTAAGCCCTTACTATGTGCAGAGCACTGTTCTAAGCGCTGGGGTAGACACAGGGGAATCAGGTTGTCGCACGTGGGGCTCACAGTCTTCATCCCCATTTTACAGATGAGGTAATTTAGGCACAGAGAAGTTAAGTGACTTGCCCACAGTCACACAGCTGATGAGTGGCAGAGCTGGGATTTGAACCCATGACCTCTGACTCCAAAGCCCGTGCTCTTTCCACTGAGACATGCTGCTTCTCTGCCGAGATTTCTCCAGCTGAGTGCTGGATTCCATAATTAAAACCCCAATAAGAAATAACACTTCTCTTCAAGGCCAGTGACCAATTGATGGCTCTCTGTTGTCCCAAGCAAGAGGACGGCTCACAGCCGCAAATGAGCCAGTCGGGATTGGCTTTTCCCATCTCCGCTCTGCCCACCGAATTCTGGAGGCTAATGGAAGCAGGACTGGGAACTACCCCGCTACACACCTCACTTCATTTCCAACTCTTCTATCTCTTTCCATTCCGGGTGGTCCTGGCTACTACCAGGAATAGTTCTGCATCCTTCCCCACCCCAACAAGACCAATTATTTTCAAATTGTCTTTCTGGGTGGAGCAGTAGGAAAGACACCTGGAGGAGGCTCATTTGTGGGCAAGGAATGTGTTCTACCAGCTCTGTGATATTGTACTCTTCCAAGCATTTAGTACAGTGCTCAATAAATATAATGAGTGAGGAGCAGGAGGAGGGAGAACCACAGGGCCGTACCAGTGACCAACAAGGTTTGGGAGGGAGAGGGTCACAGAGATAGCCTGGCTTGTCAGCAGAACTCCCCATCACCTCGACCTCTAAACTGATCCATGAGGACCATCTGAGTCCTCGAGAAGTCGACCGGGAGAAGGAGCAACAATCACCGTTCTGTCTTGCAGTCGTGCGGGTTTCATCTCACCTCCGATTGAGTCCGAGCCTTGTGCCAGCCTAACTGCCTTTAGCCCTGGGATGGGGAAATGAAATCTTCCCCAAGATTGCACAGTGAGCAGAAACAATGTGTGAAAACCTGATAGAACAGGGATGTTGAGAGTGTCATGGTGTCAGAGTAATAGAAATGGCCGGTATGGTGAAGCAGATGGGTCCCCGAAGTTCTTGAGAAGTCAGGCCTCTGACAGTACCCATTCCTTCCTCTCCCTGGGTCTGCACAGTCCCAGCAAAGTGGACAGTGGAGGCAGTTTAGACCGGAGCATTTTTAAAGCCTCGTTTAGCTGGGCGATGGTATCCCTCTCTGGAGATTTGGGTTCTGTCTGTTGCAAGAGATCCGAGCTCTGCAGCCAGAGTAGCGTGACCATGTTTGTTGACCGAAGAGCCCCTGGGACAGATTCCGTGAGGCAGTTTGCACCCACCCTGTTCTTTCATATCCCTGCATATCACAGCCCGCATTTGGATGCTATTTGCTCCAAGCGAGTTGCACCCTTCAGATAGAACAGCATCTCTCCCCACCACCCCCAACCACCTCCCGTACAGACATAGGCTCCTTTGACCCTCCTCTGACTACAAATAGGAGTGCCAGAATACTGCAGATGGGGATAGAAGCCTTCTTGTGTTCCCAGAAGGAATCTCCTCAACCCACTTCAGCACTGGGGATTTGCAGGCACAGATCCCCCAACAGTTTTCCCAGGCAGAATGTAAAAGGTCAGTTTGTTATCCGCTTTGGATTAATTAAACAAGATAACCAAGTGGCTCTGCTGACAGGACAGTTAGCCGAGAAAGGAAATTGCTGCCCCTTGAGACAAAAGGAAACTTTTCTTCGTCTTCTTTTTTTTTTTTTTCCCCGCTTACTTGGAGCAGTGGCAGGCTTGGCTGTCAGACGGTTTATGACTCTGGAAAAGGCATCTAAGCCCAGCGTATCTTTGCTTTGCAAGTGGGCAGAAAAGAGATTTCTCAATTTCCTTGTCACTGTCCTGGTTTCTACATGTCACCAAACTATGAGCCAGGCGGGGCATGAAATACGCTTCCCAGGGCAAAGAGAGGGGGTGCTGTAGTGGTAGAAGTCTTCATGGTATTTATTGAGCACCCACGGGGGGCATTGTACAGTACTGAGCAGTAGGAAAAGCATTCATTCAGTAGTATTTATTGAGCACTTACTATGTGCAGAGCACTGTACTAAGTGCTTGGAATGTACAGTTCGGTAACAGATAGAGACAATCCCTGCCCATTGATGGGCTTACACTCTAGAATCTTACACGTTAGTGTTGAGGGGACAGAGAAAAAGGGGGGGAGGGGCATAATTTGAGGTCAAAGACAGAATGTTTCTGTGCCCATGATGAGATCCTGCCAAGTCTCAAGGCCCCAGGACTTTTATCTTTCATTCAGTTGTATTTACTGAGCGCTTACTTTGTGCAGAGCACTGTACTAAGCATTAGGGAGAGTAAAACACAACAGTAAACAGACACATTCCCTGCCCACAACGAATTTACAGTCTGGGGGCGGCGGAGGTAGAGGCAGACATTAATATAAATAAATGTCTGAGAGAGTTCACTCTCACAGGCCAACTGCCTTACCCCTTTGATTTTTATGTCATCTCTTCAGTCTCCTGACACAGAGAGAGAAGCATGCCATCTGTAACCCCAGATGAGAAACCTTTACCTGCTGGTCCTGTAGCTTTAGTCTGAAACCAGAAGACATCCAGTGCTTGGCTTTATTTTAGAACCAAGGGAGTCTGTTTCCAGGTTTACTGAACAAAACAACAGTAACTATATCCACTGTAGTAAGATGAGAAGGAAAAAAATCTCTAAAAAACAAATGAGAAAAATGAATTTATATATGTTATGCTTCTGCCTACAGTTTGGCCTGTCTTTAAGGGTGAAAAGGAGGAGTTTGAGGAACTGTGCAGAGTATGTGTCATTTTCACAACTGTTGAGTAAAATCCCAAACTAGAAATGGCTGACTGTCCTTGAAGAGGTTACATGGTAAGGGAGATCCTAGGATGAGACAGAAAAATTGTTGCCAGGGGTTAAAGGGGAGCCTTTTGTTATGGTAAGCACCTTCTGTATTGAGTGCTTTTTAATTTTTCTGTTTCTCCGTCTATTCTGCCTATTTTTAAGGTAGCAGTTATTTTGAGTAACCTCAGGAAAATGGATCCTTAATGAGACTGTGTGGAGTGTCCTGTCCACCGTCACTCTTGCACATAGTTCAAATGTTAAACCCTAGAAAGTGACAGCATTGTCTTCAAATATGAAGAACAGGGATTCTGAGACATTGTTTGAGCTTAAAATTCTCTATAGATAGCCAGAGAGAGAGAGAGAAGGAAACAAAATAGATAGAGGTGTGTATATATAGCAAGCTTGCTTTTTTTTTTTGTATTCAGAGATGATGCTGTTGATGATCCTATCCATGCAGGTGCGGCTGAAAAATGAAAAAGTCATTCTGCCTTGGGTGCCCACAAAGTTTGTCCTTTGCCACGCTTATGTGTTTGTCCCTCACATCTCCAGACACTGCTTTTGAATCTGCCTTTTGGTCACTGGCATGGAATAAAGGACCTCAAAAGGCCAGTTGCCATAAGGAGTTCCCATAGCCATATCCCATCGCCCAGTGATACTAAAATACACGAAGAGCTGATGAATCCACATGGTAAAAAAGAACCACGTGCTTTGCTCCAAGGGCTTTCTCTCACCATTTTCATCCACAAGACTGTATTTTCTCTGAGCAAAAATGGCTGTCAGCTCATTTTATGCTATTCAAATCAGCCAAAACAGAAACTGTTAGCTCTCGTGTGTCCGCTTAGTTGTCTCCATCAAACATTTTGAAAAGTCACTATGGGCAAGTTGTTCCCAGAAGGTGAGTGTGCATATTTTATCGGATAATGTGTGACAACTGTAATGTTGCCAAGAACCAAAGTCCACTGATTGGCTAATAATCCATTGCCTTGCAAGTTCCAATATGCATAATTACATTCAACTATGCTGGGATTGGGATTCTTTTTTCGTCCGAAAGCTCTTGTCAGACCAAACCTAACACAAGCATTGACTCTTAGGACTTCACACTAAGAATCATTTTTTTCTGTACACAGCGAAGAGTTTAGCAGGTAAAATATTCAGGTACCCAGTGTTAGTTGATTATGGGATCAGGTTCTCCTCGTTTCCCTTCAGGGTCCAGTTTCAAGTGCAGGGTAACTGTCTCTGTACTTTGTCTATGTATACCTGAGTCACACCCAGCATTTCTAGGGTGTGAACAAGTAGGGCGCAGATCTGAATTTAAGCTAAGAAGTGGCAATGTCTTGGGGACTTACTGGTAACCCTTCACTAAACCAATAACGTTCTACACTTCCAATCATACAGTTTTTCTCCAGTTATGAATCATTTAGATGGTGGAATCAGCCCCATATTACTAATGTTGGCCAACAGTAGTCCCAGTGTGAGGGCTGCCATGCTCTCCGGTGCAGATTTTGTGGCTGAACTCAGCAAGATGTTCCTGAAGAATCCCTGTGACCAGTACTAGTCACTGACTCACTAGAGCTGTGTTTGATTCTATGCCCAGGTTGTTGGTGTTTGGGTTCTATGTAGATGCCCACTGGAAAGCGCCATCTCCCTTTAGGAAGAAGGGAGAAAGTGGTGGGAAGGTGGATGGTCTTCAAGCTCCTAACCCGATTTAGAAAGCCAAAGGCTCAGCTCCCCCAGAGTAAGGACCTTCCCTACTGGAGCCTCACTGTCCTGTTCTGCACGGGTGGCGATGGTGTTGGGAATCCACATTTCTGAAGTTGATGTGTCAGCCAAGGGCCCTGACCACAATATGACTCTTATATTCAACAGACTGGTCTTCATCTTTTTTATTATGATTTTTTAGAGGAAACAGAATGAAAGAATAAAGGCATTTTGACCTTTGTTCAATCTAAGCAGTGTTTCAGAACCTGGGGCTTCAGGGAAAGGGACTAGTTTAAATCAAAGCCCCAGTCATCATGACCCCTAGGTCTTTGTGTTGTTAATTTGTAAGACTGCACACACTTAAAGAGCACCTTGGATAATCTTACTATATGTTAGTTCTTCTGCACATCCCTGTGAAAGCAGCAAGTTGTATTATCCTCTTTTCTGGAGGCGGTTGATGAAGATCCACTTCTCTCATCCTACTCCTGAATTCACGAATCCTGGACTGTTCAGATGCCAGTAGGAGTTTATATTTTAGTTAAAGACATATGTATCTATATAAATAAAAAAAGCCACCTGCTCTCTTTGCCCACTGATTAATTGTCGTGTTCTAACACCTAATTATATAAACACATTTAGCAAGTGAGATATTAAAGCAGAAGATTAGATATTAAAAGGGGTCATTAAGGAGCAGAAATTACATTTGCAAAGGCATATTTCCAACCTTAATATTGAAGCATTCAAGTAGCACCCGGTGAGAGATGTAAACTTCCTTGTGAACCATTTAATCTAAGGAATGAATATAGTCATCTATTCCAGCTCAGCAAAAATGTGGACTCCATGAAAATTCAGTGCTACAGATCTCAGTGGTGTAATCTGATGATTAATGAGATGTGGACTCTTGTCTGTAAAACAGTGTTGAAACCTTTAAAGAAAAGTACTAGGATAATCACAGAGCAGTGCTGCTAGAAACAGCAATGTTGACGTTAACTAGAGAAATGTCTGTGTTACCCAATGCCAAGTGATTCGGTACCAAAATCATTATGCTCTTCGGCAGTTTTCAGATAATCATAGAGACGTGAAGTGAACCCTAAACCTGGTGATAGTATACATAGGTGATAGCCACCGAGGGCTTAGGTGGTAAATCCGGAATGATGGCTTCGAAGGGTAATTACCGTACCTGCAGTCCTATCACCTCCAGCTGTGATCTCCTCAGGATCTTGCACTGAACAGGGACTCTGTCTGGATAGTAATTAGACTGGAGCTTTCCCCAGATGATAGTCTGAGGGGCTGCAGATGCCCGTGGTGGTGATGATTCAGTAGATGGCACTCTTCACCCTGACTCACTCCTAAGCCTGGGATTCCCTGAGACTGCACGGCTAAAGATGCTTTCCGGAGGCAAGGTGCAGCAGCCAACTATGCGCAATCCTTTGAAACCTCCAGTTGTGTTCACCAAAGGGACACCGCCATGTACGTCCAGCTCCCGTTCCAGTGGGGCTCAGTCTTCACCTGCGTGGCTCTGGAGAATCGGGTCTTCTCTCCCCAGCCCCATCTTCAAGCCCTGCTAATTCAATTAATCAGCAGTATTTATCGGGTGCTTACTGTGTGTAGAGCACTGTACTAAGCACTTGGGAAAGTAAAATGCAATAGAGTTTCTACCCACAAGGAGCTTATGGTCTACAGGGGCAGACAGACATTAAAATAAATTACAGATAGAGGAAATATTTGCCCATTCTTCTGCAACACACATGCACCTGGAGCTGTATCCCTTAAGCACTTTGATTTTCATCCTATCCCCACACCACTTATTTACATATCCATCTGTAATTTACATTAACATCTGTCTCCCGCTCTGTCTGAAGCTCCTTGTGGGCAGGGATTGTAGCTACCCACCGTATTGTACTCTCCTAAGCTTTTAGTCTAGTGCTCTGCACATATTAAGCATGCAATAAATAGCACTGATCGATCCTTTTCATTCATTCAATCATATTTGTTGAGCACTTACTGTGTGCAGAGCACTGTACTAAGTGCTTCCTACCTCTCCAGGCAGTACTTCAGCAGCTGTTTAGTGACTGCACCATTTCACCAAGATCTGCTGAATATTAGTGAAAGCTGAGAGGATGCAGCATGGGGTGCCTGGTCCAGTCTTACCTCAGCGTAACTGGACACAAATTCCCCAGACCCGGTGTTTTGGAGCAAAACCTGCTGCAAATATTGTTGAGGTTCGGGGGCATCTTGGGGAGCCCTCCTCACCAGTCCTTGTGGAGACTTGCAGGAGCCTCGAAGGACCATTTTGGCCCTTCACTCCTACTTCAAGAAGGCGGTGCCCGACCCGGACCCCCTCCCTTTCTAGATTCTGGCCCTGGGATTGCCCGAGGACTTTTGGGGGTAAAGTGAAATGGAGAGTTGAAGCAACTCACCGCCTAGCGAAGATACCTGAAATGGCCATTAAGGAAAACTTTGGCAAGAGGAAAGACTAATATTTCCAGAATTATGCATGTAGGCTGTCTGCGTTAAGTGTACCTCTTCTTAGCAAATCTCTTCACTGCTCTTTATGTAAAGCACACTTATCAAGTCCTGGACTTATTTGGACATTAGAAAATAGGGGTGTGTGTGTATGTGTGTATCTTTTATTTTGGATAATCATATGATTTTACATATATATAAAGCAATTCTTTAGTATCGAGGTAATGTACAACTAATGTAAAGTACTTATACATTTGTATGTATATTATATCTAGGTGGCCTTTGTATTTTAAAAGATATCAGTGTTGGTGAATACATCATCAGATGTGAATGTGACTGACAAGGCCCCAACCACGCCGTGTCCACACAAAGGCGCTTCCTTGTTATGCTGTCGTGTTTGTTGTTTTTGCATCTCTGGGTGCTGTTTTATCTTTTGCCTTCGAGTCTCACGATCCCTTCTGCTTGAAAAAAAGCAGCTGCTTTTTTGATTTAAAGTGCTGGAACTACTTGGAAGTCCACAAAGAATGATTTCTTATTAATGGAAGGAATCTAAGACCTCATACTAATACCCCAAATGTGGAGATGCACCATTAAATGTACTGTCCTTACAACCTTTTTGGAATCAAAATGAGTAATCAGTATTCACTGAAATCTGGTGGGTTTTTAAGAGAGAAGAAATGGAGAGACTGTGAGGCTCATGCCTCAGCAGAGCCAGGTATTTTTTTATGGTATTTGTTAAGCACTTACTACATGTCAAACACTGTTTTAAGTGCTGGGGTAGGTACAAGTTAACTAGGTTGGACACAGTCCCTATCCCACCCAGGGATCACAGGGAGAGGAGGATTTGATGGAGTGTAGCGGAATGGAACTTGTGTCTTGCTTCACTAATACTTTCCTACCTGCTTAGGACACTGCTTAGCACACAGTAGGTATTCAATAAATACAAATACTATTGACTGACTGGGAGAGGCCAGAGTCAAATGATCAGAGGGGGGCATTACAGTAGTTCAGGCAAGAGTGAGACAGAGAATAAATCTAGTATAGTGATATCTGACATCTACCAGTATAACTGCAGCTCTTTTTGCCTATCCTGTAGATGAAGAAAGATGAATGGCCCGAAAGGTTGAGAACCCGTTGTCATCTAGACTGTGAGCCTGTTGTTGGGTAGGGATTGTCTCTATTTGTTGCCGCATTGTACTTTCCAAGCCCTTAATACAGTGCTCTGCACACAGTAAGCGCTCAGTAAATATGACTGAATGAGTGAATTGTGCAGGCCCCACAGCACATGAGTAAATGATAGAATTCAAAGCCTAGATTTTCCAATGGGCTGCTCAACTCCTCAGAACTCACCACCTCCCATAAGTATAGAAGTGTTGTTTTCAAATGTGACAATATCCCCCCACTGGGAATTCTAACAACCAGCCCAAGTACCTTTTTCAACTTGTACACATTCTTTCATTCCATTCCATGCCGAGACCCAGGGACCTGTCAGAACCTGGAGGCATGAAGGAGGGAAATGAGGGGATGATCGTGATGATAATAATAATGGTAATAGTGGTATTTGGTATTTGTTAATCACTTACTCTGTGCCAAGCACCATACTAAGTACTGGGGTAGATACAATACAATCAGATCAGATTCGGTCCCTTTCCCAAATGGGGGACATGAGTAGGAGGGAGAACAGGTCATCTGCATTTTACAGATGAGGAAACTGAGGCATAGGAAAGCCTAGCGACTTGCCCCAGGTCGTGCAATAGGTAAATGGCAGAGCCAAGACTAGAACCCCGGTTCTCTGACTCCCAGGCCCATGCTCTTTCCACTAGCGCTCATTGCTTCCCAGATGCAGAGATGCAGCTTTCCTTTCATAAATCATGGCTGCCCACACAACATTTCCTTTTGATTGGGAATGAAAACCAAACTTCGTTTTGAGAAACTCTGTGGAGAGTTCATTTCATTGGCTCTGTCCCCATCTCCTCCCCAAGTGCTACCTTGGGAACTGATCTTTACAGGTACAATTTCTGAATGATGGGCATGATAAAAAGCATCAAGGAGTCATGAGGCTGTGACAAAAGGGGCCATTTCACCGGCTGGTATTGCTCTGTGTAAGAGGGTTTAAGTTGTTTATTGCAGGGATTTCCCACTTCAGCATTTAAACAAAGGTCAAACAAAGAGAATCCTGTGAATTGAAGTATTGAAAAAAGTCCACACAAAAGTGAATGTCCTTTACCAGGATTTAAGCCAAGTTTTCCTTGTATTAGATGGCTTTTTCTCCCTGGCCCCAGAAAGAGATGCTTATCTCCTGGCTGTCTTTTTATGCTGCCTTTGATTGTCATGAGCAATTCCCCATCCTAATACTTGTCTAGCTTCTTCCCATTTTCTCCCTCTGTTGCCTCCAGTGCCTGGACCGCCTTAATGAAAAATAAGCTATATCTCCCTGGTTTATACAGTCCTGAGCAAGATCCCTGTCAGAACTCCACTAGTAATCATACTAATTTGGGGCTCTATTCTGCAGTTGTCACTCATGAATAAATTACTCCTCAGGAGTAGCCTTTTCATAAATAGCTGCCAAAGAACTGGCTCTCATGATTTACAAATAACTAATTAGAGAGCTATTTTTCCGTTGTTATTTGCAGGCCAGTTGCTCCCCATTCACTAGTATGGACTGAGTAACTTGTTTGTGAATAAACAAATGACTTCACCCCTGCCCCATTCTTGACTTTCCGATCTTTGGGGGAGGTGTTGCAGTCCCACTTGACCCACAAGGACTGAATCCTGACAGCTGAACCCTCCGCAGGCCAGAAATCAAGTGTCCGGCCCACCCTTGGCTCTACTCAGAATGCCTTGTCCCTTCCTGGCACTGGCCCTAGATGACACCAACAGAACGTCAGCCGGCTGGGAAGCCAGCGCCGCTCACCCATAAACAGTTTTGGGCTTCTTTCTTGGCATTTCCATTGGGCACTCAGTGTTTTCACTCTGTTTTCCCATCCCATAAGCCCAGAGGGCAGGTACTGTTTTCCCGAGGGCTTCAGGGGAATGTAATTCCAGCAGTCCTCTGGAAGAGGCATCCATGGGCAACATGGAACACCAAAACTGGAAGGACTGCAGAAGTCAGGATGCCCTTCAAGCCTGTTCCAATCCCATTAGGTTCTGTTCTGTTCCAGCCCTGCCCAACCCTTCACTGTAAGTGTCATAGTGGTCTGTTCACCTCGATTCACCATGGGATGGGCCAGCCTGGGCTCAGGGTCAGACCAGTGAAGCAGCCTCCTATTTTACAAAATTTGGGGAGCAGGAGGAAGAGCAAATATTTAGCTGGAAATAATACAAATATATCCAGATGAAATAGCTGAATAAATGTCTTATAAATAACTTAATAATAAAATGAATGTACTTATGCACACACATTTATTTATTCATATAAGTGCCCAGGATAGAAACAAAACAAATCAGTGTTAAGGCAACTGGTGTATTTCCATTTAATCAGGGAAACCTTCATGGAGGAAGTGGGTTTTTTTTTTTTAAAGGAGGCTTTTTAGGGATTTTAAGCTTTGAAGATGTGGAGAGCTGTGATCTGGCAAATTTATGTTGGCTCACTGTGATGAATCATCAAGTGATGATCAGCCAACCAAGAGAAAGATTGCTGAGGGCCAAGTGGCAAAGGTTGATGATTTTATCACCCTGGATGAACGATTCTTTCAGCCTCTTGGACAATGCACCTAAGTCTAAAACCTCCAACCTTCACTGGCAGAGAGGTATTTTTTGATTTTTCTATGCTTTCCAATTTTCCAGTACACCCAAGCCTGAGGTTGATCTGGTTTATCAAGAGTTGACTGGATCCTGTTTTGTCACATCATGTTATTGTAACCAGGTTATGGAACTTCATAAGGACTGTGAAAATATTTTGTCATTCTCAGGTGAAAACTAATGAATAAGTGTAAAAATAATCACCCTGAGCTAGTCACAGGTCTTAGAATCAGAATTGAAATAATTTTAGATATACCTCTTGTGGACACGGCTCCTTTAATTTACTTATTTCATAGCTTGGCCTATCTCTGTCTTCCCCTCCTCCCCAAGAATATATTTAGCAATGTTTAATACATTCACTCCATCTCTTACCCTCCCATATTTCTTTCTCCCCTTCTCTCTCCATCCTTCTCTATTTTTTTCTTTCTATAGATGCATCTCTCTCTCCCTCTCTTTCCCTCTCCATATACATATGAACACCAAATCCCATAAAAGGGCATTATAGATAATTACATTACACAGAGAGTGGGATTGAGTTTTCCTGCCTGGGAGAAATTGAGTCCCAAATAAGTGATTTCAATCCTTTTCCCATTTTCCTAGACAAAGCTTCTTATATGTCATAATATATGGAGGAAGCACAAACCTTGGGTGTCCCATGTTCTCCACATTCTCAGGGTCTGGCTGTTTGGGGTTCTTAAGACAGAGTCAAAAAATGGTTTTTATCTTAAATCCTTCTGATCTACAGCCTACTGTGGTGACCAGCACAGAGCTTGTTTGACTCTCCTCCTATTTCCACCGTTGCAGCAAAATTGATGCCAAGAAAGTACCATGTAACAAAGGCAAACTGTGCCAGTGGGAAGCCTGATATTTTGTATGAGGGCAAACATAATTTAATCTCATGCCTCAGCCTAGGTAATTTACCTTCCATTTTAAAAACATTAGGTGTCACAAATTTGCCGATGATAATATTGCAGTTGCATAACAGGAAAATAAAGGAAAAATCCTCTCTGCATCCATCTTGGGTTTCTTCAGCCCTATTGTCAGGATATATTAAATAATTGTAGTGTTTGTTAAGCACTTACTATGTGCCGAGTACTTTATTAAGCACTGTGGTACATATGAGACAAGCAGATCAATATTGGTATTTGTTAAGCGCTTACTATGTGCCAAGCACTGTTCTAAGCACTGGGGTAGATACAGGGTAATCAGGATGTCCCACGTGAGGCTCACAGTCAATCCCCATTTTACAGATGAGGTAACTGAGGCACAGAGAAGTGAAGTGACTTGCCCACAGTCACACAGCTGACAAGTGGCAGAGCTGGGATTCGAACTCATGACCTCTGACTCCCAAGCCCAGGCTCTTTCCACTGAGCCATGCTGCTTCTCTATCGGATCAGACACAGTCTCTCTCCTAACTGGGACTCCAAGTCTAAGGGGGAGAGGGAATAGGTATTTATTCTCCATTTTACAGAAGAGGAAACTGAGGCATAGAGAGGTTAAATGACTCACTCAAGGTCAAGCAGCTGGCAAAGGCAGAGCCAGGGTTAGAATTCAAGTCCTCTGACTCCTTAGCCTGTGTTCTTTCCCCTAGACCTTGCTGTGTGTGTGTGTATGTGAAAGTGAAACCACATTGTTATTCATGAGCTGTGTTCCTATGAATTCTAAAATGCATATTATGATTATTGGATAAAGTTTAGGATAATTCAAATTCTCCACTGATATTTTTTATTATTTAAAGCAGTGCGGGTGCTTATTAAGCATTAACTACCAAACTGTAGGAGGCAGAAAACAAACCCAACCTCATTAAGTGAGTGATTAAAATTTGTTTCCATTAGAGAACCTTTTTCACAGGGCTGGTAATAACCACACGATAGTCATTAGAAAAGAGTAGAAAGAAGGCCTAGATTCAGGGTGGAAGTCAAAGGGCAAGGGGACTGTGCCGATGTAGTTCTGAATGAAACCATTAGACACTGGGAGCCTATGAATGCCTGGGATTTACAATATTTCCCTTCAATCCTTTTGGGGGGTTCTCAGCCCTTCTTTTCCCTGTGGATGTCACAAAAGTTTTAGCCCAAATTCCTTTCTTCCCATTTTCAAAAATTCAGGGTAGTCTGTTCAATATGTTTTTTGCAAACTTATTTTTTTGACTAAGGCAATTTCTGAAGATTAGAATAATAATGATAATGGTATTTAAGTGTTTACTATGTACTAAGCACTGGGCTAAGCTCCAGGGTAGAGTCCCCAGTATTCCGTATCTCACCCACCCTCGGCCTTTATGGGCAGATCTGTAAATGAGTTGTTTATAGTAATGTCGATCTCCCCCTCTAGATTGGAAGCTCGTTGAGGGCAGGGAACGTGTCTACCACCTCTGTTGTATTCTCCCGAGCACTTAGTCCAGTGCTCTGCCCACAGTAAGTGCACAGTAAATATCACTGTTGATTGTTGGTATCTCTGGCTGCCTCCTTCATTGTCTGCCTTCTTACAGAGGTCCCAGGACTGTCTCCGGTGGCATTTGTTCAGGATCAGGGCCAGAAACTGAGGAGCAGGTCAAGGACTTCTGGGAATCAGCCCTCTGGAGGTGCCATGTTGGGTCATTCATTCAGTCATATTTATTGAGCGTTTACCGTTTGCAGAGCACTGTACTAAGTGCTTGGGAAAGTACAATACGACAATAAGCAGTGGCATTCCCTGCCCACAAGGAACTCACAATCTTGAGAGGGGGAGAAAGACATCAATGCAAATAAATAAAATTACAGCTACATCCCTACTCAGTTCCTTCTGCTAGAGATCAGAAGATTTTTTAGGCTGCCCAGACACTTTTGTAATTCAAACAAATGTTTCCTATGCAAATTGCAGGTGGCTCCTCCCCACAGACTCCTTCCCCATCTCCTCCCCCTTCCCTATGTCCTTCAAAGACCAATGCTCAACATGTCCTGTGTGCAGGAGGGCTATACTCCCTCATCTACAAGTCCCTTTGGTAAGGAAGGGTTCAGGGATTACACAATACAGTTGTTGGGAATGAATGCTGTAATTTTCCCAACCTCCCCACTTCTCCCCCCACACACACACCTCCTCTTTTATCAACAAATTAACATCCTGAGCATTAAGCCTACAGCCCATGAATAATCAGCACTAAAGGAGAGATTTTGTTTTTAAAAGTGTGTACGAAACAAAGAACTGTATTTATTAATATGTTGTGTAGCATTTAGAAAAGAAACCAAAAGATATTTATGTATGTTAATATATGTTCATTAATTTGCTCCAACACCTGCACTCATTGAACTCCACCAGGCTCTACATGATTTTTAATACCAATGGACTTTTTCTTCCTCTCCTTTCAGAGCATTTTCTGATTTCAGGAACCAGGGAAGGAAACTCTCTTTCCTTTCCAAGGGGACAACTTACGAACGTATCACTGAGGAGCCAATGCTGTTTTTAAGTCTGGTTCCTTTGTTTCGTTGCAGGCTTCAGGTTTTGAAGGTAGACAAACCAAGGTAACCGTTTACACGAATTGAAAACTAGCCTATAAAATTGATGGGCCGGTCCCCTTGCGACAATTAATTCATTAATGCTCGAAACCATCATTGCATTGTTTTCTTGTAATTATACACACCTCATATGCTTGCTTTTTAAGACATTAATTGCATGATTAGTTTTATGATTTCTTCTGATTACCAATTAAGTTACCTTTTTTTGTATTTCATACATACCATTAGACTTTATAGTGCTGCTTTTTTAATTTCTCACCTAGCGGGGGTTCTCACACATTCGAAGACTACATTATCCACTCAATAAACAGAGAGAGTTTAATTTTCTGTGTAAAGTATTGGTGTGGACTTGGAAAGATGATGTTTCAGATATTATGCTATCAGGAGTGACATTTAATTTTACAGGGGGGAAAAAAATCTTGTTTTTCACTGTCATAATGATGTTCACAGAGCATGATTTTAAAGATGTGAGGAGACCAAATCAAACAATTCTGTGTCTGTTGGCTGGGTGAAACTTGTCAGAGCTTCCCTTTTCCAAAGCATATTACTTGCCATACTACCAGTTTTTTCCTGTTAATTTCCTGCATACACGTATGTGTATGTGTCTATGTCTAATATAGGTGCAGGTATTTATAAAAATGTGTGTGCCTGTACAGTGTCGAATTGGCAGAGACATTTCAGAGTGCTGGTCAATGCATTTGCAGAGATAATAAGAAAGCAGAGCTTCTGAAACTGCTCACCACACAACATCCAAATCCCTGTGGTTTTGCACTGCCCTCCTCCTCCTGCAAACCGGAGCAAATAACTCTGTAATCAACGTATGATCAGATGGAGAGGGTGCCTAATTGGAACTCATTCTGATGACACGAAAACCCTGAATGTACAGTGGGGTGGGATGGTGTAAGGGTGAGATTGAGATTGAGGCACATTGATTCACAGCTTTTCACACAAAGAAGCCAGTGAGTAATGCAATTTCTAATGTTGTGTGTGTGTGTGTGTGTGTGTGTGGCTCTGAGACTGTCTCACGTTGATTTAAATGTATACACTGTTCCAGTATTCTGACAAGCTCTGTAGGCCAGAAAGGACAGAGTCTCCGGGAGGTCTGGGACACCTTTAATTGGATGGCTATAGAAAATAAAACTCCCAATTTTGGTGTTGATCCTTAAAGTGTTTGCTTGACAAAGCTATGCATTGTGGGCCCCTAGAAGGGGGGTTGGGGTGGGGAGGAGGGGACAGGCGGTTGGGAATGGGGGGAAGCTGTCCTCAATGTACCATATGCTGTTCTCTGAGCTCCCCTGCAGACTGCAAGTCAGCATGGAGAAATGTGCAAAATTGAAGGTGTTCCTGTAATAACAAGTCAGAACATCTTTGGTTCTGTAAAAGCTACAATTTCTTTATAAATTGTAGGAAGAAATAGTAGGTTCCTCAAGTAACCTTTATTTACCCGTTGTGGCTTCCCTTTTTAACTGGACTTTTTTTAAAGTCTATTTCATTTATTGTTCTGCTCGCTATTGAATAATGCATGAGTAGGAGCGAAAGTCTGTCAGTCCAGAAAGCACAAAGATCCCAGTAGCTGTGAGGCTAGTTTAAACTGGGCTAACACAAGCAGTAATAGATGCAGCCTCTCCAGACCTTGCGGTTTCCTTTATCTGACGTTCGTGGGTAATTACTGTATATTAATGAGAAGTTTCACTGCCGCACTTATATTTGTTAAAAAAAAAAAAGTCTTATTTTAGGGTCTCTCTGGTAGTTTTCTAAAAGCCATTTAAAAAGCATCTCACCGTGTTTTCATTTAAAACAGGAGCATGGTTTGATTTTTTTTTTTAATTTCAAAAGCTAAGCATCTTAGGGAAACATCAGAGCTGGAAAAAGTACAAAGAAAGGAAACTAAAATGATCCGTGAGAAGCAGTGGCTTCTGGGAGAGGATGGGCTGAGGAGATTAGGAAAGGCAAAGGTTGAGAGGGAACACAGTTGAAGAGAAAAATCAGGAAGGGTGGGGACACTGGAAGCAGAAAGTCATTTTTCACCAAATCCCACCTCAAGGAATGGGGCACCAGTCGGAAGCCTGAAGTGGTTAGGTTGAAGACTGACAAATGGATGCACTTCTACACACAATGGGTTATAAGCACCAAGAATGCATTATCTCAGGAAATTGTGGAGGCAGCAGTGATCCATGGACTCAAGGTGGTTTGGGATCAATCACGAAGGATAGATCTATAATGAATTACTAAAGGGAAAAGTAAAAAGGGCGAGAAAGCTCATGCAAGATTTAGCTCAATTCTGGCAATGAGTCCATGATGGAGGAGGAAGTTGGAAAGAGCATATATAAACCTGGAGAGATGTTTTGGACAGGAAAGTTCTGTAAAGGTCCTTTGTTGCCACTCACGGAATGCTGAGCAGGATGGTCCACTTGGTTGGCCTACTGGGGCTTTGATTATACTCTAAAAGAGGACTGTCTTATTTATATCTCTTCTCTTGGGTCTTCGAACTCCATGGGAGTAGTTTGTTAATTCAATGGCATTTTATCCGAATCTCATATTTATACAACGGTTGAAATCCTGTGCAAAAGAGTAGGCTTTTTAATCCTGAAATAGATGAAAATCACTTTCAAAAACCCATCCCAGGCTGAGGCGTGTAAAATTCTGCCAAGCTTCAAAGCTGTCCTGGAATCCCACCTCCTCCAGGAAGCATTCTCAGATTGAATTCTTCCACCCTAGAGCATGTCCTCCTCCCAGCATTTACCTTCTGTCCATAAGACCCTCCTTAGCACTTGTGTAGGTGTGGGTTCATGTAGTCTTTCATTCGTGCATTTATTGATTCCCCTGATCATCTTTCTTTTCTACTGCCATTCCATCTGTTTTCTTTCCTTTTAATTGTAAATAATAATTCATGTCTGCAGGTCTTTTCCATTAGATTGTAAATTCAGTGGGGGCAGGGACCTTCATCGAGCTCACCCAAGCACTCACTGAAGTGCTCAGGCCATGGAGGGGCTCAGTAAATACTATCGGTGGATTGATCGTATAATCTATACATGCTATAAGATCTATGGCTTGCCCCGGTCATTATAGTCAAGCAGTTTGAAATTGTCATCTCCTTTGACCCCACAGCTCGGCATTGACTAGGGCAATTGATGGTGTCTATTGAGCACTTACTGTGTGCAGAGCACTGTACTAGGTGCTTAGGGGAAAGCAATGCAATCTAGTTGGTGGACTCGATCCTGCCCTCAAGGAGTTTACAATCCAGTTGGGATTTCCTGGAGGATTGGGCTAGAGAGGTAGCAGTGCTTGCCCACTGATTGGTGCTTGCCCACTGATTGCTCATTCAAGGAGTTGGCTTTTCCAAAGGCCCTTCTCCCCTTTCTTCAGCCAGCCAAAGCTCTCCCGCCTTCTCCCCATTTTCCTGGGTTAGCAGGAGCACTTAGGGACCCCGGTAAATACACCCCTGCCCACACCATGCAGGAACAGTTAGCCAGTCACACCTGGATTCCAGCCACGGCACCTCCCCTTCTCTTCCCATCTCCCCTTTTATTCTCCCAGCAGTTCAGCTCAGGAACTGTCATTATCATTATCATCATCATTGTGATTGTGCTATTTGCTAAGTGCTTATTGTGTGTCAAGCACTGTTCTAAGCTCTGAGGTAGATACAAGTTAATCAGGTTGGACACAGTCCCTGTTCCACATGGGGCTCACAGCCCAAGTAGGAGGGAGAATGGATTTTGAATCCCCATTTTACAGCTGAGAAAATTGAGGCTCAGAGGAGTTGTGACTTGCCCAAGGTCACAAAGCAAGCAATTGGCAGAGCCAGAATTAGAACCCAGCTCCTCTGACTCCCAGGCCCATGTTCGTTCCACTAGGTCACACTGCTTCTCCTCCTTTTTTGGTTGAATGCCTTAGGTAATGCACCCATCCCTATCTTCATGGGTGCTCTTCTTTTATCAGCCAGCTATAGGTCCCCCTGCTTAGTAACCTGGCCACTTGGTCTCACCCAGGTACCCAAAGTAGAGTTTGTTTGGGCAGAGTACAGCAAACTAGGACCTTTTCTAGTAGAGAGCACCACCATCCTTCTTGTCTCAGAAGCCCATAACCTTGACTCCTCTCTCTCATTCAGCCCACATATTTTATCTATCACTGAATCCTGTCGGTTCACCATTCACAGCATCACTAAAATCCGCCTTTTCTACACCATCTAAACTGCTACAACATTAATCCAGGCACTTATCCTATCCCTTCTTGTTTACTGTATCAGTCTCCTTGCTGACCTCCCTGCCTCCTGTCTCTCCCCACTCCAGTCCACACTTCATTCCACTGTGCGAATCAGTTTTTTTCAAATATGTTTAGTTCATGTTTCCCCACTCCTCAAGAATCTCCAGTGGTTGCCTATCCATCAAAAAGAAACTCCTTACCTTCAGCTTTAAAGCACTCAATCACCTTGACCTCTCCTACTTCACCTCACTGCTCTCCTACAACCCAGCCCACACACTTCACTCCTCTGTTGCCAACCTACTCACTGTGCCTCGATTTGATCTATCTCACTGCCAACCTCTTGTCCATGTCCTGCCTCTGGCCTGAAACACCCTCCCTCTTCACATCCCAACAGACAATTACTCTCCCCATCTTCTAAGCCTTATTGAACTCCCTAAGCCCTCATTTCCTTTTCTCCCACTCCTTTCTGCCTCACCGTGATTTGCTCCCTCTATTCACCCCCCCTCAGCCCCACAGCACTCAATGTACTTATCCATAATTTATTTCTTTATATTAATCTCTGTCTCCCCTCTAGACTCTAGACTCTCTAGACACGTTAGCAAATACCACTACTAGGGAAGCATATGTTGTGAACATCAAAGCCTGGTGTTGAAAGCAAAGGGTGGAGTAAACAGATTTGTGAGAAATTGGAGAAAAGTCACAAATCATTTTCACAGTTTAATCCTTCTTAAGAAATGAGTAGGTCTCCCTCCAGTCCTGCTCAAGTTTCGTTTTTTGTTTTTTGTTTGTTTTTTAAATTTCCCATATTTTATCCCCATGTGGACAGATTAGAGCCAGCCAATCAGAAATGGCCATCATCAGATTATTTGTTAGCCTCAAAGGCAGTATCAGTCTATTCAAGCTCCATTATCATTATTATTTTTCCCTGCCCTCCTGTTTCCTTGCAGAGATTGTGGAACTCACTTGTCATAGAGCCAACGGTGCATTTTCCAACAACTTGCAGGATTTCACAATCTTGTGGAAGCCCGTACTATGGCTGGCAAATCAATTAACAGCGGCCGGTGGGATGCCACAGCTAAAGAGGTCCAAGGCCACTTACACTGCCCCCAAACTACTGCAGATCATTTATGAACATCTCCAACTCACATTCAAACCACCACTTGAAAGTATGAGCAGTTCCACCCTCATTATGTCATCACAACATGATACTTGCTGTGTGTCCCATTCAGGAGAAGGCCAGGGGAAAATTTTGATTCTAGATCATATAAAAACATTACTCAACTAGAGCCAATTTTCCCGCAATGTGTGTGTATGTGTGTGTCTGCTTAACGCTTCTGTCTGCCTTGCACTGGTTCAGATTAAATGGTGGGATTATGCTGCCTTGTTATTCTTGTTCAAACTTTGAATATCCTCAGAATGGATCTTTGGTAGAGTCAAGACCAGGCCCTGTTGTTCATCCACTGAATGTTGTGAATTGGGTAGTTCAACTTTGGCCAGTGGGTCTGCAAGAAACTGATTTGGTACTATATTTGATGTTTAGTGCTCTAACTGGTCTGCTTCTTTAGGTACTGTAATTCCCTTAGCACTTATGTTTCTGATGGGTTTCAGAGAACAGACTTGGGCATTTGACCTGATTTGACCCTTCGATCACTCCCTGAATTGAACCTGACCCTTCACTCTGAGCACAGACCCATAGTTTACACTAACTTGAACTTGGAACCCAGGCCTTACTTGATATTCATTTAAGTTGCATCAGTTGCAGTTATCTGGGATTTTCCTCCTAATAACACATTCTCTCATTCCAGTTCTCCAAGGGGATACTCGAGCAGCTAGAAGCAAAGGCTCAAAATTTCCTGCCATTAAGAAACCTGAGCCCAAACCAGTCCAACTTAAACAGTTAGAATTTTAGGGGGCGGGAGTCGGAGGCACCTGTGAACTCAACTAACTGAACCTTTGAAACTTCTCAACTTGCACATGCCACTCAAATCTATATTTAAAATGAAAACAAAAGGACCATATATTCCGTTTGCAGAAATGTAGCCATCCATAACAGACAAAATGGATTAGAACTGCTGTATCAGAAAAGTCCATTTAGCAAAGTGTAAAGTACCAATGCAGTATAAGCCACTTTGCAAAATGCAGCTGCCTCCGATCAATCTAAAAAATCCTTCTGTTTATAAAAACAGAACAGAAAATGCAGCATCAAGCCAGATGCCAATTATGCCAGTAACATGATTTGAAAAATGGAGTCTAAGCCACCCAAGTCAGTGGGACTAACCAAGCATTAGCTTGCAGGTTCAGTTATTTCCTTTCACATCCGTAGTGCTTTTTGGGTGCGACTGAAGAAGAATTAATCACATGGTCATGCAAGTGGTTTCCATCTACGGGAATTAAAGGAGGCTCCAGATATACCGTGGCTCACCCCGAAGCTCCATTAATAATCCTGCCTAGAATTGTGTGAAACTACCTATTCTGACTTTCCAAGTATTCGCCTGCATGACTGTCACATTTCTCAAGTATCTGTAAGTTTAAGCCAGGAGAAAAAAAACTTTCCCTCTTGGGTGAGGGTACTCAGCTCCTTACTGCAGACAGCCGTGTTCCCATCTGCTCTACCTATAGGTAGCACTCTCCAGAAGAGATGATGGTGAATGTGGGTTGTGGGGATGAGCTCAGAGCCTAACCTACCTGTCAGCATTAGTGGTCCAGTGCACTTTAAATCGAGAGAATGAAAGGGCCAGGTGGAACTGGCTCTGAAAAATGTGGCTCCGGAGATATTCAGGTCAAACTTTGGTGTAGGTGTTTTCCACACCCATCTGCTAATGATGCATTAAGCCCGCTTAATGTCTAAGTGTAAGGAGTGTAAGGACATTATACTCCCTGCAGAGTCAGGCCTCTCACTCCTTGAACGTGTCAGTCGGGGCCCTGGGATCAGACTTTCTGATCATTTCTCTGTGGAGCAGAAGATTTTTTCAGAGGGATTTTCTAATGGAAAATTTTTTTTCCAGTTGCCAACATAACTTTCTACTCCAGGCTACCTTTAGTGGAGAAGCAATGTGGCTTAGTGGATAGAGCATGGGCCTGGAAGTGAGAAGGACCTGGGTTCTAGTTCCAGCTCCATCACATGTCTGCTGTGGGACCTTGGGCAAGTCACTTGCCTTTTCTGGGCCTCAGTTACCTTATCTGTAAAATGGGTATTGAGTGTGAGCCCCTTGTGGGGCAGGGACCTTGTCTAACCTGTGTCTACCCCAGTGCTTAAAACAGTGTTTGGCACATAGTCAGCGCCTAACTAGTACCATCATTGCTCCACTTTCTAAAGATCGATGATTCTGGAGCTGTGAACCAGCAGTCCCATCTCACTACTGCCCTAGAATGGACAGGTCCTGTTTCCGGGTTTCTCAGACTCCCCCTGCCCCTCCCCGCCATCTTTTCCTTCCCCCATGCTGCCATCTTAAGTATCCTCAGAGGGGACCCTTGCTTGGGCTGCATTTTCAGACCCCAACACAAGTGGCATGGCTGGCAGAGGATTCCATATCTGCTAGCAGTTCTGATTTAAAATTTGGTTGGGAAAAGAGATTGAATATATTTGTCTGGAATGAGGTCTCTGGTTTTCCCATGTATATCAAATATCCATTCTCTCCTAGCCCCCCTCATTGACAAGGATAGCACAAACAACATCCAGTAGTAGTATATATTGAGTGCCCTCTGGGAGCAATGCTCTCTATTAAGTGCTTGAAAAAGATGAACCCAAAGAGGAAAGGCTGTAGTGATCTCGTCCAGCTAAAGAGTGGTCTAGTCAAGGCATAAGAATTCCTCAGGACAGTTGTCAGACCAAATACTTGGTATATGGAGAGACTTTGCAGAAAGGTGATTGGAGTTGTCTCACCTGAGGATCTTTCTTTCCCTTCAACTCTTTCAGGGCATTTGAGAACATCAGCAGTTAAGGAATTAGTGTTCAGCCTGGTGTTTGCACTAATTACTTGTCTAGAGACCTATTAATGACTAGATAAGCATTCAGTAGGGAAGTGCTAGGCCTCAGAGGACCTGTCACATCACCAGTGAGCAATGAAGAAATGGGTAGTTATGCTGCTAAGTCATTGAAATTTAAGGGTATTTTGGATTGGATAAGGTGGTTTATGGATGTTGGGTTTCCTTCATTTTGTTCATTTTTTTAGTGATTTTAGTTTAGGATTGATTTTTCCAGAAAGCCACTGTTTCATCTGTTGCTTCTCCATCTTTCAAGGTCCTTTGAAACTCCAGTCAATAATAGTCTCTCATCAGTTAGAATGCTCCATTTTTTGATAATGTAACATTAAATGTGTAGAATAGAGAATGATACCCTTATAAACACTGTACGCCCAAAGATGTGTGTGCGTGTGTGTGTATCACAGTGTATGGTCTTTAGGGGGTTAAAGAAATAAACATTTTCCCATGTCAGGGTTTGTTTGATATGGAAATTATGTATACAAACTGCTTTTAAAGCCACTACTTACATACTAAGTTTATGAACACCAGTAAAATCTACAGTCTATTGTGCACCAGCAAATTCAGTTTTTAGTATGCACCTGCTTAAGCAATTTCTTCGAGAATGGAGTCCTTGAATTTTTGTTTTTGCCTTTAAATAGCTTTCCTTTGTAGATGGCAGCTTATTACAGGCTCTTTAAAATACTTTTCTAAGGAAACAAATTTGGTTGTCCTTATTAAAAATGTATTACATATTTCAAAATTAAAGTTGCTGCTTGCAATAACGCAGCATTTACTCGCATCTTATTTTAGCACCAGCATACAAAACATAAAAAGGGAGTACTGTGAGTACATTTCAAATTAAAATTATGTTTTAGTTTTAAAAGGAGGATGTAATCAATTTTCCTTAGAAAATTATGGAAACTTTGATACATGGAGAAATATTAAGGAGTGATAGTGACATCTCTTTATTGAATTTTTGACTCCAAATGGTTTCCTTTCCCTCCCCCAGTGTTCCCTTCCTTATATATTGTTGTACAAATAAAACTCAGTAGCATCATTAAAATTCCCACTCCTTTCACACATGTGTCGCTGCTGGGCACTATATAAGAACTCATGACCCAGGCCGGGCCTACTTAATTTATCAACTGTTTTTCAGGAAGTTCGTTTATTGCCATAGATTCAACTTTGCCTGGTTTTGTTTAACTTTTCATAAACAGATAACTTATTTAATTATATCATATCTGCAGTAGCCAGATCCTTCCATCAAGATCTCTTTATAAGCTATGATACAATTTCTAAGCATTTCCTTTCATTTCATTCACTTGGAACCGCTGATACAGATGGCTGAAGCCATTTAGAGGTTGATGCTTTTGAAGCCAGAAATGAAAAAGAAGAGAACACTGTCTTATCGGGCTGTGAATATTTTTTTTTCTTTCACAATATTTCTGCTCTCTCGGATTTTTCAACTGATATCCGGGCAATCCAGTTCTGCACTGGTACCAGCTGAACTTTTCTATCCCAAAGCACTGGCCACTTCTTTGTTGAGGAAGTCGTGCATCAGGGTAGTTGGAGTTAGGACTGAAGGAAAAAATCTAAGCACCCAAAACCATTTTTGTGTAGGCATAGTAACATTCGCTCACAATACCCACTTTCCAGAGAAGGTCCCAATTCCTCCCCCTGTGATAGGAGAGTGAAAGAAAACAGCTAAGGTTTTTTGACCCTGGAGAACTAGATGGGTCACTTTCATTTGAGGGTTTTTGTTGGGTTTGGTTTTTTTTTTTTTTTACCAACTTTGCCCTATAGGTTTGAATAGGGATGGGATGGATGTCCACCTAAAAAAGGGCTGGGAAATATCTGAACAAGCCCTGCCCAGTTACGATCTGCTTGACAGATGCTGAAGATAAATGATGCAAAATATCACAAATTCATCCTGCAATCTCATTCCATTTTAGAGAAAAGAGTCTAGAGCTCTGCCTCTTAGGTAAAAGTTTTAAATATAGGTAGATAGGATGCCTGCCTCTTAATTTCCATCTCTGAAATATGCGAGGGAAAACAGAAATTAGAACAGATGACAAATAACCTCCAAGTATCTTGGGGCATTGAGAGTAGGGACCTAATTTGTCTTTTCTAACTCAGGCCACCTGTTTCAGGTCTCCTCTGGCCTGAGCTTGGTCTGAAAGAGGAGAGACAAATCCATCCCCATATTTAGAATTGACCCTCATCTCTTTCTGTACATTGGTTACTTGGTACAAGTTTTACCTCCGATTCAAGGAGTGACTTTCATGAGGTGGGAAGGATGGCGAGTGGGGAGTTGAGGATGGTCTTCACCTTGCAAAAAACTTAAAGTAAGTAGTATCCAGGTTTGGCTTTGGATGATGCATAACCTTCCTTTACTCAGAATGTAATCATTGTCAGCTTTACAGTAAAGCAAAGGGGAGAGTTATGTATTTTTGGGGGGGCCAGGGAATTCCTTGAGGTCCCCAATTTTTTTTTTTTACTATTTTTATTTTGCAAAAGTCAAGTTAATCTAATTGCTGGGATTCAAATCATCTTTTCAGTGCACGTAACTCTGTCCCGACAGATCATTTCCAACCCGTTTCACTTCTTTCCAGCTTCCTCCTTGAAATTTTCTTTGGTTTCATACTTTGTCAGGCTGTCTTGTCACTGCAGATTGAAGTTGGGATAATTACATTGGTATTTATTGAGCACCTACCTAGTGTACTGTAGTGTCGTAAGCCTTGGGGGAAGTACAGCAGAAGCACAAGACAGAGTCCCTACCCAAAAGGAGCTTACATTCTAACTAGGGAGGCAGACAAAAAAATATTTAGAGATGGTGGGACCTGTAGGAAGAACTATAATGAGAGAAGGAAATGAACCAATTTGCCAGGAAGTAATATTATAGAAAATCAGAATTAAATACTTTTTAAGGTCTTTAAAGGCAGGGATCATGTCTATCAACTCAGTTGTACTCCTCCAACTGCTAGTAATGTTCTGCACACAATAAGCACTCAATAAATAGCACTGATTAGTTGAAAATTGGTTTTACAGTTGAACTAACATGTATACAAAAGTATTGGGGATGGGTATAAAGAGAAGCAGCGTGGCTCAGTGGAAAGAGCTCGGGCTTTGGAGTCAGAGATCATGGATTCAAATCCCGGCTCTGCCACTTATCAGCTGTATGACTTTGGGCAAGTCACTTAACTTCTCTGTGCCTCAGTTCCCTCATCTGTAAAATGGGGATTAAGACTGTGAGCCCCACGTGGGACAACCTGATTCCCTTGTGTCTACCCCAGCCCTTAGAACAGTGTTCTGCACATAGTAAGCGCTTAACAAATAGCAACATTATATACATGCATAAATGCTAAGTGGGCGCTGTTCAGAAATTGTTTCCTCCATGAGGACTTTAAAGGTTAAAGAGAGGCGGGGCGGGGAGGGTTGGGGCTCTCCCTGTCTCAACATCAATTGAACCTTCATTCCTCAGCTCCCCCTCATCCCCCAACAGACTCTGAGAACTTGAGAAATCTCCTGTAATGTATCATAAGAGCTATTAGCTAATCTGTCTGAATATATCCACCTTCCAAATAGCCGCTGGCCCACAGTACATAAGAGATGAAGCTAGGCAGGCAGTGATAACTTATTCTTTCCATAGTTATGGACATCCAGGAAGAAGAGCAGACTGATAAATCTGCTTGTTTGCATGGATGCCTTGATTAATGCTTTAATGTTAATGTAATAAGAGCAATCCTAAAATGCTTGCATTATGTTTCTACCCAACTTTTCAACCACCTTTAGAAGAAAAAAATCCTGAGCCCTCCCAGTTGAGTAATTGTCCTCAAAGAACAGTGCTTGGCACATAGTAAGCACTTGACAAATACCATAATTATTATTATTATTATTACTGTACTCTCCTAAGCACTTGGAACATGTGCTGCACACAGTTGTCATTAATAGAGAGACTTGATTGATAATGCTACAGTCATACCACTGTTCACAGTTAAATTTGGTTTAAGTTCAAATAGGCAGTTAGTACAACATCATCTCCACAGTCACTTGACAAATCCCTACTCACCAGTTTCAATCCTACCAAGAGAATCGTGGGATGACAGGCCAGATAATTCCCTGTGCCAGAATTACCAGGTAATCAGAAGGGGAGGCTTTGCCCTGGCCACTAGGCTAACTCCAGCCATCTCTGCGTCACTTGCATGGCACAGATCTGGCCTTGTTAAGTCACCTACCACCGCCTCTCAGCCACCACTTGGCATGACTGTGCAAGTCTCCCGTACTGTCTCCGGCTCTGGTGGAGTTCTCTTGACCTGAGATCATCAATAACAGTTTCTGGGTGGGCTGTCATAGAGCATACGTTCAAGCCTGAGAAGTGCTCTTAAATCGAAAGCTTCCTGATATGATGGATTTAATTTTCGCAGCAATTAGAGCAAACAGTTATGTGAAACTTTAGTAGGAGCAATGAAGGAGCTGACAGCAATGGAAACCTGACATTTCCCACGCCACAAAGTGGTGCTTGAAGAGGCTATCCAAGGGAGTCCTTGGGTCTTCATTCCAGAAGGGTTTCAGACCCCCCAGGCGATTCCTCCTTTTCCCCTTTATTTTTCTTCTTATTTATTTTTAATTTGATTTGGAGCAAAGCAGTATTCTTTGGAACTGAAAGCAATGGGGGTTCCCGAAGTCCAGGCTCTTGGGCGACTGTTTTCTTAGCAAAAGAACAGTTTGGTCAGTTGATAGCCAGGAATGAGTATCAGTATCTGCAGGAGGGAGTTCATAATGAAAATGTTTTATCTCATTCCCATGTATTCCTTGTGCTCAATTTTACCCACTAGGCTATAGAGGTTAGGCCGCAATCCTGGGCCTCCTGGTGAGAGGGAGAAATTAAGCATTTGAAATGATCACTTGTTTAAAATTATTAAATCAGTCCTCTGCCCATCCCTCGCCCACCAGATGGGAATGCATTTAAGCAGTTCAGCAACCTGTCCTCCTTTATTCTGGAAAAGCGCCATTGCAGGAAAGTGAGAGGGCTTATAGAATCTTCTGATTGTAGTTCATGCCTGTTGATAAATTTTTCATCCCAGTGTGTTCCTAGTGAGGTGAGTCTTCCCTATAACAATCATCCTCCAAGTTTCCATGATCAGAAAACACTGTAGTACACCCTCAGCCATAACAAGTTTCATTTTTCACAGGGCAGACTAATTCCCTGTAAGGCCAAGTGTGATCTTTTGAGTTCAATTTTCATACTGTGAAATAACCAACATTGTAAGTTTAAAGCCCCAACTGTAAACAAACTGCATGGCCCACTTAATGAAAAGTCTCAACCAAGGCTTTAAATGAATCCTATTTTAAGTGGGCGACCATTTTATGGGCACAAAGGCCTATGGAGAGACATGTTGATCTGCAGGCCACTCCTCAATCTGAGTAAGCCTTTAATTTGAGAAGAGGAGAAAAGGTTTCACCTTGCTGGAGCATTTCTGAGGCAAAAAGTCTTCATTCTATCTTTTATCCTCTTTCGCAGTTCCCTCCCTCCCCCTCATCAAGAATCTTTTATGGTGACTTCCTGACCTCCCTCCAAAAACTCTGCTCTCTGGACCACTTTGAAGGAAGCATGGATGCCCTGTGCCACTGTGTGTGTCTACTGCTTTCTGGAGGAGACACTAAATATTTGCTCTTCCTCCCCCCAACAATAAGAATGTGTGAGGTATCCTCATCTTGGCCTCCTTTTGTGTCCTTTCAACAACTCCCTCCTACCCTACAACAGGCATTGAATCGGATTCATTGTTTCTCTCACAAAGATCACTCCTTTTGGACGAGCAACTTCTTAAATGAATGACGATATTTTATGACCTCTCTATGGCTGAGCCGGTGAACACCTAAAAAGGAAGTAGAGCATGCTTTCTCCGAAGGAGTATCTGATGAAAACCTGCAGTTTGCCAGTAGCATTTGTAGGGTCCAGCATTGCAGTTCCCTTCCTCCCCTCAAACCTCAAGGAGCAGGGTTAACTGGGGTTTTTCAAATCTTTAGGTGTTTTTAAACAAAACCTAAAATCGTACATCATTGAAGGACAATTTCAAGTGTATCAAATCCCTAGCTCAGCAAGGATGGACAACAGATCAAGGTTCTGGCAATTCAAAGGAACACCTTAGGATTTTTAGAGGAAAAGAAAACCCTGCAAAGCTTAATCAGCTTGTATCCGACTTGAGATAGAAAAGTATTGGGCATCGATCTCAGATGTTACAGTATTTTGGAATCAATTCCGAATGAAAGCCACTGATAAAATCTTAAGTGTCCCTCTTCCAAATTAAAATATTAGAAGAGAAGAGGGTGAGAGCTTAGGGGGAATTTGGAATCCAGTTCTAAATAGGGTCTCCCCTTCAAGAATGAATAATAGATGGAGTCCAACTGTTTTGTGGCTGTGCGTAAATTAGTGATTCATTGATTGTAATCAAAAGCAGCTGCTTGTAATCAAAGCAGAGGTACTGATAGGTCATTATCAAGTGCTGTGCTAATACAGTGAGCCTGGTACTGTGTTTTCTAGCAGGAATATCTTGGTGCTAAAGGGATTTCATGTTAATCATCAATATTTATTTTATCTATTCTTTTAGTGTTTTAGTTATTTTTCTGGGTTTTCTTATTTTTTGTTACTATGACTGTAAATATTAAAAGGAATTATAAAAAAGGTAGGTGCCATTGTCTGCTTCCCCTCTTTCTTTAAAAAAAAGAATCAGAGCAAGTAGGGTTTGTGATCCGGGTCCAGGAGCTAGGAACGTTTAAATTTGAGCTCCAGCCTAATAGGCTGAGTCCCTCCAGGCATTTGGCAAATTGTTTTAATCCATTGTCCCTTCCCTGGGCCAGGATCCTGCTTGCCTTGACAGGCAGCCTTACATGCTGCAGCTCTCACCCCTCTTCCTCGGGGCAAGGAGCAATCTTTTTCGAAGGTGGCAGATAAAAACCTGATTTCTTCCATTGTTTTCAACCCAACACCCTCCTCTGAGAAGATCATAGGACAAAACCCCGGGGAAAATGGCGTTGTCTTACTTTCCAGGTCGGTTTAGACCGAGAGGAGGGAGGGGGATTTAGGACAGAATCCAAGCTCTTGAAGCCAGGGACCGTAAGGGCACAGAAGCCTGGGAAGAAACCTCAGTATCACGGGTCCTTGAAAGGGGAATGCAGAAGGCCTTTGAGAGGCAGCAATCTTCACACCCATTGTTCCTCCTCAAAGGGCTGCTGCGGGAGATTCTGTCCCTATACCAAGTCCATCTGCCCAATTAGAAATGCACCTTGATTAGTTGCTCAAGAGAGATTTTTGACAAGCTGCTATAATTGTCTTGGAGTTGCATGGATTTGGGAAAGGGCCACTTTAAAGAATTGCTTTGGACATAGCTCAGGGATGATGGGGTGGTGCTTGTGTCGTAGTTGAAAAAATTCCCACTCCCTCCCCGGATTAGACAGGCAGAGCACAGTCCTATGTCATCTATGGCTCCTGCACCATCTGAAGTGAACCTGAAGGTTTACAGCTAGGATGTCTTTTATAGGATCGTCAGCACTTGTCCTGATTGTTCTGACACATACTAGGCACATGCTCATTTTCTGAGTATGATTTTGAGTTCCTACTGTGTGCAATGCACTGTACTAAGCACTGGGGGAAAATATATAGTTAAATCAACCCAATACCTGGTCTCAAAGGGAAACAGAATCAAAGAATGAGGGCTGGGAGAGAGAAGGAATTGGCAGTGAACATATAAGGACAGGCAAAACCAAAACAGAAAAATAACATAAGACAAGGCTGTGATAAGCACAATAAGAACAGCATGGCCTATTTGAAAGTACATGGGCCTGGATCTTCATTTCAGTTCTCCAACTTGTCTCTGACCTTGGGCAAGTCATTGGTCTTCTCTGAGCCTCAGTGACCTCATCTGTAATATGGGGATTAAGAATGTGAGCCGAACATGGGGCATGGATAGTGTCTAACCTGTTTAAGCTTAGATCTACCCATCACTTAGTACAGTGGCTGGCACAAAGTAAGCTCTTAACAAATGTCATTTTAAAAAAACAAAAAAAACAGAGCGCTGTGGCAGGAGGAGGCCACGGTTCGGATACGGCCATTGAAACTCCAGCAGTTTTGCCACAGCCTTCCCAGTTTTCTAAACATTGGGAATGCCCACTGCCATTTCAGTTTTCTCTCTCTCTCCCTTAGGAGCAGGGTCTGATGGGAACCCAAGATTGCTTGGGGGCAGGGTAGTCTCTCTTTCTCTCCTGGTTGTTTTTTTTTAAATGGTATTTGTTAAGGACTTACTGAATGCCAGCCACTGTACTAAGTGCTGGGGTAGCACAAGCTAATCAGGTTGGACACAGTCCCTGTCCCACATGGGGCTCTCAGTCGCAATCCCCATTTTACAGATGAGGTAACTGAAGCACAAAGAAGTTAAGTGACTTGCCCAAGTTCACCTAGCAGGTAAGTGGCAGAGCCAGAATTAGAGCCCAGGTCCCTCTGACTCCCAGGCCCATGCTCTATCTGCTAGGGCTTGCTGCTTCTCAAAAACAGAAATAGCATTCTGAAATTTTTATTCTGAAATACCAAAATAGAAAGCAGTTCTTTTGCCTTTAGAAAGGACATCTCCTTGAAGGGGTGCCCTCCAGAGAGAGGCAGAGATCACAAGGGTTTCCAGGGAGGCAAATTACACAACAAAGCATTTTAAAACAAATATTCATGCATTGAGGCCAGCGAGGTGAGAGAACCCACTCGTTAAACAGAATTCTTAATCCACTTTAAAAGAACCTGTTAGAAATATGCTTTTGAAATACAAGAGTGAGGGGACCACTCCACAGTGCCCAGCAGTTAATTAGCCTTCCTTCAGCCTTCTTTGTAGGACCACTCACAAGATTTTTTCACTGGTGGACTAGACCTTAAAAGAAGCAGCTTGTTGTGGTCTGTGGTTACTGTTTTTCCCAACTAGGCAGCGGAGCTGTGCTGGTGACTAGTTGGGGCATCACTGAAAGACTCATTGAGTGGTTTACCTGATGCCTCTTCCTGTTGGGACCTCATTCCTTCCCATCATGCCCAAAATAGTGACCTCCCCTGGCGTGGGAGTGTAACTTGCTAGTGCAAAAGGTGAGACTGTGGTTTTATCCCTCTGGGGCTGGGGTGGGGAATGGAGAGGCTTCCTAAACCTTGGACTCAGAGCAATCATCTCAAGTTGCTATAAGAATAATTGTGGTATTTGTTAGGTGCTTATTCTGTGCCAGGCACTGTTACTGTGCACTGGGGTAGGTACAGACTAATCATATTGGTCACAGACCATGTCCCACATGGGGCTCACAATCTTAATCTTCATTTTGCAGATGAGGTAACTGAGGCACAGAGAAGTAAAGTGATTTGCCCAAGGTCACACAGCAGCCAAGTGGCACAGCTAGGATAAGAACCCAGGTCCTTCTGACCTGTACCCTTGGACAACCCTGTAAGAAACCCGAGAGGAGAAAATGGTAATGATCCTTCTTTCCTTGACCTAGTAGCAAGAAGCTGGGTGGGATGGATCCTGGGAGATTTGAAGAGAACAATGGATTCGGTTCCTCCAGCTAATTACCTGTGACCCTCTTCAAAGCCCCATAGAGTGCACTCAGTAAATACCAGTGTTTGATTTGAGATAGTGGGTGCCACTGCTAGGTGGGCAGATTAGATGGACTACTACTGAATTGGCCCCTTCCTCTCCCTTGACCTCACTTGTCACTCTGGGCTACTTGGAATTCTATCATCATCATCATCATCATCACATGTATTTACTGAATGCCCACGTTGTGCAGTGCAGTGGACATGTAATTGAGTACAGAGAAATGATCAGACAATGCTCTGGCCCTTAAGGAGCATAAATCTAAGGGGAATTCAAGGTTTTTATGGTATTGGTTAAGCACTTATTGTGGGCAAGTCACCGTACTAAGTGCTGGGGTAGATACAAGCTAATCAGGTTGGATGTCATCCATATCCCACATTAGGCTCACAGTCTTAATCCCCATTTTACCGATGAGATAACAGAGGCACAAGGAGGTTGAGTGACTTGCCCAAGGTCACAGAGCAGACAAGTGGCAGAGTGGGGTTAGAACCCAGCTACTTCTGACTCCTAGACCCAGGCTCTAATCACTAGGCCATCTCCTTCTCTGATGGGAAAATGTAAATTGTTGAATTACTAACCATTAAAAAACCATAAGTGACCATGGCCAGACGACTGCACCCTTTTTATGAAGCAGGCCACTCTCATATCAACTCCTCTCTTGCCTTTGCCCTGGTTTATGACTCTGATACTAGCTGCTGATATTGTTTTGTGAGGCCTGGATGTGTCCCTTGTCAACAGGTAATATAAGTTAAAATTTTTCCCCCTTTCTCTCCAAGGGCCGATCTGGTGTTTCTCTGTGCTCAAATGTGCATGAAGCGAAGAGCTTTGGATGGAAGTGAAATAGTGCAGTGATAACCAGTATAATGTCAGGGTCCCGACAGTAATACCTTCAGCCTGATAGTCTATATTTCTTCTCCCCCCTTTCCTCTGCATTCATCTTCCCCATTCACAGAGCAGCTTACATTTGTATCAGTGGAGGAAGGAAAAAACCGGAAGATAGTTCATTACCGGGTGATGTCTGAGCACTTTGGAGAAAGAACTAATCAAATCTCTATCTAAATGTTGTGCTTCTGCCAATATGCTGGCACACTGATGTTGTTTTCAGGGAGGGTGGTTAAGTAATTACCTGCAAACATAGAACATTTTTCTCCTCTGAAGCCAAAGAAAGGGCCGGGGCCTAATGGCATTTTAAGAAGCCCACGCAGGCCACCATGTCAGGTAGCCATGAGAAAGTTCACTGGAAGCTTTAGCAAATCCAAGGTCTAGATTACCCTTGCGGAACACCCTCCCTAGCCCCATACCTATACCACATTCCTTCCTTCCGGTGTCAGACTTTATCCACCCAGGAAGCAGGAAAACTCCCAGAATGTCATGCAGCTGGGTCCAACTCCCAGGGATGGGGTTTCCGGGATGAGGTGACATCTGGGCATGACATCATGGGGAAGTAGAGTTAGGGATGACCCCAAGATGCATGCTGTCCCACTGGGAACAGGAAAAAAACTGCAGTTCTCCTTACAAACTATTGGGCAATTGTCAAACTGTTTTTAGTGTCACCTTAGCACCGCCTCTTCTGAAGCTCAAACCTTCCTCTTCCTTAAGGAAGGCTTTTTTTAGTCTCCACTCTGCCAGCCCACTCTTTTACCCAATATTTCCCCACAACTCAGGCTTGTAATTGTGCTCTCTCATTTGTTCCCTAGTTTGTAGGTCTGTCTGCCTTGTCTCCCCTAATAGATTGTAAACTCCTCAAGCACAGTGGCCACGTGTGTTCTTTATGAACCCCACTATCTATTGCAGGACCTGGCACCCTGCAGGCATTCATTAAAGGCTGGTGGACTGACTGAGCTCTCTGGGAAAGCCTGGCTGCCCAGCCTGCGGATTCAGTGCTGCTAGAGTCGTGCCAGAGGCCAAGAACTTTTCATTAAAGCTCAGTGTGTTTAGATTGCACCTCAGAATGTGTTCCCTGGGCTCCCAGAGAGGAGGTGAAATACAATGGAACATTTCAAATGTGAATCTATGGTGCTTGGAGAGATGGAAATCTCTAGGAAATGCATACAAACCAGCTTTCACTCGCCTTTTGACTTTATGTGTTACAGGAGCCTGCATCAATAAATAGAAGTTAATGACTACCTGCTAGGTGCAGAGTTCTGTACAAAGTGCTTGGGAGAGTAGGACAGCAGCAAAACACATTCCCTGCCTGGGGGAGCTTACAGTCTAAGGGGGTGGGAGGGGGGAGAGTCAACTGATTTTCAAATACTGACAGCTGGAGAAAGATAGAACACGTGGTAGTAAAAGACACTATTTCACTGAGTATACAAATGAAAAGGTACAAATGTATGTACACAAGTGCTGAGGATAGGAATAAAATATAGACGTGCTGGAAGTGGCTGTTGAGTGGCCATGACCGGATTGTCGAGGATTCACCAGGGAGAGTTACCTGGAAAAGGTGGGATTTGAAGACAGGGAGAGCTGAGGTTTGGCAAATTAAGGAGTGGGGAGGGACCTCCAGGCCAGAGGAACAGTATGAGCAAGGGGTCGGAAGCCAGAGAGTTGAGGGCGAATTGCAGCAAGAAGCTAGCTGGAAAGAGCATGCAGAGGAATAGCAATGAAGGGGGCTGGTATGGATTGGAGATGTCCTGTAGGCAAGAAGAACTGGCCGGAGTGGGGGATGGGAGTGTAAATTAGATAGGTCAGAGAGATATCTGGGAGTATAAATTAGATGACAGGTCAGAGAGATATCTGGGAGCCACCCACTTAGAGGTGATAGCTGAAGGTCTTTTTTTTAGTGGTTGAGCTCCATTTTAGAGTAGTTGTACTTGGTTGTGAGAGTGCTACAAATAAATGTCCCTAGAACAGTGCCCTGCTGTTTCCTTCATAAGGAATACCACACACCCATTTGGGGGATCAAAGTGGAGGATCAAATTGAGCAGCCACACTTCATCTCTTGACTGCAATCAAGCGGATGAAGAAAGTCTTGAAAGCGCACCCATGTGCTCGGACCTGAAAGAAATCAGGGTGGCCTTGCAGGAAATCAGGCGGTGGATTTGATGAAGGGCAGGAATTGGGCTTAAAAGTAATTTAATCTACTTTATCCTGCCATTCAATCCCGTTGCCCTTGTCTCATTTCCCACATAATCAGTCAGCGCTGTATGTCAACTGAATATTTGGGGAAACCTGAGGAATAGACACCTAAAGGACTTTATGAGCCAGGATGGGGGAGTAGGTCTCAGTTAGTTCTTATGGGTAGATGAAAATAATACTGAGTCATCCATCTCCCTTAGCCCATTATCATTTATTCCAGCTTTCCCTTTCACCCCTCTTTGCTGGAAAGAAAAGGGGTTAATTTAAAGAGACCCAAATTAAAATCACCAACCAAAAATAATAATAATAATTTGCATGTGATTATTTAGCTTAGGCGAAACAAATATTTTGAGCAAGTATAAATTGCTTGCATTGTGTGTATGACCAGTGTGTTTGCCACCATGAACTCAATCACCACACGGTAGGAGCTGGGACTAAATGGTTTGACACATAACAGAGTAATCAAGAGTTTCTTTCAAAAAGTTGACACTGTCACCAGAGCAAATTCCACCACCGTTTCAAATGCAGAATTAATTTTGAGATTAACTGAAGAAGTCTCCTCACTGTCATCTAACAATGGAATTAGCCTGGCAGCAGGGTCTTTTCATGTTTCCTTCGCACATGGGTCTGGCGTCTGCAGGGGGCCAAACGCTCATGCCAGCACTTGGGCCTGTGCCCAGCTGGATTTTAATTTTTGCATTTCGGAGTGATGGCTGGGAACTTCTTCACCATGTGACTTTTCCAAAAACAGGGTACTTTGGGTGGAAGGGAGGAGACCTGAAAGCCCCCAAGGAATCTGAAGTGGCTGGCATAACCATTACTTGAGTAAATGGCTAAGGATTTAATATCCGGATCAGGCTGTGTCTAAGCATGACTTGGACAAGGTGTCAGATGTCATCTCCAACTTGTATGAGGAGGGAAGGAACGAGGGGACAGGTTGTTGATGCACTTGTCAATTTTGTAAAACTTGTCTCTCCTAAGGTGCTTACTACAGTGCCTGGCACACAGTAAGTGCTTTACAAATACCATTATTATTATTAGTAAAATGAATGTTAAGGAGGAAACATGCAGCACCCTAGATCTGCGAGTGTGAAAGTAGCTGAGGTTGTCAACAATAAGCTATAAGCTCATTGTGGGCAGGGAACTTGTCTACCAACTCTTTTTTATTGCACTGTCCCAAGTACTTAATTCAGTGCTCTGCACACAGTAAGCACTCAGTGCATACCACTGATTGATAAGCACTTAGTACAGTGATCTGTACACAGTGAATGCTCAAATGCCATTGACTGAATGACTGGTAGAGTTCTGACGCCCAGGGCTTGAAGAAATTAATAGAAATGCCCATAGAAGGCTGAGGGAAATTTCTTCCCACCTCTGCTGACCTTAGCAAAGATGGTCTGACTCCCAGATGTGTGCAAAGCAGGTCAGAGGAAGGTCTGTGGCTAGGGGTCTGTTATACCCTCAAGTCCTTGGGCATTCCTAATGCTTGCTAAATTGCATCTCTGGGTCCCACGCTAGTTGTGTGTCTGGGCACCAGTTCTCCGTCTCGACCGACTTTCGGCAAATGAAAAATGTGTCGTGTCATTGCAGCCCAATTCTCTTTTGTGCACGTCATAAACATAGCGGGCAGCTCGGTCCCAGACTGGCACTCAGGTCCTGGAATAACAGGGGCATGAAGGGTAAGCTCAGTGCAGCACGTTCAGGAAAAATGAAATGAGAATTGTGAATGACCAAAACCCAATATGTCTCTACAACCTAGTATGACTCCAGGCCCACAGCCCCCTCCGTGTTGGGGGAAGCAGACCCTCACTTCTAGGGACCCCGCCAGGACCACTGGGTCATTTGCATGGTCAATTGATATTGACACCTATGTTCATTCAATAGTATTTATTGAGCGCTTACTATGTGCAGAGCACTGTACTAAGCGCTTGGAATGTACAAATCGGTAACAGAGACAGTCCCTGCCCTTTGACGGGCTCACGGTCTAACTGGGGGAGACGGACAGACAAGAACAATAGCAATAAATTGAATTATTAAATTAAATTAAATTGCTATGTTACTGGCATGTCACGAAGAACAGCTGCTGCTCCCTGGGCACTCCCTGCTGATTTGACATGGGAGCTGCCGCTCTTGCGGGGTTTTGGTTAAATGTGGCGGCAGCTTCTACCCTGGCATAGTATGGAAAGGAAGTTATCTCTTCCAGATTAGCAGGCTATGGGAAGGTTGGGTCCTCCACTGTGTGGCTTCCCAGGAGTCTTGGAGCAGTCAGTTGGGTGCCCCAGGGGTGATAGCTGGGTTTCCTCTCCCACTCAGGAGACCGGGGGCAGTGATGGCAGCAAGGACAGTAGGATGACGTGATGGGAAAGCATATTCTGGTCACACCTGCCTCTCAACCTCATCCCTTGTGGGAGTCTTAGAAGCAATCATTTGTATTTATTGAGGACCCTACTGTGTGCAGAGCACTATAGTGAGCACTTAGGAGAGTACAACAATATAGCAGACACATTCCCTGCCCACAGTGAGCTTACAGTCTATAGAAGGGGACAGACATTAGTATAAATAAATAAGCTTCCCTGCAGCAGCAGGGAAGTTTCAAGAAGGGCGAGCACATTTGTCTTACCTTTCCTCTCCCCTTCCCCGCTCTGGGCAAGTAAGAGGCCAGTAAGCTGGGTTGTCCCAGTCCACCATCACCCCCTGAGCATTCAGCAGTCTGCAGGCAAACAGTGTCAGATCAGCCAGATTGAGGCGTCCCTCTCTGCATACGAACCTTGTCGGCGTAAGCAACCGACTGGAAAACCATCAACACTTTTGACAAGGTAATCAAAGCCTGCACTTCATAGAAAGATCCAGGAAAAAAGTTGATCCTGTATTCACTCCTTGAATTCTCTGTAAGGTCCTCTCTCTAGGCTGTAAGTTCCTTGTGGGCAGAGAAGATATCTACAAATTTGGTTATATTGAACTCTCCCAAGCCCCTATTGCAGTGCTCTGCACACAGTGAGTGTTCACTGGTTCATTGGCCCAAGGCAAGTCTGAATATGAGGATCAATCAGTCAGTGGTATTTATTAATAATAATGTTGGTATTTGTTAAGCGCTTACCATGTGCCAAGCACTGTTCTAAATGCTGGGGTAGATGCAGCATAATCAGGTTGTCCCACGTGGGGCTCACAGTCTTAATCCCATTTTACAGATGAGGTAACTGAGGCCCAGAGAAGTGAAGTGACTTGCCCAAAGTCACACAGCTGACAGGTGGCGGAGGCGGGATTCGAACCCTTGACCTCTGACTCCATAGTGCAGGCTCTTTCCACTGAGCCACGTGCACTTACTGTGTGAAGAGCACTGTACTAAGTGCTTCAGAGAGTACAATAGAGTCAGAAGGCATGATTCCTGCCCTCAGGGGCAGAATCTTGCTGAGACAGAAATTGTGCAGCAGATGGGAAAGTTTGTAGGCTTCCCCACAGCTGTGGGGTAGGAGTTCCAGCAGTTGGTGTCAGGAGCTCATCCCAAAGGGGATGAAGGATCTGTGTCTGAGCATTTAGTTTGTTGGCTTACCAGCTCCTCCAGGACCGGGAACATGAAATTTGCTTCTATTGAACTCCCCCAAGTGCGGGTGCTTTGCCTTCAGTAAGTGCTCAATAAACTCCGTTAATTACTTGATTGGATTCTAGGCTTAGGCCAGGTAATTTTACTTGTCAGGTTCAGGAACACAGCATGAGCCAGCAACAGGAACGTCCTTCATTATATAGTAAATTATTTTTCAGGCGGGGGGAGGGAGTCAATCATACTTCAATCAGTCGCATTTATTGGGCACTTATTGTATTTGTCAAGTCTTGTCCTGTCGAGTCATCTCTGATCCATAGAGGTGCCGTGGACACATCTCTCCCAGAACGCCCCACCTCTCTCTGCAATCATTCTGGTAGTGTGTCCATAGAGTTTTCCTGGTGAAAATATAGAAGTGGTTAATTGCCTTTTTCCGTGCAGTAAACTAGAGTCTCTCATCCTCGATGCTCTCTCATGCCGCTGCTGCCCAGCACAGGGGAGTTTTGACTTGTAGCAGATTGTCTTCCACTCACTAGCCACTACCGAAGCTAGGAATGGAATGGGTATGCCTTTGCTCAACTCTTCCTCCCATAGCTGAGACAGGTAGAGTACTGGAAACTCTCCAAATGTGATCCTGAGAAGAGTATTTTGTTTAGGGCACTGTACTGGAAACTCTCCAAATGTGATCCTGAGAAGAGTATTTTGTTTAGGGCTTGGGAGAGTACAAGATGATGGAGTTGGTAAACACATTTCCTGCCCACAATGAGCATAAATCTGGAGTCATTGAAAAAAATCCAATCACATTTAATTAAATCAGTCACATTTAATTGATTCTAAAAAAATGTATTAACCTTTATGTGGCATTGTATTCCAGGATATCAAAAGTCAGAAAAGATCTACTTTTCATAACTCCAGTGTTTTCTGGTCCATGTAACTCAAAATAATGGGAAAAATAAGTGGAAGCCACATGATTTTTTTTTAAGAAGAAACATGGAAATTTATCTACCTTTATTATCTTGAGGACTCTAGGCTGGTATTTTTCAGCTCAAGATGTGGGTTATTTCTTTTTAAAAGCGAAGGAACTGGACACAAATATGAGATGAAAAAGATATCCAAATCCACTTTTATGTATAAATTTATCGCCCCTTCTGATGTTGCTTTGAAGAGATGTGGGTGTTTGGAGCAGAGCCGTGTGGTCTGGACCGCTGAACTTGCAAAGCGGAGCCAAGGTCTGTGTTCTAGGGGATCTTGGAACAAATCCTCCATCTCATTTTCATTCCCAATGCAGGGCAGCTGCTTCCTGTCTTCTTGCTGATATGGCTGCCATTTTTGCTTCAGTTACTCGGGGCAGTTTCAAAGTCCTTCATGCTTAAACCTTTCTCCCTCAGTGACTTCAAGGCAGTCTCTGTCCCAGGCTGGGACCAGTTTTTCATGCCTTCGCTTGGCAGAGAATGTCCCCCAGCTGTCATTTGTGTTTATGCGTCATCCCAAGCCATTTTTCTGGAGGGTTCCAACCCTCAATTGTGGCTCCCTATTCTCCCTATCTCAGATTGTGAGCTCCATGCGGGACAACATCTAGGCCGGTTCTAATCATCTTCCATCTACCCCAGTGCTCAGCCCATTGCTTTGGCACATAGCACTGAATACACCGCGTTGGCACATATTATCATTACTACTGAGAACCTTTGGGTTCAAGCCCTATTTACTGGGTATTAGTGTGGGGATTTATAGGAGCCATTGAATCACCAGGCCCTTTCGTGCTTTATAATACCTTTCTTACAAGCAGCACGTCTCCTCTCTGAGCACAAATCAGTTTGCAACCGAGAACCTTCCTGTGGGTCGATGTGCTCCATTTGTGAAAGTTGGGTCAGACCACCCCAGAGGGGAGACCCCAGAGAGGAGGGACTGAGTCATGCGTGTATTTTCAGCAAGGCCAAGCGCACTGTGGGCACATGACAACTGAAACAAGGGCAGAATGCGCAGTCTGAGCATGTCTGAACGAATGTGTCACAGCGTTCTCCCATCTCCTACCAAGTGGCTCAGAATCACTTGACCCATCAAAGAGCATTCTCCCTCTTAAAGAGAATAATGATTCAAGACTCTTCTTTATTTCCCCATCTGCAGTGCGAGGGTGGCCACTGAAGCCCCGAGCATCTTCAGTGATGTTTCACAGGTACTCATTCCTTCTCAGACATTTGGAAAGACAGAGAGTTTCCTTGTGGCATTGCATAAAATGTGCCTTTAAAAAATATGGCAGCTTTTATTGGCTGAGAATTAGTAGCTCACATTTTATGCTGGATTCCTGTGGGGTTGCCACAGTGGCGTCTGTCACACGTTCTGCAAAGGGCCCCGAGAACAGAATCCTCGACGGGATGCTTCTCCAACAAAACCAATAAGAACATCCTGCTTGAAACTACAGTGACCCACTTCCATGGTCTTTGTTTTGTGTGGTACTTGTTGGTAAATGCTTAATATGTTCCAGGTCCAGTACTAAGTGCCAAGGTAGATATAAAATAATCCCACTTGATACAGTCTAAATTACAGGGAAGCGGATTTAATCCCCATTTTCAAGATACAGTGACTGAGGCACCAAACAGTTAAGTGACTTACCCTAAGTCACTCAGCAGATAAGTGGCGAAGCCGGAATTGGAGCCCAGATCTTCTCAGTTCGAGGCCTAAGCCCTTTCCCTAGGCCATGCTACTTCATAATAATAATTCCCAACCTCTCCCTCTTCCAAGCCTGCTAATAACTGCTCTCAGCTCGGGGTTCCCAGACAGCCAATCACACCTGTCCCACCACCCAAAAAGCCTAAGAGGAAACCTGTAATGGGTCCTGCTTTGAGTTGGGATACTGAAGTGAGCCCCTCAGAAGTAGTTAGAAGTGGAAGATTAGGGTTTTATGTCTTTCTGTATGTTATCCACACCCACGTTTTATTTTTCTTTCAAAAATGGGATTTTCAGGATTAAAAATATGAATCTTCATTTTCTTTTACATGAGTTGTAGGCCAAATGGATGATGTCCCAGACTTCTTTTGTAACAAATTAAATGCACATTTTCCAGATGAGGAAAACTAGTTAAAATGGACTGACATTGTTGTAATGGCAAAGTACAGCATAGTGAATTGCATTGAAAAACAACAATAAATCAGCTCCTCAGCCTGCTTTCGGAGCAAGTTTCACCATGTAAATATAGGCTTTCCTCTATCCTTGACAAGCCTCTCTTTTTTATAATTAAGAAAAAGTCAAACTGTTTTAAGCCGAAGCTCATTAATGGCAGGGGTGCATAAAGGGTGTTGAAAACGAGAGACGACTGCCCGATTAAAGTCGCTTCTAAAATGACAAAATCCTGGTTCTAGCCCTGGGCCCCAGACTAGCTGGGTGTTCTTGGCTGAGTTATTTAACCTCTTCGGACTCCAGCCACACCCTTACAGAATGGCAGTTTGATAGGGGCTTGCTCCTCAGAGGAGACTCACCCTGCAATTCAGGTTGATCACTAGACTCCCAAATGACTTCAGTATGTTATCCTCCTCTGCATTTTAGTTTTCATGCGGAGCACTAAGAATAAAATACATAGATGAGAATGAAGATATAGTCCCTGGCCCTCGGGAGGATCACAATCTAAGAATAAGGTGAGGAGGAGTTTGAAGACAGCCATAATATCATTGTTATTATCATTATTAGACCACACTTAAAAATTTGTAGGAGTCTGAGGCTGCTGTCATTTATTCCCATGTGGCCCCATTGGCTTGGTGCACGTGGGGAGCCAAGGACTTCGGATGCCCAGTGGAAGGGTGCTGGGAGCTCCCAGTGGTGTCGCCGAGTGGTCTGGTGGGAAGAGAAAGCTTCAAGAACCTTAATGACATAAGCACTTTCTTGACAGAGTTAGACCAGTGGGACACCCAATCTAACAATAATAATAATTATGGTATCTGTTAAGTGCTTACTATATGCAAGGCACTGTATTAAGCGCTGGGATGGATACAGGCAAATCAGGTTGACTCAGTTCCTGACCCACATGAAGCTCTCAGTCTCCATCCCCATTTTCCAGATGAGGAAACTGAGGCACAAAGAAGTGAAGTGACTTGCCCATTGTCCCTCAGCAGGCAAGTAGCATAGCCGGGATTAGAACCCGTGTCCTCTGATTCCCAGGCCTGAGCCCTTTCCACTAGGACACACTGCTTTCCAGTGGTTGAAGGACGTTGCACATCCTACTTTTTCCCTTCTACAGCCTGAACTGTTCCTCTAGTAATCTATTAGGAACCTCTCATCCATGAATTTATCTACACCCATCTTGAACCTCTGGCCTCGCAAAGCTTCCTCTGATAACAAAATTCCATATGCTGGGTGAAGAAGTATGTCCTCTTGTCTGTCATGAGCTTATTAAATTCTTGAGAGTGTTGGGGGCTGAAAGGTGATGTTTGTCTGCGTGCATGTCCTGTATCACATTTGTGGAGGCAGTAAGAGCCAGCGAAGAGAGCCGTGGAGCTGCCAGGGTGATGATGGTGTAGATGGAGGTTGGGGTCCGGGACTTTTCTCACTTCCCATTCTGTTGGGCTTCTGACAGTTAGAATGAGGGCTATCAAGGCGAGGGGGAAGCTGCGGGGGAAGGTCGGGATTCAGGTTCATTAAGAGGAGCAGGCCAATGCACATGAATGTCCCAGAATAGTTCCCTTTCCTTGTGGGCAGGGAACATGTCTACCAACTCTGCTCTATTGTACTCTACCAAGCACTAGTACTGTGCTCTGCACACAGTAAGTGCTCAATAAATACCCTTGACTGATTAAGACAAGGATAAAGAGCTTTTAGCTCTGACTGAAAATAAGCCTAAATGGTTTGAATCTGGCTTTACTTTCCACATTGATTTTAGGCAAAGAATTGGGTTTGGGAAACCGCAAGACTGGGGCCTGGAGTCCTGGATAAGTGTGTTGTGGGGGTGGGAGGGTGGGGTGTGTGTGTGTATGTGTGTGTTGGGTGGGGAGAGAGAGAGAGTGTGTGCACTTAAGAGACGGCAGCTGGAAACAAGCAAAATAGAATTCCTTCAGATCTTGCAGGAAGCATCCGCTCAGCCTCTAATCTTCAGGGCAAAGGGTTTGTTGTTCAGTGCGTAAAGTCAGGGTTGGAGCTGAAACAAACCTTGCCTCCTGGGGCGAAGAAAATATCTCTGAGAAACTTTGCTCTACTGAGCCAATGACTCTGAATAACTGTGATAAAGTTCTGTATTGCCAAACTCCACTCAAGCAAGCCAGCCCTAGGACCCAGCATCCCATCGAAGGAAAGGGACTCTGGAACGGTTCCCTTTCTCCCGTTTGATGGAATTAACTGCCGTTCCTTTATGGAAGGATTTTCCCTGGAGTTTTTTTTGGTTTGAATTTGTAAAAAGTAGTGTCAGTATTTTTTACCTTAACTTCCTGTGGCATTATGAAAGTCTCTGTGGAATTCCCATTATCATATCCAGCGAAAGGGAGGTGTCATTACAGTTCTCCAACCTCTTGCTGTTGTTTAGGGTCTGTTGAGAACCCAGAAGTGTGTGGGGTGAGCACAAGACATTCACACTGTGTGGCCTTGCCGCTCCGGAAGACTTCATTCTAAGGCAGTGTAACATATACCACGAGCAGTTCACAGATCATGTCATCATGTGTGTCCAGCAGATGGTGTTGGCTGACTGATCATGCCTGTAGGGCTGCCGGGGAGATCAAAAACAGGCCTGAGGTCACCCGATGACCCTGAGGCAAACCTTAGGAAAGTACCACAAACCTTTGACTAGCCGTGGTTACAACCCCACTTCCACCACTTCCATCCAAACGTCCCCCACCTTGTGCAGCGCAATCTTGGAGGGATCTCCAGGTGCTCAGAAGCCCTCTCTTGACCAAACAGAACTACCCGATCCCCACCCTCCCTCCTCTCTTCCCCCCACCCCGCCACCGCGCCCCAACCAGATTCCAAGTAGCAGCTTGCTTCTGCCATATGCTGCAGGCTGCTACATGGTGGGGATAAGGGCAAAACTGATTGCAGCCTCCTGTAGCCCCAGTTCTCAGGAATGCAGGTTATGCCTGGGCTCAAAGGTGAAGGGGAGGCCAAGGCATGGGAGTCTGCCCCTCTTCCCCACCCCAAACTGAAATTGGACCAAGATTCAGGGAACCTGATGCATAAAAAGAAATCATTCAAGCCAAAAAAGTCCTTTTTGAAACTAAAATTCTCCAGATGGGCTCTCTACATGAGCAAGGGTCTAGAAGTCAGAAGGTCATGGGTTCTAATTCTGTCTCCCCCACCTGTCTGTTCTGTCAAGTCAGTTAAATTCTCTGGGCCTCAGGTACCTTATCTGTAAAATGGGGATTAAGAGTCTGAGCCCAGTTGGACCATGTCCAACTTGATTAACTTGCGTCTACCCCACTGCTTAGAACAGTGCTTGGCACATAGTAAATGCTTAATAAGTACATAATTATTAATTATTATTATTTACATGCACCATAGTATTGACTTAGCACTTAGTAATAATAATAATGTTGGTATTTGTTAAGTGCTTACTATGTGCAGAGCACTGTTCTAAGCGCTGGGGTAGACATAGGGGAATCAGGTTGTCCCACGTGGTGCTAACAGTCTTAATCCCCATTTTACAGATGAGGAAACTGAGGCACAGAGAAGTTAAGTGACTTGCCCATAGTACAGTGCTCTGTACATAGTAAATGCTCAATAAATACATTGTTTGAGGACTGACTTCTAGGCTGTGTAGGCCCAGGCTGTGAGCCTGGAAAGCATGGACTCAAAGTGATGAAGTCCCCTCAGTGTGGCAGAGTACATTTTATTTCAAATACTTGGAGGAAATATAGGTTTCCGGCTGCCTCATACATGTTGTAATCGCTTCTTTCCAAACAAGCCATAAATAGTTTCACCTTTATAATGGTCCTGGCTCTCCTTTTAGAGATCAGAAATGACTTATCAGCCGGGAAGCAGATTCTTATTTTGTCTGCCTCCCACAATCCATCACGAGAGGGTTAAGAAAAGGGCCAGTTATCTCCTAGCAGACAAATTCCTTGTACATCATTGAGTTCTACATTGAACATCTCTGTGTGCTGTCAACTGCAGAGAAAGCAGATTACACTGTCTGTCTGCTCCATGAATGCCCTGTAAACACAGCCTTGGTACAGAAAGCAGATTTCTAATCAGCCAGGAAATGAAGGGAAGCGCCTAGTTATTTGAACATTTGAATATTCAAGTGTGGTTTCTTGAGAACATGGCCACAGTTTGTGTTGCACTGGGGTCTAATGGCCTGTCTGCCAGGTCTCTCCCTCCCTTGGAGAAAGTTTAGACCAAAACAGTTGCAGCCCATTCAGGTCCAAGAAAGTGGGTGGATTTGGAGGGCTCAGACTGGAGGAGGAAGAAAAGGAAGAGTCACCTCAGGAACGGGAGCAAGATGTGCTTCTGGGAGGCTGAGCACCATGAAAGACATGACCATGCTTGGCCTTAAAAGCAGATGGAGCGCAGAGGCGCTCAGGAGAGCTAAGATGATGTATTTATTTCAATTTTCCAAAACAGAGTTTGAACCCTATCTGACTTTCGAACCGCCCTCGCTGCGTGGCTAAAGAAAAAGCGTCTGCTATGCCTTTCTTCCCCAACTCCTGGAATAGATCCTACTGGTTGAGCCTGGAATTAAAGATATGCTAGATAAGGCAGGGGATGAGGATTGGGCCACTCTGAGAGAAAACGGTGATTTGTCTTTCCGATCATCAGGAACCTTCTTATGGATTTTCCCCACAGAAAACCTAAGCAGGTCTTCTGTGAGACAAAGGACCCTGAGTAGCTAATTACAAAAAAAATTCTGTTTTGCCTCTCCTTGACTTTAGGCACCCATGGACCTACAAGCACATGGTTAGACTGGGCCAAAGAGAGGAAGTCACTTCATTAGCATTGATTGTTTCAGAGTCCACGTGGTTCTTAAATTTGGTGGAAAACCACAGCATTCCTTATATAATGATAAAACAGTTGCAGAAAGCTACTGGACGCATGATAGTTCTTCATGCTCCTTTGAGTAAAATCAAGCTATTCCAGTGTCTTTGGTTACTCTGTGGGTAGAATAGCTTTGGGGGTCCCTTGCTGTGTCCTCGTTTTCCCTGTGAGTTCCATTGCTTCAGCCCCACTTTGCAAAAGATGGTGTAAGGTATTTATTGATGTTAGGATAATTGGGATTTAACTTTGATTTTTAAGCCAATTGATATTTTCATCATGGCTTTGGTTTCTCAGTAACTATACTGCTGAGATATTTAAACTGTTCACAGGTTGGAAAAAATGCAAGTTAAGTGCAGGAGTCTTCTTATCTGATCTATTTTCCAGGCATCTTAGTTTCTTCTCTTTCGCCTGTTTCAATTCCCTGCATGTTTAAAAGTGTATTTCTTCCTTTCCTGTGTCTCTGACTTTCACTCCTGCCTAATTCATAAGAAAAATGTGCTTTAAACTTTTAACTAGGATGTTTGAGCATAAACTACCTTTTTGCCGTGATAAACTGGTATCCTTTTTATTGTCTTTAAACCTAGAACCACTGATACAGTTTTTCCATTTTAATGAAGTGACTAGGAATTAAATAAAAACTCCTTTCTAGTGCACAATATAAAAGGATAGAGGAGGATACGTGGTAAGAGGGAATGAGATGGTTTCTTTTCTTCAGTAGTATTTGGAATTGGAGGAGTGAAACATGGCCCATTGACTTGAGAGTCGGAGAACCTGGGTTTTAATGCCGGCTTTGCCAAATGCTTGCCATGTGCCCATGGACAACTCACTTAACTTCTCTGTGCCTCAGTTCTCCTGTCCTCCCTCCTAGTTAGATTGTGAGTCCCCAGCAGTACAGGGGCTGTGTCTAACCTAATTCATTTGTGTCTATCCCAGCGCTTAGAACAGTGTTTGACACATGGTAAGTGCTTATCAAATATTTTAAAAAATCAGGAGACTCAAGCAAAGATTTTAACTGCACATGGTAGGTGGCATACTTGTTTCCAATGATTAGGCAGACTGGACCTATCAATCGGTGGTATTTATTGAGCGTTTACTACGTGCAGAGCACTGTACTAAGCACTTGGGAGTGTACAATACAGCAATGTTAGTGAACTTGTTTCCTGCCCATAATGAGCGTACAATCTACAGAGGGAGACAGATGTTATATAAATAATTTGATACATAAATTATTTATAAATTTGTTGATACGTTTGTTATGTACATAAGTTCTGTGGGGTTGAGAGTGGGGCAAATATCAAATGCCCAAAGACATTTGCTAGGCTAATATCACCCTGTTGGTCACTCAGAAAGAGAAAGAG